>NC_072377.2:130722500-131347500 GCF_028885625.2 Pongo pygmaeus | reverse complement strand
TAGGAATGCAAAGGAAGCCATTTACACTAAAATACAGGTATCAAAATATTTAAAAGACACAGTTGTAATATAAAATGTAAATGATTCTTTAGCACGTTTTGTAGCAGATCTAATAACTAACATTAAAGTAATGATATTTCAAGATATTTGCAACAATTGTAATGGGATACGAAATATCCGTATTCCTGTTTCTACTGGTGACAAAGTCGCAGGTACTGCTGATGCCACCTAGATTTTCTGCATTTCTCAGTGGAATGTTCTATTTCAATTAGAGTTTGTGAAAATAAAGATGTGCTTTTTTTTCCCATTCAAAATCATAGATCCTGTGAATCCCATCTGTGGACTCCAGGGTACAAACGCCTGGGCTAAACCATGCAGGGCTCTGTAGGCCATGGGACGGTGTTAGGCTAAGGGTGATGGGGAGCCACTGGGAAATTTTAAACTAGACAAGTGTCATGATTTGCTGCTTTGTAGAAACTGGATTCTAGGATAACAGGAGTGGAAGGGTGAGAAAGTAAGGAGACTATTACATGGTACCATCTTTTAGGTAAAAAATGAAGAGGGTTTGGATGGGAATAGTGGTGACCAGGGAGAGCAGTGCAAATATACTCAAGATGTATTCTGGAAGAATTGACAGCATTTGCTGATAGACTGGATATAGGGGAAGGGGCATGAAGAAAGGGAGAAATAAGGATGGGACTGAGGTTGTTTATGAGAGCCGCCAGGTGTTGGTGTTCCCACACGCTGGTATGGGCCACCCTGAGAAAGGAATCTATCTGTGGGGGAGTTGGAATGGTGGATGGTGAATCTCGTGTTCTGCGGTGGATCTTGTAAAGCTTGTCATGTTTGCTGCACAAATGGAGACACATCAAGTAAGCAGCTGGGCACACAAGCCTGAAGCCCAGAAAAGGGTTGTCCTGAAATCCTTTAGTCAAGCCTGATGTTTTGAACTAAAATGAGAACTTATGAGTTCTATAGCATTGCTCTGATAACAAGAGAGGCTGCTTCACCACTCCATCAAAGCCACGGCATCCTTATTCTGTTGAGGTAGACTCCCCTTTTTGACTCCACAACAGAGCTAAAGAACTTCATAAAGTCACACAGCATTTGGGGGAACCAGAATGCGGGGCAACTGGAAGTGGTGTCCTGTCCCCTGCCTCCGAGCCCGTATCTTACCCCCAGCAAGGTGCTGCTTCTCCAACTTTATCCGTTGCAGGAGGGAACAAAAATTGGGATCAAGATTTTATGTAGTGTGAAAGTAAGTGAAAAGAAAGAATTGAAAGAGCATTAGGCTGGAGGTTTCAAATACTGGCTCCTCACCATGTAACCTTGAACAAGGAACTTAACCTCACTGAGTCTTCATATCCTAATCCAAAATGGGAATAATAACAACACCTGGTCTTCCAAACAGTACAAATATCTGGTACATCGTAGGCACTCAGTACATATTTTTGGTTGAATTGGAGTTGTATAACTTTTAAGAGGACGTGTGGTATGTACCCTTCTCAATTATTTCAAGGTACGTTTCTTCTAGAAAAAAAATAGATATATATATATATAGTAATTGTAACTAAAACAGCACAAGGGATCTTGAATAATTTACTAGGTTTCTCATACGACTTCATGACCTATGGAAAAACAGATGTTCCATGGTTACTTACATCTTAGGAAAAAAAGCTTGAATCAAAACTACAGGTTTTTCATCTTGTAACAGCAAAACAATGTGTAGATATTTATCTTGGAAACCTAAGAAGAGCAATATGTAAGAAATGCTATCTCTAGTCTAGAAGGCTAAAAGCAATTAACTTGACAATTTGATGTTTATATGCCAACAAAGTTTCTCCTTTCCAATCAGTTTAACTAGTCTAACTAATACTGTAAGATCATTTCTGGTCAGACCTAGTGGCATCTCAGATGTTTATTCATTCATTTTCCTTTTTTTTTTTTAATCAAGATATATTTTTTAAATCAAAATTTTTTTAAAATCAGCAGTCTTGTTGCCCAGGCTGGAGTGCAGTGGCGCAATCTCAGCTCACTGCAACCCCCGCCTCCTGGGTTCAAGCGATTCTCCTGCCTCACCCTCCCAAGTAGCTGGGATTACAGGCATGCATCACCACGCCTGGATCATTTTGTATTTTTAGTAGAGATGGAGTTTTACCATGTTGGTTAGGCTGGTCTCAAACTCCTGACCTCAGGCGATCCACCTGCCTTGGCCTCCCAAAGTGCTGAGATTACAGGCGTAAACCACCACACCCAGCCTATTCATTCATTTTTGTTAAACATCTGCTATGTTCCAGTGCTGTTCTTAGATCAAGGCATATGAAATAAACAAAAATAAACAAAGTTGAAGTAGGTAGCAATACATGGGCAACTAAACAGACAACTAAAGAAATAGCATCGTTTCAGAGAGTGTTGTGTGCTCTTGAAAATACAGCTGAGTAACATTCACAGGTGCTGGGAGTGTTTTCCATGAGAAGGTGCCATTTGACCTGAGACCTAAATAATGAGAAGCTGAAAAAGAATATGCGCAAAGGCTGAAAATGAAGGGAGAGGTAGCAGGAGACATGGGAACTGGTAGGAAGGGATGAAGTCAGGGCTTATAGTACCAGGTAGACAGTTTGGACTTTATTGTGACCACTGGAGAGTTTTGATCAAAGAAGCAACCCAATTTGATTTATATTTCTAGAAGCTCACCCTGACTATTGTTTTGGGACTGGACAGCAGGGTGGCCAGAGTGGAAGCAGGGAGGCTATTGCCTCCCAAGTAGGAGATGATGGCGACCTAGCCTGGGATGTCAGTAGTAGGGCAGAGAGAAGCAGCCAGATTCCAGGTGTATGTTGTAGGCAGTGCCAATAGGACTTACCATATCCTAGGCAAGTCCCTTAGCCCAGGAGAAAAGACACAGAATGGAACAGGATGACTAAGTGACGGGAGTGGATGGTCATTTACTGATATGGAGGAGACTTAGTGGAAAGGAGTTACGAGGTACGTGCTAATCAGGAGTTCTGTTGTGGACAGATTGAGTTGTCTATTAGTCATCTAAGCAGAGATGTTGACTGGGTCATTGAATGTGCACGTCTAGAGGTTTGGAGAGAGGCCAAGGCATGAGCAAATACTCTGTAAAGTTCTCCTTTGAGATGCTTTGTTACAAGCCTGGTTTGATGGATATCTGAAGCATGCATCTCCTAAGGTCTCCTGGAGTCAGAATTTCCTTCTGTGCATCTTCAGCTGTCCTGGAAACTCATTGACAGACTGTGGAGTTCAGGGATTTAAAACATTAGTAGGAGTTTGTTTTTGTTCTCTGCTTTGTTTCAAGTTAACTGAAAAGCATTATTTTCAACTTTCATCTTCAATTTTAAATCATGCAAGAAACCTATCACTTACCTTCTGATCATTACACTGCCCCCCTCACATTCCAGCTCCCCAGATAAGCGAGAATTTAGTGTAGAATGTGTTGGGCTTGCAGAATAAGACCCATCTCAAGAAAGGCAAGGTTAATAACTCTGCCAAGTGTCAGCCTAACAGGAGACTCGGGCAGATAAGCCCAAGTGAGTAAACACTGTGAGACTATGCCTTCTCTTTTTTTCCTTCTAGCACCATAAATTTATTATGGTTTTCTTTCTATCAGTTTCTTTCATTCTTGTGATGGTTTCTCATTAAGGAGATTCATGGGGACGGTTGTTATCGATCAGAGCTATTAGCCACCAGAGTGTAATCTGGTTCTAGTACAAACTGACCTGCACAGTGTCCTGTCTACCTTGGGGATTTAAGCTGATTAACTCAGAGCCTGGGAGGCAGAGTCTAAAGTTCTGTAACACAGCACCTCTGGCACCCCCTCTTCCCCACCAACCAGTAGGGGATTTAACATACTGACACTGTAATTAAATCCAAATCCACACTTAACCCACCTTGAAAGTAGCCACTGGTACCTGGCTTACCTTAGATGTACATTCACAGCCAGTGAATGATGCTGTGGCAAGGTAGTAGAGTGCTGCTTTAATCCCCTCTTCTGTCTCAGGCCCTTCAGTGCCAATTACGGTGGGGTTTCTAGTTTGTTTATTTGTTGTACTTATTTCCAAGAATTGATCAACCTCATGGCTCAGAAATAAGTTAAGTGATTAGAATGAGATTTCTACAGAAAAATAGGCAGCTCACTGCTGGGGCTTTCAGCAGCATGATCTCTCTACTGTATGTTTTGATGGAACCAGAGAACAAGATGCCAGAAGTGTGCTTTTGGTTGCCCACAGAACCCCTGGCAGCCATATGAGTGGATCCACCGGGAGAAAAATGCCACAAAAATTACTAGTCTCAATCATTGACCTTGGCTTTTAAAATATAGCTAACCACCAAGTATAAGCTGAGGACTAAGGTCAAACTTAAGACCCTTCAAGAATGGCATTTGAGCTGCAAAAGCTGTCCACAAGTGGGCGGGATAAATTAATTGGTATCTCACACCAGAGGAACTTCAATAAGTAAATATTCCTTCTTGTACTGAAAAGTACAATTAAGGTGTAACCATTTTCCTCCCCTTCCATCCAGCTACTTCCTGACCCCATGCTTTACTAAGAATTATGATATAGTAGAATGGTTAGGGGCACAGTCTTTGGAGCTAGACTTCATGAACCAAAGCCACGACCAATCTTGTATAAGTTATTTAAATTCTCTGTGTCTCATTTTCCCTATCTATGAAATGGCAGTGATAATAATGATTCTAAGATTATTGAGGAGTAAATGAATTATTAGATGTAGCATATAAAATAGTGCTTGGCATATAGTAGGGGCTGAAGAGACATAAGCTCTTCTCATTCGTTTAGCATGAGGTGCCTGATATGAGGCAGGCCCTGTGCTAGACACCAGTGATGTAAAGGTAAGTTTGAATGGGAAGACAGACACACGAACAAGCCTGCCTTCTGCCTCTTCCTGTTCTTTATTAATGCTTAGGAGACGAGGATACTACTACAGAACAGGTATAATAGTCAATGAATATACCCCATAACTGATAAGAAAGGTAGAAGACATAAGAGCCAAAAATGTAATAGAACAATAATCGAGGAGGTCAACCGCTTGTCTGTTATGAATTAGGTCACAATGCATGATAATGTAGCTGAGATTAAACACCCAGAAATTAGATCTCATCGTGGTTTGGCAAAAGAATTGACACAAACCAGAATAAGAGCCTAAGAAAATTTTCTGAAACTACCGTGATCACATCCTGACCAGCCAACTAAACATTCAGTTACCAGATGTACCCAATAAAACGGCAGGACTTAAATGTGTCCCACCTAGCTGAAAAGTTAAAAAACCTTGCACACACAAGCTTACACACACAAATGCCATTTGGTACAAAAAGAAAATGTTAGCAGGAAAACAAGGAAGAGACATGTGAGGCTGGTTTAAATCTCACCTCTGATACCCACTTGCTGTCTCTCCTTGGGTGAGTTATTAAACTTTCTGCTCCCTGGTGTTTATATCTATGGAATAGGGATACTGTTATCACCTACTACATAGGACTGTTGTGAGGACTCAGTGAGATATTGCATAATAAACTCCAAGCTGTAGCACTGAGCCTGCCCCAGCCATCTCTCAGTAATAGCTGTTTTGCTGTTTTAGTTTGCTGTGCGCTAGCTAGACATCTGCCTCCCCTGACAGCCTTGTCTGTCCCTCTCTCTCACTCTGTGTGTCTGTCTGTCTCCCTTTCTATCTGTTTTGTACACAAGTGATATATATACATATATTTATACAAGGAATCCATGTTCATTTTATAAAAACAAGAAAATAATGTACAAAATAGTTTTAAACCACTCACAATGCCACCACCAAGAATAGCTATTATTTTGCTAGGTGTCCCCCTGTCTCTGTGTAAATATGTCTTACATATATAGGATCATACTATACATTCTGTCCACTAGAATTTTTTTCTGCTCAGCAATATGTCGTGTCAGTAAATATAAAATGTACATTAGCATTTGAAATTGCTATTAATATATGGCATTCTATGTTAAGTAAATTCCATAATTTATTTAGACAATTCCATATTGCTAGAAATATAAGCGTAATCAAATTTTCTCTGTTATAAACTTTGCTTGTATTAATATTTTGTGTCGATATATGGATATATCTGGATACTTAGTAGCTCTTACCATGGCCGAGGGTAGTTTTTTCTTTTCCTCAGTGAGAATGGATGATTGCTACTGATCTTGCTCACAAACCTGCATTTGTATAATAGATAAGTAACATTTGGAGCTCTGCAGAAGATACACAACTTAACATAATAGTACCATGTAAAGTACTCCATACCTAAGTACAACCAGCAGCAAACAACACAAAGAGTAAGCCAAACCCCCCAAAACTAGAGTTAACAAGGTGCAGAATTCATCTTATTGGGTGATCATGGGCACATAAATATGGAAGATCAAAGAACAATTAGAAAACAGGAAACTGGAAACAAGCAATCATAATCTCTAGTTTGTCTTTGCACATTTATTTTGCATCAGGCAGAGATAAACATTGATTCATAATTACCTCCTCCTCTCCTTCCATATCTAAGTCATTTCATTGGGTAATGTCAAGGGCCACATAAATAAGTAAAGTACTAAGTTAGTTTTAATAAAATGCATCCAGAATTCCCAAGCAAAAGAAAGGAAGGGAAGTCTTAGCTAATGAGGTCAGCGTTTCTGTGGACATCGGTAGCATATGTATTCAGGGCCTACTGTTCCAAAATGGAAGTACAGAGAAGAGTACACCAGATGTCTATCTGCTTCCAGGGAAAACCCGAACCATGAGGAGAATTGGGTTGGTTTGCTATAATTTGGTCACCATTGTTTAATAATCTGGATGTCTAAATGTCTTGCGATTTTAATTTTTGAATATTCACTAACATCTAAATAAGAGTAGAGATCTCGATCCTCTTCTTAGTTCAGCTTCTGAATCACCTGGCACCATCATTTAACTTTACTGAGCCTCTATAAAATTAAGATACAATAATGCCCTATTTCTACTCTCCACTTGATAGTGATATTCCCAGTACTTAGGCAAGATCATGTTAATTAATAAGAGCTCTTTGAATTTCTTTGAAGCTGCTGAGATGTCTGAGGTGGCATGACAACACATGGCAGGATTAATATCATTTGCACTTATTTTGGTATTTATATTAAATATAATGCAGTATTTAAATTCACAGACAAGTCAGCTCCCCATTATCTATGTTTTAATATTTATTTGTGTCCACTTTTGAGGTGAAACTGACTGTATTCAGCATCTCAGCCCGTGTTTAAGGTGGATTGTCCCTGAAAGGTGGAGTATTGTGGATTCATGCAAACATTTGAGGAAGGGCACCTCCCAGAAAAGTTTCTTTGGTGCCTTTTACCTCCTGCTTCTTTTACTCACTCATTGGGGTTTTGCCAGGCCTTACACTGCTCTTTCCTCAACTTCTTTCCCTCTTTGCCGCTTTTCTATTTTGTCATTCCATGCTTGAGCATGGCCTTCCCCTCCCTCTCCTGTCAGCCCCACCCACTCTTGTCTCACCCATCATGGCCCTTCTCTTCCTCCCAGTGGTTTTGTAGGATTTGCTGCCCTGGCCACTTGGGCTGTCTCCTCGGTGGCCAATGCTCCTGTTTGGCAAGCCAGCTGTGTGGCACTGCTGGGCACACATCAGCAGACAGTCAATGCTAGGTCCCTGTTGGTAGGGACAAGATGGAAGGCAGAGAGTACCAGTGTCTCTCCTCACCCCAACCCCATCATCTGTGTTTGACCCCACTCCTTCTCTGAACTCCTTGGCCTCGGTTTACTACATGGAACAGTGAGATGGGAATGTCAAATTATCTGTAGAGTGTTTCAATGCTAACCTGAAGAAAAGCTATCAGGCCTCATTACCCATGTGAGTTGACACCAGTATGTAAGCACTGAATTAAATCTATTGTCGAATGGATTTTGGAAAGCATTATAGCAGGCATTAAGCAGGTACCCAAATGGGAGGACAGCCATCCTATTTTCCTAACTGTAGAAATTCTCTTTAGTCTTTCAATAAGCATGAGGTTTTCCCCATCCTTTTGGGGACTGGTTCAGTCAAGATGGTAGCATAATCAAGATGTCAGAGGTGGTCCTAAGTGAGGAGGTTCAGGATCCAAAAGCCAAGAGTGGGCATTAATGAGTTCATGGGGTCAGGTGAGTATTATTCTGTGTTGGGTATCCCCAAGACCATCCTCAGGCTCAATTATTCACTAAAAGGACTCAGAAAAAACTGTTATACTCATGGTTATGGTTTATTAGAGCAAAGGGATACAGATTAAAAGCAGAAAAGGGTGAAGGTGCATGGGGCAAAGTCCAGGAGAAACAAGACACAGGCTTCCATGTGTCCTTTCCTAGTGGAGTCAAACAAATATGCTTAATTCTTCCAGCAATGATTTGTGACAACATGGGCGAAGTATTTGCCAATCTGGGAAGCTCACCTGAGCTTTAGTATTCAGGATTTTGACTGGAATCAGCCACACAGACATGCAATATCTGAGTGACTGACCTCAGCTACTCAAACTCCAGGCTCCCAGGGCGAAAATAGGTGTTCACCATAAATCACATTGTTGGCATAAAGTGTCTGATCATACTAGTATTGTGGCCTAAGGCCTCACATGCAAAATACTCTTATCAGGCAAAATATTACTAGGACTCAGAACTCATCTCTCAGAAGCTGGTCAAGAGCCAGTCCTAAAAACAGGCCTGTCTTGAGAATGTGCAGGGCTTGAGCAACCCAACCCTTTCCAGCACACATTCCCAGGGTCAAGACACTGGAAGGCTTTGGACACATGACTGAACTTCTCCTACCTCAGCTGTCACCTTCCAAGCATAACATTCTCTCTTCCTTCCATATGGGATCATTGTGATTCAGAATAGTAACGACTATTTTCACAAAAAGTAGGTCATCTACAGCAAGGACACTATAAATTATTATTGTTATTTGTATCATATCATTATTATTCAGGGGGTGGAGCACGGGAATGAGCCCTGAACACTTCCTTGTTATCTCATAACAAGTCAGAAATGCCTTTTCCCAAAGTTCTGAAGGCAAAGATAACTTCAGAACAGCGTGTCTCCACTCCACACTGGCATTTAACCTTCTCCCTTGCTCTTCTCTGTCTCCCTTTACCTGGCAGTGGCTGAGAAACCCTGGCCCCCAGCATGAGAAGCGGACTCTGTTTGGTGACATGGTGTGCTTCTTGTTTATAACTCCCCTGGCCACCATCTCGGGCTGGCTGTGCCTGCGGGGCGCCGTGGACCACCTGCACTTTAGTAGTCGGCTGGAAGCCGTTGGACTGATTGCACTCACTGTCGCACTCTTCACTATTTACCTCTTTTGGACACTAGTAAGTATGGGCCGTGGCTAGGGTTCAGGCCATTTGGAGCTGGCCGCCTCAGCTGGCACAAGCCTTTCCTCTTGTCTGTAACACATCTCACCTGCCCGGTAGAAAACAGACCTTCGATTGCTGGCGGGAGCATGAGATTTGGTTTATGACTACGTGTGTGTGTGCGTTTGTCTGTGTGTGTGTCTGTGCTGCTAAGGCAGATCACATAAAGAAAAAGCTCAGCTTCTGGGTGTCCATCAGTCAAAGACACAGACACACCTTGGACGTTTCTCTCCTCTAGTAGTCTAGGACTCCATCTGTTATGAGGCTTGGCATTTTCTTTCCCTTGTTTATGTTTCTCACTTTTGCCGGGATTGTAGTATATTATGAATGATGCATTTGGCTGCTGTTGCTGTCACTGCCTGCACAGATCATGAATCCTCCCTGCTGGTTATTTCCTTCTTACGTCCTGACACAGCCTAAAGTCTTTGTTGGACGTGGAGCCGCACTTTGCCTGATGATTATTCTGTGTATTGGGATATTGACACTGCTGCCCATAAAAGCACTAATTTATCTAGCTGAGAAGCTGCCACCAAAGAAAGGCCATTTCCCAATAAGTGTTCTCGCTGTGTGTGAGGAAGAATTTTTACATATCCCTTTTCTCATTCTTTTAACTTTTAACTTCATGCAGTAAGTTGATTGCTCGAGTACCGGTTGACAGCACCCACAAAATGCAACATTTGATCTCTCTCCTTATGCTTTCCTCTGGGAGCTGCAGGGAAGGACATCACTGTCTTCTAGAATATTTTCAGAAGCTGGGCCCCCTGCTTCCTGGCATTACTCTCCTGTGCCTGCTCGTTTCTAATCTGAGCACGTTCCATTGTTATTCAATATGTATTTCCTGTCTAAAGTGTACCATTCCCATATCCCATAGCACAGTGTCAGCATGTGGAAGCTGCTTCTAGCACACACTTCCTCCCTTTCTCTGTCTCCCAGACCCTGTTCCTCCAGCTGCAACTCCCACGACCCTGTTCATTTCCCTCTTCTTCATCATATGGCTCTTCCAGCTCTGTGCGTACCCTCCAGTGAGAGTGTTCAAACAGTAAGGAGATATATTTCAGTTTCAGTAAAGAGGGAGTGTTCTAATGCTAAGAACTTATCTGAGTCTTATAGTTAATTTAGACATTCTGTTCCCAGGCTAATGAAGCCCCAAGCAAAACTATTATTGCTTCCTTTAGAAGTCTACACTTCCAGCTGGGCGCAGTGGCTCATGCCGGTAATCCCAGCACTTTGGGAGGCTGAGGCGGGCGGATCACTTGAGGTCGGAAGTTCGAGACCAGCCTGGCCAACATGGCGAAACCCCGTCTCTACTAAAAATACAAAAATTAGACGGGCATCATGGTGCATGTCTGTAATCCCAGCTATTTGGGAGGCCCAGGCAGGAGAATTGCTTGAACCTAGAAGGCAGAGGTTGCACTGAGCCGAGATCGTGCCACTGTACTCCAGCCTTGGCGACAGAATGAGACTCCATCTCAAAAAAAAAAAAAAGTCTACGCTTCCAAAGCGCGTCCTGGTTCATTTTGAATCAGGCAACGAAGCTGTTCCAGTAGCTTCCATTGTGATGGGAGGAGGGTTAGAAATAAGAAATGAAGGAGTCTAAGCAGCACCGTCTAACTCCTGGTCAACAGCACCACCGTGGGAAAGTCATTTGGCTTCTGTGAGGCTCAGTGTCCTCATCTGTCAAGTAGAAATAGTGGTAATGCCCATCCTGCCAAATTCCCCTGGTGTTATGAGATTTAAGTCAAAGTGTATATGGGAAAGTACCTTGGAGAATAATATAAGTTCTTGCCGTGTTTAGAGGTTTTCTAGTCTATAATTTTTTTCAGAAGAGTGCCTATGATGAAGGATGGATGAAGTGAGCTTAAATGCTGGGCTTTCAAAACCAATGTAAGGCCTTTCTGAAATCCTGCTTTGTAAAGCATACACTTATCTAACAAGAAAGAAACAGGGTGATAGGTGGCTGGAAAAGAAGGAAGAAACGAAGAAAAGAAAGATTATCTCAAGAAAAAATGGATGTGACCTTGTTTCATCTCCCATCTCAGGTGAAAGGCAGGTTTGGGTAGAAAAAGTACCTAGACTAGGCTCTCTCAGGAAAATGGTAACATACTTCATTCCAGAAATGTTTCTCACGGGCAGTGCTATGCATGTGTTTAGAATCCAAGGGCCTTGTGTTTAAACCCAAGATTTATCATCCTAATAACAGTGTAAATTCAAATAGGATACTTAACCTCTCTGTTCATCCTTCCTCTTATACAAAAAAATACAGGAAATAATTGATAACCGCTGGGTCAATGGGTTATTGCAAAGAGTAAGTGAGATAACGTCTGAGAACATACATGCAAGCACCTAGCAGAGTGTTGGCCCCAGGCTCCTTCCTGCGGCTTCCCTGCTCCCCCAGCTTCCACCCTCCCCCTGCCCTTTATAGAATGCAAAGTAGCAGGAGGGAAAGAAGGCATCTCTCCCCTTTGACTGGTGTGAAAAACGTGCTGTGGAGTCAGCTCAGCAATAGGTTACTGAATATAGAATAACTCCGTCCCAGATAAATGCTGTACTGAGCGGCCCTGGCAAGAGCCGTAATTCAGAAGCTGACAGCACTTGGAAACTGCCCTGCGGCAGAAACCCATTGTAAACAAGCTGTCAAGCTTAAGGAGAATATGCTGTGAAAATGTCTTAGATAAACAAACACGGTGTCAGTCCAAGCCTGGCTCCTCAGAGGAGCCGTTCCTGGAAGGGCCTTCCTGGTACTGTGAAGAAGGACAAGCGTTCACGCTGCACGCCTCAGAGTGCCTTGGAGTTTCTCGCAGGCACACGTGGCCATGCGGGTCCAGCCTTGACACACCCTCAGGGAGTCCTACCTTCTGGAACCTGCTGTGTTCCAGAAGCACACCTGGGCCCGAGGAGGCCAGGGCCTTGGTCAGCTCCACCCTAAGAGCTCAGGGAGAGGTGTCCTAGAAACATCACTGTCTATGTCACAAGTGATTTGAAGCCTGTAGACAGACACAAAGAGAGCTGGCTGAGAACTGAGTCCACATTAAACATGAAGAAATTGTCGGTAATGGACTTGGTATCAGCCCCAGTTTTGAGTTTGGAGGAGAACTGAGGCACCGTGTACAGGAAGTCTTTCCACTCACTGCATCACTGATGCAACCAGTGTCTAGCACAGAAGGGAATGAATGAGCGACCCGGTTCCTCAAAGGCTGACTCCCAGTCCCATGGTTTGATTGTTTAAATTCTTCTTATAAAGGGGGAACCGCCAAAGGAATGCTGTCCCAACAAGGCTCACTGTGGGGCTGCTTTAGACATATCCCCTACACGGCCTACAAGCATCCTGAGGGTATTCAGCGGTATTTCCCCATGACCAATTCTCTCCTATACTCCTTTTCCCCAGTGCAGTCAGAGATAGATAGGTGAGCTGGGCATATTGCTGGGGAGGCCGTTTGCCAAGGCCTGGTCCCATAGATATCTCTAAGTCACACCACTTCCAGAGAGAAAGGGCAAAATCAAAATATGTAATCAGATATCCCAAAGCCTTCTGTGACTTTTTTTTTTTTTTTTTTTTTTGAGAGAGAGTTTCCCTCTTGTTGCCCAGGCTGCAGTGCAGTGGCATGAGCCGAGATCACCGCAACCTCCGCCTCCCGGGTTCAAGCGATTCTCCTGCCTCAGCCTCCCGAGTAGCTGGGATTACAGGCATAGGCCACTACGCCCAGCTAATTTTGTATTTTTAGTAGAGACGGGGTTTCTCCATGTTGGTCAGGCAGTCTCGAACTCCCAACCTCAGGTGATCTGCCCGCCTCAGCCTTCCGAAGTGCTGGGATTACAGGCATGAGCCGCTGCACCAGGCCGCCTGCTGTGACTTTATAGCACACCTTTGCCCCAGCTGCAGTCACCTCCCTAATGGGAAGAGTGGGTGCTAACATTTTCTAACCCTTCTCATAATATTCATGCGATCACAACTCTTTGTACAGCAGACTTGCCCATGATAGGAGGTTAGTTAGATGAATAAACTAGAAACTTCAGGAAGCCCATCCCATAAGGAATAGTATTTTTATAATAGTGGCCCTATACTCTCTTCCTCCTCTCTCCTAAACTCAAAAATTTAAGAAATATCTAAGTGAAATTCTTAACATTATTGTTATAGCATCTTTTTATTTTATGTTTTCTTTTTCCTCGCTGCCTTATTCTTCTTCTAAATTAGACCTCCTTTCTTCCCAATTATATTGCATTGCAGGGATGCAGTGTCTTGGAGCATCTAGAGAAGTAGCATTAACCCAGGGCAATGCAAACCTGTGGTCTCCTTGGCGTTGTGCTCGACTGCCTTTATTTTCCCTAACAAAGAAGCATCTTCTTATGTTGCATTCTTCTTATTGATTGAATTTGCCTGCAGACTGTGGTGATTAACCACAATTAAAATAGATTAATGTATAATAAGATCTCATCTGTTTGTCTACACAAGTGGGCTGAATTTTTTAATTTCCTGGCCAAGGAACCAGGAGACCTGCTAAGTCGTTGACTCTCTGTGTTCCTTGAAGCAGTGCATCTCAGGCTTGAATGCACATGCGGATCACCTGGGGATCTTGTTAAAATGCACTCTCTAATTCCTTAGGTCTGGGTGGGGCCCAAAATTCTGATATTCTAACAAGCTCCCAGGTGATGCAGCCTGCTGCTGGTCCAGGACCATGCTGAGAGCAGAGCCTTAAAGGAAATAGCCCAATCTCTCTCTGTCTTTCTCTTTTTTTTTTTTCTGTTACCCTGTATCTAAAGGGTGTCACAAAATTCTTTCTTATATTTAAGACACACAAAATACCAGCCCAAGAACACTAAAATGTATGCTCTGTGCCCTGTGCTAGGTGTTTTATATGCATTACATCAAATATCATTATTCACATCTTACAAACAAGGAAACTGAAGCTTGTTGACAGCAAATAACCTCCCCAAATCACGCAACCACTAAGTAGAGGATGCAGGTTGCAGGCCCGTGTGCCTGGCTCCGGAGCCTGCGGCCTGCACTCATAACTACTTCTCCAATTACTAATGCCAGTGTGCATAGCTCTCAGCATCATGGAAAAGGGGACTCTTGATTTGAAATCCAGCTTTCCCATAATGTTCCCAGATTCCAGACTTCTTATATTGCCAAAGTTCCTTATTAGTGTAATACTTGTCTGCATTCCACCTCTTTCCTGCTGTTGGCCCTGAACAGCTGGCTTCCCAGCCTGCCTCTCCTACATTCGTGAGTGGCACCAAGCAGCAGCAGGACAGAATAGATACAAGAGAATCACACGTGAAAAAAAACCAAACTGATCCACTTTGGCATGTTCAGGGACTTTTGGAGAAAAGCACATCTGTGTGAGTTTAAAAGCGTATATTTTCATACTCAACTCTCTCTGGCATTCAGCCCGTGGCATCTGCTTTCTAGCCTCAGAAATTTGAATAAGTGGCCTTGAATTTCATGATCCTGCCAGGAAGACTAAAAAGCCCATTCTGATCAAGGGCCTGCACTTCCATCTACTTCCAGAAACTCGAGCCCAAGTCATCAGGCCAGCCTACTTTCTGACCACCATAGACCTTTAGTGGGATCAACACAACCCACCTACTCCCAGATAATTAAACAGCCCAGACCTGATTTGTCACTCCAAGCTCATGGGCTCCTTCCTTTCCAGCACTTACCTACACATCAGGCTCTGAGTTTCTTGGACAGTCCATCAGTGTTTTATGCCAGCCTTCTCCAAAACAGACGATAGGTTTAAGCATCTCATTCCAATATATGTACATAAAAAGCAAGCACCTCGGCCGGGCACCGTAGTTCACGCCTGTAATCCCAGCACTTTGGGAGGCCGAGGTGGGTGGATCACCTGAGGTCGGGAGTTCAAGACCAGCCTGACCAACATGGAGAAACCCTGTCTCTACTAAAAATACAAAATCAGCTGGGCATGGTGGCTACTCGGGAGGCTGAGGCAGGTGAATCGCTTGAACCCGGGAGGCGGAGGTTGCGGTGAGCCAAGATCGCGCCATTGCACTTCAGCCTGGGCAACAAGAGCAAAACTCTATCTCAAAAAAAAAAAAAAAAAAAGGCAAGCATCTCTCAGGCACAATTATGACACTGCCTCTACCATCATGTATTATATGAGAGGTTTGGTGGGGCACAGTGGCTCACGCCTGTAATCCCAGCCCTTTGGGAGGCTGAGGCAGGCAGAACACTTGAGATCAGGAGTTCGAGACCAGCCTGGCCAACATGGTGAAACCCTGTCTCCACTAAAAACACAAAAATTTGCCAGGCATGGTGGCGCATGCCTGTAATCCCAGCTTCTCAGGAGGCCGAGGCACAAGAATCGCTTGAACCCATGTGGCAGAGGTCACAGTGAGCTGAGATCATGTCACCGCACTTGAGCCTGGGTGACAGAGCAAGCCTCCATCCAAAAAAAAAAAGAGAGAGGCTTAAGTTTGAAGCAGTGTTGCAATCAGAAAATATAGGATGCTTATTCACTCATTCATTTACTCAGCAAACTCTCTTGAGCAACTTCCTAAGTGCAAGGCGTTATAACAGGTGCTGGGCATGCAAAGATGAACACAACACAACCCCTGCTCTCAAGATGCTTCTAGTGCAGGAGGAGAGAAAAACATGCACAGTGCTGTTCAGGACACTCAGTGCCATGTGGGTAAGCTTGAGGCACAGTGGGCACCCAAGGGAGTCATGCCCCACCTAGCCTGAGGCTAGAGAAGATTTAGCAGGGGAGTTAGTGCCCACTCTGTGATTTCCTTACTGGAAGCTATAGAATGCTGGAGCTGGATGCAATTAGGAATCACCCACTGGGGCCACCAAGCTGTTGTTCAGGTTGTCCACAGGACAGTACAAAGGATGTCCTTCGTATCATAGTATGAATGGGATCCTTTGAGTTGTGCAGGGTCTAACTTGCAGGAAGGCTCATGAAGCTCTAGCATCCCACTCATCTAACAGAGAAGAACCTAGGCACCTGATAGGCGCATTGCCGAGGTCACACAGCTGGTCGAGGGCTGGCATTGTATCCACCACTAGTCCGAAAATAAATCCAAACTCAGAAAGAACTTCATTTTCCCATTTATATCCTGAATTTACCCGGTATGAGGAGGAACAAAGGAAGCCACCATGCAAGCCCTGCCCATGTGTCCACACATAGGGTGCTCTTTGGCTGGTGCCCAATCTCTCAACACTCACTGTGTGCCAGAGCCATTTTCCCAGGGTTCTTGCCCTGCCACAGTGCTTCCAGCTCTTTGAAGCTCTTTCAAATGACATATTTGTTTCTTGTATTGATTATCCACTTCTGCTGACCTGAATTCTTTTCTCTTACTTTTCCTCTCCCACCCCCAGGTGTCATTTAGGTACCACTGTCGATTGTACAACGAGTGGCGTCGGACCAATCAGAGGGTGATTCTCCTCATTCCAAAGTCTGTCAATGTACCTTCTAACCAGCAGTCCTTGCTGGGCCTCCATTCGGTCAAGAGGAACTCAAAGGAGACAGTTGTTTGATGTTTGTATGGTTGGTTGGTTGATTCACTGTTTGGGGTTTGGAAGTGTCTGCACTGGGGTCATGCACTGAGCCACCCCCAAGCCCTTCCTTAAGCCTGTGGGTCTAAGAACATCCAGAGCGCGTTAGCACATCACCCCAAGCAACAACCTCCGCCAGAAGAAAGCAAATGCTGTTTTACTTCAAATCGTGGATGCTGCAATCATATGATATTTGCTAAGCTGCCAAACATGTTTATTTAGCAGATACTGTATGGAATTTTCTGAACACCTCTTTAACGTATGAGGAAGGTTGTCCTGCTACGGATGCAATTCAATTCTTCCTTTTTTATTACTATTTCAAACACACATATATATATTAAACTTAGATGGTAATCAAAATCAAAAAGCCAACGTAAAAACTGGTTTCTTGGTTTGGTTGGGTCTTATTTGAGTTAGTTTGTTTCTCAGTTTCTCGTATGGATTCTTTGGGGTACTTTGGTAGCCTGAGTGGTCTTTTTCATCTCTTTCACATCCATTACTCAAGGAGACAGCATAACAGATGCAGAAAAAGTCATATTTGAAGAATGTTTTGTACTAAACTTCATTTAATTATTCAGTTTTTAAAGGGAAAAAGGGCGTGGCAACTCTCCACACAGTGAGCTGTTTATTTAAATATCATTAAGGAGAAAAAAAATATGGTGAGAAGCTCGCTCCTTTCAACTTGTTTGGTACTGACAGCTGATAGAAGCTATTTTCTAATAATAAACATACAGTGTGTGAAAGACAAAACCCACTGATTGCAATACTCTTTTTTTAATCATAAAACCTGTGAAGTTTCCCAAAGCAGGTTTTAAAAGGAAAAAAAGGAAAAGCAAAAAGGTTGGTGTTCTCACTTCCATCTCATTTAGTGCATGTCTTAATTCAGCATTCGTAATGAATTGGAGGATCATTAGACATTTCTAGGAACCCTAGACCTGTTTTGCATATCAATTAGCATTCCCATTGCTCTATTGAATTTCTAGCTTGACAGGTAGATGTGGCAAAAAAAAAAAAAAAAAAAAAAAAAGCCTGTCCTAGCAGCCCTGCACTTATTCTAAGACCCCTTTGTCTGATTCTTTAAAAAGGAGCCCCACACAGTGCCTTCCCCCAACCATGAGCCAATTCTGTCACAGTCCGAAATAGACTTTTTCTAAGGGTTTCGTGTCCCTCTTTTATCCGTCGCAGTGTAAAGGGTCTGATCCGCAGCCTGCATTGTGCGCGCACTGAGGCAGGAGCGGATGTCTTCTGAGGAGAGCGCTGGCTGGGATTGACTCTCAGGATCCCGGCTGTCCGCCCGCCCACACGCAGCGAGGAGGGGTGGAGCCCTGCTTCGAGAATGCTTAAAATATGGAATTCTAGAACATGACCCACATTCTGAGTATCACTCCAGCATCTGCCTTGTGCTTCCCAAGTGGGAAAACGAGAAGTGCAAAGGAACAGGCAGCGAGGAGGGTAGCGATTTTTGTCTGCAAATTGATGGAGCTGATGCAGGTGTCCCCTTTGTAGGCGAGCCCTCCATTCACTGGCTGCCCCCAGCGCTGCCTGGGGAGGGAAACAGCTGTACTGCTCTCCGCTGCAAAACTCAGATGTGCTTTATGGCATGTGACAATAGATTTCCTCCCCACCACGCTTCACTTGGACACTTCAATTCCAGTAATATATGTCTCAGCCCTTCCGTTTACTCCACCCTGCTCACCCCCCTGGGCTGTCATTAGCTGCACCACCATCAACCGTTTCTTAATTGACCTTTTTAAAATGCTGGACACCACCGGCTGCACGCAGCTGCCACACATTAAATTTCCAGAGCAAAGAGTCCAACTTGGTAGCTGGTGAATTGCAGCCCTGTAATATACTTAATAAATGACGTCCACCCAGCCTTAGTCCCTGAGCTGTCAGGTGAACCCTTGACACCTCTCAACTGAATGGCACAACATTCATGAGAGGACCATACCCCTTCTCCCTGTTTCTTCCATGAATTAAGGAAGCAGCGGATTTCCAGGATGATTTCTTGTCAAGGTTGGCCGCAGAGAATTCCTGCCATCTTGATTCATGAGATGAGATATGACATCATCAAAGGCAGCCAGGTCCCAGGCCGTTCAATGGGGATCCTGCATTAGGAAGGGTTTGCACATTAATACTGTGCCTGTACCACACCTCTTTCCTTCGTGTTTGCATCCCTGCCCTGTGAAGTAAAACAAAGTCCAAGATGCAAGGAGTAGATGGCGTGTGGGGTGGTGGCAGGACACCCCTGGCAGCCAGGCAGAGCATCAGTGCCTCCCTTCCCAGGTCACCAGCTTGGGACCTCCTTGTGAGAGGCTCTGATCTCCATTGGCATCAGGGCCCATAGAGGATTCTGAACTCTTGGAGGATATTTCATCCCCTCCAAGCGTTGCTCCATGGAAAGGGCTACACCTCCTGCAGGAAGGGGTGCATTTTGTTAACGGGTATTAATGGGTACAGAGGCACCATGCAGCCTACCAGCACCCTTGCTAGCCTAGTCCTCTTCCTGTGCTGCTTTTTGAAAGCTCAAGAATGAAGAGGAAGAGATGAGGAGTGGGGGTCCTTTACCTAAAGGACCCTGGTGGTTCATTGCTTCTCTTTCACGGACTTTTTTTAAAAAACTCCCTCTCTTCCACACTCCTTGCTGTGATTCTGTCCTAATCATTTTTCTTGAGAATATCATGTAGAGATAAATGTGTGTCACAGTGAAGCCAGAAGGTGAATTAACAAGACAAATCCAGCATGCTCTTGCCTGCCCTGCATGTGTGCTCATTTGGGGAAGGACGGAGGACACAGGGCATCGACACAAATTCTACAGCTCCTCAGAGAACACAGCAGAGACTCAGATGAGCTGTAAAATCCATTAAGGAAAAATAAATGGCATGATTTGGAAGTTACTTTGATTTGTCTTTCATTGTCCTAGTCTCCCCTGCCCATAGTGCCTGGGCCCTGCCGTGGATTGTCACTTTCAGTGGGGCTGTAGCCATAGGCATTTCATTTTCAGTGAAAATAATTCATCTGGGGCATGGAGGAGCCAAAGGAGAAAATGGAGGTGAAATCGCAGCCCAAATGACCCCACACTTGGGCAAGCAGCCAGCTTCCGGTTCCACTTCCTCCTAGGTCCTTATTGTTCCCATCAGGACACTGACCCTGGCTGGGCTCTGGGTCTGCGCCTGCACCGTGCATCTTTCTCCCATATTGGAATCCGCTCAGCCTTGCCTGACACTCCACACAGCTTATGGAGCTGTCCACACTAGGAAATGACCCATGGCCCAAAGAACCTGAGTAGGAAAGACAGCTAGGAAATGAAATCAGGAAATGCTTCCTTTCCACTTCAATCCAGAGTGTTCCTAGAAGCTGCCTGAAGATCTGCCACACAACTTGTAGTCCCTAGTGCTAGATGAGAAATGTAGAGTTGTGATTCTGATGCCTGAAGTAGAATGGGAGTTGAGCCAGTGCATGGGGACAAGGTTCAGGCTTATTTTAGGACAAGAAGTTAGGGACCATGATGGACCTGGCTTGACATCATTCTTCCCAGCCAAGCATATGAGGACCTGCTTTCTGGCAGACGGACCACATGAAGCCTGGTGCTGCTGAGGCTGGAGTCATGAGAAGTTGGCACTATGGCTTGTGATATCTGGGCAACTGCTAACTCTCTCAAAATGTGTCAGTTCTGCAGAAATACATGGGCTATGATCCACCAATTTTCTTTTTTTTTTTTTTTTTTTTGAGATGAAGTCTCGCTCTGTCGCCCAGGCTGGAGTGCAATGGCACTATCTCAGCTCACTGCAACCTCCGGCTCCTGGGTTCAAGTGATTCTCCTGCCCCAGCCTCCCAAGTACCTGGGATTACAGATGCGCACCACCATGCCCAGCTAATTTTTGTATTTTTTAGTAGAGATGGGGGTTTCACCATGTTGGTCAGGCTGATCTCGAATTCTTGACCTCGTGATCCACCTGCCTTGGCCTCCCAAAGTGCTGGGATTACAGGCGTGAGCCACCACACCCGGCCTCTTTTCTTATTGATGCCTTCAGATGATATGCTCCTTTTTTTTGGCTTCACAAAAGTCTCAGTGTCTAGGAATTGGCTCCAGGACATTTTGCCTTCCCCTTGCTATTTAAGTCATTCTGGGGTGATCCTGTCTCCTCTTCCCAACATGATAGAGTAAAAGAGAACCAGCTAGGGAGTAAGGCTACGTGAAAGCTTTTTGTGCGGCTTTTTTTGAGACAGGGTCTCGCTCTGTCACCCAGGGTGAAGTGCAGTGGCACAATCTCGGCTCACTGCAACCTCCGCCTCCCAGGTTCAAGAGAATCTCCCACCTCCACCTCCCAAGTAGCTGGGATTACAAGTGCCCACCAACACACCTGGCTAATTTTTGTATTTTTAGGAGAGACAGGGTATCACCATGTTGGCCAAGCTGGTCTCAAACTCCTGACCTCAAGCAATCCATCTGCCTCAGCTTCCCAAAGTGCTGGGATTACAGGCATGAGCCACCATGCACAGCCAAGACTACGTGAGTTTGAATCCTGGCTCCATAATGTCCCAGCTGCAGATTGCGGACAAGTGACCCCATCTATCTAAGCCTCAGTTTTTGCTTCCGTAAAATGGAGATAGTATCTACCTCATATAGTCCTTGTAAGATTCACAAGGCTTAGCTCCCACTTCACAGATGAACAGCGGTGCCATTCCCTTTCTATCCTTTCACTCACTGTTGCTACCATCTAGGTGATTTTGCCCTAGCCAGGGTTTCAAAGAACAATTTTAATAATCAATTTGAAAGACCATAAACAAATTGTTTTAACTCTTATTCAAAAGGAAGAGGGATTAATTTTAAATAATCAACAGATACTTATTGTGCACTGTGCTTGGGAATAAAAAGAACTATTAAGATAACTTTCTAGAGGTTGAAATTACTGATTTGATTGAGATCTTTGAATTATGGGTAGATTTTTGTTTTCCCTGTATTTCCTGATACCGAGACCTAGGGTTAATTGAGAATTCATTACAGATAAAAATTTGCTAGTTCTGGGTCTAGTGCTACAGAGGAAAACGAATATAGCCCATCAGTTGTCTGTGTTCCCAGAAATGAGACATTTGTGAGTCACTGAGCTCATACATCCAGTGCTTTCTTGAGGCTCTAAATTCTGTGCACAAAGACAACAGAAGGAGAGTTGGCTCAGGGAGCCCTGCTTCGTTATGAGACACTCTCTTTTTTGGAATACACTTTTCATCTATCAATCAGGGCCATAGTTTTCCCATCAAGGAAATGAATATATGAGTCTTTATCAGAGGTTTTAGCTTATCTCTGAACATCACGTGCAAAGAATTAAGTTAATCTTACATTTTTGGTCATGACTCTATTTCTGTGACCATTAGGTCCTTTTTTTTATTCCACAAATACGTATATAGTGCCAGGCCCTTCCCATGAGCCATGCACTATCCAGCACTTTGATTTTTTTTTTTTTTAAGACAAAATCCTACTCTGTCGTCCAGAGCTGGAGTGCAGTGGGGGTATCTCGGCTCGCTGCAACCTCCACCTCCGGGGTTCAGTCCGTGGCATCTGTTTCTAGGGCCCCTTGAAACAGCTGTGGGGGCCCAAGTCTCCTTCCTTAGCCTCCCGAGTAGCTGTGATTACAGGCGCTCAACCACCATATACAGCTAATTTTTTTTTTTTTTTTTTAGTAGAGGCGGGGTTTCACCATGTTGGTCAGGCTGGTCTCGAACTTCTGACCTCGTGATCCACCCGCCCTGACCTCCCAAAGTGCTGGGATTACAGGCGTGAGCCAACGAGCCCGGCCCTATCCAACACTTTAAAACTTACCTCCTGGCCAGGCGCGGTGGCTCACGCCTGAAAGCACTTTGGAAGCCTGAGGCAGGCAGATGGCTTGAGCCCAGGAGTTCGAGACCAGCCTGGGCAATACGGTGAGACCCCCCCGGCTCTCCACAAAATACAAAATATTAGCCAGGTGTGTCGGTATGCACCTGTGGACCCAGCTACTCAACAGGCTGATGTGGGAGGATCACTTCAGCCCCGGAGGTCGAGGCTGCAGTAAGCCGAGATGGCGCCACTGCACTTCCTGTCTGGTCGACAGAGCGAGACCCTGTGTCAAAAGAGAAAAAAATAAAATTATTTAATCCTCATAACCTTATCTAGTGCCACGTAACAGAACTTAGTGGTCCAAAACAACTACTTTATTGTATCTCATTAATCCACGGGTTGATCTGGCCACAGCTGGGCAGTGCCTCTGCCAGGTGTCTTACACCGTCCGATGGCACAGTGCTGGTCCACGTGGCCCGCCTCTCCACGTGGCAGCTGTTTGTAGGACCCCTTGAAATGGCAGTGGCGGGGGCCCAAGGCTCCTGCTTAAACACGGGGCTAGGCAGTCCCAGGGCAGCACTTACTCTGTATCCTATTGGTCAAAGCAGTCACAGGCCCGCCTCTTGTGGGAGGAGCTACACGCAGACAGGGCGGGACAGAATTTTTTGGAGCCCGTCTTCGCCTATCAGTTACCAGCCCATTTTAGGGATGGGAACACTTAACTAAACAAGTTGTTAATTGCCCAGGGTAACAGAGCTAGTAAGAGGCACAGCTGGGATTCAGAACCATGCAATCAGAGCATGGACTCAGCCACTAGTTTTAAATATTTTCCCTTTCACTTCTAATCTCCACTCCTATCTCCTTCCTTCCTCCATTAGGCACCCACTCTCTATAATATGTTTGATATTATAAATTGAATATGTATGCTTCTTTGCAAAACATATTGTTTTGTAAGTATATCTTAATTTACATCAACGATATTACAACTGTCCTTTTTCACTGAACACTGTTTCTAAGATGCCTCCATGTTGCTGCGTGTGCTACCTCATTGCTAATGGCTGCTTGGGATTCTATTTTACTTTTCCATTCCCTTAATGTTACCTCCAGCTCCCCGACCCAGCCAACAGTGCTGTGATGGACATCCTCGTACTCATCCACCTATGAGCCTGGTCAGAGAGTTTCAGTGCATCAGTGTCCATCAGTGGGAGTGCTGGGTTATTGGACGCAGACATATTTAACTTCACTATTTTGGTCCTGTTCTCCAGGAGTATTTCACTTTAGACACCCCTCCCTGTAGTAATAGTTGAGTTTTCCCATTTCTCCATATTCTTTCCAACACAAGCTATTATTTATTTGTTCATTGTCGCCAATCTGATAGTATAAATCTGTGTTTTGTTGTTATATTGCTTATTTGTTCAAATTTACATTTCTGGTTTTTTTCCTGTTGGGTTCCCTATCTTTTCCTTTTTAGTCTCCTTAGTCAGTTTGATGTCAGACAAAGTCGTCTCTTATTTGTTCACCCCTCTCTTAATTTTGTTTATGGTATTCTTCATTGAACAGAAATCCTTAATTTTGACATAGTCAATTGTGAGTTTTGCTATGTAGTTTGTACTATGGGTAGTCTTATTTAAATTTAAGAAGTTCTTTCTCATTCCTGAAGCACAAAGTTATTCTCTAATTAGCTTTAGTCTTATCTTTCACCCTTAGGCCTCTAATTTGTCTGGAGTTCACCTTTGTATATGGTATAAGATAGGGATCCATTGTTATCTCCTAAAGCAGGCAGTTTTTTCATCATCATCCACTAAACAATCTACCCTTTGCTCATTCATTTATAGTGTCACCTGTATCATATATCTAGTTCCATATAAACATGGGTCTGTTTTTGAGCACTGAATTTATGGTTTCAGTCTTTTTGTCTGTTCCCATATTATCTCACCATTTATCTTACTGTGGCTTTTTTTTTTTTCCTAAGACAGAGTCTCGCTCTGTCTTGCCCAGGCTGGAGTGCAGTGGTGTGATCTTGGCTCACTGCAGCCTCCGCCTCCTGCATTCAAGCAATTCTCCTGCCTCAGCCTCCCAAGTAGCTGGGACTACAAGCATTCGCCACCACACCCAGCTAATTTTTGTATTTTTAGTAGAGGAGGGGTTTCCCTATGTTGGCCAGACTGGTCTCGAACTCCCAACCTCAGGTGATCCACCTGCCTTGGCCTCCCAAAGTGCTGGGATTACAGGCATGAGCCACCGTACCTGGCCTTTACAGTGGCTTTACAGCATGCCTCAGTACCTAGCAGAATGACCAACTCCTCCCCAACCCCTTAACAACTTCACTCTTCTTCTTTTCAGAATTGACTTAGTTATTAGTGATCAAGCTTTTTATTCTTGTGTATAAATTTTAGAATTGTTAAGTAGTTGAAAAGGTCTTAATGGAATTTTTACTGGCATTGTAGTGAATTTATAATTCATTTCACTAAAATTGACATCTTTACAATTTTTGGTAATCCCATATAATGATCATAGCATATCACCACATATTCAGCTGCTTTCTGTGTCCTGTAATAGCGTTTTAATCTTTTCCAATAAAATTCTTGTGTGTTCTTTGTTAACTTGATTCCCAAATTTTATAGTTGGTACTGCTATTATAAATGATATTGTCCGGGCACCGTGGCTCACACCTGTAATCCCAGCATTTTGTGAGGCTGAGGCGGGCGGACCACGAGGTTAGGAGTTCCAGACCAGCATGGCCAATATGATGAAAACTCATCTCTAAAAATACAAAAATTAGCCGGGTGTTTTGGCACGTACCTGTAGTCCCAGCTACTCGGGAGGCTGAGACAGAAGAATTACTTGAACCGGGAGGTGGAGTTGCAGTGAGCCGAGATCGCACCACTGCACTCCAGCCTGGCAACAGAGCGAGACTCTGTCTCTAAATAAATAAATAAATAATATCTATCTTCCATTACATTTTCTAGTTGGTTAGTGCCAGTGTAGATGTACACTAGTTATGCTGTATCTTTGTCGAACTCTGTAGGAGTCTCATAGTTTGTTGATCATGACAGTTTGTTTACACCCGGCTAGGTCTGCTCTCTCCTGTGTTAACGTAGTGGCCAGGCGCTCCACAACTCTCCAACTGCTGTCTAGTTAGTTAGCAGTTGTATTTGCTGGTTTTCCAGTCTTCAAGGGTGTGTTCTGTTTCTCTGCCAGTGTGATTTTTTTTTTTACATTTTTCCTATATTCTATTTCATTTCTATTCTAATACTCTGTGTTTTAAAAATTCTTTTCAAGAACATTCAATAATAATTATGTATAATCGATAGCTGCTAATAAAACTGTATAATTATAATTAATTATGTATAATTCACAAAACATTGAGAAAATTGTGTGACTCTCTACTTTTCATTTGCCAATGTAGTATGATACATTAATGTTGCACCATCCTTTCATTCCTGGATAAATCTTACTTAATAAAATTTTCTACATCTATCTATATTCATATATGGAAAACCAAGAGTTCACAGTGACACCACCAACTGCAATTCAATACCACAGAGGTGAATTTTATTTCCATTTCCATATTTCTATCCCCCTTTGCTAACAGTGAGAAAACTTGACTTTCATTGTCTTTGATTTACTTGCCTATTTAATCAATTCCTCTGCATGGAAGCCATCTCCCGGCTTCATAGCCATCCCCTCCCCAGCACAGAAGGCCTCCTCACCGCTCTCGAGCTCTGACACCCAGACCGGGCTACCCCCAACCCACTATGAGGACACCCTCCTTATCCCAGTACAACTCTGGTGCACCCAATGGGTGTTCCTCACCTTCATTCAGCCTGCAGTTATCCTCTTCTTCATTTGATGTTTCATTTCCATCCTCTCTTTTACTTTTTGTCTAGGAGGAGTGGATTAATGGTGTATTCACTAATCTTTTTGAAGAGTAAATTTAGAACTTTCTTAATCTTCTCTCTCACCCTCTTTTGTCCTCTATCTCATTGATTTTTAGCTTTATCTTTATTTTTTCCTCCTTTCTTCTTTTAATTCACTCTTGTTTCAGTCTTTTTTTTTTAACCTTTGGATGAGTGATTTAAAGCTATAAATTTTCTTCTAAGTACTACTTTATCTCACACAATTTTTTAAAGTTTTCATTGTTTAAATTTTAGTTCTATGTATGTTTTTTAAGTTTCTCTTGCTTCCTTCTTTAACCCAAGAATGCTTTAGTAGTGAGTTTTTTTAGCTTCCAGCAAATGAACAGAAGGGAGGATGTTATTCTTTTGTGCTTTAATTATTTTAATTATTACATTATGATCAAAGAACTATGATCTCTATGATGTAGATTCTTTGAAAGTATGGCATTTTTGTGGCTTAATACAGGATTGATTGTTGCAAATATATATGTATATATGCTACATATATATGCATATATACTATATATGCTACATATATGTGTCTATAAATAAACTACAGTTTATTGGGTAGTTTACATCTTCACTTTTTTCACGCTTTATCAAACTCTGAGAGAAGCATATAGCATTTTCTGATTACAACTGCTGATTTATTTACTTCTCCCTTCAGTCCTGCTAGTAGCTACTTTATGTATTTGAAGCTATATTGATATGTTTATTATTATATCTTCCTGACAGATTTTTCTTCTTACCAAAATATAATATCCCAATATTCTGCTTGTCCACTTTTATGTTTTAAAATTCTCTTTTGTCTGATATTAACACTAAATATTTCTATAACCATTCTAACTCAGGAATAGAAGACCAAACATCGTATGTTCTCACTGATATGTGAGAGCTAAGCTATGAAGACTCAAAGGTGTAAGAATGATACAACGGACTTTGGGGATTTGGGGGGAAGGGTGGGGGGCGAGGAATAAAAGACTACAAATATGGGGCAGTGGACACTGCTCGGGTGATGGGTGCACCAAAATCGCACAAATCACCACTAAAGAACTTACTCATGTAACTAAATACCACCTGTACCCTAAGATCCTATGGAAAAATAAAAAATAAAAAAAGATAAAAGAATACTAGGAAAAAAAATTTTTTTTTTTTTGAGACGGAGTCTCGTTCTGTCACCCAGGCTGGAGTACAGTGGTGCGATCTCGGCTCACTGCAAGCTCCGCCTCCCAGGTTCACGCCATTCTCCTGCCTCAGCCTCCGAGTAGCTGGGACTACAGGCGCCCACCACCACGCCCCACTAATTTTTTGTATTTTTAGTAGAGATGGGGTTTCACCGTGTTAGCCAGGATGATCTCAATCTCCTGACCTCATGATCCACCTGCCTCGGCCTCCCGAAGTGCTGGGATTACAGGCATAAGCCACCATGCCTGGCCATGGAAAAAAATTAATGAACATTTCTATAATCTCTTACATCTATAGACAACATACTGCTAAATATTATTTTAAAAATTTAATTGGCAAATATTTGTCTTGGGATTGATGAGTTTAATCCACTTACTTTTATTTTACTATCATGCTGGTGTTAATTCTGCCACCTTTGTTCTTTCTTTTTTTCTTTCTTTTTTATGAGATGGAGTCTCACTCTGTTTCCCAGGCTGGAGTACAATGTTACAATCAGCTTACTGCAACCTCCACCTCCCAGGTTCCAGCGATTCTCCTGCCTCAGCCTCCCGAGTAGCTGGGATTACAGGCAGCTGCCACCACACACTGCTAATTTTTGTATTTTTAGTAGAGATAGGGTTTCACCATGGTAGTCAGGCTGGTCTCGAACTCCTGACTTCAAGTGATCCTCCTGCCTTGGCCTACCAAAGTGCTGGGATTACAAGCATGAGCCACCGCGCCCAGCCCACTACCACCTTTTTTCATGTCTCATTATATTTTTCCCTGTGATCTCATATTCTCCTGGGGATCTTGACTACCTTGGCTAGTGGTGAGTATTCAGGGTGAGAAGAGCTGAATCCCTGGTGGGTCAGCAGAGAGGGCGGGGCACACACCAAGAGTGGGAGATCCTCTGGTGTTGCCATTTGGACTTGGCCACTCCCCATTTGCCACAGGTTAGCATGTCACCCTGCCCTCAGGGAACCGCCACATACCTCCATCGTGGCAGAAGTTCCATCTCCCTGAATTGTAGTCAGCTTGCCTTTGAAGAGTAGAAGGCTGGGGAAGAGGAAATTCTGTGCGGTTGGCAGACCTGCCTGCACATATTTTGTATGCACCTGCCCCAGTGTGCGTAGAATGCAGCCCTAATCTTACCTTGCTGCCCGGGAGCCACCTATTGCTATTCGTTGTTTTCTGGGGTGTGATGCTTCCATGGAGAAGCATTTCACAGGAGGGAGACAAGGACGCTACCCTCCACCCATACCTGTCCGCTAGGTGTAGTGTCCTGTTCTCCACCCTCACCTTCTGTAGCCCCTGTGTTCCCTGTTTTGTTTTGTTTGGTTTTTTCTCAGACTCACCAACCATTATCTCACTTATTCGGCGCTTGCAGGGGTGACTGGGGAAGGGGGCCAAAAGTCAGGGCAAGTTTGCCATACTATCTGCCATCAGCACTTCTCCAAAAGTCCTTCTTGGGATCCTGCAGTTGCCATGGGGACAGGCCATGGGAAAGAGACCAATAACCTCGGCTCTGGTGCCTTGGCCCCATTCAGCCAGTTTCTCTCTGCTTTATAGAGTGGGGATCTGGGCTAGATTTCACTGGAAAGAAAAGGATTGCGCTCTTAAAAATGATAATGTTGAAATTTGTTAAGTCCTTTTTTATTCTAAAATTCTAGGTAGCCTCATCTGGTTCCCTGGTTCATGGGGACTCTGTGTTTACCAAAAGCAGTGAAGCGCTTGGTAGGAAAAAGCCTGCACCGCACGGGTCTGTCTTACATAAAAATGACATCCACACAGCATTCCTGGCTCTCATCCCTTCCCCAGTGCCGGAAAGGAGGCAGCCATAACTTTCACCCAGCTGCAAATAAGTAATGCTCAGTAGACATATGAACTGTGTTTTGCTCTCAGATAGGGCTTAAAGACTGCTGATGTTAGGAATTTTTTAAGTCAGTCTTGAGATTTGTGAGAGAGAATGTCTGGAAGCCACCGTGAGGGCAGATCTGCAGAACACCAGTCCCAGTGCAGCCAATGCCAGGGAGGCCAGGCAGGCGGCAAGAAGGCCTGCGGTGGGGATATCACCAGCAAAGGGTCAGCTGCATTACTTTTACAATGTAAGAACTGGAACCATGTTTTCCTGGCCTTTAAACAGTACACTCAGACAGGCTTTTGGGCACTTGGCAATTAACTTTGCTAACGTATAAAATGTCACTGGGTTTTCTCCATCATTGACCTTCCTTGTCACTCCCCCTGCCTCGTAACTGCAGGGCTGAAACTTTGTTAGATGCCTCTGGTTTGGCAGCTGAGGGTGCCCACGGCTCAGCCATGTCCATAAGACACCACATGGTAGGTGCCCTGCTCACTCAAGGCTTGCCTCTATAAGGGCCTCTCAGCCACTAGGAGCCCAGAGAGACCAGGCTGAGCTGGCCCAGACATGGAGGTGAGATAAGGAGAGTCTAGGGAAGCCATCTAAGACTCTATCATCTGAGTATTGGTGGCTCTATTCTAGAGTCTGTGAGGGCCCAGGACTCAGTCCTCGTGGGCAACATCTCACAGCAAAATTAGCAGTCCTGAGTTAGGAGGTCTGCTATGTGAGGAGAGATTCCCCAAAAGCATGCACCATTCTAGACAGTACGCCAGGGTCGTGGGGCAGCTCTGGCCGGGTCAACCTTTGCAGCTCCACAGAATCTTTGCATTATGGGATCTCTTAGGAGGAAGAGGAAAAAATCTAACATTCATTAGTAAATCTGCTTCGTCCCAGATGAGAAGGACTAAGAATCAGTCTCGGCCATGGTCTGCAAAAGTCAAGGGACTTCAGTTTTCTTGTTTTGGGGTGGTTTTTGTTTTTTTTGTTTTGTTTTGTTTTGTTTTGTTTTAAGACAGGGTCTTGCTCTGTTGCCCAGGCTGCAGTGCAGTGGTGAGATTACAGCTCACTGCAGCTTCAACCTCCTGGGCTCAGGTGATCTGCCTACCTCAGCCTCCCAAGTAGCTAGGACTACAGGTGTGCAACACCAAGCCTGACTAATTTTGTGTGTGTATGTGTGTAGAGACTGGGTTTTGCCATGTTGCCCAGGTTGGTCTCAAAGTGGAGATCTCACCACTGCACACCAGCAATAGACCAAGACTCTGTCTCAAACGTAAAATAAAATATAAAATAAAATAAAATAGGCCAGGCACGGTGGCTCACGCCTGTAATCCCAGCACTTTGGGAGGCCGAGGCGGGCGGATCACAAGGTCAGGAGATCGAGACCATCTCGGCTAACACGGTGAAACCCAGTCTCTACTAAAAATACAAAAAATTAGCCGGGCGTGGTGGCAGGCACCTGTAGTCCCAGCTACTCGGGAGGCTGAGGCAGGAGAATTGTGTGAACCCGGGAGGCGGAGCTTGCAGTGAGCCGAGATAGCGCCACTGCAGTCCGGCCTGGGTGAAAGAGTGAGACTCCGTCTCAAAAATAAAAAATAAAAAAATAAAAAATAAAATAAAGTATGTACTGTGTACTTGAAAGTTGCTTAAAAAAAAGATCTTAAATGTTTTCACCACAAGAAAGCTTGATGTAATCATTTCACAATGTATACATATGTCAAAACATCACATTTTACATCATAAATACATAAAATTTTTGTCAGTTATACCTCAATAAAGTGAACAGGAGAAAATAGAATATTATGTGACATACAGCGCATATGTAAATATTATCTTTAGTATATTCTGAAGAGTAATATTGTATTACAAACTAAAAAAAAAAAGTCATGCTATAATGCTATATCTGGGATTCACTTTAAAATAATCCAGTGGATGACAGAGTAGAAGGTGGAAGTATGGATGGAATAAGGATGAATGGATGGAATAATGGATGGAATAATGGATGGAAGTATGGATGGAATAAGGAAGGATGAAATAAGATTGGCCATATTTAGGTAATTGTTGAATTCAGGTGATGAGTATATGGTGTTCATTATACTACTCTCCAGTTTTATATAGGTTTAAGTTTTCCATTTATGAAGTTACTTGTATTAAAAAAAAAGAGAGAGTTGGGCACTGCTGCCTGATACACACTCTCTCTAAAAGAACTCACTGCTCTGCAGGGACAGGGAGCTGAGGAGAACTGAGCCTGTAGCTCATAGGCTGTAGGCTCAAGGTTGGTCATTTTACATAGAGATGTTAAATATATGAAGTCAAATATGATCAGAGTAGTACAGTAAGGCAATGGGCTGACTGTGCAGTAATTGTAGATAGGGGAAGGGAAGCAGAGGTCAGAGAAGAGGACTCAGGCTCAGTGCCAAGAATGATGCTTTTGGTCACGGACAAAAGGGCTTCAGAGCATCCCGTTAAAAAAGAAAACCCACATCCTGCTGAGATTGGAGGCTGCTGATAAGGCTGTCGCCCATCTGACAGTGCTACAGTGATGGAGCCATCCCACCACACTCTAGAAACAAAAAGAAGACAAATGTCAACAAGATCCTCTGATGCCTCGATTCTGCTGTTATCAAGTGTGTGTGTGCACATGGCTTGGTTTGAGGCAAGGGATGCGGATTCCCTGATGAGAGGGATGATTCTCATTAGCTTGTTCTCGATGCTGTCTTTGTGCACCACAAGGTTAATACAGGAAATATGAAAGGAGCTCAGACTGCCAGGAGCAGCTGCTCGTGGGTAGGTCAGCCCTGAGCAAACCTTCCTCAGGTCCAGATCATGACTGTCCTATCAATTGTTCATAGTGAGCGGTGACAGCGTGCTGGCAGCCCTCGCTCGCTCTTGGCGCCTCCTCGACCTCGGCACCCACTCTCGCAGAGCTTGAGGAGCCCTTCAGCCTGCCGCTGCACTGTGGGAGCTCCTCTCTGGGCTGGCCGAGGCTGGAGCCAGCTCCCTCTGCTTGCGGGGACGTGTGGAGGTAGAGGCGCCTGTGGGAACCAGGGCTGCCCGCCCACTTGCGGACCAGCGTGAGTTCCCGGTGGGCGCGGGCTCGACAGGCCCCTGCACTCGGAGCAGCTGGCCTGCGCCCCCAGTCCGGGGGCAGTGAGGGGCTTAGTACCTGGGCCAGCAGCTGCAGAGGGGGCGCCAGGTCCCGCAGCACAGCCGGCCTGCCCGCGCCACGCTGCAATTCTCGATGGGCCTCTGCTGCCGCCCTGCCGGGCAGGGCTGGGGACCTGCAGCCAGCCATGCCCTAGCCCCCCCACCCCCTGCCGTAGGCTCCTGCTTGGCCTGAGCCTCCCCGACCGGTGCCATCCCCTGGTCGGAGGTGCCGGGTCCCATCGAATGCCCAAGGCCTGAGAAATGCAGGCGCACAGTGTGGTACTGGCGGGCAGCTCCGCCAGCGGCCCTGGCACGGAAACCACTAGGGGAAGCCGGCTGGGCTCCTGAGTCAGGTGGGGACTTGGAGAACTTTTATGTCTAGCTAGAGGATTGTAAATGCACCAATCAGCACTCTGTGTCTCGCTAAAGGTTTGTAAATGCACCAATCAGTGCTCTGTGTCTAGCTAATCTAGTGGGGACTTGGAGAACTTTTGCGTCTGGCTCAGGGATTGAGCACCAATCAGCACCCTGTCAAAACGGACCAATCAGCTCTCTGTAAAATGGACCAATCAGCAGGATGTGGGTGGGGCCATATAAGGGAAAAAAGCAGGCTGCCGGAGCCAGTAGTGGCAATCAGCTGAGGTCCCCTTTTCTGCCATGGAGGTTTTTTTTCTTTCGCTCTTTGTAATAAATCTTGCTGCTGCTCGCTCTTTGGGTCTGTACTCCCTTTATAAGCTGTAACACTCAACGCGAAGATATGCAGGTTCACTTCTGAGGCCAGCCAGACTGGGAACCCACCGGGAGGAATGAACAACTGCAAACGCGCCAGCCTTAAGAGCTGTAACCACTTGCCGCAAAAGTCTGCAGCTTCACTCCGGAAGCCAGCGAGACCACGAACCCACCGGAAAGAAGAAACTCCAAACACGTCCAAACATCAGAAGGAACAAACTCCAGACACACCATCTTTAAGAGCTGTAACACTCACCGCGAGGGTCCGCGGCTTCATTCTTGAAGGCAGTGAGACCAAGAACCCAACAATTTCGGACACGATAGCACCCAAGCATCAACTTAACTCTGGTGGCTGGCGGGGGCCACTAGGAGGGCACATCCTCTGTAATCCATCCCAACGTGGGACATGGAGGGTGGGCCCTGTGTCACAGGGCGGAGCAAAGATCTCTGCCACCTGAACGACGAAAAGGGAGAAAAGCTTGTGAAACAAAGCCCTCCATGGCCCAGGTGAAGAAAAACATCTAGACAGATGAGCAAAATGGGTTTCCTCTCCTAGCGGAAAACTTACCATTTTAAAAGGTGATTCTGACCCAGAAAATAACCCTCTTGCTCTCCCCCCACCCCCAGCACCCCACACACATACATCATGCATGCATACACACTGAAAAACTATGGCACAGTCACACGCAGCATTAGAAGAATCCTGAGCCAGGTCAACTCTGTTGTCAGTGTCAGCAAGTCTCAAAGTGAGCCCTCTGAAACCCCTGTGATCCCCTCTCTTCCCTCTCCCACTCTCGTGATGACAGCTCCTTGTGGCTAAGTTCAGCACCAAATAAGGAAGAAGTGCCTGCAACAAGCTTTCTTCAGGAGGAAAAACAGTAAGGCGGCAGGTGTCAGAAGCAAGTCACCCCCGGGAAAAGTCAGGGAGAGGTGGCCACATGCCCCTCTGGGGTCAGGATTAGAGCTGAGAAAATGACTCATTTGTCTCTACAACCCCCCAGTAGCTCTTCCGAACATGAGAGGGGGTCACAAGCCCAGACAGGGTGAATTTGTTATGAAACAAATCAGTGGAGGGCCGGCAGCACATATGTTCAAGTTTCCTGCCTCTCCCATCTCTTTTTGGAACTGAATGAGCCCCTTCAAACAGTAGCCTTTTGGAATCCTGTCAGTTTCCTCGTTTCCCCCAGAGACAATATCTGCGCACTAACTAGTTTCCCAACTATAACCCTCCAAAATCAGGCCGGGCGCGGTGGCTCATGCCTGTCATCCCAGCACTTTGGGAGGCCGACGCAGGTGGATCACTTCAGGTCAGAAGTTCAAGGCCAGCCTGGCCAACATGGTGAAACCCCGTCTCTACTGAAAATACAAAAACTAGCCAGATGTGGTGGCATGCACCTGTAATCCCGGGATTACAGGAGGCTGAGGCAGGAGAATCTCTTGAGCCTAGGAGGTGAAGATTGCAGTGAGCTGAGATCCTGCCACAGCACTACAGCCTGGGCAAGAGTGAGAGTCTGTCTCAAACAAAACAAAACAAAAAAGTTATTTGCATCAGGTCAACCACTTCCTGCAGAGTCTGTTGAAGAGCACACACAGAAAAACAAATTGCCTAAGAGCAAGGTGCCCTGGAGTACTCCGTTAAGGGGCTGATCTCATTACCGTAGTTTAGAATTCAGGTGCCAAGGATGACAAAAGGAACTGCCTTGCTTTATTTCATAATTCAGTGTTTCCCAGCCTTCCACTGTTCATTTTGGGAAAGAGTTGTCAAAAACCCATAGTTATTTCTCCCAGCAACCTGGGTGGGGAATGGAGGAAAGTCACTCGGGCCCAGTCACATGTCTTTCTGGCGTGCCAGAGGCTTTGTCCATTGGGGATACTTCAATCCTCTTTCCCAGCTGAGGCCTTAAACTATTTGTTTAAATGAAAATCTGAAATAAAACTACAGCTATTATCAAGAACAGGCAGGAGATCCTGTCATCTTGGTTCCATGGATCAAGCAGAGGGCCAGTGTTGTGTTTGTGCAGAGCACCGGCGTGATTTTCTAGCAGCGGAGGACAGCCCCAATGCAGCGTGCAGCCCTGTGAGCTGGGGAAGGCAGACAGAGGTTGGCCAACTGGCAGGAGCCAGAAGATTTTCTTCATGTTCGGGTCTCAATGGAAAAATCAGAAGTGACTGCCAAACACGTTCCGGGAATCTTCTCCATTTCCCATTTGAGCGCTGAGCACACGGGGCACCTCCACGGTCACAGTCATCTTCAGTTTTAAACAACAGGGGCAAAGGTTCCAATGTGACCGACCTGTCACAAGTACTGACAGTATTCACAAATGCCTCCTTCCTGCCAGAAATGCAGAGAGACCCAACCAGGCACCCGGCACCTCCACACGGTGGAGACAAGCCACGCGACTGAGTGTTTAAAGCAAAGAGAAGGGAAATCACAGCATTGAAAAATGATTTGGAACAAACAAGCATGATGGAGGCCACTTCAGGGGAAAGCTGACATTTGTCTAAAATGGAAAAATCCAAATGCACTTTCCAAAGCATCAAGCTGGGAATAGTCATTGTCCCTCATATAATATTCAATTTTCAAAAGGAAAAAAGCAGATTTTGCCATTTATTTAACTTAAGTGTTGCTTTTACTTGTCCAAACCATGTAGGTATAGGGTGGAAGAGAATGTGAGTTATGATTCCCTCGGGTGGGGATCTCTCTTTGAAAGCACTAGGCCCTCAAACTCCAAATTAACCAGGCACTCCCACGTTCTATCCCAAATCCCATCAGAGCAGGGAGAGCTAAGTCTCAGGGAACCTCGGGGGAACTCTGAATTCCACGCAATTGGCTGAGCGACGTTCTCGGCACACATCAGTCTGCCGTTTCCATGAAAGCACTCTGTACTGACCTGGACCCTTGAGTTCGGGTGCCTGTGAGTACCCAGGACCACTCAGGGACACCGGGGAAACAGACTGAGGCTGCAGGACTGTGGCCCCTCTTCCTCCACTGTTCTGTCTGCAATCAGGTTCTGGCTGGAGTCTAGACGGATTCTTCCAAGGTTAGAGCAAAATGCCCTATCAGGACCACCAGCTGTATCCCTTAGCTAATGCTCTGAGAGATGATGGCCAGTTTTTAATAAGCTCAAATCATCTTAACGGGAAGAAGAATTTGAACCTCCCCCTTAACGTCCCCAACCTTGGAGCTGTTGTCATGACTGCAGAGGCGAGAACTTCACCTTTGAAACTCAGCCTCCTACCAGACAATTCTTTCCTAATGACCATTTCCCATAAGAGACCAGTGCTCCTGAAGCCTGCCGTGTGGTGCCTTCCTTTTATAACAGCACTTGACCACAGTTGTTGTTCTACACATCTGTGTGAATATTTGATTGATGCCCCCACCCCCACCCCAACCAGGGTCAGGCAGAGATTTCTTTTCACTCACCATTTTATTGCCAGTGCACAGCATTCCACTTAGTAAGTGATTAATAAAATGTTTGTTGTGGGCCAGGCACAGTGGCTCATGCTTGTAGTCCCAGCACTTTGGGAGGCCAAGGTGGGCAGATCACTTGAGGTCAGGAGTTAGAGACCAGCCTGGCCAATATGGTGAAAACCTATCTCTACTAAAAATACAAAAATTAGCTGGGAATGGTGGTGCACACCTGTAATCCCAGCTACTTGGGAGGCTGAGGCAGGAGAATTGCTTGAACCTGGAAGGCAGAGGCTGTATTGCACTCTAGCCTGGGCAACAGTGAGATTCCGTCTCAAAAAAAAAAAAAAAAAAAAAAAGTTTGTTTAATTAGTATTAATATTTATTAATAAAATGAGTAAAATGTGGTGTTTCCAATATTCTCAATGGCCTTCCTTGTTTAACCACTCAGTTGACTAAACCCAGGAGAAATGTTAATTCTGACTGGCACTATTTTTGCTGGTAGACTTACTTAAGCCAGCAATAATGAACAGCCCTGCCATTTTATAACAGGACAGCCTCACCTTACTTCCCATCTTAATTCCCCTGATCAAAAAATTTTAAGTTAATTAGTTTTACATTCCTATTTCTTTACAACCTACTATATTGGTATGACCATCTTACATGGTTTCATTTATTCCACCATCAACTCTTTGTAATAGGATCTTTAGTTTCAATTTACAGATAAGGAAACTGAGATGCAGGAATTTTAGCTTTTTTAGACTTACATCACTAAGTGACAGCAACTTAGTGTCATTAACTACTACTCTTATCAGGGGTTTTCCATTCACAGACCTAGTTCAAAGGCAAAAACAATGTGCTGTTTATTCTTTCTACGTGAAGTCTATCTATGGAGAAGGCCCATCTATGTGGGAAAGTATAAATTTGGGACATAACCCATGACTATAATTGAATTCTCTATCATTAAAAAATCATTTATTTTGTCTCCTTTCCAATCAAAGCTGAATCACCAGTTCCAATAATTCCTGTTATTCACAGCATCCCCACCCTACCCCCATCAGGATAACTTGGATGTACTTGCATACCCTCTGGGTCGTTTTCAACACTTCCTAGATACAGTAACACATTGCATCACTGGGGTCCAAACTGCTTTCACCTACTTGCTGGGTGGTGTGTTAGCTTACCTAATGGTGACTATCCCCCCAAAGGAGACTTTTAAATGAGAACACTTAACTACCTCCCTGATGTCAGGGAAAGTGCATCCTGAAACAGCCAGTTTAGGAAAGTCATTCTACCAGGGCTGTGGACTTCTGCCTTATCTGAGAGCTTCCGATGCAATAGTGGGAGGAAGGCAGATTGAGCAAGAGCTGGAGCTGTTCCTGCTCCTAAGTCCATCTTCATACGCTGAGAGGTGCAAACCAGCTAATATACAAGAAAGCATTTTCTAAACCTCACCATGAAAACAATATTTATTACATTTGCCATTAATTTGAAGAACATTAGAAACAACAGAGATTTTAAATAGGGATTTGGGGATTATCCGACAGTTGGAATTGTTCCCATTCATTTCGACAATTAATAGCACCGTTTTCATTAGTAAACTGGCTATGTAAATTATTTTTTGACAGCTGCCTGGGATAGCAGAATAGGCATAGTCATCAAGGATAATAGAACTGTGATCACACTGAGTTCCTCGAGAAAAGAACTGGCTGTCTCATCTTGGTATTCTTGATGCCTTGCTCAGCAGCGCCTGGCAAAACTAAATCTCCCAGTGAATGGTTGGTGAAGGAATGAACAAGTGAGTAAATGACAATCTGTGGGCCTGTTAGCCCATCTACAAAACAAGGGCAATACTAATAATGCAGTATTGTGAGCTGTAAGGTAATGTTTGATGTGACAACTCAAGCAGAGTGAACATTCAATAAATGTTTGCCCCCTTTCCTTTCACCCTGCTTCCTCTTGATGGGTCTTATGCTGCTTTTCTGCCCTCCTATGTGAGAGTGAAAGTGTCCCGTGTGTCAGAGACCAACACGTGCTGGTGTGTACTCCCCACATGTCAGAGCAGCACTGCGTTTCCAGACCCTGCCCCAGTCAGTTTCTCCCAGTGGGGTCTCCAGTGTTCCCCAGCTGTAAGGTCCGGTAAGGGCCCAGCTTCAGGTCCCCTCTGGGATTTCTGGTATAAGGTCAGCCTGAGTGACCCAAAGCATTCACCTCTAGCACCCACGCCCTTCTTTCTCCAGGGAAGGACCCCTCCCAGAAGGATTGTGATAATACGCATTACTTTTCCTGGTAATGAAATGCAACATGTCTCGGGGTGGAACCCAGGCTCACTATTTCTTTTATGACATAATATGAATGTTTGCAGCTTTTTTTTTTTTTTTGCCGAGTTCAAATTTCGTAACAATTTTCCTCTTAGCAAGACAAAAATATTTTAAAGAGAAATGATCTGATTCAGTAGCTGGGAAAACAGTTCATAGGAAAATTCTGTGAAAAGCCTATGATCCCAGAAAGAGCTTGCGTTGAGTCCCTTCCTGGCGTCTGCTGGTTGGAAGAGGCAGCGTAACAAGGGAGTGAAAGCTGGCAGTGAAGAGGAAGGCTGGGTCATGACCCCAGTCCTGGGAAGAGAATGAACTAACTGCCAGGGTCATAGTCACACTGCTCGCTAAAGGGCAGTGTGAGAGGGAGGCTCCTTGGCCTAAATGTGGACAATGGAGAGAAAATCAGAAGAGAAAAACAAGTGATCTGGGACTGTTTGTGAAACTAGATAAAAAACAGGTCATCTGAAGATCACTCTCAACCACTGCATTAGGAAGCCAGAGAAACACATTCAGCACACACATTTGTGTCCCTCTGGTCACAGTGGACACTTTTAACTAGCACTTGCGGCTAAACTTAAGTCATGGGACTCAGGACTAGAAGGGGCTGTGGAAACATCCGCGTGTATTCAACAGACGAAACCAGACAATTTGAGAATCATTATCCAGACTGAGTCAGAAAACACTGAAGAAAACCTCGCACTAGCACAGGGACCTCCACCCTATCACAATTAGACAGTGAGGTCTGCCCCCAAAGACAGATCCATGCAGAAAACCAGCAGATGCTACAGTGGGAGGATCAGGGCCACCAGCTGTAAGCCAAGTGGGTCACAACATAAGTCTTAAAAGGCAAGTGGGAATTTATTTTTCATCAAAAAAAACAACACTAGTATTTAAGAAAATGACATATAAATGCAGAGAAATCTTCCGGTTTCACAGACTGCCGCTTATTTGGAGTAATAGACAGCCAAAGTAAGTATTTAAAAACCCAAAATGGAACAGAAGCGGCATTTCTCTAAAAGCAAACTTGGCTGGCATTTAAACTGAGAATTCCAATTCAGATTGGTGGAGGAAGCACTCACATCATAAATCAGGGCGAATATGTGTTTTATTGTTATAAAGTAATTAAGCTACTGAGGCAGGCTGTCTCCCTAAATTGAGAGGTGTATTTTGTCTCTGGAGAAATGTCAGGAGAGGACAGGATTTACCATGCTGTTAAAAGTGAAAGAAAATGCATTATTGTGGAAGTGAGGGGTAGGAGGAGGTAGGCAGTGAGGCGATTTTACACTCTGGGTCCCATGCATGGCTCCAGGGCAAACGGTTTACTGATCTGCCTCTAAGATTGTTCTCTGTCCTCACTCTGACCCTCCAGGACAGCAAAGCAGCATCCATTTACAGTACTGTTCCGTTAATTCCTCTTCCCATTCAATACTGCTAATGTGCCACCTCTCCCTGAGAACTTGAAATATGACTTCTGTGAGTTTTGCATGTATTTTGCCACGTATTTTCCTCATTTTTATCTATCTGGCTCTGAATGTCCCCTTCAGTAAGGCAGCCAAATAGAAGAAACACAAAATTCTAAAAACTACCTCCATCAGTACCTTTTCTTCGTGGAATTTTTTCCCCCCCTAATTTGGTAGACAAGGAAGGACAGTCAGTCCCAACTTCAGAATTCTGGGTTTTCCTGTGTAAACACCACAGATACTAGAACCTTGCTTCAGGGACTCAAAGGTTTGAACCCTAAAAAACATTCCCCTCTGGTGGCACCTCCTAAAATTCCATGTTGTTACTTCAAGCAATGGAATTAAAAAGAAAAAATCTGCATTTTGTTTAGAAGCCAATGATCCAGAAGGTATGGATTATTTAAAGATTCTTTTCAATTTTTCTCATTTTATCATCTGTTTTGGCAAGAAAAGAAGGGGCACCCAAATAAATTTCTTTGTAATTTAAGATATAATGAAAAGGATGATGGGTAAGATATTGAAACCCAAGAGGAACATGATTTAGAATCATATCTCTTAAAAATATACACAGACACAGACGCACTCATGTATGATAGCAGATTAAAATGACATGGACAACCCCTCCTTCCACTACAAGATTGAGAAAATAGAACAAAATTTGTTTTAATAGAACCAAGCTTTAAAGAAAGAAGAAGAAATGTCCAGGTGCCACAAAGAACTCAAAATCTGGAATATAAGCCTTAAGGGCTGGTAGTTGGGGACAGGAAACGGCTTTGGGTCTTTGCAAGGGAGTGAACATAGCAATCTAGAAGATTGTTGAACAAAGCACAGAACCTTCCGTTGCTCCCTGCAGCCTCACACTACCAGAATACTGCCTGTCAGCCCAGAGCAAAAACAAACTACTGGAGGAGCGGGGTGGGGGGTCACTTTTCGGTAGGATGAGGAAGCTACTTGAGAAAAACAGAACAATCATGCATGTCAGTGTCACAGTAGATTTGTATTACCACGAGGTAAGAAAGTGACCCAAAAACGGTCCTGGGACTCTGACACAGGAAATTCCCAAATTCCTCTGTAGCAATACCATCAAAACCCTGGGACACGGATCACTCACAAAATAGCCCCTGCTGGAGATGTGTTCACAATCCTAAAAACTCCATGAGAAAGCCAACTACTATTAGGAGAGTCAACAGACACAGCTAACAGAAAAATTAGCATTCTCCAAAACTCAAGAAAATAGAATTGAGACTATAAAATAAATATGGTTAAAATGATTCATAAAAAGAATAAAAACTATAATAAAAAATTATGAAAAAGATAAATTTGAGAAAGAATCAAAGACAACTTCAGAAACAAAAAAATAAAGTCTAAAAAGCTCAATGGCTGGAATAAACAGATAAGACAGGGCTGAGAACAGAATCAGTGAGATAAATACAAAGGAGTTAACTGAGAATATAGTGTGGAGAAACCTAAAATATATGAAACAGGACAGGTTCAACATAGATATAAAAGAAACCCCAGAAGGAAAGAACAGACAGTGGGGATGAGATAATACTCAACAAAATAAGAACATCCAAAATTTTCTTAATGAAGAACACAGAGATGAAACCCCAACAAGAGGCATAAAAATAAATCTGTATCTAGGCATGGTGGTGTGCGCTTGTAATCCCAACTACTCAGGAGGCTGAGGCAGGAGAATCGCTTGAACCTGGGAGACAGAGGTTGCAGTGAGCGGAGACTGCACCATCGCACTCCAGCCTGGGCAACAAGAGCGAGACTCTGTCTCAAAAAAATAAATAAAATAAAATAAATCCATACCTAAACAGAGGTGAAAACAAACACTGAAGACAAAACAAGGGGAAAATGTGAATCATGCTTGTTATCAAATAGTTAAATAATCCAAAAATGTATATATATGCTGTTTGCCTAACATCAATTTCATGCGGAGATATTGATTTTAATACACGGAATGGCAGCGTACCCTCTGGCTCGCTCACGTTCTGCGGGAATGGGCTTAGGTGCAGCTCAATTTCAGAAAACCTCAATTTAGTCCAAAGTTTGTCAGTCTAAACAGACTCAGGAATCTACTACTGCCACACATCCAGGGACAACAAACTATTTATGTTGAGCCCTGCATTTGTACTCTCAATTTCCCCAGCATACACACTATTCTACTATGTTACAACTGCCAATTTTTCTTAATGCCCAAATTAATTAAAGTGTTGGCTTTTATAACCTAATTTATCCAGCAATAAAAGCACCTAGAATGTATTTTGATGACAAGAACCCCATCTTGTGGCAAAATGTTTCACTGCTGAGTTTGGCTGTGTACTGTAATGCCATTCCCACTCTGAAGATAAATCTGCGTTAAGAAGTTATCATTTTATCTGCTTTACCAGACAGAATTTCTAACCCAGCATTTATCTTGTGTCTGCGACGGCACCAAAGTATGCAGTAAATCTGTGGAGCTCAGTAATTCTGGGGCTTTGTGAGTTATTTTCACGTGAAAGCCGGTAGTCTTTGTGCAGCTTACTGCAGGAATATTTTAAGAGAAAAACAAACACTGACTAGGGTTAGCTTCTGAAATATTATCTGTCCATTCTAGGAAGAGTTCAGATATTCCACTTCCTGTAAGATGAACTCACTTAACTAAAGCAGTCAAGACAAAACCTCCCCAAATCCACACGAATTGACACCATAATTAGCACCATACATAATAAAGCTACCCCACACACAGCACACTTGTATTTCATAGCATTCATGTTACTCCTCTAAAAGGTGGCTTTTAATCAATTTCTCTGCCCTTCCTATTTTAAAAGACAGTATAATTACATTCTAAAATATTCTTCCCATTTTTTCTTTTACTAGGAATGTCCAGCGTGGGAAACATGACAAAATGCTCTCTACGAATACAAAAACATTCGCTGGACATGGTGGTGTGTGCCTGTAGTCCCAGCTACTTGGGAGGCAGAGCCCAGGAGAGGTCAAGGCTGCAGTGAGCTAAGACCGTGCCATTGCACTACAGCCTGGGCAACAGAGTGAGATTCTGTCTTTCAAAAAACAAAAAAAAAGGAATGTCTTCCTCAAAAGGCCTTATTGTTAATAAGCTAAAAAATGTAATAAAGCATTGAGCATGATATCTGGCTCAAAAGCATTAGTTATTATTATTGCTTTTATTATTGTTGTTGTTGTTGTTATTAATGACAATTAAATACTGAAAGACCCCCAAAATAGCTTGTCTTCCACAACTGGCAAAGCCTTAAAGAAAAATCCAGTTCAAACAAGTCAAATTATATTTTTATCAAAAGCAAAATTGAAACAATACTTTTCTCCCCTCAAAATCTGTTTTTAAAGCGTTAAAAAGGACAGTAGATCAATATTAAAAGAGCTTTTTTATTTGTTAATGTCACATAAGAAATTTAAGCAAGTTACGCTATCTTAAAAAACAAAACGAATGCATTTTAATAGAGAAACCCTTCCCTCCCTCCACCTCCCTCCCCCACCCCCTTCATGAATTAAGAATCTAAGAGAAGAAGTAACCATAAAACCAAGTTTTGTGGAATCCATCATCCAGAGTGCTTACATGGTGATTAGATTAATATTGCCTTCTTACAAAATTTCTATTTTAAAAAAAATTATAACCTTGATTGCTTATTACAAAAAAATTCAGTACAAAAGTTCAATATATTGAAAAATGCTTTTCCCCTCCCTCACAGCACCGTCAGATATAGCAGAGAATAATGAAGAGCAGATTGCTAGTCTAGATGGAGCAATCTTCAAATTACACCGAGACGCACAGTGGTTTATTTACCCTCCCCTCCTCATAAGAACTTAAAAAAAAAAGAAAAAACACACATACAAAAAAAGTCAAAAAATTTGAGGAACCCCTTCCAAACAGTACACAGTTATTAAGTTCAGTGTCAATAATTCACATCTTGCAACAAAGTGTATGGACATGATTTCTTTTACAAAACTTTCCGTGTCAAAAAGGAAATTAAGGCCATCAGATTTGCAGCTTAAAAATTCACATAAAGGAAATATAAAAATATTCTGTGCTTCTGAGAAGGCTCTGCACTGTATACAGGTAAGGATTACCATACTTCTTTATTTTGAGGAAGACAGTTGAAAATTTTACATAATTGCACAGCTTCTATTGGATGTTCTTGGGGTTCCCTGATGAGGAAAACAGAAGGAAAAATTAATACTAAAGAAACAGATCACAGTATTCTAAAGTAAGACAAAAACTTTTAACTACAGGGATACAAAACCATATTACCTAACCTCAAATGGGCCCTTTATCATCTCTCATCTCTTCTAACCTTTTCTTTTTTTCTTTTTGTTTGTTTGAGACAGAGTCTCACTCTGTTGCCCAGGCTGGAGTGCAGTGGTGTGATCTTGGCTCACTGCAACCTCCACCTCCTGGGTTCAAGCGATTCTCATGCCTCAGCCTCCCGAGCAGCTGGAACTACAGGTGTGCATCACCACCACACCCGGCTAATTTTTATATTTTTAGTAGAGGCGAGGTTTCACCATGTTAGCCAGGCTGGTCTTGAACTCCTGGCGTCAAGTGATCCACCTGCCCTCGGCCTCCCAAAGTGCTGGGATTACAGGCATGAGCCACCGTATCTGGCCTCTAACCTTCTTTTATGGACTTCTTTCTAGAATACCCCCCAACAAATTCCAGAACAGTAATTATCAATTCTGGCTACACATTCAGATCCTGAGGAGTTTAAAAAAAATTCTGATCTAGGTCCCCTGATCAATCAAATGAGAATTTCTCATTTTACTGGGAAAGGGTAGCTATCTATATATAATTTTAAAGTAATTCTAATATGCAGCTCAATTTGAAAACCATTGTTCAATAACCTCTTTTGATAACTTAGGAAACAGGAGATCAGTGGATCAGCTTTAACAACCACATCGGAGACTACAGCTTGCTAGATCCTGAACTTACACATCCCAGGCCATCTGCAGTGGATTTGTCCTCCAAGGTGAAGTCAACATGGCTCCTCTATCCATTTCTTTATCACTCATTAATTTCGTATAACCTCACAATATGACTTGTGACTCACCACTGATTGAACTAAAACTGGTTTTTTGAAGGTCACCAAAATACTTCTAATCAATTCAAAAGGCGATCGGATTCATCCTCAAATATTAAGTTCAAGTATCTGTTCTGCCCTTCCATCTTCCCTCTTAGGAACCTTGGTATCATTTTCTGTGATCACACAAGCTAAAAACCTCATACATCTTTATTTTTTTTCTTCTCTCACCCTCAAGTTTAGTCACTAAGCCTTAATAAATCTCCATTATATATTCTCTCAGTGCCTCTGGAATCTCCCCTCTACAGTTAGTCCCTCTGATTCAGCTTGGCCAGTGATATTTTAAAATGCAGTCTTAACTTCTCCTTTGTTCCAAATTGTACAGAAGCTACACCCCTAAGCATTCCAGACTATGTCAGTTTAATTCCAATCTTTCAACTTCATTTATCTCTCACATGAACCCTACAAAATAACTGGATGAGCAGATATACTTGGTGCGTTAAATCTTTTTTTTTGAGACGGAGTCTCCCTCTGTCACCCAAGCTGGAGTGCAGTGGCGCGATCTCGGCTCACTGCAAGCTCTGCCTCCCGGGTTCATGCCATTCTCCTGCCTCAGCCTCCAGAGTAGCTGGGACTACAGGCGCCCGCCACCGCGCCCAGCTACTTTTTTGTATTTTTAGTAGAGACGGGGTTTCACCGTGGTCTCAATCGCCTGACCTCGTGATCCGCCTGCCTCAGCCTCCCAAAGTGCTGGGATTACAGGCGTGAGCCACTGCGCCCGGCCTCTGTAGTGAGTTAAAAATCACCATGAATTGTTTGCCATTCCTCCCACCAACAGGTGGAGACTATTTACCCCCACTTCGAATCTGGACTGGTTCATGACTTTGACTAAGAGAATGTTGTAGAAGGGACAAAGGGCCCTTTAAGAAACCCGGTACTCTCTTGAGATCAAGACTGTCGTGGCCAACATGGTGAAACTCCATCTCTACTAAAATATAAAAAATTAGCCAGGCATGGTGGCACGTGCCTGTAGTCCCAGCTACTTGGGAGACTGAGGCAGAAGTATCTCTTGAACCCGGGAGGCGGAGGTTGCGGTGAGCTGAGATAGCGCCACTGCACTCCAGCCTGGCGACAGAGCAAGACTCCATCTCAAAAAAAAAAAAAAAAAAAAAAAAAAGAAACCTGGTACCCTCCACTTACTCTGTTAGACAACTGCCATGCTGTAAAGAAGCTTTGACCAAACTCTTAAATCATAGAAATCCACACAGAAAGAGACCTAAAAGATATTCCAGCCCAGTTCAACCTCTGAGCTGAACGCAGCCTGTTTGATTGAGTCCAGTCTGCAGCATGTGGAACAGAAACACTGCCCAGCTGAGCCCAGTCAAACCACAGAATTATGGGAAGTAAGAAATCGCTGTTTTAAGCCACTAAGCTTTGGGGTGGTCTGTTAGTGAAGCAACAGATAATTCCAACATCCTCAGAACACCATCATCTGCCTTCTCTCCAATACCCAAATAATCACCCATCCTTCAAATTAGTGGACAAGCATCACCTCCCAGAGTTCTTCTTAACTACTCTGCTGGCCTGGAGTATCTCCTCTAGCATCTGACATGCTATATAACTCATGCTGAGCCACTTGTCTGGCGCCTTGAGTTATCTCTTACATAATTATTTTACTTCTAGTAATTACAACGGTTCCCATTTAAACACAGAAAATGGAATTTGTGCTTGTTTCTTGTAAGCTAAGTGTAACATATGTGTTTTAAAATATTCCTCCAAAATGTATGAGAAGGCATCCAGGTAAAAAATTCATGCTACTTCATGCAACCCACCTCAAGTGGTTCTCAACCCGGGGGTTAAATACATGAGACAATGTTTATTTAGACCAGGACTAGGGCTAATGAAGCAAAGCAGACTTAAGACTAAAAATCTGGAGCCATGGAGACAAAGTCTTACAGGATAAGGGTAGACACTTTCATTAATGATCAGACTCAAACAGCTTGAGAATATAAAATGAAGGCTCATTAGTTATTAATAATTCCAATTTAATTATAATTAAAACCAAATTTGGAGTTTCTTTATTTCAAGGGCTCTCAAAAGCCCAATCAGCTAAAATCTATCTGCAATTAGATAATGATTAGGAACTTAATACAGCAAGAATTTTGTTTCACACTGAAGTTGAATATTACTTTGTTTTTTTAAAGTTTATATGCAGATGCTTCCTCTAAATTAGTGATCTAAACTTTTTAATCATAGAACCCTACAGAGTAAACAAGTTTGGGGACATAACATCCAATCCATAGACATGTTTTACTATAACACATAATGCTCATTAGAAAACAAAAGACAAAACTGAAATTTGGTAAAATGAGAAAAAAAAATAAAAATAAAAGTGCCAACATATTCTTCCAGTACCCTAAAGTATCACCTTGAATATCCCTTTGGGGAGTATAAACCCCACTTAGTAGATAACTGCTCTGGTTCATGAACTGATAGGGGAAAAACCCAACCACACTCTTGGTTTTCATGTAATTCTGTCAATAAAATTTGAAATAAATATATTAAATAAATAAAGTAATACCTGCTGGTGGAAAAGTTCTTCCTCAACAACCACTCCAGCTGCTTCTTCCTCCTCCTCCTCTTCTTCAGGTATGGTTGTTTTAAAGACTGTACTTCTTTGAGCAACCTCCTAAAAACAATAGTAGTTTAATTTTAAGTTAAAAAACACACTGAAAATCACCAGGTGCCGGGGAGAGGGACCTTTTCTTTGCTTAAGAGACAGCATTTCTTGCCAGGCGCAGTGGCTCACACCTATAATCCCAGCACTTTGAGAGGCCGAGGCGGGCAGATCACCCAAGGTCAGGAGTTCGAGACCAGCCTGGCCAACATGGTGAAACCCCGTCTCTCCTAAAAATACAAAAGTTAGCCGGGCACGATGGCACGTGCCTGTAATCCCAGCTACTCAGGAGGTTGAGGCAGAAGAATGGCTTGCATTGAGGTTGCAGTGAGCTGAGATCATGCCACTGCACTCCAGCCTGGGCGTCACAGCAACTGTCTCAAAAAAGAAAAAAAAGAGAGACAGCATTTCTGTTTATTATTATTACTATTATTCATCCCTTTTTTTGGAGACAGTCTCACTCTGTCGCCCAGGCTGGTGTGCAGTGGCATGATCTCAGTTCACTGAAACCTTTGCTTCTCAGGTTCAAGCGATTCTCACGCCTCAGTCACCCCAGTAGCTGGGATTACAGGCATGCACCACCACGTGCAGCTAATTTTTATGTATTTTTAGTAGAGATGGGGTTTTGCCACGTTGGCCAAGCTGGTCTTGAACTCCCGGCCTCAAGTGATCCACCCACCTCAGCCTCCCAAAGTGCTGGGATTACAGGCGTGAGCCTCCACACTTGGCCCCTGTTTATTATTTTTAAAGGGGTGGAGCGGGGGGGAGCTGTATATCAGTAACTTTCTGGTTACTAAACTGAAATTTCCGCGTAATTAGTAGCAGTTCTTATACCTTCCATATTTCTTGTAGGGGAGGAAGTGCTATCCAATTTGAAATACCTGCTGAGAAGTTTCCACTGCTTTTTATCCTACTCTGTTACTAAGAATTCTACAAATTATTTGACATAATAAATTCTTTATAAAACTCAACATGAATTCAGCTTAAAGATCTTAGCTCCTGGCAAAGAGAAGGTGCTAAATAAATGCTGAATAAAATGAAGCTGGAAGCCAACTGTGATCTCAGGGACCATCAACAACAGGACCACCTGATGAGTGAGAAGAAAGGACAAGCTCCTTTCATTCCTTTCAGCAACTGATACCTCTTGAATGAAACAAAATCAAGACAGATGAACACTGTACACTATTTACCAATAACGTACTAGTGAGGTTCCAATGTATTCTGTACAGAAATAGGTCTCCTATCATTCACTAAAGGTATGACAGAAAGCAACTATTTCCATTTTCTACTAAAAAGGTCAAATACAGATTACTTTCCTGTGGAAAATGCTGACTTGGCACAAATGCAGCAGTGTTTTTGCCTAAGCACAAGGCTAATCTAATGATCTGGCAGCAAGTAAATGAGTGTGTCCTCAAGAGCGCTGCAGAGCATATAATTTTATTCTGTACCCTGTCCTAAGGTCACTCAAGAAAGAGAATGCTACAGGGGAAGACACAATATTACTTCAGTAAAAGCTTATCTAACACAGACCAGCTAGTTTACAATGGCAGAGAAAGAAAACCAAAACCCAGAGTCACAGAAATGAGACTTCTATTTGAAATATGCCCAATAATGTGTTTTGTAAATAAAGTAAGGTGGTAGAATAGTATTTTGTGGGGATTTTTTATTACTCTTGCAGGACCGAGGAAGATGGACCACTCTGAGCCTCTCAATTAGCCAGTAACTTCAATTCTGTGAAATTGGTCTATCTTTACAAACAGAAATAGCCATTTCACAAATATCAGTGTTTTAACCAAATTAGTAATTTAAAAAATGTGATTCTTTAGATCAACCACCATTCAAGATATCAACTAGGAGATAGCAGCATATAAAGCAGAAAAATAAATTCTTAAAAAACTTTGAGAGTACCCAGCTTTTCTCAACTCATATTAAAATGAGGAACGAGTCAAGTAAAATCTTCTATAACAAAATTACCACATTCCAGCTTCTAGAAGCTTGTGGTATACATCCCATATGCAAACATTGGCTCTTAAGGCTCATGATGTAGCTTAAGACTATTAGCCTCAATGAGAACCTCAGAAAACAGCAACTTGCCTGTCTTCATTATTATGAATTACCTTAACATAACTAAGTGTAACCCTGCTGTTAAGCACTTTTCATTTGAAAACATGCAAAAACCAATTAATCTAACACACAAAGCCGTATAAAAAATGGGTGAGCTAATATCTAAAAATCTAGGTAGAAAAATAATAAATAATAATTTAGAACCAAAACGCTGTTGGGAGGTTTAGATCAAGGAAATTGTTATTAGTCAAGATGCTACTAAATAAATGTGTTTACCCCAAGTGTCCTGAAAGGTCCACATAAATAGTCTTACATGACAGGCTTTACTCTGTCTATAAAATGCAGCATTGGTCCACCCCTGCTCAGAGCCTCGGGCATGTGAAGGTGCACTGATCTGTGCAGTGGTGGCCAGAGCTGGCTGCACCTGCTGATGCTGCTTATCACTGCACAGCTCTGTGCTCAGTCACATAATGCTGGAAGCCTGGCATCAGCCACGGTAGAAGTATTTACACCACAGAAATCAGCAAATGCTACAAATCAGGGCGATCTTATGTGGACGAAAGATGATTGTTTATATTTTATATACTGCATCTCTACATATACAAGTAATCATTTGCATATACAAAAGTTTCCATTATATCTATATTCTGGAAAGTTTGGAAGGACTGCTTTATTTTTTATTTCCCTCATAAAAAACATCTTGTTTTTGCCATGGTGACAACTGCTGTTTTTAACCACCCAGTGCCCCTTCCCTCCTGAGTAAGAGCCCCTAGGTTTACCTGGGTACGCACCCCCCATGGAGCACACGTGTGTCACAAGGAGCCCAGTGCGATGTGGCTGTAGAGGGCAGGAAGAAGGCTTAAGCTCTAATTCCACCCTCCCAACTCCAGGAACTGGTTTAGAGGTGGGCACGTGACCCACCCTAGTCCAGTGTGAGTGAAGCCCAGGATGGGTGCCTCACAGGGGATGAAGTTTAGCTTCCCTCCATAATTCAAACACTCAATATCAGATTATTTGGTGGGCTGGATTGTCCATTCTTTTAACAAACTTCTACTGCCTTCTGCTTGCTAGGCTGTTCTGAGAGAGTTCTGTCAGGAACGAGGAGAGAAAGTGGTATGAATACAGGTCTTATTTCATTAGACAGTTACTTTTGCTACGTATTCATTTAATTGGGTAAGACCATGTTTATCTGTCAGTAGTACTGGACCACATTAGCAACAATCTATAAACTCCACCATAAAGAGCACTTTTTTGAAAGATCACCTTCCCACAAAAAGCAAATAGAAAAGACGTACCTCTGGGAGCAGCCGGCAGCTATCCTGCGTCCCCAAAGGAGGCAACCAGAAGAGAAACAACAGACAGATCCCCGGGGACATGCTGTGAGCCACTGGATTAGGTCCACTATTTAAATTTTTTATTATGTGAGCCCAAAAAATTTCCATTATTTCTAAGCCAGTTTAATTGGGTTTTCTGACATTTCCAATGCCCCAGCAAGAAGAAAAAAAAAAACATAAGAAACAAAACTGACTAAGCCAGTTACCAACAATCTTACTGCAAACTGGTCTTTATGGTAGGGATGGTTTATAGATTGTTCCTAATGTGGTCTGGTCCCTACTGATAAATATGGTCTTATCAAATTAAATGAATAAATGCCAAAAGTAACTGTCTAATGAAATAAGACCTGCATTCATAATACTTTCTCTCCTCATTTCTGACAGAACTCACTTAAAACAGAGCCGTGCAAGCCAAAGGTATCAGAAGTTTGTTAAAAGAATAGCCGGGCATGGTGGCTCACACCTGTAATCCCAGCACTTTGGGAGGCCGAGGCGGGTGGATCACAAGGTCAAGAGATTGAGACCATCCTGGCCAATATGGTAAAACGCCATCTCTACTAAAAATATAAAAATTAGCCAGGCATGGTGGCACGCACCTGTAGTTCCAGCTACTCAGGAGGCTGAGGCAGGAGGTGGAGGTTGCAGTGAGCCGAGATTGTGCTACGCCACTGCACTCCAGCCTGGGCAACAGAGCGAAACTCCTTCACAAAAAAAAAAAAAAAAAAAAAAAAAAAAGAATGGACCAACCAACCAATCAATCAATCAAATAATCTACTATTCAATGTTTGAGATATGAAATGGAGCTAAGCTTCAGTTAGCTTTACTAATATGTCATCGGTAATACTAGTAATACTGTCTGAAGATGCATCCCATGTCATAATATCTACCACTACTTTGTTCATGTCACTATATCTATTTTTGGGGGCATTTAAACCTACTGCTCCATTCCAAGTATCCTCCTATAACATTGTTTCTAACTTGGAACACACTTTCACAGAGGAAAAAAAAAAATGACATAAATAATGACTAGATTCCATGGCTCACGAAAGTCCATTTAATCTGCCACATACCCCTTATAACAGTGCTTTTCAGTCTTATCTGAGCAAATCACCACTCTTAATAATGTTTCACAAGAGACATGGTTACAGTGAGGGATAGACAGGAAGATGGCCATAAACAGAACTTTTTATCCAGGCACCTCAGACTCCTATAATGAATGCTGCTATTGCTTTATTTCTCTGAATGTAAGTCAAGGTCCATGTCTGATTTTTTTTTAGAAAATGCATCCAGTAAATGCTTCCTGAATTCCTGTTATGTGCCAGGCATGATGCCAGGATCTACCAGAACAGGCCCTTGCCCTCAGTGTGCTTCCTCTAGTGAGCGAGAACAATGTGATGAGCACCACGCAGGTTAGAGGCCTGCCCGTGGCACTATGGGAGCAGACAAAAAAACCCCTAAGGGGACAGTGTGATTTGACCCGCTGACCACTCCTTCTTTCACAGATACTTTCCTCCCTTGGCTTTCCTGACATCACACACCATTTTCCTCTGACTTCACTGGCTGCATCTTCTACCTCCTTTGCTCTTATTCCTAATGTCAATATTTTCTAGGGCTCAATTCTGGACCCTCTTCTGACAAACTTTACTCAGCGAGTCCTGTAACTTTATTAATTTATTTGAGACACAGTCTTGCTCTGTCATCCAGGCTGGAGTGCAATGGCGCAATCTCAGCTCGTCCCAAGTTCAAGCAATTCTCCTGCCTCAGCTTCCTGAGTAGCCTGGACTACAGGCACGTGCCACCATGCCCGGCTAATTCTTGTGTTTTTAGTAGAGACAGGGTTTCACCATGTTGGCCATACTGGTCTCTAACTCCTGACCTCAGGTGATCCACCCACCTTCAGCCTCCCAAAGTGCTGGGATTACAGGCATGAGCCACTGTGCTGGGCCTGATACCACAGTTTATCATTATCATATTTATCAGAAAGTCACTTTATCTTATTCCCTGGCTCCCTTACTCTCTTTACAATGTGGGCTCCATGATGCCAGAAACCATGTATGGCTTTTGTCCTGCTTATTCCTAACACAAAGTGGCTGGCATACAGCAGATACTCAAGATTTTCCAAATAAATGAATAGCCCTGCACTTGTAAATATGATTAGCTTCCCTACCAGGTTTGCCAGCCTAACATTCCCCCTATATATCTCCTTTCAGCACCACTCAGATTGAAATGCATACCCAGTCAGGTTGTAAGGTACAAAACAGCAGAGCCTGCCAGCCTGGAAACTGGGTGAAAAGGTCAGAACCAGTAAGCATGTCAGAACAAGGTTATGACCAATGGCTTCCTTGCAAGCCAACTTACAGATCTCATGGTAGGCAAAGGATGAAAAAGCAGTATTACAACTAAAAGGAAAATGAGAAGTACAAACCATCCTGAACTCACAACACAAGCTCCATTAACATGCTTATGGCAATTGCAACAAAGGAGGGACTCAAATTCTAAACAGAGGCTCAGTGATGCTTTGTACAGCACCTGGATAAGGTGATTTGCTAGGGAAAGACAAAGAGGAAGCCATGTTTTACTAGCTTCAAAGCACACTTTAGCTGCTTTATTAGGAAGCAGTATTTCTAAGACTAGTATTGGTAGGGGTATATGCAGTGTCTTTATGTGGCAATGGGGAAGGTAAGGTACTTTGACAAGGATTCTAAGACTGACACACTGAAAACATACACTCCAAGAAGATGTACACTCCACAATCTTCAAACTCACAGTTTCATGAACATTCTGAGAGCTAGTAACAAGGTTAGTAATTTAAGCATTTACTAGATAAATGTACTATGCCAGATACTATTCCAAGCATTTCCCAAGTACTGTCTCATTCTTATTATTAGCTCATGGATATTGTGTCATTAATATCCATTTTTAAATGAGAAATCTAAGAAAGTAAGTAAGTTGCCCAAAGTCACAAAGCTAATGTGCAGTGAAAACAGAAACTGGACACAGACAATCTGTTCTGGAGCCTGTGCTAATAATAAGTACTCTATAATACACTCCTATTTATTCCTAAAATTTAAAGACAGCTTCAGTTCAATTTACTTAGCAGCTTTGGTCTGTTTATGCAATCAGTTATTGCACGTTTCAATCTGATCTTGATTATACTTGCACAGTGAACTTTAAGTGAAATTAACATTGTGGTGGTCCTGATAAACTGGCCATACCTCTCCCTGAGAATTTTTCAGTATAACCTTCACATCTTCGCCAGTGCCCCACGAGTTCTGGTTCTTCCAGATGAGGTCAGTTGGGGGACTGGCTGTGACACCAGCGTTTGCAGCCCAAATCTGTAAAAAAACAAAGCATGTCAGTACACCCAGAACCCAGTTCTCCCACATGCCAATGACAGCAATGCGATGAGACTCAAACACTTGATTCTAAAAGTCTGAGAACTATGCCCCAGCTACAGAGTGCTATACATAGCTATGTGGCCAGGAGAACTCACAGAGCTTCTCAAGGCCTCAGCTTCCCCATCTGATAAGTGAAGATGATGATATATAAGGCCCTGAAGTAAAACTGCCTACACTCACATCCTAGTTCCTTTACACACCAGCTGACCCTGAGCAAGTTACCTTACTTTAGTCATCCATAAAACAGGGTAGAAATGGCACCTGTAACAGGTGCGATTATTGAAAAGAGCAAGTGATAACCCACATTCAGTGGCTGGCTAACTCAGTGAATGGTAGCCTCAGCATTTTATTACTCTGTGGGTTTTATGGGCCATCCTTCCATGTTAGAGCCTTCTGTGACTCCCTCTAATAATGTTCTCTGGCTGCCTACAGCAAGAACTAAAGAGACCTTCTGCAGCAGACAGCCTATCTAGAATAATCTTATGGAAACTGGTACGTCTCCAAACAGACAATGTCACAATACCCTAGAGTATCTGAGACTATGCTCCAAAAAGAATGCTGGAAATGGATATCACTTGCTGTTCAAGGGAAAATATAATTGCTATTGAAATAGGCCAAAGAAATAATTATATTTTCCTTCTCATGAGCATGAAATTCTTTTTATATATCTACTGGCAAAAGAGAATGAATAGAGTGAAGAACACCTGGCAGTCAGAAAGCCTAGGTTTGAATTCTGGGCAAATCACTACACCTCTAGGAAGCTCAATGCCTTTAGCTACAGGGATACTACTAGCCCTGATCTTTTAGAAAGATCATTTAAAAACAAATAGAAACAGAAAAGTTTGTAATCCATACATTGTTATACAATATAAAAGACTTTATGACTGCAAAAGGAAAGCTGAAGATGGCAAAGACAAGTATATTTCAAAATGGGGGCTGGGTGTAGTGGCTCCAGCCTGTAATCCCAGCACTTTGGGAGGACGAGGTGGGCAGATCACTTGAGCTAAGGAGTTTAAAACCAGCCTGGGCAACATGGTGAAATCCTGTCTCTATCAAAAAAAAAAAAGAAAGGGTGGGGGGTGGGGGTGGAAACAGGAAAAAAAATTTATGAATTACTGATTAGGAGAGAGCCCTTACTTTTTAGATGTTCCCCTGAAGCATCCAGATCTTTCATCAGCATTACAAATGGAAAGGGCACAAGATATTAACTGGGATTAAACTGAAAAAAAGAACTGAATCTGGTCCAACATTCAGACTACGTGGAATGTTAGTGTTTTCCTAATTGTAAGCACTATTTCTCACTAGCCTATATGTAATCACATAGTTGGTTTATGTTAATAATCATCATCATAAAATGTCAGTATCCTTGCTGGCTAATTTAACCTAAAACTAGTATGTCCTATAGCCATGTCATTCAATACGGCAGCAAAGTGTGGCTTGTTAGCACTTAAAATATGGCTAGTCTGAAATGAATGTGCTGTAAGGGTAAAATACACACTAGATTTTGAAGACTTAGCTAAATAAAAAAAAAGAATGTAAAAATATCTGACTTTTTAGACTGATTACATGTTAAAGCAATATTTTGGATATATTGGGTTTAATAAAATATAGTTCTAAAATTCATGTCTTTCTTTTTTACTTTATTTTAATGCGGCTATAAGAAAATTTAAAATTACACATGTGGTTCTCATATTTCTATTCTAGAGTTTTAAACTGATCTTTGCTTTTGCCTCTGCAATTTTACAGAAAGATCACTTATCACTACCATGTTCCAAAGAGCTGCTTATCACATTTAATGTCAGTTACTGAAGGGAAAAAAGTATCACATTATTTTATATGATAATTGAGTTCTCCACTAGACCTCTAGAATCCATGTATTTAGTCCCTGAGGTAGTATACCCAGTAGAAAAAGCACATGATTGGCATAAGGCTTCCATATTACTTCTGAGATAGAGAGCACACTCAATTCTGAATCCTCTGAACTAAAATGTCAGATTCTTTTTACCACATTATACAGCTTCCATAAGACATATAATAGGACTGAGCAATTTTTTCTCACTATAGTAATTACTAATGAAAAGAAAGGATATTGTAGTTAGGATAGCTGATCCTATTTTTACCCATTATTACCAAATTAGCATTTGATATTTTCACAAAGTGGCATCATGCTCTCTGAATATACCTTTTTAAAGAGAAGTCTGAGCCTTTGATCTTCAACAGTAAGGTTTGTATCAACATAAAATTATAAACACATTTAAAACATGCATTTAATATTTTTTAAGGAATATATAAAAGGAAAGAGACAGTCACCTCTACATTCTTTTGGGATGAAAAGACTTCTTTGAAATCTGTATCAAAGTTAACATATTTTATTGTTAGCTAAATCCACCTACTAAGTAAAAGCAAAAGAATCTTTTGTTTACTCCATGAAACATACTTCTCTAAAAAGTAAGCTAATAATATTTCAGCAACTATTAAAGATGTAGTATTTCAGAACATACCAATAGAGAGCCATTTAGAAATCAAGACATAGAATGCCAATTAGTGATAATTTACAAGGCTGCCTATAATTTAAGGACTTTTATTCAAAACCTAGGCTCCTACCCCAACCCCAAAGACAGCTAAGGGTGAAGTAGGGCCCGAACACCAAAATACTACCCAAATGATTCTGAAGCTCACCCAAGGCTAGAGATTGCTGTTTTAGGCATATGTTAATGCTAAATTCTTAACAGTTCTTTATGCCAAGCAGTGTCTCCTGAATGACACTGGGCTATAAGTATCAGTCAAGAGATAGCTTTTATATCTACTGGAATAGACAAGATAAAAATAATTCAAAGGTCAATTCTTCACTACTCTCAATAAGACAGAATTTTAAAAATCTTTTATAGCACTTGTAATGCCCTAATAATATAAAAAGTGCTTTAATGGCCATTTCTAAAATGCTTCTCTTTTAGCCAAAAAACTTTTTGAGTTACTTTGTTAGTTAACACAATGAAGTTAAATTATGACTAGATTGACTTACTGTAACAGTCTGGCCTGCCTTCAGCACATATCTTGAGGTATATTTATAACTGACTGATGTGTCTCCAATTTTTCTGATCATCTCCCAGCCTCCCATTGGTTGATCCTACACACAGAAAGGAGGGTGGGGGGGTGTTACTTCAAAGATACAGAAAGTTGTGGAATAATCAAATAAATTAATCCATACAGGCAGTTAAACTAAGACCGCTTTATGGCCATCTTCCCACATTTCAGGTTTTCCTACTATAAAAAGAAAACACGATTTTGTCATTTTGTCAAACAGTGACTTCAACAATGAGTTAATTAGTAAGGTACTTAACTTTAAAGAGGACAGAACTGGAAGAATAAGGTATGAACCAAATTAAACAGTCAAATTCACTGGTAGATAAGGTGGGTCTTTCAAATTTACAACACTATCTAGCTGTCATAATCACAATTTTAAAATCAAGTATTGGATTACTTCAAGCTTTTAAAATAGACACATAAGCTTAGAAACAGAAGAAAATCTGTCATTTTCCTTCTGCATCTGTCCCACTTCTGCCCACATTCAGCTCTCATACATGAAAGCATAAGGGGCTCAAAAAAAGGGTCAATGGGGCTGGGCATGGTGGCCCATGCCTGTAATCCAGCACTTTAGGAGGCCAAGGTGGGTGGATCACCTGAGGTTAGGAGATGGAGACCAGCCTGGCCAACATGGTGAAACCCTGCGTAAAAATGCAAAAATCAGCAGCCGTGCTTGCGTGCACCCGTAATCCCAGCTACTCAGGAGGCTGAGGCAGGAGAATCACTTGAACCCAAGAGATGGAGGAGCCAAGATCATGCCACTGCACTCTGACCTGGGCAACAGAGCAAGACTCAAAAAAAAAAAAAAAAAAGGCTACAAAGAAACCTCAGAGCCTATTCTCTTTAGTATTAAAACTGTTAGTGCTCATTAGTGCTCCTTCACTCATCCAAATTATGTATTCATCCACATGCAAGATAGTTTTAATAACTGTGGTGAGAAAAGACTAATTTTCAAAACTATTTTTGGCAGGCCCTGAACATATGTTTCAAGAAGTGACATCCATCCCATTGCCGCCTGCACGCTCCCAGACCATGCCTTCCTCTAGCATCATCTCACAACCCATCATGGCCTCCAGCTCCTTGATGCAGAGCTAGGGAAGGCCCACACTACAGAGCTCCCAAAAGCCCCAGCCCTAAATTTCAGAAATCTCTGCTATGAATACTTCATGTTTACTTTTAAACATATTTTAAAATAAGGCTTCATGCTATTTTTCATGTAAAGTATTAGCATTTGTTCATTCATTTATTTGCAGGGAAAAATATTCCCTTAATATCTGAGTCCAGGCTCTTATCTCCTTCTTTCAGTAAGCTTTTTATTAAGTTAATAACTGAAAGAATATCCACCATTTTCATCCAATTGCTCCAACTTCTTCACAAATTTGGCTAGGGCAGAGAATAATAATAACTCAGCCTCAGAACCACTGTGATAAAAGGAACATGCTTTTCAAAAAAGCCCTGGCCCTCTAAAGAAGGGTTAATGAAGCCAATCTTTAAACTACTAAGGGTACCTACCTCTTCCTCCTCCTATTTTAATTTTTATTTTATTTTATGAATTTAAGTAAAAAGGACATAAACCCTTATTCCATGAAGACTTAATGAATCCAAACAAAAACTAAGGAGCTATCACAATTGCAAGAGAACCTAGCAATCCACAGAGCCTTGCTAGAAAAAAAGGGTCCATTTTATTACCTGTTCAGAAGTGTTCTTCAAGCGGATAAATTTCCCATCAACATCAATTTCTTCGATGCAAACATTTCCAGTGGCTGAGGCGGAATGAGAGATGCTAACACTACTACTCGCCTCTGATTCTTCCACATCAACCCTCTTCCGTTTTCCTCTAGTTGTACGTACACTACGACTTGAGGATGCTCGGGATACTGTCACACGGGAAGAAGGGCTTGGAGACAGCTTCAATCTATGTGGGAAAAATAAAACAATTCATTTTTAAAACACATATGCCCTTCTCGCCTTAAAAAAAAAAAAACAAGGGCTGGGCACAGAGGCTCATGCCTGTAACCCAACAGCACTTTGGGAGGCCAAGGCAGGTGGATTGCTTGAGGTCAGGAGTTCAAGATCAGCCTGACCAACACAGTGAAATCCCGTCTCTACTAAAGATACAAAAATTAGCCAGGCGTGGTGGTGGGCACCTGTAATACTAGCTACTCGGGAGGCTAAGGCAGGAGAATGGCTTGAACCCGGGAGGCAGAGGCTGCAGTGAGCCGAGATCACACCACTGCACTCTAGCCTGGGTGACAGAGTGAAAACCTGTCTCAAAATAATAATAATAATAATAATAATAATAATAATAATAATATCCCACCCATGCATTTCTAAAGCAAAATATTACTTACAATCTGTTAGCCAAAGCCAAAGTTTACCTTAACTAATGTAAGCTTCTTCATAAGGTGCCCATCGTCAATTTTCTTTTTAAAAAAATAACAATCTGAATGTTTTCTCTAGGGATAGAAGTAATATAACCATAATGCAAGAAGTCTGGTAGGTAGAAAGTCATCTGATCTACCACCACCCACCACAGCCACTGTTATAGTTGGTGTACTTTTTTCTCTTTTCGTACCTGTACTTTCTTATGATCATAATGGATATAATATTAAAATTATCTGGCTTTTTATCCTAAATCAGCCACTTTCCTTTTGGAACTCTTTTTTTCTTTTTCTTTTTTTTGTGAGACAGAGTTTCACTCGTCACCCAGGCTGGAGGGCAATGACACAATCTTGGCTCACTGCACACTCCACCTCCCAGGTTCAAGCAATTCTGTCTCAGCCTCCCAAGTAGCTAGGATTACAGGCGCCTGCCACCATGCCCAGCTAATTTTTGTATTTTTAGTAGAGAGGGAGTTTCACCATGTTGACCAGGCTGGTCTTGAACTCCTGACCTCATGTGATCCGTCTGCCTTGGCCTCCCAAAATGCTGGGATTACAGGCATGAGCCACCACACCTGGCCCTTTTGGAACTCTTTTCTGAGAACAGGTGTCAAAAAGATTTATACATTGGCCAGATTTAAAATATATATAAAGCCAGCCAGGCGTGGTGGCTCACACCTGTAATCCTAGCACTTTGGGAGGCTGAGGCGGGTGGATCACTTGCAGTCAGGAGTTCGAGACCAGCCTGGCCAACATGGTGAAACCTCGTCTCTACTAAAAACAAAATTAGCTGGGTGTGGTGACACGTGCCTGTAATCCCAGTTACTCAGGAGGCTGAGGTTGGGAAATCACTTGAAACCAGGAGGTGAAGGTTGTAGTGAGCCGAGAATCACACCACTGCACTCTAGCCTGGGCAACAGGGTGAGACTCAAAAATAAATAAATAAATAAATAATATGTAAAGTCTCTTTCAGCCAATTTGGCATTTTACAATATATTAAATCACCAAAACACTTAAAATCTCAAAGGAACTAATCCATCCTGATGCAGTTCAGCATTTAGTAATAATAATAAATAAACTAAGAGTACTTGAGCAACATTTTCTGTGTTGAGGTAGAAATATGATCTATTACTACCTCTATACCTAGGTGTTAAAAGAAATGACCAAGAAAATAAAGTTCTTTTAAAAATGCTATTTATTTTTATTTCAATAAAAAGGGTGACGGGCAAAAAGTGGACCATAAGGTAGGGTGACCCTTAAGTTCCTTACCTCTCTTCTTCACCTTCTAAGAGTTTCCTGTAAGCACTGATTTCCATGTCCAGGGCTAACTTTACATCAAGAAGCTGTTCATAGTCATTCAGCTGTTGCTGCATTTGATCCCTTATTTCCGCCATCTCTCTCTCTTTGTCTGTCAGCATGCGACGAGAGTTGTCTTTTTCTTTAGCAAGCAAGTCCTCTAATTCTTGGATCCTTTCCAAACATGCTCTAGACTTAAGATGCAAGGAAACATATTTACTTTCTAGGAACATTCCAACATTAGCACCAGGCAGCTATTTTAAATCATTTCCTAGACTGGAAAACAAGTACAACCCTATGGAATCTCTAACTCACTAGAATTCAAGAGATTTTAAGAAATTAAAACCCAAAATTCCTCAAATACAAAACACAGACCTCAGGATAGTTTTGGCTGATAAAAGAATAAAAGACATATTCCACAAATGTAAGTTCTGTAAATATACATATAATTTTTCTGTACTTAGCCAAAAAAAATGTTAAGCTGTGGTTTCGGTAAAAGTCAAGTCTGGCTCCCTCACAAAGCCTTTACTTCCAAAAGTATAAATTAAATAAAGAACTTAAAAAGATAAAAACACTGGCCCGGCGTGGTGGCTCACGCCTGTAATCCCAGCACTTTGGGAGGCCGAAGCAGGCGGATCACCTGAGGTCAGGAGTTCGAGACCAGCCTGACTAACATGGCGAAACCCCATCTCTACTAAAAATACAAAAAAAATTAGCCGGGTGTAGTGGTGGGCGCCTGTAATCCCAGCTACTTGGGAGGCTGAGGCAGGACAATCACTTGAACCCTGGAGGCAGAGGTTGCAGTGAGCCGAGATCACGCCACTGCACTCCAACATGGGCAACAGAGCGAGACTCTGTCTCAAAAAAAAAAAAAAAAAAAGATATAAACACTGACTGACAAAATAAACCTAAGAGTGGGTAAAAGTATGTTTTAGCAGACTGCTGAGGAATATTCAGAAACCAAGGAAAAGGGACTCTGGTTACTATGTGGAAGGCACTACCTAGTGTCCCTTTAGGATTGCTGGGCTATCTCATATTCAATTAGCACACAAAGGACATACAATATAGGGTGATTTGTAAAGTATTACTGTGAATATAGAAGCTGTATATTTGGCATAAAAAAATTAAAAATCACACATCCTACACCAGAAAGTTCATCTTAGAAACCTTGTGGCTCGCTGGGTAATTATTTTTCTGTGTTTCTCCATGACAGAATTCATCTCAGTAGCCTCAGAAAGTGACAACTCAAAAAGACTGATGGATAGCTTAGGCCCTCAGAATCACAAGTACCTGCAACAGAGCAGGAGAGAAAGGGCATCTAATGTGCAAAAACTAAATCTTGAAGGCTAGAGATAAAAAGGAACTACCAAATACACAAAAACTGTACTATTGCTGGTAAATTTACTTTTCACAGCAGTACAGGTTCAAAATTTTGAAACTGCTTTAACATACACTGGGGCTGAACACGTAAGTAAATGGATGATAAAAACCAGGTTTCTCACTCTCAGAGAGAAAAGATACAGGTATGTCAGAAAGGAAGCCAAAAATGAATGCTGTCGTACTAGATTCAAGTCAGAGACACCTGTATGAATTCATGTTTATCTTAATACAAATGATTAGACAAAAAAAGTTATAAGTATGTGCGTACACATGGATTAGCATACATAAAATGTTACCCACTTTCATCGGTGAGAGGGCCAAGAAGCAGTGACACCCAGTACCAGTGAGCACACTCAGTGCCCAGATCTTAATTTCTATATACCATTCTCCAATAACAAGAACCAGGGCTCCTTGGAGAATGGATAATTCTAGGACTGGGGCAGGGAAAATGCAAGATGAGCCTAGAGCATGTTATAGTACCAGAAAGCAACAAAGTGCTCAAAAAACAATGGGACACAGTGGCCAACCTGACAGAACTCCCAATGGCCAGAGATGAAACAATCTAAGCCAAAAAAGTAAATACTGCAGTATTAGCTTACAACCCAAAGTACAAAGTAAATGCCCATGGTCCATATGGACACAAACAAACAAACAAACAAACGAGGAATGGATAAATCTTTACAGAAGAATGCCATTTAATAAATGTAGATCTCCCTCCAGAATGTGCGCTTAAGTCCTGCCCTGCCCTTCACCTTTGAGGGTAGGTTGGACTTAGTGAGCTGTATTCCATGAACAGTGTATGGGAACAGAAAAATAGTAGCGCTGTTGACAGTGGAGAAACCTGACAAACACTATCTTAAACCAAACACCACCAGTGATGTCATGTGGTTATCACATACGTGCAATCCCTGATACAATGTGACAAAACGGGCACTTAAAACCCAAAACCCAGTCTAATCATGTGAAAAGCACCGGACAAATCCAAATTGGGGGACAGTCTACAGGATACCTGGACAATCTTACTCAAGACTCAAGCTCATAAAAAACAAGGAAAGCCCAAGAAATTGTCACAGACCAGGGGAGGCATGTGGCACCTGGAACAGAAAGAGGATAACAGAAACACTGGTGAAATCCAAATAGTCTGGAGACGAGTTCACAGTAATATACCAATGTCAGTTTCTTAGTTTTGACAAATATACTATGGTAACATAAGATGCTAACAACAGGGGCAAATGGGTGACAGGAAAACAAGAACTGTCTGTAGTACTTTGCCAATCTTTCCGTAAATCTAAAATTATGCCAAAGTAACAAGGTTATTTAAAAAATAATCAAGAGTCACTGTAAACCTGTTTGGGGGCAGAGGGGGTGCCTGGTTCACATGCACACAAAAAAATATATTTTTAAAGAAAAAAAATTGACCAATCAATTAATTAAATTCCAGAGTAGTATATGACTTGACATTCTATTTAGACAGGCACTCCTCTTAAGATGGATATTACAAAGGTAGTCTCTGAACCTCAGAGAACTTGCATTTAACTGCGTTTGCAAAAATCATGCTATAAATGGAGAAATCCATTTCCCCACTACCATGTTCCTTGTATTTTCTTTTTCTCCAAAAGAAAAAAAAAAGTCATGTAAGTTCAAAATGCCTCCCTTTATTTCATATATCAGAGGTAGAAGATATATTGGAATGGGCAAAAAGGTAGAATCTAAAGGAGAGTTGATGAGATATAAACTACCCAAGATTCACAGATAACCTGAGCCGAGATTTATAAACCCAATGATGTCTCTCTGTTTTGACTGCCTTTGATGTTGTAGAGCTCTTTAAGAGGGAAAAATCAAAATCTAGGTATAAAAGTTTTAAAGTTACTCTGAATCATTCTGTATTTTAAATAGAAATATTTAAATTCTATTTTCAGTAGCTGCACTTATACCCGTGTAGTGAAATATAAGGAACACAGTATGAGAAGTTAGACCTAGATTCTCCTTTCTAATTCTGCCATTAACTACCTATGGGGCTATAAGCAAGCTGTAACTAACCTCACTAAACCAGTTTCCACATAAGGAAAATGAAGAGCTCTATCTATCTAGATTATCTCAGATCTTGCCACTAACCCTAAATTTTATGACTTCTGATTATCTTGGGGTTTTCAAATTTTTTATAGTATGTAATGTAATTGTACTGGTTTATTAAGGTCTAGCTGCAACCAAAGTCTCCAGAATCTGGGTGTTAGAAAAACAAAAGTTAGAGGTGTTTTTAAGTACCATACTGTACTCTTCTCTAAGGCAAGCAGACTCTAACCAACCAATTCATTTGGTCCCAAGTCAAAAATCTAGAGATGCTATAAGCAATGTAAAATTTCTAATTCCAAAACATAACACTGCTACCATCTATATATTATTTAAATATATCTTGTAAAACCAGTATTTTAAAAGCCATGTCAATTTTAAGTAAAATTTTAAAAGTACTTCACTAACCTGAGTTATTTAACCAAAAGGAAATTCTTATGGCCTAATAGGCAGCATGATGAAACTGATATGACTCAGCAACAAACACCATTAAGACAAACAATAGGAAAATATTCAAAAAGATAAAATTTTTATTTTTGATGATTTTTTCTAAGGCTAAGATTTATCAACTAATAAAAATATTCCTCAAAATATACTGTTTACCATAAAGTCTGTTACCAATAATGAACAGAGGAAAGATTCACCCCCAGACAGAGAAATTAAAAACTATTTTGGCTAAAGGGATTGCTCGTCTCCTATCTGCTAAGGAGTTAGCTCCTGGAAACCCCCAGTGCACTGCCTAACATTACTTAAAAACCACTAAGCTAAGGTTAACAAAAAAAAACTTGCAGCCAGGCACAGTGGCTTACACCTGTAATCCCAGCATTTAAGGCAGCAGCTCACGCCTGTAATCCCTTCCATTTTGGGAGGCCAAGGTGGGCAGAGTACCTGAAGTCAGGAATTTGAAACCAACCTGGCTAACATGGTGCACCCCGTTTCTACTAAAAATACAAAGAATTAGCTGGGCTTGGTGGCACACGCCTGTAATCCCAGCTACTCAGGAGGCTGAGGCAGGAGAATCACTTGAACATGGGAAGCAGAAGTTGCAGTGAGCTGAGATCGTGCCATTGCACTCCAGCTTGGGCAACAAAAGCAAAATTCTGTCTCAAAAACAACAAAAAAAACAACTTGTAAAAATGGGAATTCAATTAACTGGCAAACAGGGAAACAGCCTTGAACCTAGGTCAGAACACTAGCTAGGAAACAGCCTTGAAACTAGGTCAGAATAGCTATTAAGTTTCAGAGCCCACTACTACTTATTAATAACAGTCTCCTCATCCAAAGCACAGTGAAGATCAACGTCAAGAGAAGATCTGTACTAAGTAAATCAAATGGATTAGGCAGCAGCCAAAAAAATAATAATACAGTAGGAAAAAATAAAATTGAGGGATAGACAGTAACTAGTAGACAACTTACTATTAGTAAATGGAAAAGAGTAGTAAATGCCAACTTAGTACAAGAACAGAGAGGCCCATTTTTGGAAAAGTACCTGTTAAGACAGTGATATAGGCTGGCTGCAGTGGCTCACGCCTATAATCCCAACACTTTGGGAGGCCGAGGAGGGTGGATCACCTGAGGTCAGGAGTTCAAGACCGGCCTGACCAACATGGAGAAATCCTGTCTCTACTAAAAATACAAAATTAGCAGGGTGTGGTGGTGCATGCCGGTAATCCCAGCTACTAGGGAGGCTAAGGCAGGGGAATTGCTTAAACCTGGGAGGCGGAGGTTGCAGTGAGCCGAGATTGCACCATTGCACTACAGCCTGGGCTACAACAGCGAAATTCTGTCTCCAAAAAAAAAAAAAACAAAAAACAAAAAACAAAGACAGTGATACAGTCTGTGTGTTTGTGTTCCCATAAATTTCATGTTTAAATCCTAACTCTCAAGGTGATGCTATTAAGAGGTAGGGCCTTTGAGTGGTAATTAGATCATGAGAGGAAAGCCCTAGTGACTGGGATTCATGCCCTTATAATATAGGGCCAAGGGTGCTCATTCACCCTTCAACCATGTGAGGACACAGCAAGAAGGCACCGTCTATAAATCAGGGAACAGCCCTCACCAGGCAGATATCCAAACTGCCAGTGCCTCGATCTTGGACTTCCCAGCCTCCAAAACTGTGAGAAATAATTTCTGACATATCTATTGTTTATAAGCTACCAAGTCAATAGTAGTTTGTTACAGCAGCCCAAAAGGACTAAGACAGATGGTGCAATGGAAAAAAAGATTATCTGTTAAATTTCTAAAAGTAAATCTTCTTTGAAGAGAATGAGGTATAAAAGGAAAAACTGGGAACCAGTAGAGAAACCCATTTATCAGTCTGCAGCCTCTGGGCACGTCATTAAACTCACCTAGATCTGTGGTTATATGGAATGAACTCAGAGGTGCTTGCAGCTCTGCTATTAAATGAAAATCTTCAAAACGCTATCAGCACAAAATAGGTTTAAAATAATTTAAAAATTTGTGACATAAGTAACAAAGCACATGATAGGCAATGTAAAAGCCCCTGTGTTAACTAAATTATTTTATATCACCCCATTTTATGGGACTCATTTTCTGCTTTATTTCTAAGTTCCTGCAACAGAGGTCATCAGTTTTATAATTAGAAAAATATTTTACTAAAAATGGTAAAAAGAAAAAGGAAGGAAGAAAAGCCTAATCAAGAGTAAAATAGGCTGGGCGCGGTGGCTCACACCTGTAATCCCAGCACTTTGGGAAGCCAAGGCGGGAGGATCATGAGGTCAGGAGATCGAGACCATCCTGGCTAACACAGTGAAACCCCATCCCTACTAAAAATACAAAAATTAGCTGGGCATGGTGGCACGCGCCTGTAGTCCCAGCTACTTGGGAGGCTGAGGCAGGAGAATGGCGTGAACCCGGGAGGCGGAGCTCACAGTGAGCCGAGATCGTACCACTGCACTCCAGCCTGGGCAACAGAGCAACACTCCATCTCAAAAAAAAGAGTAAAATAAAGTTTATTCTCATGTGGAAAATTCAAAACAAGATTTCCTCCCTTGAGGAAAATAGAAGCTGAAGTTATTTCCAAAATAATTAAGGTGACGAGTTAATTGCTGAATCATTCTGAATGCAGTATATGGAGTATATGTACTTTGTGTCCACACTGACATCACCCCAGGCTAAAACTGATCTGAAGTCGTGTCCATGCCTGCTTAAGCGGCACCTGAAGCACACCATCACACTCTGATAGGCAGCCGGTCAACACAGCCGGCAATAATGCCATTTGTCACTTAGGGGTACCAACGAATGAATGAGTCACTAAATTCTTATCGGAATATGCAAATTAAAGCTACTTTCCTGGATCCTAATTATTATATACTTTAAGCACTAAAGAATTTGTCTAGAAACACAAAGCATTTACCACCCACAAAGAATTTTTGCATGTTTTTCTTCATTTTGGTTTTCAAATGATATAAAAAAGGAATGTGTTGAGAATAACTCTGTAGAGATGAAGCTGTTAGACAGGTCAGAAGATCTGGGTCCTAGGATAAGTACAGTGAATAAACTAGCAGCCTCCTTCCTCAAGGGCAGGTCCCTTAGCTCTGTGTAATCTACTAATTAGGAACAACAGTATCTGCTCAAAGGATGTTTACGCAATGCAAAATGAACGAATCTAGAAAATACTGTGAAGATGAAAGCGCAGGATGACACCATCCTCTGTAACAGAGGGAGGAGTGACATCAGCCCGAGCAAACCAGGTAGGTGCCCATGGTGAAGGTAGCCTTCAAGTCTAACTTCTTACAGAAAGATGATTATTTACCTCTTTCTGTAGATTAGAAAGCTGGGATGAAAGGCTCTCAATTCTCATGCGGCTTTCCATCAGTTCTTCCCTGGCACTGTTGACAGTAGAAGTATTCATCTCTGATGACAGTCTGGCATTCTCAAGCTAAAAGAAGAAGCAAAGCATAGTCAGTCTTATCTAGAACTGAAACAAATAAGGAAGCATGATTCACCTCAAGGCATTTCAAACCTAAGTCCTGCTGGTAACTGGTCGATGAAACACAGGAAAAGCATCATGAAGTTTGCTGATACGGTGTGAATGATGGTAATTCTGTGTGACTTTTAGAGTTACTTCCTAAATAATGAACTTTAAGAATGCTAATATACCTAGGCCTTTACCCAAAGCTTATTAGTTCAATATTTCATCTATTAAACCTTTAATGTCTAAGATAACACTGATAATAAGGAGACTGGGCAATAGCAACTTGACTGTGGTGGTGTCTGTAAGAAAAGAAACATCACATAGCCCTAACCCACCAAATCCAATACAGAATGTAAACCAACAAGCAGAAAATACTAGTTTATAGACTCGTTCAAACCGGATAGAAATACTTCCTTTCAGAAGCAAAAAAAAAAAAAAAAAAAAAAAAAATAGCTCCTTGAGTAAAATACAAATCCCGTAACACTATTGCGTATGTGTGTCTCAAGCACATGCTCCTGTGTCTCCTCCCTGGCTCCCTGTGAGGCCACAGTCTGTGACTCATCCTTACTTTAGCTCTTCCACTGTCTAGCTCAATGTGTGATACTGGATAAATGTTATACAACTGAAGTTACTGCTTATAATAAGATCTTTCACTTTCACTAACTGCTACTTCATACAATAGATAAAAAGCAACATGAACAGTTTAAGGCCATGCAATGAAAATTTTCAATAACTCTGTGACTCTAATATTCTAAGTCAACCACAAAAAACTCTTTTTAATCAAATCATGTAACATTTAAAACATGAAGCAAAATCATTTACCAGGGCAAGCCTATACTAGTTGGTGATTTTTATGAATTCTTGTATGGTCAGCTAATATAAGTGGGAAGTTTCTACAATATTTTTTTAAGTGAATAATAGTGACAGAAGAAGAAATAGCAAAGACTTTCCATTTGGCCCTTATGCAAAAAAGCCCGAAGTGTGGTAGTCACAATCTATGCACAATGATGACATGAAAGTGAGATCTAATGCAGTCTGACATTCATTCACTACTAAATGGATGTTTATGTAGGACAGCATGATCAGTACTTGTTATTGGAAGAAAGTTATTTCACATGGCTTGTGTTCAACTACTATGGGATAATATGAATGATCAATGGGACAAAAAGACAAAACCTAACCTCTAATAAAATTGCAACAACCCTACATTCTTCTAGTAATTTTTAATAACATTTAGTTTATAGAAAACTGCACTTTTTTGAAAAAATCAATTTTCTATATATTTCATGGAGACTAGGGGAATCATTTTTAAAAACTAGAACAAAATAAACATAAAGCCATGTTCATCATGGGAACTGTGAAGTAATGATTTTAAGTGTTCAAAAGAATCTTCTGAAGAGAGCTCACTTTGGCATGGTAAGTCTGCTCCAGCTCTTCCTTATACAGCCTCACTTGGGCATCATGTTGCTCTCTCATCTCATGAAGGGCTTGCGCCAGCTTGTACTCATACTCAATTTGACGCCCAGAATCCACCTCTACCAAGCGCGTTTCATGCTTCCTTCTGGTCTCATTAATCTCCTGGGGGAAAAAAGAAACAAAAAACATAAAGCCAAGTTACTTACTATGGCTGCACTGGTACACACCTGAGTGACATCACAGCCATCTGAAGTTTTACACACGAACCTCCTCCTAATTTGTCCTCAGGCAGTCATGTGAATAAACACTTTTTGCCTCTTAGTTTTCAGTTGAGAAGGTTTCTGAAATGCAACTAATGACATAAGTGGTAGCATCTCAAGCCTTAGGAACTTTCTATTCCTTTTCAGGAGCATAGCTATTTATTTTTCTGAAGCCAAGGAAAGGCCTGGATGGCCTACTAAAACTACCATGCAATTGAGGATTTATACACAGTATACTATACTAAACACTAAGCAAAAATTATTTTTCTGAATTGTTTCACTGATAATCTTAAGAACATCTCTGAAAAAACAGCACATGGAAAGTTAAACTTAACAGTCGTGATAAATTCAAGTAAAGATTTATGTGAAATGAAACTATTTTCTTTTTTGAGATAGAGTATCACTCTGTCGCCCAGGCTCGTGTGCAGTGGCATGATCTCAGCTCACTGCAACCTCTGCCTCCCGGGTTCAAGCAATTCTCCTGCCTCAGCTTCCCTAGTAACTGGGATTACAGGCACATACCACCGTGCCCAGCTAATTTTTGTATTTTTAGTAGACATGAGATTTCCCCATGTTGGCCAGACTGGTCTCAAACTCCTGACCTCAGGTGATCCATCTGCCTCAGCCTCTCAAAGTGCTGGGATTACAGGTGTGAGCCACCGTGCCCAGCCATAAAACTATTTTCTCAGACATAATAATAGGCAGCACAAGCTAATTTACATGACTTCTTTAAAAGCCAGTATTAAGCTATCATTATCAAGTGACACAGGATCTTATTAACAATATTAGTTGACTAAATCAAATATATATGAAAAATTTACCATTGAAGAACAGAAGTAGTTGTCATGATCCTTTACTCGGTTTTAAGGAAGTGTCTAAATAAAATTAGAATGGAAGGCTGGGCACAGTGGCTCACGCCTGTAATCCTAGCACTTTGTGAGGCCAACGCGATCAGACCACCTAAGGTCAGGAGTTCAAGACCAGCCTGGCCAATATGGTAAAACCCTGTCTCTTCTAAAATACAAAAATTAGCCAGGCATGATGGAGGGTGCCTGTAATCCCAGCTACTCGGGAGGCTGAGATGGGAGAATCGCTTGAACCCGGGAGACGGTGGTTGCAGTGAGCCAAGATCGCACCACTGCACTCCAGCCTGGGCAGCTGAGCTAGACTCTGTCTCAAAAAAAATAATAATAATTAGAATGGTAATATCTGAAGAAGCCACAAGAGGGAAGTATAACCCACCAGTTGCTGTTTGTGTACATTAGCACATGTATTTTCCTGTGCATTTCTTCATCTTTCTCTTAACTACTACACAGGAGCGTGCACTTGACAAAATCAGAAAAATCAGAAAAATCAGGAGGGTTCTGCTATCACCTTCCCAGAGATCACATCTATTTCATGAAGCCAATAATACCTAAATCATGAAAACACTGAAGAGAGCGACTGCTAATGGTTTGCTCTTTGTCTACCTCCTCCTTCCTCTTTCGTCTTTCTCCTTCCTTCTTTCCCCCAACTGTTCATAATAAGGAAGTTAGATATTATTACTGAATATATAACATGAATGTAAAAAAAAAAGTTAAGGCCAGCGTAGTGGCTCACACCTGTAATCCCAGCACTTTGGGAGGCTGAGGCGAGTGGATCACCTGAGGCCAGGAGTTTTAGACCAGCCTGGCCAACATGGTGTTACTTAGTAAAAAATAAAGAAAAAAAAAGTTAGCCAGTTGTGAGGGTGTGCACCTGTAATCCCAGCTACTTGTGAGGCTGAGGCACAAGAATCGCTTGAATCCAGGAGGCATAGGTTGCAGTGAGCCAAGACCGTTCCACTGCACACCAGCCTGGGCGACAGAGTGAGACCCTGTCTCAAAAAAAAATTTTTTTTAAGTAAAAAAGGCCAGGTGCAGTGGCTCACAACTATAATCCCAGCACTTTGGGAGGCCGAGGCAGGTGGAGCACTTGAGTTCAGGAGTTCAAGACCAGCCTGGCCAACGTGGTCAAACCCTGTCTCTACTAAAAATACAAAACTCAGCCGGGCATGGTGGCGCATGCCTGTAGACCCAGCTACTCCAGAGGCTGAAGCAGGAGAATCGCTTGAACCCAGGAGGTGGAGGTTGCAGTGAGCCAAGATCATACCACTGCACTCCAGCCTGGGCAAGAGAGCAGGACTCTGTCTCCAAAAACAGTAAAAAAAAAAAAAAAAAAAACTGAAGAAGACAATCTTTTTTTTTTTTTTTTAATTATACTTTAAGTTTTAGGGTACATGTGCGCTGAAGAGGACTATCTTAACATCCATTCTCAAAAAAGCAAAAGCCAAAAATTAAAAGATGCTACGGACTCTAAAAATATTAAATTACTTTTTACTGATGCTATTTTTTATATAGAACCAGTGATCTTACAAAGAAAAAAAACCCTACTCCTGGTTGTCTACACACAACATCAGAAATAAGTAATGATAAATCACAATTTTTACAAAACAAAACAAAAACGTAAGTCAACCTCATATAAAAATATCTGCTTTAACAAAGCAACACTTAGTAACAATTATATGACAGCACTCGCTACAGTATCCAAAGAGTTTTTACACACAGTATTCCACTTTGATCCTCACCACTCATTGAAGAAAAAAAGAGCAGTATCAGTATTTCATTTTAAATAAGAAACTGACACTAAGAGTTGTCCAAGGTCTGACTGCTTGTCTGGTGCACCTTGCACTAATATCTATTTTGTTTAAAGCCTGTAATCTAAAAAAAAATCAGATTTCTATTATTTTTCCTCCAACTAAAAAACTGGTTTGCTAACTGCTATAATGAATTCCTATTTTATTGTTAGTCACTGTTTTCAAAATTACACTGCTTCTAAAAACATTAAGCCTAGCACATTAACAGCATGTTCTCCCCCATGAGTTGATTTCAACCCTCTACAATTTTCATGAAATATACATTCCCCTTTCCTCAATTTTATTACTTCCTTTGTTTGACAACAGTTTTGCCCCTGCCCCTTGACCACAGCAGTTAAGGCTTATAAGTGATATTTTAAGATTTCCACATGAGTGAGCCGGGCACGGTGGCTCACGCCTGTAATTCCAGCACTTTGGGAGGCTGAGGCGGGCCGATCACAAGGTCAGGAAATCGAGACCATCCTGGCTAACACGGTGAAACCTCGTCTCTATTAAAAATACAAAAAATCAGCAGGGCGTGGTGGCACGCGCCTGTAGTCCCAGCTACTAGGGGGGCTAAGGCATGAGAGTAGCTTGAACCCGGGAGGCAGAGGTTGCAGTGAGCCAAGATCATGCCACTGCATTCCAGCCTGGGTGACAAAGCAGGACTCGTGTCTCAAAAAAAAAAAAATGTACACGCCTATAAATGCTGTGAGTAGCCGCATTTCCAGATGTGAGCCATAGGAGAAGGCAAAAGTGATGGTATGTAACCTCTGTGATTAGGTTATAGAAGACAATGTGGCTTCTGCTTTGGTAGCTGGTAGCATGTATTCATGTTCTCGTTGTGTTTCTTTCTCTCTCTCTCTCTTTCTCATCACTGGCCCTTAGCGGGGGCCATATCATGAGCAGCCCTATGAAGAAGACCATGAGGTGAAGAACTGACATGTCCTGCCCACAGCCCTGTGAATGAGCTCAGATGCCATTCTTCCAGCCCAGGTTAAAAGCTGTACTGCAACCTCATGGGACCCAGAAACAGAACCACCCAGTTTAGCAGCTCTGAATTCTGACCTTCAGGAACTGAGAAATTAATACAAGTCTGTGGTTTTAGGTTGATGAACTTTGGAAGTAATTCGTTAGGCAGGAATAGATAACTAATGCTTAAACATGTTGACAGTAATTAGCTGCTGTGACCAAGCCTTTATAAGTTAAGATGAAGTGAGGCCGGATGTGGTGGCTCACACCTGTAATCCCAGCACTTTGGGAGGCTGAGGTGGGCTGATCACAAGGTCAGGAGACCAAGACCACCCTGGCCAATATGGTGAAACCCCGTCTCTACTAAAAATACAAAAATTAGCTGGGCGTGGTGGCACACGCCTGTAGTTCCAGCTACTCGGGAGGCTGAGGCAGGAGAACTGCTTGAACCCAGGAGGCAGAGGTTGAAGTGAGCCAAGATCGCGCCACTGTACTCCAGCCTGGCGGCAGAGCAAGACTCCGTCTCAAAAAAAAAACAAAAAAACAAAAACAAAAAAACAAAAATAAGTAAGATGAAGTGAAATCATATCTGTTTACAGTAACAGCTTGAGTTCTCAAATGCGGTCTTTTAGGAACAGTAGCTTGAATAATCTACCTGCAAGCGGTCTTTTAGGAACAGTAGCTTGAATAATCTACCTGCAAAATTTCTCCCCATCCCCAAACCTTATTATTTCTTTGTCTGATACATTTTTGTGGCAAAGAAATCATAAATAAAATATAATTACATGTTTAGCTATGACAAAGTCATTCTAGAACTCCTCCATTCCTTTACAAAGTAAAATTATATATGGTTACCTCTTCATACATGTTTTTGCGAAACTCCAAGTCCTCAGTAAGGCTCTGACAACGATTCTCCAAATCCACTTTAAGTAAAGTTTCATCTGCTAACTGTTTTTTGGCTGCAGCTAAGGAGGCTTCCAACTATTACAAGGAAAAAGAATTGTGATAAAAATTACATGGCAATCATTTAATAATGAACTTAAGATATCTATGAATCAAATCAAATCAAGTGTTAAAATTCCTATACATTTATCAATGTATAATTACTTCATCTTAACATTTATCACAGAACTGGGTATTCATTTGCTGGTCCCACCCACAGAGTATCATACCAAATCACCAGTCAAATTGTTAATTGGCAACAGGGAATAGAACAGAGACGTATGACTCCCTCACATTTCAAAAATCAAACTAGTTATTTTAGCTAACCACTTTCATTTTTTCCTGTGTGGAGAGCAGCATTTTGGCATTTCTTTTCTTACTTATATCCTAACTAACAAAATAGGCTTTGAGAGCAGAGATAGAATGAGTGTGTGTACAACAGGGAAGAAGAAGGGAGCCACAAGATGTGGACAATCCAGATATAACGCCTGGGAGGTGATAATGGTTTGCATTTAGCTACCTCAAGACTTTTCTTCAAGTAAACCATCAGAAAAGAAATATATAAAATTTCAAAAATAAAATACATTTGAAAATCAATCAATCAAACAAACTATGGCTTAAGGCAGATGAGGCAATTAACCTGTCACATATGGCTCAAGAATAGGCTTGACCTTACCTGGGCAATCTGATCCTTCAGATCCTCCAAATCTCCCTCTAAACTTTTTTTGTCACCAAGTGCAGTAGCAAGAGCTGCATCTTTAGAATTCAGTGCTGCTTCATATTCTCGAAGCTTGATCTGGGCACCATTAAGATCAGATTCCTTCTTAGCATAGCTGGAATAGATTTAAAAAGCATAAGACATCAAACCATACTGATGACTTGAGGTCTTCTCCCTCTCTGCTGAAGGGACAAACAAAAGAAGTAGTTTAAATAAAGGCTCCCATCACCTATCAAAATTAGAGAAGCAATTCACAAGCATTGGATCTAGAGTTTTTGTTGGCTAACATTCTCTTTCAATGTCACATGATTACTAATGACTACGGGTTAAAGACGTCCATATAAAGACCAATGTACCAGAATCCTGCTTGTCCCTGAGTGAGACTGCCTGTCCCCCTTGCTCTATAAAGAGGCACACTAACACAGGATATTTTTGAAGAAATGAAAATTCTTTTTTTTAATATAACGCATATTATAAGCCAAAACGTACAGGAACTATAAGTCAGGATATCATGCTAAGCGCAGTGGCTTACATCTGTAATCACAACACTTTGAGAGGCCGATGTGGGAGGATCACTTGAGACCAGGAATTCAAGACCAACCTAGGCAACATAGCAAGACTCCGAATCTACAAAAAAAAATAAAAAAGAGCCGGGCACAGTGGCACACACCTGTAGTCCCAGCTACTCAGGAGGCTTAGGAGGGGACATCGCTTGAGCCCAGGAGGTTGAGGCTGTAGTGAACCATGACTGCACAACTGTACTGCAGCTGGGCAGTAGACCAAGACCCAGTCTCAGAAAAAAAGGAAAATCAAATTACACTAAATGAGAAGAAAATGTTATTTTAAAAAGTAATGTTATAACCCAATGCATGATACTGAAACTCCCCCGATATTAATAAGAACTAACTGACCCCAAGCTTGCAAGTACCTCCCATTTTGTTACATAGAGGTAACAATAAATAACGGCCTCCCTAATATTTTGCATAAAAATTATTTCAGTTTATACAACTAACTACCAAAAAACTGAGGTTCAGGGCCAGGTGCAGTGGCTCATGCCTGTAATCCCAGCACTTTGGAAGGCCAAGGCTGGCAGAATACTTGAGGTCAGGAGTTCGAGACCAGACTCGCCAACATGGTAAAACCTCGTCTTTACCAAAAAATACAAAACCTTAAGCCAGGCATGGTGGTGGTGCAATGCCTATAGTCCTACCTACTCGGGAGGCTCAGGCAGGAGAATCACTTGAACTCGGGAGGTGGAGGTTGCAGTGAGCCAAGATCGTGCCATTGCACTCCAGCCTGGGTGAGAGAGAGAGACCTTGTCTCAAAAAAACAAACACGCCGGGCGTGGTGGCTCATGCTTATAATCCCAGAACTTTGGGAGACCGAGGTGGACGGATCACCTGAGGTTCAGAGTTCAAGACCTGCCTGACCAACATGGAGAAACCCAGTCTCTACTAAAAATACAAAAAAATTATCCAGGCATGGTGGCGCATGCCTGTAACCCCAGCTACTCGGGGGGCTGAGGAAGGAGAATCACTTGAACCCAGGAGGGAGAGGTTGCAGTGAGCCAAGATTGTGCCATTGCACTCCAGCCTGGGCAACAAGACCGAAACTCCGTCTCAAAAACAACAAAAACAAAAAACAATCTGAGGTTCAAACTGAAGTTTCTTTTTCTCTAAATATCACTTTTTTTTTCACCTAGGCTGGAGTGCAGTGGGGCGATCTCGGCTCACCGCAACCTCTGCCTCCTGGGTTCAAGTGATTCTCATGCCTCAGCCTCCCAAGTAGCTGGGATTACAGGCATGCGGTACTAGGCCCGGCTAATTTTTTGTATTTGTAGTAGAGATGGGGTTTGCCTATTTTGGCCAGGCTGGTCTCGAACACCTGGCCTCAAGTGATCCGCCGGCCTCAGCTTGCCAAGATGCTGGGATTACAGGCATGAGCTGCTGCACCCGGCCTCTAAATAATCACTTTTTTTAGATGGAGTTCTACACTATAAAATTATAGTTCATTTGGATATATTTTGCCCGATAATTATATTTTAAAGGTCAGTATTTCTCTCATCCAAATAATTGTTAACAGTAGTTACACAGAGAAGCCTTAATAGTATCAAAATTATTGCCGGGCATGGTGGGCCATGCCTGTAATCCCAGCACTTTGGGAGGCCGAGGCAAGTGGATCACCTGAGGTCAGGAGTTTGAGGCAAGCCTGGCCAAAATAAAGCCCTGCCTCTATAAAAAATACAAAAATTAGCAGGGCGTGGTGGGGTGTGCCTGTAATCCCAGCTACCTGGGAGGCTGAGGTAGGAGAATTGCTTGAACTAGGGAGATAGAGGTTGCAGTGAGCCGAGATCATACAGCTGCACTCCAGCCTGGGTGACAGAGCGAGACTCGGTCTCGAAAAATAATAACAATATCAAAATTATTAATACCTGTTCTTAAAACTGCTATTGCATTTTTCTTGGAGAAATAGGATTTAAAAAATAAACTAAAAAACTGCTATTATAGAAGAATACTTTTACGTACTAATGTTTGAGGACTGGCTAAAGGAGGAATCTTTAATTAATAAAAATTTCAAAATAATATTGTAATATTAAAATAAAGTGAAGAAATAAACTGGCCAAATGATGATCACATATGAAAAGATTTAACAGTATTCACTTTTTACTCATCATAAAAGCTCAGCAGTCATGCCACATGCTTAAATCTCATGCTTTAAAACACCACAAGATGGCAGGCTTTAACTGAAGACTAGTCCAGAAGAGGAAAAAATTAACTGTTAAAAAAAAATCCCATACTGTAATAATTTACAACCAAAATGCCTAGTTCATACAAGTGCTGGGTCTCCACAGGAATGAACTGACACTTGTGAAGGAGCCTCTATTTTGTCCCACTATCAAATCACCCGAAGGGCTAGGATACATGTCATAACACATATGATTGAAAATAAAACCATATTTTAAATGCAGTATTACACGATACTTACAAAAGCTACTGACTCAAAATTAATTACTTAACAATTACAAACAGTAATTTTTAAAGCTCAGGTCATAATGTGGTACTTCTCAATGTGATGCTGCCTCATGGCAGGAGAATGACCTGTGCCTTCCAGGGACCAAAATGGTCCAGCAAGAATGATACTGCATAAAACAGCACGTCAACTTTACAAGTTATTGTATGCAACAACCTGTAAAATTGGCATATTTTATGCAGTATCGTTCTTGTTTATTTGACTTCACAGATTTAATAGGTAATACATGTAAATAGCTCAAAACTCAGGATGTCATACTATGAAGTGAAAGATACTGTGTGCAACATCTTGCGGAGTGTAGAAAACACAAGAAGCCAAAAATTAACCCAAGGCAGTACACCCAGATGACTAGAATATGGTGATTTCCTCCATAAAAATAAAAACCAAAGAAGATAAGGAGGACAGGGGATGAAGAGAGTATTTACTTGTGGTACCCTGAGGGCCACCCAGTGATACCAGTGGAAATTTTATAGGAGCTTTAATTTCAGTCATGACTAATTCTTCTACTGTTCATTTTATGTCAAGTTCTTAGTCACATAAAACACTGTTCTATGAAAATATAAACTGTTCTGTTATAAATTACTTCTTGGCCAAGTGCGGTGGCTCACGTATATAATCCCAGCACTTTGGAAGGGAGACTAGCCTGGGCAACACGGTGAGACCCCATCTCTACTAAAAATAAAAAAAATTAGCCAGGCGTGGTGGCACATGCCTGTAGTCCCAGCTACTAGAGGGGCTGAGGCAGGAGAATCACTTGATCCCAGGAGGTCGAGGCTGCAGTGAGCCCTGATCGTGCCACTGCACTCCAGCCTTGGTGAGAGAGTGAAAACCTATCTCCAAAAAAAAAAAAAAAAAAAAAAAAATTATATATATGTCTGGCTGCAATGGCTCATACTTGTAATCCCAGCACTTTGGGAGGCCGGGGCAGGCGGATCACCTGAGGTCGGGAGGTCAAGACCAGCCTGACCAACATGGAGAAACCCAGTCTCTACTAAAAATACAAAATTAGCTAGGCGTGATGGCACATGCTTGTAATCCCAGCTACTCAGGAGGCTCAGGCAGGAGAATCGCTTGAACCCGGGAGGCGGAGGTTGCAGTGAGCCAAGATTGTGCCATTGCACTCCAGCCAACAAGAGTGAAACTTGGGCAACAAGAGTGAAACTCCGTCTCAAAAAAAAAAAAAAGAAGATACAGTGTAGGGTCCAGTGTCCCATCAAGCCCCATCCCAACAGTCCTAGTTTTCTGCAAAACTGTTTGAAAACTTCTGACCATCAAGAAATATCCAAGCTCCTTGGCACGGCATGTCCCCCTAGAAAGCCCTTCAGGTCTAAGTCCTAAAGACCTTCTGAGCCTCGGACTTCACTCTCCCCCACTCCATGCCATCTATTCCCATTCCTAACTCCATCTAATTCCTAACCAACTGCCATTCAAAACTAAGACTAAGGATGGAACAAATGTCATCCTTCCTCTGTAATGCTTCCCTGCTTTACCTCTCCTTGCAGAAAAAAAGTCATGTACCTTTCTGGGCTCCATAGCACTTGGTGCATCATTCTCATATGGTGCATGGTATATACATCTTTTTAAGATTTAAGATTCCATGTCTGTCTCCTACACTGGAATGTGGGTAAAATGAGATTACCTTCAGATCCTCAGTGCCTGGCAATGTCTGATATAGGGTGGGGATACTCAATAAAATTTCTGTTAAAAAATGAAAGAAGCAAGCCACAGGAAAGCAGTACTTACAATTTTACTTTAGTATAACAACTCATGAAAAGATAAGTACTCAGCCTCTGTTATAGAAGACCAAGGTTATTCTGAGACCCAAATAGTCAATCTAGATCTGCCCTGCAGTGCCTGTACAAGCCACCACAGCCTTCACAAGCAGGTGGGCAGCAGGCATTGTACCAGGCACTGAAGAAAACTCAAGAGTCAGCTACCGCCCTTGGTGCAAAGTAATTTAGTCTCTTCTCATAGGAGGTTATGAACACACTTTTGCTTATTCTAACCCACACAGATGTACAGTGGAATTTATATGCACTCTTATGCACAGGTAAACAGGAGAGTTTCGAGACAGGGGGAGAGGCTTAGTCCAGGTCCTTAGTTTTGAGACATATTTACTTAATCCAGCAGACATTACTGAGTATCTACTATGTACTACCAGGAAGAGAAAGATAAATAAATAAGACAAGGTCCCAGCTAAGTGCGTTTTTAGTATTCCCTTCCTTCTTCTGGACCCTCAGTACCTTTACTGCGGAGGGTCAGGCACTAGGCCATGTCACCACACTTAGGTGTATAGCTGTCCGGGTAGCATAAAGGCTTATCTTGCAGATGCTGAAGTAAAATGATGAAAAGGGACTTGTGGGGCTACCTGCACTGGGAGCTCAGGGCAGACAGTTCTTACAGCTGTCCTTACATTGTGAGCCCTTTAACTCCACAAACAAATTGTTCTGTGTTCATACATTTTTCCTCTTCCTCCTTAGGCCACAATATTAACAGTGAAAAAGTCAATGCATCATAAAGTGGCTAATAAAGAGAGAAGAACTGACTACTATCTCTTCCTCTTGCATATACAGCACTTACAGTGCACTGATCATACAAATCCCTGTATTTGTGGATGAGCTTAGCTACCTCAAGAGACTGAAAACTCTTTGAGGGCAAGGCCCATGACTTATTATTCCTACATCTTCTACACAGAAAACTCAGATAATGACTATTTTGGTAAATGTTACAAGCACACGCACACACACACAACTTCTCTTTTTTCGTCCTATGTAAAATGTATCACGTCTTTTCCAGGAAGGAAAAAAAATCACACACACAGACACACACAACTTCTCTTTTTTCATCCTATGTAAAATATCATGTCTCTTCCAAGAAGAAAAAAAATAATAACTGATGCTTCTATAATCTCTAAAACTCACATGCATGGATATCCTCTCTTTCTTCCTACCAATTTTCTAGGCTGAATGAATCATGAAAAAAATTCTTAAGGTTACACCCATGCCTCCATCAGATAATAGCAATAAATCAATGAGTTGGAGTTTTTTTGTCTGTTGGTTTGTTTTGAGACGGAGCCTCGCTCTGTCGCCCAGGCTGGAGTGCAGTGGCACGATCTTGGCTCACTGCAAGCTCCGCCTCCTGGGTTCACGCCATTCACCTGCCTCAGCCTCCCGAGTAGCTGGGACTACAGGCACCTGCCACCATGCCCAGCTAATTTTTTTGTATTTTTAGTAGAGACGGGGTTTTCACTGTGTTGGCCAGGATGGTCTCCATCTACTGACCTCGTGATCCACCTGCCTCGGCCTCCCAAAGTGCTGGGATTACAGGCTCAGTGAGCCACCGCACCCAGCTTGTGTTTTGTTTTGTTTTTTGTTTTTTTTTTTTTTTGAGATGGTCTCGTTCTGTTGCCCAGACTGGAGTGCAGTGGCACAATCACGGCTCACTGCAACCTCTACCTCCTGGGTTCAAGCAATCCTCCACGATCACAGCTCACTGTAACTTACACCTCCTGGGTTCAAAGAATCCTCCCATCTCAGTCCCCCAAGAAGCTGGGAGTATACACATGTGCCACTATGCCCAGCTAATTTTTGTATTTTGCGGGGGCAGGTGGGAAGATAGGGTTTTCCTATGTTGCCCGGGCTGGTTTCAAACTCCTGGGCTCAAGTGACCTGTCCACCTCAGCCTCCCGAAGTGCTGGGATTACCAGCATGAGCCACTGTACTCAGCCAAATCAATGAGTCTTCTATGTCACATGAGTTGTCAAGGATACATGGGGAGCCATGCAGTGAGTTAATATTCTGAACACATTCTTGTCATAACTTTCTAACCATATTATTTTTCATTCATTAATACAATGTAGAAAGTCCAAGTGTAATTATCAGCACACAAAGTGCAGAAACCTGTAGAATTGATATCCTAAAACATACATACATGAATTTGCTGCAGCTATCACCTAAGCACAGAATGACATCTGACAATGCCTCCAAAACACAGAGCAATTTAGATAGGAATCCTAAATTACTAGAAGCTATCTAACACTTAAGGTATTAGTATACATTTACTTTGAGTCCATTTCCTGACTGGATTTGTTGTGTTATCCACCTGCCTGATTAAACTATTTATATTCCAGATAAGGAGATCTTCCTATGTTAAATTCAACATGTGAATCTAATACTAAAAATATACACGCTCCTGAAAATAAGTCACAAAACATACCCATTTGCTTTAGATGTTTTACAGAAGAACCAAACCCTAACTGCAACCAGAAAAAAAAAAAAAAAGTTTTATAAATGTAATTGGCATTCTATGCTAATTAAGAATTTCCTCCCTTAATAAACCAAATTAGCTTTCAAGTATGCTTGAATTTTATCGGTCATAACAAGTAACCAGGTGTAATCGAGTATCTGGCCATTAGAAAGAAAATTAGCCCAGCTGGGTGCAGTGGCTCACGCCTGTAATCCCAGCACTTTTGAGGCCGAGGCAGGTGGATCATATGAGGCCAGGAGTTCAAGACCAGCCTAGCCAACATGGCGAAACCCTGTCTCTACTCAAAGTACAAAAATTAGCTGGACATGGTGGTCCATGCCTGTAATCCCAGCTACTCAGGAGGCTGAGGCAGGAGAATCGCTTGAATCCGGGGGGTGGAGGTTGCAGTGAGCTGAGATCACGCCACTGCACTCCAACTGGGCCAAAGAGCGAGGCTCTATCTCAAAAAAAAAAAAAAGAAAAAAGAAAAAAGAAAAAGAAAAAGAAAATTAGCTAGAAAGGATATATTTATATTCCTGCTAACACTCTACAGCAGTGACTTAAGACTAACATACACAGCTTTACTATGGTTGTACTTTCCCAATAAAACCTAGTACCATGTATCTGGGACACAAGCCTATCCTCTCCTGAGGCCTATAGAACTAATCTAAATCCAGTTGGTTAACACTTTCTAAATTGCTCCTAAGCACCTTCTACCACCAGCAATACCATATACTCTGCTGCTTTAATCATGTTGGTTTTTCAACATGTCGCCAGTTTGACCTTGACTTGTTTTAAGGTCATTTCCAACCCTGGCTTCTGCATTAAACTACTTGGTTCTGGAACTTAGTGTCTGAACTTTGCTTGGCCTCTGCACTACTCCTTCTGTGAGGATGACTCTGTCTCTCACTCCCTGGGTGTCCTTCATTTGTCTAGGTGTACCCTACTCCAGACTAGTCCTACCAATCAGAAAGTAGAGATCAGTCAGCACCATGAGAAGACAAGGCAAGGCAAAAAAAGGAGATTAAAAAATGCATCCAGGGCCGGGCACGGTGGCTCACGCCTGTAATCCCAGCGCTTTGGGAGGCTGAGGCGGGCGGATCACCTGAGGTCAGGAGCTCGAGACCAGCCTCAACATGGAGAAACCCCGTCTCTACTAAAAATACAAAATTAGCCAGGCGTAGTGGTGCATGCCTGTAATCTCAGCTACTCGGGAGGCTGAGGCAGGAGAATTGCTTGAACCTGGGAGGCGGAGGTTGCGGGTGAGCCGAGATCGCGCCATTGCACTCCAGCCTGGGCAACAAGAGTGAAACTCCGTCTCAAAAAAAAAAAAAAAAAATGCATTCTGGGCCAGGCGCAGTGGCTCACGCCTATAATCCCAACACTTTGGGAGGCCAAGACAGGCAGATCACGAGGTCAAGAGTTTGAGACCAGCCTGATCAACACGGTGAAGCCCCGTCTCTACTAACAAATACAAAAAAATTAGCCAGGTGTGGTGGTGCGTTCCTGTAATCCCAGCTACTCGGGAGGCTGAGGCAGGAGAATCGCTTGAACCTGGGGGGGCGGAGGCTGCAGTGAGCCAAGATCGCGCCATTGCACTCCAGCCTGGGCGACAGAGCGAGGCTCCATCTAAAACAAACAAACAAACAAACCGCATCCAATCACAGAATCACTGGAAAATGAACCCTCAATGGAGCTCTTAGAGAAATATATCATTACTAGGTGATAACTTTAGGGTATATTCTTCCAAAAGTCATACCACATACATAACATGCAGAAAGTCATTCCAGGCCTGCAATAACAATAACTACTTGAAAATGAATTAGGGGGCCAGGCCCGGTGGTTCATGTCTGTAATCCCAGCACTTTGGGAGGCCAAAATGGGCAGAGACCAGGAGTTCGAGACCACCCTGGGCAACATGGTGAAACCCCATTTCTACAAAGAATACAAAAATTAGCTGGGAGTAGTGGCCTGTGCCTGTATTCCCAGCTACTGGAGAGACTGAGATGGAAGGATTGCTTGGGCCAGGGAGGTTAAGGCTGCAGTGAGCTGTGGTCATGCCACGGCACTCCAGCCACTGTTGCTCTGGGCAACAGAGCAAGATCCTTATCTTAAAAAAAAAAAAAAAAAAAAAAAAGGAAAAGGAATTAGTAAGCATATTCCAACCATAAACACTTGAAAAAATAAGATTGTCCACTTAAACAGGGAACAAAGAATTAGAGTGAAACAAATCAATAAGTAAACTTGCAGGGACAAATACAACATAATCTGAAGCTCATTACAGAATAGTTTTAATTAATTTGGGTAACGGCAAATTATTGCCCGCCTGTTAACACTCTCTTGGTCAGTTTGTGTCAGTACCTATCCCTAACATTTCACCTCAGGCCCATTCTTATTTAGAAAAACAAATATATTACAGGAGATGAAAGAGAAAAGCCATTTAGTTTTTCACCTGTAATCAGCTAACAGAAATCATTCTATACAAAATTCTTATTTCTAATCAAAGCCACAAAACAAGGATTTTTAAATCCCTTAAAACAGACCCACTGTACATAGAGAGCCAGGCTAATTAGGCCTAGCTGGCTAAGCTCTGTTCCTGCTTTCATATACTGTAAGGTTCTTCTGAACAGCTGTCTGGTAGCAGCTGAGCACCACTCAACACTAGTGCAATACTCAAGTGACTGTCACACATATCCGTGTATGGGGATCTCTTCACACCCATTCACACCCAGAGCTCAGCATCAACATGCCATGTCTTTTATTATCTAGCCATGCTCCAGACCTTCAGAGAAAAAATAAACCTTATTTTCAATTTAAAGTAAAATATGCCCACATAAAAACCTTGTCCTAAAACTAGATAATTTTATTTCATAACAGGCTCAAACTGCTTATCAAGCATGCATTTGCTCCAACAGCCACTCATCAGCTTCAACACTGTCCTCATGTTAACTTCCCTTCCAAAGGGAAAAAAGATGTGATCCACAGTATTTTTCCAAAGGAAAATTAATGAACTTCCCCGAAATTAAAACAACCTAATACACAAAAACTCGGCCAGGCACGGTGGCTCACTCCTGTAATCCCAGCACTTTAGGTGGCCGAGACGGGCAGATCACCTGAGGTCAGGAGTTAGAGACCAGCCTGGTCAACATGGTGAAACCCCATCTCTACTAAAAATACAAAAATTAGCTGGGCATGGTGGCTCATGCCTGTAATCCCAGCTACTCGGGAGGCTGAGGCAGGAGAATCGCTTGAACCCGGGAGATGGAGGTAGCAGTGAGTCAAGATCACTCCATTGCACTCCAGCCTGGGCAACAAAGCGAGATTCCATCTCAAAAAAAAAAAAATTACACAAAAACTCTAGAAGGTCTTATGATCACAATTTCTTTCTTTCTTTCTTTCTTTTTAGAGATGGAGTTTCACTCTTGTTGCCCAGGCCAGAGTGCAATGGTACGATCTCAGCTAACTGCAACCTCTGCCTCCCGAGTTCAAGTGATTCTCCTGTCTCAGCCTCCTGAGTAGCTGGGATTACAGGCGCCCGCCACTACACCCAGCTAATTTTTGGTATTTTTAGTAAAGACGGGGTTTCACCATGTTGGCCAGTCTGGTCTCGAACCCCTGACCTCAAGAGATCCACCTGCCTCGGCCTCTCAAAGTGCTGGAATTACAGGTGTGAGCCACCATGCCTAGCCTTGTGATCACAATTTCTATTAACAAGGGTCTCCTCTGGCATATGCAAAAAGACTAAGAAGACGCTTTTGCATAAACTCAAAGTTACAAAGGATAGTTTCCGGTGCCAATAAAATTCTGCTACTCACTGAATAAACTAATCTGTCAATGAATTAGCAACAACCTAATCAGACTCAGGCAAACCCTAGCTGAAACTCGGGTAAAATTAGGAAAAATACTAAATGAGATTGAAACTGGACCACAAAACCGCTTCTCTGAAACAACAAAAAAATTCACTGGAACATAAACAGGCACAAGAGTGTGGAGCAGACTCTTACAGATTAAGTCTTAATTAAAATGACTGATTCATTTAAAAAGAAAAAGAAAAACCAATAACTACTACCTTTGTCACTCATCTACAATGTGCTAGGCACTGACCTGGGTGTAAAATATTTCTGAAACAGTGTTCCAATGTCCATTCTCCAGTTTGGTGGGTGTTATGAGGCAGCTATTCCTAAAGCAATAGCAGTGGCAGCTTCCTAGTCCTGAATAGTAGCTATATACTGTTTTTAAAACAGTTTACTGGTTCCACTGGTGGCCTCACACATAAAAGCTCCCAAAGAAGGTCAGTTCTACAACAATGTTCTAGGCATCATTACTGCTCCTCTAGCCTCTCTAAAAATCGTTTCTAAGCACCTACATCTCATATTGTTTCCCTTTCTGCTTAAAATCCCTAGTGCTGCCGGGCGCGGTGGCTCATGCCTGTAATTCCAGCACTTTGGGAGGCTGAGGCGGGCGGATCACCTAAGGTCGGGAGTTCGAGACCAGCCTGACCAACATGGAGAAACCCTGTCTCTACTAAAAATACAAAATTAGCCAGGCGTGGCGGCACATGCCTGTAATCCCAGCTACTAGGGAGGCTGAGGCAGGAGGATCACTTGAACCTGGGAGGCGGAGGTTGTGGTAAGCCGCGATCGCACCATTGCACTCCAGCCTGGGCAACAAGAGTGAAACTCTGTCTCAAAAAAAAAAAAAAAATCCCTAGTGCTGTCTGTTCCCTGCACTGAGTGACGACACAAAGACCTAAACAGAAAAAGAAATTAACTTAGCAAAGAGGGGCTATGAAGGACAATGAAGACTTCTGCAAAGATAAGAGAAAGTACCAAATACACCAGGCACAGTGGCTCACGCCTATAATCCCAGCACTTTGGGAGGCAGGCGAATCACCTGAGGTCAGGAGTTTAAGACCAGCCTGGTCAACATGGCAAAACCCCATCACTACTAAAAATACAAAAGTTAGCCAGGCATAATGGCACGTGTCTGTAATCCCAGCTACTCGGGAGGCTAAGGCAGGAGAATTGCTTAAACACAGGAGGTGGAGGTTGCAGTGAGCTGGGATCATGCCGCTGTACTCCAGTCTGGGTAACAAGAGTAAGACTCTGTCTCAAAAAAAAAAAAAAGAACCAAATCCATCAAATTTAGACAAAAACAATGCTATAGAGCTATCAAGAGAATAGGCTGGGTGCAGTGGCTCACACCTGTAAACCCAGCACTTTGGAAGGCAGCGATAGGCAGATCACTTGAGATCAGGAGTTCGAGACCAGCCTGACCAACATGGTGAAACCCCGTCTCTACTAAAAATATGAAAATCGGCCCGGTGTCATGGCGGGCACCTGTAATCCCAGCTGCTTGACAGGCTGGGGCATGAGAATCACTTGAACACGGAGGCAGAGGTTGCAGTGAGCCAAGATCGCACCACTGCACTCCAGCCTGGGCAACAGAGCAAGACCCTGTCTCAAAAACAAAAAAAGAGGCATCAAGGGAATAAAACAGGCTAGGTGCGATGGTTCACACCTGTAATCCCAACACTTTGGGAGGCTGAGGCAGAAGGACCACTTGAGCTCAGAAGTTTGAGGCCAGCAACATAGTAAGACCTTGTCTCTATGAAAAAAAATCAAGAAATTAGCTGGGTGTAGTGGCACACACCTATAGTCCCAACTACTCCAGAGGCTGAGGTGAGAGGATCACTTGAGCCTAGGAGGTTGAGGCTGTAATGAGCCAAGATCATGCCACTGCACTCCAGCCTGGGCAAGGGTAAGACCCTATCTTTAAAAAAAAGAGACAGAATAAAAAGAAGCTATTAGAAATTTAAAACACAACAGCAAAAATTGGAAAACAAAATTGAGAACATCTCTTAGTAAAAAAAAAAAATTTTTTTAAAAAGGGAAGAAAACCAAAGGATCAATGTAAGAGATCCAACATTTGAATAATAGGAGTTTCATATGGTAATAAAAGAGGAGAAAATATAAAGAAAATTTCCAATAACTGAAGGACATAAATTTCAAGACCAAAAGAATTCAATCAGATGATCAACTCAATGGATGAAAAGAGACCTACAACAAGGAACATCCCTGTGAAATTTTAGAACTGGATCAAAAGAAGATCCTACAAGCTTTTAAATTTTTCACTCATCATTACTTCTACAGCCAATGAAAGCTAGAAAACTGAAGAACATACCTTCATTTTATTTATTTATTTATTTACTTATTTATTTATTTATTGAGACAGAGTTTCGCTCTTGTCGCTCAGGCTGGAGTGCAATGGCGCGACCTGGGCTCACTGCAACCTCCACCTCCCAGGTTCAAGCAATTCCCTTGCCTCAGCCTCCTGAGTAGCTGGGATTACAGGCACCCACCACCACACCGGCTAATTTTTTGTACTTTTAGTAGAGTACAAATGTTGGCCAGGCTGGTCGCGAACTCCTGACCTCAGGTGATCCACTCGCCTCGGCCAAAACATGCCTTCAAAAGTCTAAGAAAATAGCATTTACAACCTAGAATTCTATACCCAAACTATCAATGCTTATACAATACAATTAGACTGTAGAAAAACACAAGGTACCCAAAGGTAATTCTTTATTTAATGAGGTAAAATTAATTTAAAAATGATCCTAAATGATTTGATGTTCTAACAACTGGCATAGACTCTATATAATTATACAAAAAAGTGGGAAAAAGTACTATTTTTATAGGTGATCAAAAGATGTGATAGGCAAGAAAAACTAATCACAGTATATTACTGAGAGTTCTGCTGGGGACTATGTAAGTATTTCTGCTATAACGTATGTTGCTTCTGACAACTCTTGCACTCTGCACAAATTAAAAATAACACAGCAGACCAGATGTGGTGGCTCACATCTGTAATCCCAGCACTTTGGGAGGCCGAGGCAGGCAGATCACCTGAGGTCAGGAGTTCGAGACCAGCCTGGCCAACATGGCAAAACCCCATCTCTACTAAAAATACAAAAATTCACAGGGCTTGGTGGTGCACGCCTGTAATCCCCGCTACTAGACAGGCTGAAGCACAAGAATCACTTGAACCTGGGAGGCGGAGGTTATACTGAGCAGAGATCACACCACTCACTACTCTCCAGTCTGGGCAACAGAGCAAGACTGTCTCAAAAATAAAATAAAATAAGGCCAGGCGCAGTGGCTCATGTCTGTAATCTCAGCACTTTGGGAGGCTGAGGCAGGCGGATCATCTGAGGTCAGGAGTTCAAGACCAGCCTAACATGGAGAAACCTCGTCTCTATTAAAAATGTAAAATTAGGCCGGGCGTGGTGGCTCACGCCTGTAATCCCAGCACTTTGGGAGGCCGAGGCAGGTGGATCATGAGGTCAGGAGATCGAGACCATCCTGGCCAATACGGTGAAACCCCGTCTCTACTAAAAATACAAAAAAGTAGCTGGGCGCCGTGGCGGGCGCCTGTAGTCCCAGCTACTCGGGAGGCTGAGGCAGGAGAATGGCGTGAAGCCGGGAGGCGGAGCTTGCAGTGAGCCAAGATCGTGCCACTGCACTCCAGCCTGGGTGACAGAGCCAGACTCCGTCTCCAGGGAAAAAAAAAAAAAGAAAAAAATATATATACATATATATATGTGTGTGTATATGTATATAAAATTAGCCAGGTGTGGTGGCACATGCCTGTAATCCCAACTACTCGGGAGGCTGAGGCAGGAGAATCGCTTGAACCCAGGAGGTGGAGGTTGCAGTAAGCCGAGATTGCACCATTGCACTCCAGCCTGGGCAACATGAGTGAAACTCCATCTGAAAAAAAAAAATAAAATAAAATAAAAATAACAGAGCAAATAGAAAAAATAACATTGGAATAAACAGACCACTCAAAACCTATGCACTCTGAAACAGAGCACCAGCAATAATATAAAGAATTAGTATCTCGGCCGGGTATGGTGGCTCACACCTGTAATCCCAGCACTTTGGGAGGTCGAGGTGGGTGGATCATCTGAGGTCGGGAGCTCGAGACCAGCCTGACCAACATGGAGAAAACCCGTCTCTATTAAAAAGAATTAGTATCTCAGTAGGTAATCTGGACAGCCCAGGCAGTCAGTTTAGTGTGGCTACAGCTGCGTCAAAAGATGTTTTAAAATGCACAAAAAAGGTCGGGCACAGTGCCTCATGCCCTTAATCCCAGCACTTTGGGAGGCCGAGGCGGGTGGATCACTTGAGGTCAGGAGTTCGAGACCAGCCTGGCCAACATGGTGAAACCCTGTCTCTACTAAAAATACAAAATTAGCCGGGCATGGTGGTGCGTGCCTATAATCCCAGTTACTCAGGAGGCTGAGGCCAGAGAATCGCTTGAATCCAGGAGGTGGAGGTTGCAGTAAGCTGAGATCATGCCACTGCACTCCAGCCTGGGCGACAGAGCAAGACTCCATCTCAAAATAAAATAAAATAAATGCACAAAAACAACAGAGTAGAAATGCTGGTTTGGAAAAATTTAGGCAATACAAAGAGAAACAGAGCTCTGAACACAAGAATAAGACTGGCTACAAGAGCAAAGCTAGAGGTGCTCCCTCCCCTCTGAGGTGGGGAGAGAACCCTGTGCAAGGGCACTCACTTTTTTTTTTTTTTTTTTTTTTTGAGACAGAGTCTCACTCTGTTGCCCAGGCTAGAGTGCAGTGGCGCGATCTCGGCTCACTGCAAGCTCCGCCTCCCGGGTTCACACCATTCTCCTGCCTCATCCTCCTGATCAGCTGGGACTACAGGAGCCCACCACCACGCCCAGCTAATTTTTTGTATTTTTTAGTAGAGACGGGGTTTCACCGTGTTAGCCAGGATGGTCTCGATCTCCTGACCTCGTGATCCACCCGCCTCGGCCTCCCGAAGTGCTGGGATTACAGGCGTGAGCCACCGCGCCCAGCCCAGGGCACTCACTTTTAATTTTCTTAAAATAGAGGTGAAAGCAAAGCTGAGGATCTTCTTTCCTTCTTAAGATTAATACTATACTCTAGCTATTCTGGCTCACCTTTACTAGGATTCACTAGGACAAGGCACATATAATGCAATATAACTTCCAATTATAACAGTATCACCTCTCTATTTACCTGTCACATATAAGCTAATTGGTGTTACAGAAGTATTTGTGTCAGAACACACTGAATCAATATTTTAGATACCAAAAACTGATCTAAACTAAAATGTAATATATGACTATTGGGAGGATAAGGAGAAGAAAAATGTGTTATGAAGACAATAGAAGAGCTCAATTCCTTGTTGTCCATAGCACAAAGTCAACACTGTCGCACTGTCATCTAGATACGAGAATAAATAGCAAAGAAGCACTGAAAATAGCTGAAAGTAATCCTTCTCATGAGAAATCTTGGAGAAATCTTTTGAGTCCTTAAATTATGTGTACACACACACACACACACACACACGCACCACACTGCTAGAAAGTTATAGGTTTTGGTTTTTTTCCCAAGGTACATACACATTAGAAAACTCTGAATCAGGGAAGTCAGGGAAGACATCTCTAAAGAAATGAATATTGAGAGGAAACCTGAGGGATAAGTAACCCAATGATGAGAGAAATCCAGACAAAGGAGGCCGGATGCGATGGCTCATGCCTGTAATCCCAGCACTTTGGGAGGCCAAGGCAGGTGGATCACTTGAGGTCAGGAGTTCAAGACCAGCCCAGCCAAGATGGTTAAACCCCATCTCTACTAAAAATACAAAAAAAAAAATAGCTGGGCACAGTGCAGGTGCCTGTAATCCCCGCTACTCAGGAGGCTGAGGCAGGAGAATCACTGGAACCTGGAAGGCGGAGGTTGCAGTGAGCCAAGGTCATACCACTGCACTCCAGCCAAGAAGACACAGAAAGACTCGTCCTCAAAAAAAAAATCCAAAGGAAACCCCAAATGCAAAGTCCCTATTTTAAGAGAAGCACAGTAAAAGGGACTGAATAAAGGATTTCATGGCTAAAGAGGAGTAAACAAGTTCAACTGTGGTATGAGATGAAGCTGGAGGGTCAGACTGGGGCCAGCCCATGTAGGGAAAGAACTTTTAGGTAGGATAACCTGGGCAAATATGTCCCAGATTGCCCAGGACAAGTTCCATTTATGCGAACTGTCACTGCATAATTATTAACAGCTCCCTCTTTCATACACAAAAGTATCCCAATTTGGATACTAAATTATATGGTCACCCTACTATTAGTAGGGTCTTAGTCTTTACCCTAGAAGCTACTAAAATGTTTTATACCAAAAGGGGTGAAATGATCACATTTTAGTACACAACCTTAAAGGGATAAGGCTTCCGGTCTTCTGTCCAATGTTTTGTTACATAAACACTGAGTAAGAATCTAGTTTAAATTGACCCTTAAGAATACCTCCCTCCCGCCAGACATGGTGGCTCACACCTGTAATCCCAACACTTTGAGAGGCCGAGGCAGGCGGATTGCTTGAGCTCAAAGTTCAAGACCAGCCTGGGACACATGGCAAAACCCTCTCCCCACAAAAAATTAGCCAGTCGTGGTGGTGCGTGCCTGTAGTCCCAGTTACTCCAGAGGCTGAGGTGGGAGGATCACTTGAGCCTGGGAGGTCCAGGTTATAGTGAACCATGCACCACTGCAATCCAGCACCGGCAACAGAACAAGACCTTGTCTCAAAAAAAAAACAAAAAACACAAAAAACAAAAGAAAAACAAAAAAAAAAAACTTGTCTCCTTCCCTTCACTGCCAACATTCTTAAACAAGTGTTCTAAACTCATAATCTTTTTCCTCTCATTCTCCCCTTAATTATGGCCAGTGGTTTCCTCTATTAACCAAAGGCTCTCCTCTCAGCCAACAATCACCTAAGGCACCAAAAACACCAATGACAACGGATACTTTTTAGGCTTCATCAAACAAAAAACCCTTGTTCCATGACTCACCTCTCTTTTCTCACCTTTTATGACGAAGTGTCCCTCTGTCACACAGGCTGGAATGCAGAGGCGCAATCTCAGCTCACTGCAACCTCCGCCCACTACAACCTCCGCCTCCCAGGTTCAAGTGATTCTCCTGCCTCAGCCTCCACAGTAGTTGAGATTAAAGGCATGTGCAACCACGCCTGGCTAATTTTTGTATTTTTAGTAGAAACGGGGTTTTGCCATGTTGCCCAGGCTGGTCTCAAACTCCTGGCCTCAAGTGATCCACACGCTCAGCCTCCCAACGTGCTGGGATTACAGACATGAGCCACCACACCCAGCCTCACCTCTCTATTACTTATCATCCCCATTGTGGGTTTTCCTTTCTCTACCCAGTCCTCATATGCACATGCTTTCCATGTCTCTTGAGTACTTCAAGTTGCCAACTAACATTGCTACCTAAAGTCTGGCAAACACCACTAATTCACTGACTTAGGGTCCTCCAAACCTGTTCCTTCCCCACCAATTTCGGTTAAGAGCAATATTGTCTACCCAGGCACCCAAGCATGGAAGCAGTCACCCTAGACTCTTTCTTCTCCCTAGTCCCTTATGTTCAGTATATTCTTAAATCCACCTTCTCGCCTTTCTTCCACCTGCCTTAGTTCAAGGGCTGCCTTGTTACTCCCCAAGTGTTCTTAATAGTGTTTTTACCTCTCCTCTTTTTTTCCCTCTACAGCATAGCCAAAATGATCATGTCACAATTCTGCCTTAAAATCTTAGGTCTACTCATTACTAAAAATACAATCCCCTTCCCCACCCCATGTATTAAATATATATACGGCTCCAGTAGGCCAGGTGCAGTGGCTCATACCTGCAATCCTAGCACTTTGGGAGGCCAAGGTGGGTGGATCACCTGAGGTCAGGAGTTCATGACCGGCCTGGCAAACATACTGAAACCCTGTCTCTACTAAAAATACAAAAATTAGCTGGGTGTGGTGGCAGGCGCCTGTAATCCCAGCTACTTGGGAGGCTGAGGCAGAAGAATCATTTGAACCCGGGAGGTGGAGCTTGCAGTGAGCCGAGACCACACCATTGCACTCCAGCCCGGGCAACAGGAGTGAAACTCTGTCTCAAAAAAAAAAAAAAAAAAAAAAAAAAAAATTATATATATATATATATACACACACACACACACACACGTTATATATAACATATACTTTATATATAAATAACACATACATAAAGTGTATGTTATATATAATATATACATATAAGATGTATATATACATACACATACACATATATATGGCTCCAGTTATATGAATTATTTGACATTCAGGACAACTCTCCATTTTCCATTTAGAAGCAAATCCTTACTTACCTCCCTACACTTAGCTCAGATTCCCCTGGGATGTCTTTCAAAATTTCACATGGCTCCTAGCCTTCCTTAGGTAGCAGTCCTTGTTTCTCCACAGCAACACCTGGATACTGGTATCACAGCACTTAATATATTTTATTAGTATACTGCACTTACAGTATCACAATCCTGTAGTGCTGGTTTTCTGTCTTCCCCACTAGACTGAAAGTAACTTGATAATGGGGACTGAGTATCCCATCTCTCTATTCCCAGCATCTGGTTCAAGACCTGGCATATAGTACCTGTTTCACAAAAATGTGTCTTGAATAAAGAATGAAAGAACACCCTGTCACGAGTATTAAAGATTTATTTAGAGGTTTTAATTTCTTTTAAATTATTAAGGCATGGAATAAAGTTGGAAAGTAGCTTTTTAAGAAGAGAAAAAAGATAAAAGCGATCTCTTTCAGTAATTCATCTTCACCTTTCTTTAGCAAATGAAGCCCTCAGTATTTCAAACAGCTGTTTCAACTACTGACCACTACCCTTCTGACAAATTCAAAATTACCTCCCTTGAAGGCTACAAACTATCAATGTGAAAAACACGCAACTAGTAGCATTTCCAAAAGTAGCACCCAAAGGGATCTGAAAATCAACTATCCTATCTGAGACTTCAAGTACCAACCACAGATAATGATGCTCTGTGAGCCTGCTACATGTCGGTAAACCAGAGTAATACCTGTAGAACACTGTTGTATGGATGAAATAAGGTTATGTATGTGAAAACCCTATCACAATGCTAGAAGTCAGGCTACCATCCTTTCTAGCTTTCATTACTCTGCTAAGTAACACCAGGCAAGATACTTAAACTCTCTGAGCCTGAAGTTTCCTCACTCATCAGCAGTTATCATAAGCTTAAAAGATAATGTCCGGCCGGGCGCGGTGGCTCACGCCTGTAATCCCAGCACTCTGGGAGGCCAAGGCAGGAGGATCACGAGGTCAGGAGGTCGAGACCATCCTGGCTAACAGTGAAACCCCGTCTCTACTAAAAAATACAAAAAATTAGCCGGGCGTAGTGGCGGGCGCCTGTAGTCCCAGCTACTCGGGAGGCTGAGGCAGGAGAATGGCGTGAATTCAAGAGACGGAGCCTGCAATGAGCCGAGATCGCGCCACTGCACTCCAGCTCTCCAGCACTCCAGCCTGGGCGACAGAGCCAGACTCTGTATCAAAAAAAAAGATAAGTCTGTAAAGCGTCTACTGTAATGCCTGGCAAACAGAATTGGCACAAAATAAATGTCAGCTCTTTTTTTCCTGCATCTTTTCCCCCACCCCCCAAAGGGAGTCTTGCTTTGTCACTCAGGCTGGAGTGCAGTAGCACAATTTCGGCTCACTGCAACCTCTGCCTCCCAGGTTCAAGCAGTTCTCCTGCCTCAGCCTCCTGAGTAGCTAGGATTACAGGCGCCCACCACCATGCCCGGCTAATTTTTGTATTTTTAGTAGATACAGGGTTTCGCCATGTTGGCCAGGCTGGTTTCGAACTCCTGACCTCAGGTGATCCGCCCACCTCGGCCTCCCAAAGTGCTGGGATTACAAGCATGAGCCACCGGGCCCAACCTAAGGGTGATTTTTAATTTTCTTCTTGGTGTTTGTGTTTTCTCCTTTTCTATAATGAATATACATTTCCTGTATAAAAAATTTAATTTTTGGCCTGGCGCCGTGGGTCACACCTGTAATCCTAGCACTTTGGGAGGCTGAGGCCGGCAGATTGCCTGAGCTCAGGAGTTCGAGACAAGCCTGGGCAACCTGGTGAAACCTCGTCTCTACTAAACTACAAAAAAAAAAAAAAGAAAAAAAAAATTAGCCAACGTGGTGGCGTGTGCCTGTAGTCCCAGCCAATCAGGAAGCTGAGGCAGGAGAATTGCTTGAACACGGGAGGCGGAAGCTGTAATGAGCTGAGATCCTGCCACTGCACTCCAGCCTGGCGACAGAGCAAGACTCAGTCTATTAAAAAAAAAAAAATTAATTTTTAGGCAGGGCACCGTGGCTCACACCTGTAATCCCAGCACTTTGGGAGGCCAAGGCGGGCGGATCACGAGGTCAGGAGATCGAGATGATCCTCGCCAACATGGTGAAACCCCGTTTCTACTAGAAATACGAAAAAAAAAAAAAATTAGCCGGGCATGGTGGCGGGCGCCTGTAATCCCAGATATTTGGGAGGCTGAGGCGGCAGAATCACTTGAACCCAGGAGGCAGAGGTTGCAGTGAGCCAAGATTGTGCCACTGCACTCCAGCCTGGTGATATAGCAAGACTTCGTCTCAAAATAATAATAATAAAATTAATTTTAAAAAATTCGGGCGGGGGGTGGTGGCTCACGCCTGTAATCCCAGCACTTTGGGAGGCCGAGGCAGGCAGATCACGAGGTCAGGAGATCGAGACCATCCCAGCTAACACGGTGAAACCCAGTCTCTACTAAAAACACACAAAAAAATTAGCCCGGCGTGTTGGCGGGCGCCTGTAGTCCCAGTTACTCGGGAGGCTGAGGCAGGAGAATGGCGTGAACCCGGGAGGTGGAGCTTGCAGTAAGCCAAGATGGCGCCACTGCACTCCAGCCTGGGTGACAGAGCGAAACTCCGTCTCAAAAAAAAAAAAAAAATATTCAAGCCAGGCAAAAATTAATTTTTAGGCAGGGCACCGTGGCTCACACCTGTAATCCCAGCACTCTGGGAGGCCGAGGCGGGTGGATCACGAGGTCAGGAGCTCAAGACCAGCCTGGGCAAGATGGTGAAACCCCGTCTCTACTAAAAATACAAAAAATTAGCCAGGCGTGGTGGCACGTGCCTGTAATCCCAGCTATTCCGGAGGCTGAGGCATAGAATTGCTTAAACCTGGAGGGGCGGAGGTTGCAGTGAGCCAAGATCGCACCACTGCACTCCAGCCTCGGCGACACAGAGAGACTCTGTCTCAAAAAAATAAAATAAAATAATAAAAATTCAAATGACAGCCGGCCAGGTTCAGTGGCTCACGCCTGTAATCCCCACACTTTGGGAGGCTAAGGCGGGCAGATCATCCAAGGTTGGGAGTTCCAGACCAGCCTGACCAACATGGAAAAACCCCATGTCTATTTAAAAAAAAAAAAACAAAATTAGCCAGGCGTAGTGGCACATGCCTGTAATCCCAGCTACTTGGGAGGCTGAGGCAGGAGAATTGCTTGAACCCGGGAGGCGGAGGCTGCAGTGAGCTGAGATCGCACCACTGTACTCCAGCCTGGGCAACGAGAGCAAAACTTCGCCTCAAAAAAAAAAAAAAAATTCAAATGACAGCCAAAGCACAATCTCCTTATCAAAGAGGTACACTGTAAAAAGGGTTTAAAACTGATTTTAAAAACTTCCCTGATCCTAAAAATAATGGGACCTATACAGGGTCCCATTACTCAACTGATACCTGAGGCTCATTCTCAACATTTGTACATGAAAGAGACTTACACTAATAGCATTAAAAAAAAAGTCTGAAGATTTCTAACTCAGACATATCAGAGGTGACACCATCTATACAAACGAAATAATAAATATAACCAGCAACTGTGTAGACACAAAAAAGAAAAGACCCACCATATTTTAATAGTGCTTTATCTTTCATTCTGCCTGTTTACTTCCTTGCATCTGGGTATGCAAAATATTACCTAGTCTCATCTCCTAAGTTAAATAAACAACTCCAAAAGATCTTGCTTTATCAAACATCTTTTGAAAGCATGGGAAGGAAATGTCATGACAGTTTAATTACTTAGGACCTGCTTCCTAGACTTTTAAGTCATTTTTAGGGGTTTGGTCCTTCCAAGTCTTCCCTTGAAAATTAAAGTAACATTTAACATAACTCTGTTATAAAACAACTATGAAAAGCAGTTTAGTTTTATAACTCTTATAAAGAAAACTAGTTTTATAACTCTTACATTTTAAGAGTTATAAAAATATAAAAGTTTGATAATTCTTATATTAAGGCCAGGGTGTATATTGTCAATCTGCTTCAAACAGGGCAAAATCAGTACATTAAAAAAAGATATAGTAATACACAGGATGATGAAGGTTTGTTTTTTGTGGTTTTTTTGTTTGTTTTTGTTTTTGAGACAGAGTCTTGCTCTGTCGCCCAGGCTGGAGTGCAGTGGTACGATCTGGGCTCACTACAACCTCCAGCTGCTGGGTTCAAGAGATTCTCCTGCCTCAGCCTCCCAAGTAGCTGGGCTTACAGGCGTGTGCCACCACGCCCGGCTGATTTTTGTATTTTTATAGAGACAGGGTTTCACAGTGTTGGTCAGGCTGGTCTCAAACTCCTGACCTCATGACCCGCCCGCCTCGGCCTCCCAAAGTGCTGGGATTACAGGTGTGAGCCACCACGCCCGGTCAAAGGTTTTTGTTTTTCAATTAATCATCCTATGTACAAAGAAAACGCTCCTAAAGAAGATTAGCATGTTTTTGACCAGGCACAGTGGCTCACGCTTGTAATCCCAGCACTTTGGGAGGAAGAGGCGGACGGATCACGAGGTCAAGAGATCAAGACCATCCTGGCCAACATGGTGAAACTCGGTCTCTACTAAAAATACAAAAATTAGCTGGGTGTGGTGGCGGGTGCCTGTAAACCCAGCTACTTGGGAGGCTGAGGCAGAAGAATTGCTTGAACCCAGGAGGCAGAGGTTGCAGTGAGCTGAGATTGTGTCACTGCACTCCAGCCTGGGCAAAAGAGCCAGATTCTGTGTCAAAAAATAAATAAATAAATAAAAACAAAAATTCACAATCTTTTATCTATACTTCCAGAGTTTGAAAACCTAAAATTTTTATTAACACATTTAGTGGCAAAACCTGACCTGAAACCAGGTCTATTTTCAATCTGTCTTTCTCCACTTGCCATGACAATATCTTTCCCTCAGAAATGTTTCATGATAGAGTGCTAACTCTATCTACCCTAACTCTATCTATAAACCCCACTGGGGGTGTCATATCCAGTATGTGCATCATATTACCGTCTTAAATTGGAATTGCTTTAACTTCCAAAGCACATCTGGCCCCCAGGGTTTTACAGAAAAGATAGGGGACCTGTATCACTGAAGGAAAATAAATGTCTGAATCCACAAAATCAGTTATTGAAGACTGATGTAAACACTTAACTTTCTGTTATCTCTAGTTTTCCCATATAGTTAACAGTGAAATTCTGAAACAAGTCAATTTCTCTGTACTTTTTGTTTAAAGTGTTGAGTGATGGCATTCATCATCATTCTTGGAAACTGTTCTCCCAAAAAAGCTTTCAGCAAAATATAATTAGTCTTGGACTGAATCAGAGTAACTGCACCTTACATATGAGATCTGTTTGCTATGGATTCAGACACCACCTGCGTGGAAATTGTTGCCAAATTCTCTTTAAACCAAGCATTTCCATGCTCTTCCTCTAAGGTATCTTGTGTGCTGAGGAACCAAAAAGAAACTAAGTAACCTGGAATCTATAATTCTCTCAAAGCTGTTTTCTTAATCTAAATCTACCTAAATGATGATTATACTTAATTACAAACACTCTGGTTCCAAATAAAAAATTAAATATAGGCTAGGCATAGTGGCCCACGCCTATAATCCCAGCACCTTGGGAGGCTGAGGTGGGTGGATCACCTGAGGTCAGGAGTTCGAGACCAGCCTGGCCAACACGGTGAAACCCCATCTCTACTAAAAATACAAAATTAGCCTGGTATGGTGGTGCACACCTGTAATCCCAGCTACTTGGGAGGCTGGGTCAGGAGCATCGCTTGAACCTGGGAGGCGGAGGTTGCAGTGAGCCAAGCTCCATCTCAAAAAAAAAAAGAAAGAAATTAACAACCCTGGATGCCAGAAGACAATAGGGCAAAATAATACTTTCCAAGTTCTGGAAAAATGTTAACCTAGTATTCTATACCTAGCCCAACAGCCAATCAAGCATGAGACAAACAAAGCTATTTTCAGACATACAGGACTCAGAAAGTTTACCTCCTGCCATCCTTTCTGAATAAATTACTTAAGGATGTTCTTCAACAAAATATGAAGAAACCAAGGAAAAGGAAAATACACCCAGGGTGGAGTGCAGTGGTGTGATCTCAGCTCACTGCAACCTCCACCTCCCCAGTTCAAGCGATGCTTCCTGCCTCAGCCTCCAGAGTAACTGGGATTGCAGGTGTCCACCACCACACCCAGCTAATTTGTGTATTTTTAGTAGAGACGGGGTCTCGCCATGTTGGCCAGGCTAGTCTTGAACTCCTGACTTCAGGTGATCCACCTGCCTAGGCCTCTCAAAGTGCTTTACAGGTGTGAGCCACCGTGCCTGGCCAGGAAGCTGTCTTTAATAAGTTACAGGACATCAGTACACAGCATACCTTAAGCAAAGAGAACTCTAGGGAATAAAGTAGATTCATGTGATAGATATTATGATTAAATATCTTCAAAAAGTCTGCAAACACACTGAGGGCAAATTTTTCTTAATCAACAAGAAAAATGAAAGGCTATTGAGGAATAAATCCATATTTAAAAAGTCATAATTCAAATAAGGAGCAAACTAAAATGTGGCATGTTTTGAGCAAATGATGGTATGCTGAGGGGAAAAGAAGAGTACATCTAATCCTGGCAATAGGAATATACATACAGTAGCACAGACTAAAGAAAAATATAATCCCAGAACACTACTAACCCTCAGAGAATAGGTACTGTCAACTCCTCAGACAGGCCTTCCTTAATCACACTAACCCTTCACTCTGCTTTATTTTTATTCCCTTAGCATGTGCTATTACCTAAATTGTATCACATGCATTATTTCATTGATTCTAATACACATTCTCATTTTTTAACCCCGCTGAAACCAGCATGCTTTTAGAATCGATACATTTACAACTACTGTCAGCCAGATGGCAGCCTTGTTACTGTGTGAAAAACCTTCTGTGGCTAACTCCTGGAAAGATTACAAAAGCGCCAGCATCAAAATGCTTCACATCAGACAAAAGACAATCTTTCTTTGCTTGCTGGGATATAGCTCGCCCACTACACTCTCAGCAACAAAGAACAGTAATTCATTTTTTTAAAAAATCTTCGTATCCTCTAACATAGAACGGTGACTGGTACACAACAGATATTTGATCTGTGTGAATTTTTTTTTTTAGACGGAGTCTCACTCTGTCACCCAGGCTGGAGTGCAGTGGACCATCTGGCTCACTGCAGCCTCTGCCTCCTGGATATCAAGCGATTCTCCTGCCTCAGCCTCCCCAGTAGCTGGGACTACAGACGCCCGCCACCACGCCTGGATTTTTTTTCTTTTTTTTTTTGAGACGGGGTCTCACTCTGTCGCCAGGCTGGGGTGCAATGGCGCAATCTCAGCTCACTGCAACATCCGCCTTCTGGGTTCAAGTGATTCTCCTGCCTCAGCCTCCCGAGTAGCTGAGACTACAGATGCGTGCCACCACATCTGGATAATTTTTTGTATTTTTAGTAGAGACGGGGTTTCACCGTGTTAGCCACGATGGCCTCGATCTCCTGACCTCGTGATCCGCCCGCCTCGGCCTCCCAAAGTGCTGGGATTACAGGCGTGAGCCCCCGCGTCCGGCCAATTTTTGCATTTTTAGCAGAGACAGGGTTTCACCATATTGGTCAGGCTGGTCTCGAACTCCTGACCTCAAGTGATCCGCTCACCTCGCCTCCCGAAGTGCTGGGATTACAGGCGTGAGCCACCACGCCTGGCCCTGTGTGACATTTTAATATCTATGAAATCAGGATCCATCCCGTTGGACCCATCATGACGGGTCCAACGGGATGGATCCTACACAGTTGGTCCTGATGTATCTTCTTAGTGGTACACATAATAATGGCAAGTCTTACAAGCAATGATATCTAAGATTTGAAGGAATTCAGTGGCAAAAAATTTGGAGGAACATAGAAATAATAGTGTGAGTGAACTGACCGCTCATTTCAAAAGATGAAACCAAGGCTTAGTAAATCCAAGAAAGGGAAATATAAGCTTAGTATTATTTTCGAGTTGTATAACTAAATATCCAAAGAAATAAAAACAAAAAGGGATAAATGTGATTGTCTCCGGAAAGGGGTAGTGGTGTTATCGTTTTTCGCTACAAACCAGTCTATACTATTTTATTCTTACCACGTGCACATGCTTTTTTATGAACCGAAAATATATGATAGGAGGGATAAGTAAAAATACACAAAATCACACAGAGACTTCGGACAGGGACATTCACACAGACACAGACAGAAAGACATCCAGGGGCAAAGGGTGTCAAAGTGAGAATAAGGTACCTCCAGAAATTTCAGCTGGCAGTGCTAATGGCGACCATGAATTCCAGACCCAAATTTTGCAAATCTCTAAAGCATGACATCAACACTTGTTGCCTACTGATGACAGGCCATTTTGCTTATCAGAAAGTCAAAATAAGGCCAGCAAAGGTCTCAAGTGTATCCTTGTGCACTGGAATGAAAACTCACACTCGCTTAGGTGAATAATTACAAACTCTCCTTCGCTCAAACACTCAGCATTTACACAGCACCCTGTCACCTGCCCTGGTCTACTATCTGCACAGTGGCCGACTAAGGGGTACTAAGCACAGTCCCTACCCGAAAGCCTGACTATACTACGAGGAGGCAAAAGCTGGGGAGAGGGGGCCGCTGCCTGAGGGGTAGGCGAACCGCAACTCTAAGAACAGTGGCCGTGACATGCACAAACCCAGCTTTCCTTCCCTGCGCAGAACCACCCGAGGGACCGCACCATCCCCACTGAGACAGGACACCTTTCCCCAGAGAAAGCTAACCAGCTAGCAAACCTAACTTGCCCGGGGCTGGCTGGAGGCGCGCGGATCAAGCCCCGCCTCTCTCTCCAGCCCAAAGCAGGCGTAGAATCTTCGCAAAATGTCACAGGGCCAAGACTGAGCGCGCCAAAGCGGGACCCACCCCCAGGAGACGCGGATGCTCCGGGAAGGTCCCTCCCCTTCCTCTCTCTGCCCGCGCGAAGCTCATTCATTCTAGAGGCGGGCTGCCAGTCCTCCCCGGCCAGCCATCCCGGCACTGCAAATCCGCTAGACGCTTTGTCTCGCGCCGGCCGGAAACTGGGGCGCGCACGCGAGCGCGCGCTCGCGCTCCAGCTCCCCGCACCTGGGGCCTGTGGGGCCGCCTCTCAGTGCCGGCTCCCCGGGTTCGAGGTGGGAAAGCGGGAGCTCCTTCTCGTCAGTCCCAGGCGCGCACTTATCACGTTCCAGCGGGTATCCAAAACCTAGAAATGGGCATCACGGCCCCCCATCGCTACAGCTCCAGCCCCCTCCGCGAACCCTGCTCCGCTATGAACTCTAGATTCTTTCTCCTTTCCGGAGACCGAGACCCTGTTCCTTCAGAAGGACGCGTGCATCCTGGCCTCTGCTCCCTCCCCACGGCAGAACCCGGTGAGCTGGTCGCCGCGGTTGCGCCCCCGCCCCTCCTTGGCGCTAACGCGGCCGCCTGCTAGCACTCACTTGAGGAGCAGCTGGTCGTGTTCCGCTTTGCACTTGCCCAGCTCGATCTGCAGCTTGGCGCGCTCGCGGGCCGTGTCGTCGAGCGCGCGTCGCGCGTCGGCCAGCTCGGTCTCGTAGAGCGCCTTGAGGCCGGTGAGCTCGCGGCCGCGCACCTCCTCGCGCTCCGTCACCTGCAGCTGCAGCGCGCTGTTCTCCGTCTCCAGGCTGCGCACCTTGTCGATGTACACTGCCAGCCGGTCATTGAGCTCGCGCAGCTCCTCCTTCTCCTGGAGCCGCGACAGCCGCGTGGGGCTCAGCGGCGTGGTGGGGCCGCCAGCGCGGCTGCCCATCCGCGGCGGCACGGGGGTCGCAGTCGCCATGGCGGGCGGCGGAGACAGCGGGGCGGCGAGGCCGCGAGCGGGACCGTGACAAGGAGGGGACGGCAGGGGGCGAAGCGGGGACCGAAGGCACAAACCGGCGACCTGCGCTCACGTCCAGACGCTGGCGTTTAGAAGAACGGAGAAGCACCTGGGATGGCGGGAGCTCGATTACAGCACAAAGGGCAAAGGCGCGGGGGGGGGGGGAGCTACGAATCAATCGATCGATCGCGAAATGCCCTTTGTAAGAAAACACACACACCCACTCACACATGCACGCGGGAAAATGCAAGACGAGGGTGACTGCAGGCCAAGCAGGGTCCGCGCCGCCGCCGTCTCCTGCTCGCAGCACTTTGTTTCCTCTCAGGCTGCACGGAGCGGCGGGCGGGGGGGGGAGGGCCGGGAGGGGCGGGCTGGAGGCAAGCCGCGGGGGGCGGAGGTGGCGCGGGCCGCGGCGCCGCACTCCCCAACATGGCCGGCGCGCCCCGGCGCCTCCACGTGACCGCCATGGGCCAATGGGGAGCAGGCAGCACTCTTCGGCGGTTCGGGGGCCGGGCCTGAAGATTTAAAATCTGGCCCTCGGGCAACCGTCCGCTCGGCACGCCAGGCTGGGCGGTTCCGGGACCGGACTCAGGGCGGTAAGGAAGGACGCTTGGGACTGCCCACCCGCGCGGCTCTGGGCCCAGCGCCCTCCGGGCCCTCCCGCCGCCCCGCGGGGACCCCTTGGAGGGGCCGGGCCTGCGAAAGGCGGGAAGGAGCCCGGAGGCTTCCGGGGCGGATCTGCGCCACCGCCCACACTCGGCGGTTCAGGGAAATTCAAATATAAACGTCCCTAAAAGCCACACGCGAAACTCAAAGTGTCCCCGGCCACCGCGGGCGTGGTAACCTTATCCCCCGCTCCGCTGGAGGGCTCGGGAAACGGCCTGGAGGCAGGGACGCTGTGGAATTACGTAATAGGCACTTGAGTCCGAGGTTCCAAATGCACGGCTTGCAGGTTCCAAGTACCAGCGTTTATTTTTCTCTCCGGTGGAAAACTGTATCAGGCAACTTCTTTCCATGAAATTGAGATCTGTGCGTCTTGAAGCCGACAGATTATCACAGAAAAACCAGCAACCCTGATTTTAAATCATTTGCCACCAGTGTTAATGGGCGGTTCCTAATCCGCTTGTTTCTTAAGGGTTTGTAAAATCAAAAAACAGCTCAGAAATGATACGATTAACATATGACGGTGAGTAACTACGAGAGCAAGCTGTTTCATACTCCGTTAAAATAAGATGCATAAAAATCTGAACTTGTGAAAATTTAAGATGAAATAATTTTTTGCTTTTAAAAAGAGGCTCACAAGATGTCACTGGCAGCTACTTCTATTAGAAAGCACATTTCATCCCTTTGAAAAGTTCCTAATTTTTAGGCTAACATTTATTGGGACTGAGTGCCAGCACCAGGCTTTTCATGGATTACCCATCCACACAATCTGTGTGTGATGTGGGAAACTGGATTGTTTCTATTTGAAAATTCATCCGGGCGGGCGCGGTGGCTCACGCCTATAATCCCAACACTTTGGGAGGCCGAGAGGGGAGGATTACTTGAGGTCAGGAGTTCAATACCAGCCTGACCAACATGGTGAAACCCCGTCTGTACAAAAATACAAAAATTAGCTGGGCGTGATGGCGGGTGCCTGTAATCTCAGCTACTTGGAAGGCTGAGGTGGGAGAATCCCTTGAACCCGGAAAGGGGAAGTTGCAGTGAGCCGAGATGGCACGATTGCACTCCAGCCTGGGTGACAGGGAGACCCCGTCTCAAAAAAGAAAGAAAGAAACCATCCATTTTATAGATTCACTGTCTGAAGGCTGCTCCGCAGGACTGCGTTTGACAGGTCCCAGGATTCTGATTGACTCGAGTCTGGCCCTTAGCTATACCCTAGATGACCATCTTACCACCTATTAGGAACGCTTCTGTAATTAATGGTTATTTACTTTTAAAATGGCAGAAATGGAGACCAGGATATTCTTTAACTATTAATCAACCATGTACATAAGAATTAGCGAAGAGCACTGGGAGCTGCATATTCATCCCAGATGAATTTCTGGCACTCTGTGAATGATGACATTCTCCTTATTAATGGTTCTATTTCCTGTCCGGTTTCCTAAAATACTTCCTTGCTTTTTTTTGGTGGGGGGGTGGGAGGGAGGATGGCAGGGAGACGGAGTCTTGCTCTGTCTCCCAGGCTGGAGTGCAATGGCACAATCTCGGCTCTCTGCAACTTCCACCTCCCGGGTTCAAGCGATTCTCCTGCCTCAGTCTCCTGAGTAGCTGGGACCAGCGCCACCATACCCGGCTAATTTTTTGTATTTTAGTAGAGACGGGGGCTTCACTGTGTTGCCCAGGCTGGTCTCGAACTTCTGAGCTCAGGCAATCCGCCCGCTTCGGCCTCCCAAAGTGCTAGAATAACAGGCGTGAGCCACAGCGCCTGGCCATGAAATACTTCCTTTCTTAACCTCATTAAGAATCGAAAAGCTTAGACTTTAAGTATTCAAATAATCTTAAAGGGAACTTTAAAATCTAAATTACTGATGAGAAAACCGGCCGGGCATGGTGGCTCAGCCTGTAATCCCAGCACTTTGGGAGGCCGAGGCGGGCAGATCATTTGAGGTCAGGAGTTCGAGAGCAGCCTGTCAACATAGTGAAACCCCCGCCTCTTCTGAAAATACAAAAATTAGCGGGGTGTGGTGGCGCGCGCCTGTAGTCCCAGCTACTCCGGAGGCTGAGTCAGGAGGCAGGAGAATCGCTTGAACCTCAGAGGCGGAGGTTGCAGTGAGCTGAGGTCGGGACACTGCCTGGGCGTCAAAGCGAGACCCTATCTGCAAAAAAATAAAAAAATTTTTAAAAATAAAATAAATTACTGATGAGGAAATTAGACCAAAAGAAGGTGAGTGCTGGGTCCCAGGCTGTGGAACCATGATTGGAATGTAAATCTGCTTGTTCTCACTTTGTTGTGAGACCCTTTCCACTACGACAGGTGATATAGGCAATCCATATGGTTTTATGGTTTTCATTCCTTGCTCCCCTTTACCTGTCTTTTAAAAATACTTGGTTGGGAGGCCGAGGAGGGCAGATCACGAGGTCAAGAGATGGAGACCATCCTGGCCAACATAGTGAAACCCCGTCTCTACTAAAACTACAAAAAAAAAAAAAAAAAAAAAAAATAGCTGGGCGTGGTGGCACGTGCCTGTAGTCCCAGCTACTCCAGAGGCTGAGGCAGGCGAATCGCTTGAACCCGGGAGGCGGAGGTTGCCGTGAGCCAAGATCGCGCCACTGCACTCTAGCCTGGCGACAGAGCGAGACTCCGTCTCAAAAAAAAAAAAAAAAAAAAAAAAATTGTAAGTTTTCTTTTAAAATTATTTCCTGTCCATTTTTTAAGTTTTAAGATTATATGTGATTCCAGCAATGATCTCTATTGCTCTCAACCCCATGAAGCTTTCTGTTTTTTGTTTTTTGTTTTTGTTTTTTTTTTTGAGACAGAGTTTCGTTCTTCTTGCCCGAGCTGGAGTGCAGTGGCGCGATCTCAGCTCACCACAACCTCCATCTCCAGGGTTCAAGCGATTCTCCTACCTCAGCCTCCCAAGTAGCTGGGATTACAGGCATGCGCCACCACACCCGGCTAATTTTGTATTTTTAGTAGAGACGAGGTTTCATCATGTTGGTCGGGCTGGTCTCCAACTCCCGACCTCGTGATCCACCAGCCTCAGCCTCCCAAAATGCTGGGATCATAGGCGTGAGCCACCGCGCCCGGCCTGAAGCTTTCTATTGATAGAGTTCCTCAATTTTCAGATTATTTGAAGAGGCTTACATTATACATACCCTATTATATAAAACTTTCCTGGAGTCAGACAGTTGAGGATGTGCTACTGATAGCTGTATAACTTTAAGAAAATTATTCCGTGATTTCCTTCAAGGAAAATGGAAATGGAGCCGGGCACAGTGGCTCACGCCTGTAATCTCAGCACTTTGGGAGGCCGAGGCCGACGGATGACGAGGTGAAGAGATCGAGACCATCCTGGCCAACACGGCGAAACCCCGTCTCTACTAAACATACAAAAAAGTTAGCTGGGCATGGTGGTGCGCGCCTGTAGTCCCAGCTACTCAGGAGGCTGAGGCAGGAGAATCTCTTAAGCCCAGGAGGCGGAGGTTGCAGTGAGCCGAGATCGCGTTACTGCACTCCAGCCTGGCAACACAGGGAGACTCCGTCTCAAAAAAAAAAAAAAAAAATGGTGGGCTCGGTGGCTCATGCCTGTAATCCCAGCACTTTGGGAGGCTAAGGCAGGTGGATCACCTGAGGTCGGGAGTTCGAGACCAGCCTGACCAACATGGAGAAACCCCGTCTCTACTAAAAATACAAAATTAGCCGGGCGTGGTGGCGCATGCCTGTAATCCCAGCTACTCGGGAGGCTGAGGCAGGAGAATCGCTTGAACTTGGGAGGCAGAGGTTACGGTGAGCTGAGATGGCACCATTGCACTCTAGCCTGGGCAACAACAGCAAAACCCCGTCTCAAAAAAAGAGAAGAAAGAAAAAGAAAAGAAAATTGGGGCCGGACACGGTGGCTCAGGCCTGTAATCCCAGCACCTTGGGAGGCCGAGGCGGGCGGATCACCTGAGGTCGGGAGTTCGAGACCAACCTGACCAACATGGAGAAACTCCATCTCTACTAAAAATATAAAATTAGCCGGGCGTGGTGGCACATGCCTGTAATTCCAGCTATTCGGGAGGCTGAGGCAGAATCGCTTAAACCTGGGAGGTGGAGGTTGCAGTGAGCCGAGATCGTGCCATTGTTCTCCAGGCTGGGCAACAAGAGCGAAACTCAACTCAAAAAAAAAAAGAAAGAAAGAAAAGAACATGGGAGTGATTTTTACCTTGCACAGGATTTGTAAAGATTTAATAAAACAATATATGCAGTGTGTTAGACATACATGTGAAGGCTAAATAGTAACTCTTAGTAATCATGTGTTTCCAGTCAAAATCAAGGAAAAAGAATGGAAAATCTTGAAGCCTTAGAATTAGGTAATTCTGGCCGGGTATAGTGGCTCACACTTGTAATCCCAGCACTTTGGGAGGACAAGACGGGTGGATCACTTGAGGCCAGGAATTTGAGACCAACCTGGCCAACACGGTGAAACTCCATCTCTACTAAAAATACAAGAAATTAGCCGGGCGTGGTGGCAGGCACCTGTAATCGCAGCTACTCAGGAGGCTGAGGCAGGAGAATCGTTTGATCCTGCGAGGTGGAGGTTGCAGTGGGCCGAGATAGTACCGTTGTATTCCAGCCTGGGCAACAAGAGCGAAACTCCGTAGCAAAAAAAAAAAACACACACACACACACAAGAATTAGACAATTGTGCACATTTTTGGTTAGGTACTTTATGAAATACATACTTTTCTTATTCTCTAGGTGTTTCCCATACCTAATGCTAAACCTGGATTATGGCCTTCTGTACTCTCATACTAAGTTAGTCAAGCTCCCTTTATTCAAGTAATTCCTGAAATCTTATCCCTCCAAAGTTTTCCCCAATGAATTAGAAGTAACAAATTTGTAAGTTTGGTGACAACACTTCTGCATTTACTAGGATAGTGGTGATTTCAAATATCCTGCCTTTGTTTTTACTATACACCTCCATTTACTTGTCAGGGCACATGTCCTGATTATTGGTTAGACCGTATATATCCCCACCAAGTCTCAAAATGCCATGCCATCATTTTCCCTCATCCGTACTCCTACAACTACCTCACTACATGTAAAGAACTTAATTGACATTTGTCCTACTTTATGTCATTTGGATCTGGGACAGAAAAATATATGATACATAAGACATCTGGGGAGAAGGGGCCATACTAGGATGGGGTGAGAAGGAACAGGGAGGAGAGACTGAAAGCTTAGCAGTAACCCACTTTTGTCTCGGGAGAGGGGAGTGACAGCTGGCAGATAAATTGAGTATACATTGCAAACAAATAGGATAGCTAGGACTGTGACACAAAATGAAATAAAAAATTGCTAAATGGTATCTCTTCAATATATGTTTGCTGAATGGATGAATGAAGAAATAACTGAATACATGATCTTCTCCTGGAACAGATTGTTTGACTAAATATATTTTAGAAACTTGATACTTTTTCCAGTTATTATAAAAGTGTAGAAATCATGTTTTAGAAGGTTGAGTGACTATCCAGAATGTCTTCCAAGTCTGATTTTGATTTTTGTGTTAAAAAAAAAAAAAGCTTAGGAGTTTTAAAGTATATTTACCATCTTTAAGAGGATTCAGATAGCACAGCCACCTGAAGTTTTTATACTGCTCAAACTTGTTTTCCTTTTTTTTTTTTTATAGGTAGGGATTTTAAATTCTGAGAGTAAGAACAAAAATTTTAAAATTAAAAAAAAATAGGGGTGAATGACCGGGAGCGGTGGCTCACGCCTGTAATCCCACAACTTTGGGAGGCCAAGGCAGGCAGATCACCTGAGGTCAGGAGTTCAAGACCAGCCTGGCCAACATGGCGAATCCCCATCTCTACTAAAAATACAAAAATTAGCTGAGTGTGGTGGCAGGAGCCTGTAATCCCAGACACTCAGGAGGCTGAGGCAGGAGAATCGCTTGAACCCAGGAGGCAGAGGTGGTAGTAAGCCGAGATCACGCCATTCTACTCCAGCCTGGGCAATGAAGCAAGACTCCATCTCAAAGAAAAAAGAAATAGGGGTGAAGGAGAGTTAAGTGACAACAAACCACATGGGATTCCCACAAGAATGAGGAATTCATCCTAAAAGGGATATGAAGAGGCTGAACAAACAAAAACAGCATACCTATGTATATCTACTTCATGGAACTTTAGTAAGAGAAACTAGTCTCCTTCAGGCCTAAATGCCCAGAGATTCACATATTTTAGAAAAACTGGCCAGATGCAGTGGCTCACACCTGTAATCCCAGCACTTTGGGAGGCCAAGGCGGGCAGATCACCTGAGGTCAGGAGCTCGAGACCAGCCCGGCCAACATGGTGAAACCCCGTCTCTACTAAAAATATAAAAATTAGCCGGGCATGCTGGTGAGCACCTATAAACCCAGCTAACTGGGAGGCTGAGGCAGGAGCATCACTTGAACCCAGGAGGCAGAGGCTGCAGTGGGGCCGAGATCATGCCACTGCACTCAACCTGGGCAACAAGAGCAAAACTCTGTCTCAAAAAAAAAAAAAAAAAAGTCATATTTATTTGCTCACTCATTAATCCGTGCATTTATTCAACAAACATTTGTTGAACACTTACTACATGCCAAGCAAGGAATGTCTAAGGTACATGATCCCTGCTTGGAGAAGCTCAACGGTCCAGCTATGGGCAGGCAAACATGTATATAATAAATTATACCTCAAGATGTCAAGTACTAAACAGGCATGAACAAAGCGGTGTAGGCATGTTAAGGATGGAGCAAGTTTCTGTATGCAGGAGGAGGGAGCAGACAAGATGATCTCTAAGCTTGGCTTCTGAGAATATCAGCCTCCAGGGACTGGCAAAAGGACTCAGAACCTTGTGGAGGGCTGTAAATGGCAACCCACAGCCCCCAGGGAGAATTAGAGGGAAACCCCAGACAGAATCTCTAATTCCTTATGGTGTGCTTTTTATTTCAAACCACACCAAGCAGGAGGTGCTTTAAACTAGGAATTTGTAAAGTGGTAAGAGAAGTGTATTTTAGTCAATAATCTTAACTTAGGTCTGGCTTACATTAGTCAAGAAAAATGGAAAATTGAGAAAATTACCATATAATTTTTAAAAAGTAAATTACTTAAGCTGTCATAACAGTTATGCCTTGCCTAAAGGCCGGGCACAGTGGCTCTCGCCTGTAATCCCAGCACTTTGGGAGGCTGAGGTGGGTGGATCACGAGGTCAGGAGATCAAGACCATCTTGGCCAACATGGTGAAACCCCGTTTTTACTAAAAATACAAAAAACTAGCCGGGCATGGTGGCGGGTGCCTGTAGTCCCAGCTACTCGGGAGGCTGAGGCAGGAGAATGGCGTGAACCTGGGAGGCAGACCTTGCAGTGAGCTGAGATCGTACCACTGCACTCCAGCCTGGGTGACAGAGCGAGACTCCGTCTCAAAAAAAAAAAAAAAAGCAGTTATACCTTGCCTAAAGCAAAACAAAAACAGAAAAACCAATGAAGCAAGAAATGCTAGAGTACCTCCTATGTGCAAGACACTCCACTGGATGATTGAATTTTGTTTGGTTTGGTTTGGTTTGGTTTGGTTTCAAATTTGAAAAGAAATGAGGTTTTGCCGTGTTGCCCAGGGTGGTCTCCAACTCCTGGGCTCAGGCAATCCTCCACCTTGGCCTCCCAAAGTGCTGGGATTATAGACATGAGCCACCATGCCTGGCCTAGGAGTTTTTTGTTTTGTTTGTTTGTTTGTTTTTAAGTATAAGATATAGTTCCCTCCCTCAGTGAAGGCACTGTATTGTTTTTGTGTGTGTGTCTGTGTGTGTGTGGAAATAAAATGTTTACATGTGATTAAATAGGGTAAGCAATGATGCCATAAATTATGAAGGCCCAAAGGATTGACATTGATGACAAGTGTCAAATCACTGAAACGGCTACATTTTTTTTTTTTTTTAAGACAGAGTTTGGTTCTGTTGCCTAGGCTGGAGTGCAATGGTGCGATCTTGGCTCACTGCAAGCTCCGCCTCCCGGTTTCACTCCATTCTCCTGCCTCAGCCTCCTGAGTAGCTGGGACTACAGGCACCCGCCACCACACCTGGCTAATTTTTTGTACTTTTTAGTAGAGACGGGGTTTCACCGTGTTAGCCAGGATGGTCTTGATCTCCTGACCTTGTGATCTGCCTGCCTTGGCCTCCCAAAGTGCTGGGATTACAGGCGTGAGCCACCGCGCCTGGCTGAAACTGCTAAAATTGAAAGAAGGAGTCACTTCAGTTCAGGACAACATGATAGAACATCCTGCAAGAGGACCATTTGAACTGGACGTGGAAGTAGGGGAAGATGCATTCAGTTAATGATTTGAATTACACAAATTAGCTTTATCAGTTTTACAGGAATAAAACTATCACATAAAATGAGATGATTATCTTTTGTATGAAATATTGTATTTGTGTATGTTGAGAATTTATATTGGTAACTGGGCAAGAATTATCCAGGATTTGGTTCCCACATACTTGGAATTTAATGCTACAAAATATATTCTGTTAAAGTTTCTGAAAAGAGATGACACTGAAAAGTAAATAGGGAGCTCTCCAATTTACATACAGAGTACAGGAGCAACTGAAACTTTTATATACTATTGATGGGCGTGTAAAATAGTACAACCACTTCAGAAATTGTTTGACAGTTCTCCAGCCTGACCAACGTGGTGAAACCCCATCTCTACTAAAATGTAACAACAACAACAACAACAACAAAATTAGCCAGGCATGGTGGCAGGTGCCTGTAATCTCAGCTACTGAGGTGGCTGAGGTAGGAGAATCTCTTTTTTTTCTTTTTGAGACAGAGTCTCGCTCTGTCACCTAGGCTGGAGTGCAGTCGCACGATCTCAGCTCACTGCAAGCTCTGCCTCCCGGGTTCACGCCATTCTCCTGCCTCAGCCTCCCGAGTAGCTGGGATTACAGGTGCCCGCCACCATGCCCGGCTAATTTTTTTGTATTTTTAGTAGAGACGGGGTTTCACCGTGTTAGCCAGGATGGTCTCGATCTCCTGACCTCGTGATCCACCCGCCTCAGCTTCCCAAAGTGCTGGGATTACAGGCGTGAGCCACCGCGCCCGGCAGGAGAATCTCTTGAACCCAGGAGGCAGAGGTTGCAATGAGCCGAGATCACGGCACTGCACTCCAGCCTGGGCAATACAGCCAGACTCAAAAAAGAAAGAGAAAGAAAGAGAGAAAGAGAGACAGAGAGAAGAGAAAGAGAGAAAGCGGGAGTGAAGAAGATGGAAGGAGAGAGAGAGAGAGAAAGAAAGTTGTTTAACAGTTCTTTATAAAGGTAAAAATGGGTCCTATAGTCCAGCAATTCCACTCCCAAGACAAATGAAAGCATATGAACACTAAAAGACTTGAATAAGAAGTTTATAGTAGCTTTACTCGTAGTAGCTGAAGGGGTTCAGAACATGCCACCCCAGAATATGTTGCTTTTGGCATATTGATTATTTTGAGCTGAAGCCAACTGGGAATTATAGCAGATGTAGAAAAGACTCTGCCAGGCACAGTGGCTCACGCCTGTAATCCCAGCACTTTGGGAGGCCAAGGAGGGGTGGATCACGAGGTCAGGAGTTCAAGACCAGCCTGGCCAACATGGTGAAACCCCATCTCTACTAAAAATACAAAAATTCGCTCGGCATGGTGGCAGGCATCTGTAATTCCAGCTACTTGGGAGGCTGAGGCAGGAGAACTGCTTGAACCTGGGAGATGGAGGTTGCAATGTGAGATCACACCAGTGCACTCCTGCCTGGGCAACAGAGTACGACTCCATCTCAAAAAAAAAAGAAAAGAAAGGACATGTATATAAACTCTCAGTCCTAACCACTTCTTCAGTCTTCGTTTTTTCTTATGAAGCCTCTGGTACAATTAAAAATATTAAGTAAAATTTCTATACTTTTATCCTATTGAAATGTCTCAGGTTGGCCGGATGCGGTGGCTCACGCCTGTAATCCCAGGAATTTGGGAGGCTAAGGCGGGTGGATCACAAGGTCAGGAGTTCAAGACCAGCCTGGCCAACATGGTGAAACCCTGTCTCTACTAAAAATACACAAATTAGCCGGGTGTGGTGATGGGCGCCTGTAATCCCAGCTACTGAGGAGGCTGAGGCAGAGAATTGCTTGAACCCAGGAGGCAGAAGTTGCAGTGAGCCAAGATCACGCCACAAAGAAATGTATCAAGTCAGTTTAATTGGGCCCAGCCATAGAAGCTAAGAGTAGGGGAAAGTTTTTACTCCCTACACAGCCAAAACTGAAAAAGATCCAAATGTTCATCAACAGGAGAATAGAAAAATGGATTGTGATGTAAGTACTATTTAGCAATTTTAAAAAAAGGAAAGGCAGGTACACCAACCACATGGTTGAATCTCATAAACATTACATTGAGCCATAGAAGCCAGGTAATAAAGAGTACATCTTGTAAGATTTATTTATTTATTTATTTATTTATTTTTTTTTTGAGTGTTTAGAACTTTAATCATTAAAAAATATAAATTTGTGACAGTTCATTTTTAAATACCAGTCAATCTAAGTCTCTAAAGGCAATGTGATCCTCATATATTAGAAGGGTGCTTTAGCATTGAGCCTCAGATCTGTATCTTCCTAAAAAGATTTATTTATATAAGTTTAAGAACAAGTAAATCAAATTTATGGTGAAAGAAATCAGAACAGTGATTTCCTACAGGGTTGAGAATTGACTGGAAAGAGTCATTAAGAAACTTTCTGGGCCCAATGTGGTAGCTCACACCTGTAATCCCAGCACTTTGGGAGGCCGAGGTGGGAGGATGGCTTGAGCTCAGGAGTTGAAAATGAGCCTGGGCAATATGGTGAGACACCCAACTCTATTTAAAAAAAAAAAAAAAAAAGCCAGGAGTGGTGGCTCCCAGGACTTTGGGAGGCCAAGGTGGGTGGATCACCTGAGGTCAGGAGTTGGAGACCAGCCTGGCCAACATGGTGAAATGCCATCTCTACTAAAAATACAAAAATTAGCCAGGCTTGGTGGTGGGCACCTGTAGCCCCAGCTACTCGGGAGGCTGAGGCTGGAGAATTGCTTGAACCCAGGAGGTGGAGGTTGTGGTGAGCTGAGATCAGGCCACAGCACTCCAGCTTTGCTGACAAGAGCGAAACTCCATCTAAAAAAAAAAAAAAAAATCCTGGGGGCGGTGGCTCACGCCTATAATCTCAGCACTTTGGGAGGCTGAGGCAGGCTGATCACCTGAGGTTGGGAGTTTAAGACCAGCCTGACCAACATGGAGAAGCCTGGTCTCTGCTAAAAGTACAAAATTAGCCAGGCATGGCATGCCTGTAATCCCAGCTACTCGGGAGGCTGAGGCAGGAGAATAGCTTGAACCCGGGAGGCAGAGATTGTAGTGGGCCAAGATCACACCAATGCACTCCAGCCTGGGCAAGAAGAGGGAAACTCCATCTCAAAAATAAAAATAAAAATAAAGGCCAGGTGCGGTGGCTCACGCCTGTAATCCCAGCACTTTGGGAGGCCGAGGCGGCCAACATGGTAAAACCCCATCTCTACTAAAAATACGAAAATTAGCTGGGCGTGGTGGCACACGCCTGTAGTCCCAGCTACTCAAGAGGCTGAGGCAGGAGAATTGCTTGAACCCAGGAGGCGGAGGTTGCAGTGAGCCAAGATTGCACCATTGCACTCCAGCCTGGGCAACAAGAGCAAGACTCCGTCTTGGAAAAAAATAAATAAATAATAGAAAAATAAAAATAAATAAAATGGTTGGTGCAGTAGCTCATGCCTATAATCCCAGCACTTTGGGAGGCCGAGGTGGGCGTGTGATTTGACATCAGGAATTCCAGGCCAGTCTGGCCAACATGGTAAAACCCCATCCCTACTAAAAAAAATTGGCTGGGTGCAGTGGTTCACGCCTGTAATCTCAGCACTTTGGGAGGCCAAAGTGGGCAGATCACTTGAAATCAGGGGGTAGAGACAACATGGTGAAACTCTGTCTCTACTAAAAATACAAAAATTAGCCGGGTGTGCTTGCGCATGCTTGTAATCCCAGCTACTTGGAAGGCTGAGGCAGGAGAATCACTTGAGCCCAGGAGGCAGAGGTTTCAGTGAGCTGACATCATGCCACTCCACTCCAGCCTGGGTAACAGAGTGAGTGAGACTCTGTCTCAAAAAAAAAATAAAAATAAAAATAAATAAATAAAAATTAAAAAGAAAATAAGGAAAAAAAGAAACCTTCTGGAACAACCGGAATGTTCTATACCTTGACTGAAGTCATGGGTACATGGGTACATGCAATTACTAAGACATTAAATTGTACACTTAAGATCTGTGGATTTTACTATATGTACAATACATTTTACCATGATAAAAAATGAAAATATTGGGAGGCTGAGGCGGGCAGATCACGAGGTCAGGAGTTCAAGACCAGCCTGAGCAATATGCTGAAACCCCGTCTCTACTAAAAAAAAATGAGCCGGGCATAGTGGAGCGTGCCTGTAGTCCCAGGTACTCGGGAGGCTGAGGCAGGAGAATCGCTTGAACCTGGGAGGCAGAGATTGGAGGTTGCAGTGAGCCAAGATTGCACCACTGCACTCCAGCCTGGGCGACAGAGCAAGACTCCATCTCAAAAAAAAAAAAAAAAAAGCAAGAAAGAAAAATAAAATATATTCTGGTCTCCTACACATTAGATTTAAAAATTTATAAGGTATATTTTGAAGCTTTTTTTTTGTAAGTAGATAAAGTCTCCACCATATTTGATGCTTAATTCTAAATTTTCTGTGGACTCTTCCTTTTTTACACTCATGCTATAAAACCTGTGTGATTTCTTCAGGAGTCAGAAATTGCATACAATCAGGTTTTTTTTAAGCCTATGATTTGATCAGATTTAAAAGATGTATTTGAGTAACAAAAACAGGTGTTAAGAGTGAAACAAAACAAAACAAAGCTGAGCGCGGTGAATCACGCCTGTAATCCCAGCACTTTGGGAGGCCAAGGCGGGCAGATCACGAGGTCAGGAGATCGAGACCATCCTGGCTAACACAATGAAACCCCGTCTCTACTAAAAATACAAAAAATTAGCCTGGCGTGGTGGCGGACGCCTGTAGTCCCAGCTGCTGGGGAGGCTGAGGCAGGAGAATGGCGTGAACCCAGGAGGCGGAGCTTGCAGTGAGCCGAGATCGCCCCACTGCACTCCAGTCTGGGTGACAGAGCAGGACTCCATTTCAAAAAAAAAAAAGAGTGAAACAAGTGACTCAAAGAGGGTTGCTGTCATTTTTGTCTTGGAAAGATTGGAATATGAATAAAGTATTACGAAACAGATCTTTAGAAAGAAAAACATTGGCTGGGTGCATTGGCTTATGCCTGTAATCCCAGCACTTGTGGAGACTGAGGCGGGTGGATCACCTGAGGTCAGGAGTTCAAGATCTGCCTGGCCAACATGGTAAAACCCCGTCTCTCTTTTTTTTTTTTTTTTTTTTTTGGAGACAGAGTCTTGCTCTGTTGCCCAGGCTGGAGTGCAGTGGTGCAATCTAGGCTTACTGCAACCTCTGTCTCCTGGGTTCAAGCAATCCTCCTACCTTAGCCTCCTGAGTAGCTGGGATTACAGGTGCCTGCCACCACACCCAGCTAATTTTTGCATTTTTAGTAGGGCTGAGATTTCACCATGTTGACCAGGCTAGTCTTGAACTCCTGACCTCAGGCTATCCACCCACCTCAGCCTCCCAAAATTTTGGGATTACAGGCGTGAGCCACCGCACCTGGCTGAAACCTTGTCTCTGCTAAAAATACAAAAAGCATCCAGGCGTGCTTTCGCGTGCCTGTAATCCCAGCTACTCGGGAGGCTGAGGCAGGAGAACCGCTTGAAGCCAGGAGGCGGAGGTTGCAGTGAGCCGAGATAGCACCACTGCACTCCAGCCTGGGCGACGGAGCAAGACTGGGTCTCAAAAAAAAAAAAAAAAAGAAAGAAAGAAAGAAAGAAAAGAAAAGTTCAAGGCCGGGTGCAGTGGCTCACGCCTGTAATACCAGCACTTTGGGAGGCTGAGGTGGGTGGATCACGAGGTCAGGAGTTCAAGACCAGCCTGGCCAAGACGGTGAAACCCTGTCTCTACAAAAAATACAAAAATTAGCCTGGCGTGATGGCGGGCGCCTAGAATCCCAGCTACTCGAGAGGCTGAGGCAGAGAATTGCTTGAACCCAGGAGTGGAGGTTGCGGTGAGCTGAGATCGCGCCACTGCACTCCAGCCTGGGCAACAAGAGCGAAACTCCGTCTCAAAAAAAAAAGAAAAGAAAAAAAGAAAAGTTTAGTAGTCACTGTGACATTCATTTGGGAAAATCACCCTGTGGTAACCTGAATCAACTTCTTCATAAGGTTTTCAGGAACCTGTTGTCATTTATAAGAAATTGGTTTCATTTCTCCAATCGTAACTTCTTAGTTACTTTCATTTACTATATACTTCCTTTAACAGATTTAAGTTGGGTTGATGTCAAAGTGAAGGATGGAGAAATGAATTCTCTATTGTCATAAGGAAAAGGGAAGTCATGAAGTTAGAAGGGTGAGTCCATCGTTTTTATTTTTTAAATTACAGTGAATCAAAATATCTGCTTCACTGCAGATGAATTAAGATGCCATTCTTCCTATGAACTACTATAGCAGGCATTTGGAACCCAACATATTGCTTTATAGTCTACCTTTTCAACTAAATCATGACTCTAAGGCAGCAGAATGTCTCCCCCGGGGACAATGCAATGGTGCAATGATGTCATCTTTGTGTCTGCCAGCGCCCATATGCAAGTAGAACCAATATAGGACAATGGAAGATCTAAGTACCCTGATCTTTCACCAGTCTCTTATTCCTCAAAATGAATCTACCATATCAAAGAGATACTTGTGCATACTTCCTTTGAGTAAAGCACCCTAATGGACGTGAATCAAGAGATACATACTTTTGAAACTTTTCAAAACAATATTTATTTATTTTTTATTTATTTATTTATTATTATTATTTTTTGAGACGGAGTCTCGCTCTGTTGCCCAGGCTGGAGTGCAGTGGTGCAATCTCCGCTCACTGCAAGCTCCACCTCCCGGGCTCACGCCATTCTCCTGCCTCAGCCTCCCAAGTAGCTAGAACTACAGGCGCCCACCACCACGCCCAGAGAATTTTTTTGTATTTTTAGTGGAGACAGGGTTTCACCGTGTTAGCCAGGATGGTCTCGATCTCCTGACCTCGGGATCCACCCGCCTCGGCCTCCCAAAGTGCTGGGATTACAGGCACGAGCCACCACACCCGGCCAAAAATTTTTTATAATAATTACATGTGGAATGTATCTTATTTCCTATTATTTTTGTCTGAAAATAAGAAATTGATTTGTAATGTTTATTTTAGTGAACATATATCTATTCGTGTTAAGATAGTACCAAATATAGTAAATAACATGTAATGTAAGACTTATTCTCTCTAAATACCACCAGACTATTTCAGTTTCAAGTTTACTGTATCATGTCAAATGCTTCATCAACTGGTCATGACAACTGATGAAGAAACTGGAGGAAAGCAACCACTTAATTAAAATGCATAGTTTAAATGCTGTGTAGTGTGCTAAGCAATGGAGAGAGCGAGCCATGGATGTAGCAGCTGCATCAAATAGAATCTAGTTAACATTAGACATGTTACTAGAGCTAGAAGATGTTCAGCTAATAAGATACCTGCATCACATATTAATAGGCACAAGATGAATGTGAAGGTTTGGGAATTTGGTAAAAGGAGGTTACAGAATTACACATTAGGAACAGAATTATTGGGCCGGGCGCGGTGGCTTACGCCTGTAATCCCAGCACTTTGGGAGGCCGAAGTGGGTGGATCATGAGGTCAGGAGATTGAGACCATCCTGGCTAACACAGTGAAACCCCATCTCTACTAAAAATACAAAAAATTAGCTAGGCGTGGTGGCAGGCGCCTGTAGTCCCAGCTACTCTGGAGGCTGAGACAGGAGAATGGCATGAACCCGGGAGGTGGAGCTTGCAGTGAGCCAAGATCGCGCCACTGAACTCCAGCCTGGGCGACAGAGCAAGACCCTGTCTCAAAAAAAATAAATAAATAAGGAACAGAATTACTGCTCTGTGATAAAGCACGGGCAATACACCATTTCACTTCCCTTTGTCTTTTAAAGTCCAAAAATGATCTGAATGTAGGAAAGTTAAGCCATTAAAAATCTGGTTGAGAGGCCAAGGCGGGTGGATCACGAGGTCAGGAGTTCAAGACCAGCCTGGCCAAGGTGGTGAAACCCTGTCTCTGCTAAAAGGACAAAACTTAGTGGGGCATGGTGGCGGGCACCTGTAATCCCGGCTACTCAGGAGGCTGAGGCAGAGAATTGCTTGAACACGGGAGGCAGAGTTTGCAGTGAACCAAGATTGCGCCACTGCACTCCAGCCTCGGGGACAGAGCGAGACTCCGTCTCAGAAAAAAAAGAAAGAAAATCTGGGCCGGGTGCGGTGGCTCACGCCTGTAATCCCAGCACTTTGGGAGGCCAAGGGGGGGTGGATCACTTGAGGTCAGGAGTTCGAGACCAGCCTGACCAACATGGTGAAACCCCATCTCTAATAAAAATACAAAAATTAGCTGGTCGTGGTGGCACATGCCTGTAATCCTAGCTACTCAGGAGGCTGAGGCAGGAGAATTGCTTGGACCCGGGAGGCGGAGGTTGCAGTGAGTTGAGATGGCGCCACTGCACTCCAGCCTGGGGGACAGAGTGAGACTCTGTCTCAGGAAAAAAAAAGGAAAATCTGGCTACAGATCTCATTCTGGCCTTTGGACTGGGAGCAACAAAAAGTGTGGAGAATGCTTTGGATATAGAGTGGGCTAATTTTACCAATCACTAGACAGATAAAACTGGGAGCATTTGAAGGAATAATGAGGTTTTGAGGATCAAGTAAATAAAAGTAAGACAGTACAAGACAGCAGGACAGTCAGGCATACCCATGTGAGAATCCTGCTCAGTCACTCTCTTTGTGACCCCTAGCAAGTTACTTAACATCTGCAAACCTTCATTTTTTCATCTGTAAAAAGCAGAGAAAGAACTACCTTATAGGGATGTTGAAAGAATTGAATATGTTAATGTATGCCAAGGGTATCTGACACAAGGGTAATACTCAGTAAATATTTATTCCTTTGTCTTCCCCTACAAAAATAGATATTAGGATCCTTGCTTCTCAATTTTGAAAGCAACTATTAAATTTAGCCCATAAGGCATTATACTAAAAATCAGTGCTTGTTACACATTGCATTTTCAATATGTTGACTGTTTTACCTTGCCATATTCACTAATGTTTATATTGGCATGGAGTCAATATTTACACAAATATTGAATAGTGTATGTAGTGATCGACTTACTATAACTTGATTCAATTTAACAAACTTTCAGTTACTGTTACTATAGTCAGCTCCGGAGAAATTATGAAATGATCAAGACACAGAAACTAACAGGGTGTGCAAGGAAAGACCTGCGTTGGTAGTAACCCAACCTCTCTCCAAACACAAGATACTGTGGCTTGAGTATGGATTTCATAGCCAGTTGTATCGTTTTAGTGATTATTTCTTACATATCCTGGAACAGTTTGATTAATTTGAATTGACTTTTGTAATAGAAAGGATAAATCACTTTCAGCTGATGTTGTGAAACTATAAACAGGCGGCCGGGCACAGTGGCTCACACCTGTAATCCCAGCACTTTGGGAGGCTGAGGCAGGTGGATCACGAGGTTAGGAGATTGAGACCATCCTGGCTAACACGGTGAAACCCCATATCTACTAAAAATACAAAAAATTAGCCAGGCGTGGTGGTGGGCGCCTGTAGTCCCAGCTGATCGGGAGGCTGAGGCAGGAGAATGGTGTGAACCCGGGAGGTGGAGCTTGCAGTGAGCCAAGATCGCACCACTGCACTCTATCCTGGGCGACAGAGTGAGATTCTGTCTCAAAAAAAAAAAAAAGCAACTATAAACAGGCACTTAGTTATTGCAAAAAATGGAAGAAGATAAGATCTATTTTTCTTAGATACACATAATATTTTAATCTACATTTTCCCTTTGTATGTCCCTACACCACATCCACATTTTGAAGACAAAAAAAAAAAAAAATGCGTGCTTTCTACATGACCACAAGACCAACCACTACTGCCTGCTAGACAGAAAAAGGGTGGCATTAAGTGTGCAGCCATCTGCTTGTCACTGGCTCCTGGTGAGGCAAGAAAAGCTAATTAGCACCCTCACCCCACCCCCACTCTCGCCTCCATGCCCCACCATCTGGCTGGTCACCCCTTGCCGCCAGTGTCAGTTTCTTCCTGCACCCTCTGGCTTGAGGAGGCCAGAGACATTTGCCTTCTTAGGAAGTGGCAAGAACAGGCTTCAGCAGCACCTTAAGCCATGAATTTCTAAAACTCAAAGGCGATTACACAAACTACCTCCTCTCTCCATCAGCAATGCTGTCTCCTTCACTGATCCCTGTTATCTTACCTAAAACATCTTTTCCTCTCTGTCCAGGAAAATAGGTCTGGAATCCAGTCCATTTTGTAATTGACAGTTGTCTAATGATCAACAGGTATCTAATTCCTACACTGAGTCTCTCTCATCAATTTTATTTAAGGATTTGGGGGCAGAAATTGGATGCCAAATTATTCAGTAAATGTAGGCTATTTCACCATAAAGCCACAGGAAATGGTGAAAGGGGACATTTAATTGAAACAGTAGTGACAGCTCAAATCCCTCACTCATTAAAGAGATGTAGAATAAATAGGACATCGGCAAAGCAGACTAAGATTTTGAGATTTCACAGAATAAGCAGCGAACTTTCTAATGAGTAAACAAATATAGACTAGCTATCACCAGACAAGAAATATGATTCTCCTATTTGCCTGAGAAATAATGCTATCTGGATAAACTGATGTTTGTTTCACTAAAAAAAAAAAAAAAAACTCTTGCTAACCTAGGATTCAGTTTTTTAAAAAAAAACACATTGTTTTTTCCCTATACTTCTTTCTTGTTCTGACTTCTTTCTTCTCTTTTTCTAACTTGTAGTAATACAAGCCACATACTTTTAAAAACTTAACAGTGCCAGCTTAAAAAAGGAAAGGCAATAGGAAAATAGAAAATAAACTTTGAAAATTTCAAAACTGTAAATATTGGCTTAGAATATGAATCCGATTAGAATCTTAGAGATAAGCTGTAGCTAAGCTTACTATGAAAAGACTTGCTCCATAGTTATATTCAAAAGCAACAATGTAAACTTGGAAAAGAAGACAAACTATAAAAAACTATGGGGTTTTGATGCCAGAATTTTTACCTCGCTATAATAACTTGGTAGAAGAAATTGTCCAAGTGTATCTTTTTATTTTAATAACAAAAGGAAAAGGAAGCAAACGAACTTTAGTTTAGAATAGTTTTCTAAGTTAGATGAAATAATGCTGTGACCCAGATCTGAACAGAACACCAGATGCTTCCTACCTACAGGAGACATTTGCAATTTTTTTGGCTGCTCACCTTCTGAACTGTCTTCCTATGTTTGAGGAATTCCTCACCATTTGAGTCTTAGTAAGAAACAGGGTCCTGCTCCCACTCTAGATGCTAAAAAGCCATCCACCCGTGTCAGCCACCTATTTCTTTTGCAGACCTAGGTTTCGCCAATCAGGTGTACCAGCTCCAGATTTTTTTTTTTTTTTTTTTTTTTTTATACAGGATCTCGCTCTGTCGCCCAGGCAGGAAAGTGCAGTGGCATGATCTCGGCTCACTGCAACCTCCGCACCACCACATCCAGCTATTTTTTCGTAGAGACAAAAAATGTTGGGCCGGGTGCGGTGGCTCACGCCTGTAATCCCAGCACTTTGGGAGGCAGAGGCGGGAGGATCACGAGGTCAGGAGATTGAGACCATCCTGGCTAACACAGTGAAACCCCATCTCTACTAAAAATACAAAAAATTAGCCGGGCGTGGTGGCGGGTGCCTGTAGTCCCAGCTACTCGGGAGGCTGAGGCAGGAGAATGGCCTGAACGAACCCGGGAGGAGGAGCTTGCAGTGAGCCGAGATTGTGCCACTGCATTCCAGCCTGGGCGACAGAACGAGACTCCGTCTCAAAAAAAAAAAAAAAATGTTGCCAGGCTGGCCTCAAACTCCTGAGTTCAAGCAATCCAGCTGCCTTGGCCTCCCAGAGTGCTAGGATTACAGGTGTGAGCCACCATGCCTAGCTCCAGAATTTTGACTCTGGAGCCAGTCAGTCAAAGCAATGGAAGAGAGGCATGTCCATTCTGGTAGCTGCACCCAGTTTCAAAAGGCAGTCGGGGCCGGATGCTGTGGCTCACACCTGTAATCCTAAAACTTTGGGAGGCCGAGGTGAGCGAGTCACTTGAGGTCAGGAGTTCGAGACCAGCCCAGCCAATATGGTGAAACCATGTCTCTAGTAAAAATACAAAAATTAGCTAGACATGGTGGTGCACACCTGTAATCCCAGCTACTTGGGAGGCTAAATCACGAGAATTGCTTGAATCTGTGAGGCCCAAGTTGCAGTGAACAGAGATCACACCACTACACTCCAGCCTGGGTGACAGAGCAAGACTCCATCTCTGGAAAAGAAAAAAAAAAAGGCAGCGGGGAAGACAGCACCATCCTACGTGCTGGTGAGTGTGGCAGCTGTAGACTGTCCTCCTCCTTGGCAGCAGCATTGACCTGCTCAGACACATCCTGGGACCCCAGTATGTAGCCTCCTTTGACCCTGGACTTCTTGCCCTCCCGTGATTCTGTGAGCTACCCAAAATGTTTTCAGTACTGTCCTTTTCTGCTTATGCCAGAATCAGCTTCTGTTACTGATTCTAAAGAACCCTAAGGGACACAGAGCCTCTGGAATAGTGACTTAGAATTAAAAAGAGAGAGGAACCAGGGCATGAAGTATAGTTTCTTATAAGCTGTATACTACTCATAAAAGACATCTAATTGAAGAGAAAATCATTAATTTATGTGTATATTTTTCCTTAATGTAAGCCAGGGAGGTGTGTCCAGGAGGACGCATGGGGGAGCGGGGAAGCTACAGAGGACAGGTGGGAGGGGAGGCAGGAGAGGGCAGCGGGAGAAGGGGGCCCTGGGGAGAGATGTGGCTTTAACTGACAGTTGAGAAATAGTGAAGGGAAACCTCATCCCTTTATCGAGGTCTAGGCCCCAAAACTCTTTTGCAAAATGCAGGGCTTGTATCTGAAGGCCTCTGGCCGATGTGCCTGCTGCCATTTCCTCTGTCCCTGAGATCTCCAGAAGAAAAAGGAGCTCCAGGTTTTCATTCTTTGGGTGTGGAGAGGAGCAGAGCAGGATGGAGCCTGCAGGTCATGCCAGGAGTCACCACAAGGCTGTGGCTGTCAGCTCAGGTACCAAGCTCAGGCAGCGTGGTTGTAAGAACACCTGGGGTGAAAAGCCATGTGCAGAGGATGATAATATTAAACAACCTCTTTTACAAACAAAACTCTTTTAGTCTAAGCCTAATTATAGTGCTCCCTTTGGCTGTACATACACTAAAATTGGAATGATACAGAGATTAGCATGGTCCCTGTGCAAGTATAATGCAAATTTGTGAAGCTTCCATTAAAAAAAAACACAAAAAAACTGGAGGCCAGGCACAGTGGCTCATGCTTGTAATCCCAGCACTTTGAGAGGCCGAAGTGGGCGGATCATGAGGTCAAGAGATCGAGACCATCCTAGCCAACATGGTGAAGACCCATCTCTACTAAAAATACAAAAATTAGCTGGGCGTGGTGGCCCACGCCTGTAGTCCCAGCTACTCAGGAGGCTGAGGCAGGAGAATCGCTTGAACCCGGGAGGCGGAGGATGCAGTGAGCCGAGATCGCGCCACTGCATTCTAGCCTGGCTACACAGCAAGAGTCCATCTCAAAAAAAAAGAAAGGGAAGAAAATACATCCTGGACGTATATCGAGGCCTTCTCTCTAGAAAAATAAAAATAAATATAAAAATTAGCCAGGCGTGATGTCTTTCACCTGTAGTTCCAGCTGAGGCTGAGGTAGGTTGGAGGATGGCTCGACCCTGGGAGGTCGAAGCTGCAGCGAGCCTTGAAGCCATGATTGCACCATTGCACTCCAGCCTGAGTGACACAGCGAGATCCCATCTCAAAAAAAAAAAAAAGGCCTAGTTATAACAGAGCAGTATTCTAAGTGTTTTGTTTGGGGTGATGAAAAAGTTTAGAAATAGTGCTAATGGTTGCACAACATCATAAATGTAAGTAGTGGCACTGAATTGTACACTTAAAAATGGTGAAGACAGCAAGTTTTGTTGCATATATTTTACCATAATTTTTATTTTTCACAATTTTTAAAAATTAATAATTTTATATACCAAAACCCATTGAACACTTTAAGTAGATAAATTTTATAATATGTGAGTTATGTCTCAACAAAGCTGTTTTTGCTTTTTTTTTTTGAGACGGAGTCTGGCTCTGTTGCCCAGGCTGGAGTGCAGTGGAGCGATCTTGGCTCACTGCAACCTCCGCCTCCCAGGTTCAAGAGATTCTCCTGCCTCAGCCTCCCGAGTAGCTGCTATAACAGGCATGCACCACCACGCCTGGCAAATTTTTGTGTTTTATTTTATTTATTTATTTTTTTTTAGATGGAGTTTTGCTCTTGTTGCCCAGGCTGGAGTGCAATGGTGCAATCTCAGCTCACCGCAACTTTCGTCTCCCGGGTTCAAGCGATTCTCCTGCCTCAGCCTCCCAAGTAGCTGGGATTACAGGCATGTGCCACTGCACCCGGCTAATTTTGTATTTTTAGTAGAGATGGGGTTTCTCCACTTAAGTCAGGCTGGTCTCCAACTCCCGACCTCATGTGATCCGCCCACCTCAGCCTCCGACAGCACCACCCAACCCCCCTTCTTCTGGAAAAAGCTATACTTACACTTGCTGTACCTGAAAATCCCCATTCGGGGCAGAGGTAGGCATTATGGCATTTTAATTTTAATTAAGGCATTAAGTCTGATCGCCTTAATTAATTTTTTCTTTTTTTTTTTTTTTCAGATGGAGTCTCGCTCTGTCGCCCAGGCTGGAGTGCAGTGGCACGATCTTGGCTCACTGCAAGCTCCACCTCCCGGGTTCACGCCACTCTCCTGCCTCAGCCTCCCGAGTAGCTGAGACTACAGGTGCCCACCACCACACCCGGCTAATTTTTTTGTATTTTTAGTAGAGACGGCGTTTCACCGTGTTTTCCAGGATGGTCTCGATCTCCTGACCTTGTGATCTGCCTGCCTCAGCCTCCCAAAGTGCTGGGATTACAGGCGTGAGCCACCACGTCCAGCCTAATTTTTTTTTTTTAAGGCTGGATAATAGAATGTTTGGAAAGAGCATGTCATTTAATGTGATGATCACTGTAGTATAGAAAATAAGCAAAACTTGCCTTTAGCTGTAATACATGATTATAACATTAAAGTCTATGTGTGGTTGGCAATGGACTGCCCCCAGTGCTCTCTGAGAATCTCCTGATGTGTCCTCAGGAGTGGATGCTTCTCAGCCTTGTTTCTGCTGTGTGGTTCTATCCTATCGTATTATCATGGCTCACTGGCCCAGAGGTGACCCCGAGCAAAAAAGGAGCAATTAGCTTCTCTTTTCCAGGAAGTAGACATTTTGACGAAGAAGCGCTTGAGGCAGCACTCTAAGGAGAAGGTCTCTGCATGTGTGCACGCTCACAGAGTTCTCCAGATGTGCCCTGGCTTCTGTCCCCTTGAGGCCTGTCTCCCACTCTTCCCCGGATTCAGGGTTGCTCTGGTATTCTAGTAGTGCCTCTACCCCCTTGTTTTTTTGTTTTTTGCTTAAGCTGTTTTAGTTTTTAGTCCCTTGTGACCAGAGAATATTTAATTTAATATAATACAGCACAAATATTTAATATGATATTATTTCAGTGCTAACACAGAATTTCTGGCTTATGGTAAAATAAAGATCATATGGTTATCTGCCACTTCCCAGTGTCCTTTCTGAAGTACAAGAACTCCAAACAGCTACAGCTGATGTGTTTTAAATTATTTGAAGGTAAGTTAACACAATGTTTTAGGAAATAATTTAAGGACTCTGGGGGAAATATAAGGTCTGTTAACTTAAATGCTTTTTTTTTGTCCTGGGTAGTTTTTGTGGGTTTTTTTTTTTAAGTAAAAATACATTACACTTCCTTTCAGAATTCCATCATCACTTGGGAGATTTCTGTGAATCATCACTAAAGCCATTCGCTTTCTTATAACTAAACAAGAATCTTCTTCTGGAGTTAAGTATCAGATATGAATGTTCTCACTGACCTCCTCAGGAAGCAAAACTCCTAAATCATTATATGGCAGTGAAGGTACAAAAAAAAAAAAAAAAAATCAGCAGGAAATAAAGCAGAACTGCTGCCAACATATACAAGCTGCAGTAGCACCCACAAAATGTGTAGTATCCATTCTAACACATTCACTGGACTGATTTCATTGGCTCATATACTCGGTTAACTCTGGAAGAACATAATAGGTGTTTATTGTTTACTATGGGGATGGGAAACATAATTAAGTCTATAGTCTCCAATTCTTCTCAAGTTCAAATGAAACCAACAATTTTGGTTTTGTGTTAACATTCAGGGTGTGTTTCTAATTAAACTGAAATCACAGTAAGCACCTCCACTTTCTTCTTGGGATCTCTATCATGAAAATTAATCGTATGATTTTGCCCCTCCCACCCAACCCCCCTTCTTCTGGAAAAAGCTATACTTACACTTGCTGTACCTGAAAATCCCCATTCGGGGCAGAGGTAGGCATTATGGCATTTGTCTGATCTCCGGTGTGCCCAAAAAGAAATGGCCTGAAACTGGGGGCATAGTAAGATTGCAAATGGTGATTTGGGTTAGAGTTCCAACCTGTAGCTAACTAGAACATCCTTTCATTGACTTCTACTCTCTCAATTAGTGTTTTTTTTTTGTTTTTTTGTTTTTTTGTTTTTTTTTGAGACTGAGTCTTGCTGTGCCACCAGGCTGGAGTGCTGTGGCACGATCTTGGCTTACTGCAACCTCTGACTCCCTGGTTCAAGTGATTCTCCTGCCTCAGCCTCCCAAGTAGCTGGGATTAGAGGCACGTGCCACCACGCCCAGATAATTTTTGTATTTTTAATAGAGACGGGGTTTCACTATGTTGGCCAGGATGGTCTCGAACTCCTGACCTCGTGATCCGCCTGCCTTGAGCCTCTCAAAGTGCTGGGATTACAGGTGTGAGCCACCACGCCCGGACTTTTTTTTTTTTTTTTGAGATGGAGTCTCGCTCTGTTGCCCAGGCTGGAGTGCAGTGGCTTGATCTTGGCTCACTGCAACCTCCAACTCCGGAGTTCAAGCAATTCTCTTGCCTCAACCTCTCGAGTAGTTGGGATTACATGTGCCTGCCACCACACTCGGCTAATTTTCGTATTTTTAGTAGAGACAGGGTTTCATCATGTTGGACCAGGTTGGTCTCCAACTCCTGACCTCAGATTATCTGCCCACCTCGGTCTCCCAAAGTGCTGGGATTACAAGCATGAGTCACTGGGCCTGGCCTAGTGTTCTTTATTACTCAAATAATTGTGAGAAGATCTTAAGAGAACTCCTAGTCCTACGTTTTTGTGAGGATATCTTATAAGACCACACATTTCCTGGTCTAAATGCAAATTTCAAACATCTCTTAGAGGTTTTTTCGTTAAGTTCAGTGAGTGAGTCTTACTGTTACCTACAGGTAGTTGGATAGGCAGGAGCCAGACAGGAGAGGGCTCTCCCCCACCCACTAAGCATATCAGCATTTACGGCATTGCCTCTCTGAGTGCGATAATTCGGCAGCGCCAGGGAAAAGGCATTTCCTGATGGTCCACACCTGTTAATATCAAAATGTTAATTGAATGCAAGCCTCAGAGAGAAGAAACTTCCTGGGCATGCATATTAAGAGGCAAAAATGGCGAAGTATGATCTTCCAGGTAAACTCCACCGGCAAAAGGAAGAAAGCCTCAGATAGGCATGCTTATAACTCCCTAAACACACTGCGCTGTGCTCAATTCCAAAGGGTAAGGAGGGCACTGTGCAGGCGGGCAGCCCACCCTAAGGGAAGAATCATGGGAAAGAGGTGAGCTTATACAAGTCCTAGTATCGCCGGGCGCAGTGGCTCATGCCTGTAATCACACCACTGCACTCCAGCCTGGTGACAGAGGGAGACTCCGTCTCAAAAAAGTCCTAGTATCACAGTTAAATGGGGCACTTGACTCTCCCTTCTCATTCTTTGGGTCTCTTCCAAGTCTGCTTTCCTTCTTTCCTATTCTAAAGCCATTTTAAACAAACTTCTATTCCCGCTCCGAAACTTGTCTCACTCTTTATGCCCTTCAGTAGAATTCTTTCTTCTGAGAAGGCAAGAACCAAAGTTGCTGCGTACCTATACAGATGTCAGGCTGGATAGGTGGCTGGTAACTCAGGGTGACTCCGATCTCTTCCGCTGGTGACATTATTGTCAGCAGAAACTGACAATTCCCGCCACACTGAGTGAGTCCTCCAGCACCAGAACCCTGACCAATTCACCTTTGCATCCCTAGTGCCTAGCATCATTCCTGCTATTAGGAAGTTCAATAAATATTTATCAAATAAGCATATCATTTATCTTTCCTACTAGACTTTTCTTCTCAGAGAGATTAAGAGCCACATGGACTTAAACTTTAGATTGGACACAGGTCTGACAAATTTGGTGCACGGGGAAAGGACTTAAAACATTTATTTAGGGCCGGGCGCAGTGGCTCACGCCTTTAATCCCAGCACTTTGGGAGGCCGAAGCGGGCGGATCACAAGGTCAGCAGATCGAGACCATCCTGGCTAACACGGTGAAACCCCGTCTCCACTAAAAAAAATACAAAAAATTAGCCGGGCGTGGTGGCGGGTGCCTGTAGTCCCAGCTACTCGGGAGGCTGAGGCAGGAGAATGGCGTGAACCCGGGAGGCGGAGCTTGCAGTGAGCCAAGATCGTGCCACTGCACTCCAGCCTGGGCGACAGAGCAAGACTCCATATCAAAAAAAAAAAAAATTATTTAACATATATTTATCAAATTAAATAAAAAGTAGTATGTTAAGAAAAAACAAAGATATTTCAAATATAGAGTCTACAGTGAAGTTGTGGAAACTGAATAAGGAATGTATTTTTAAAAACAACCAGGGTGGGCCTGGTGGCTTATGCCTGTAATTCCGACACTTTGGGAGGCTGAGGTGGGTGGATTGCTTGAGCTCAAGAATTTTGGCAATATAGAAAGACCGCGTATCTATAAAAAATCACAATAAATTTTAAAAAAGAAAAAAGCCGGGCGCGGTGGCTCACGCCTGTAATCCCAACACTTTGGGGGGACAAAGCGGGCAGATCACGAGGTCAGGAGTTCGAGACCAGCCTGGCCAACATAGTGAAACCCCGTCTCTACTAAAGATACAAAAAATTAGCGGGGCATGGTGGTGCGCACCTGTAATCCCAGCTACTCGGGAGACTGAGGCAGAATTGCTTGCACCCGATAGGCGGAGGTTGCAGTGAGCCGAGACTATGCCATTGCACTCCAGCCTGGGCCACAGGGTGAGACTCCATCTCAAAAAGAAAGAAAGAAAGAACGAATGAAAAGAAAGAATGAAAGAGAAAGAAAGAAGGAAAGAGAGAGAGAGAGAGAAAGAGAGAAGGAAGGAAGGAAAGAAAGAAAGGAGGGAGGGAAGAAAGAAAAGAAAGGAAGGAAGGAAAGAAAAAGAAAGAAGGGAGGGAGGGAAGAAAGAAAAAGGAAGGAAGGAGAGAAAGAAAGAGAAAGAAAAAGAGAGAGAAAGAAAGGAAAAGAAAGAAAGGAAGAAAGGAAGGAGGGAGGGAGGGAAGAAAGAAAAGAAAGGAAGGAAGGAAAGAAAGAAAGAGAAAGAGAGAGAAAGAAAGAAAAAGGAAGGAAGGAAGAAAGAAAGAAGGAAAGGAAGAAAGAAAGAAAGAAAGAAAGAGCCACAACCCACTAAAAATCCCTGGGTTTTGTGCTTGGAGCCAAAGAAGTAGCCTTCAAAGCAAGCGCCACTGAAGGGAAATCCTGGTGGGTTGGGGATCTGGGGGCGTGCCTCAAGTGAGAGGTAGAACCTACTCTGACTGTGAAGCCTGAGCAAGAGTCAGACACAACGACAAACCAACTGCTTCCACCTACACAGGGTTCCTAAATAGTCACCACCCCCACTCTTTTCAGTTGGATGATGAGTCAACTAAAACTCTCATCAAAGCTGCCAGGCTTTTCACCCCCTGCTGTTTTTAGACCCAAGACGAAATCCTCAAGGCATTGAAGGAGATCAGAATCTGCCACCCCCAAATATGCCACTTCCGCATAAAGATGATTTTGAGCTGATGGCAGTTAGGAAGCAGCACATGAAGGAAGAACTCCGTGTCCTCCCACTTTCTGCCTAAAAGCAGGGCATAAAATCCTCCTTGTAAAGGTGTTTTCCTTTTCTATATCAGAGAGAGGAAAATGACTCTTATTTGCATAACAAGGCTTACTAAACAACACTTATCTACTATACATTTCCTGGTCACCTTCCTGCCATTTACCACTTTTAGAAGGCCAAACTCTTTTTCCTCTGTCTGGTCACTTCTCCACCACTTATTGCTTTTCATTAAAATGGTATATAAGCCCTTGGGTCTAACTACCTCTTTGGGTTTCCACTTTATTTCTGTAAAGTCCCCGTGCACACATAAAAATATTAACATTAATAAATGCTATGATTTGAATATTTGTCCCCTCCAAAACTCATGTTGAAATTTAATTTTCAGGCCGGGTGTAGTGGCTCACGCCTGTAATCCCAGCACTTTGGGAGGCTGAGGCGGGTGGATCACCTGAGGTCAGGAGTTCAATACCAGCCTGGCCAACATGGTGAAACCCCATCTCTAATAAAAATGCAAAAATTAGCTGAGCATGGTGGTGCACGCCCATAATCCCAGCTACTCTGGAGGCTGAGGCAGGAGAATCGCTTGAATCCCAGAGGCAGAGGTTGCAGTGAGCCAAGACCACGCCACTGCACTGCAGCCTGGATGACACAGGGAGACTCCATCTCAAAAAAATTTAAAAAAAGAAAAGAAATTTAATTTTCCATGTGGTAATACTGAGAGGTGGGACCTTTAAGAGGTGAATAATGAATTAGTGGGGTAGTGTGGTAATGGGACTGGTAGCTTTATAAGAAGAGGAAGATCTGAGCTAGCATGCCCAGCCCCATCACCATGCAATGCCCTACACTGCCTTGTCACTCTGTAGAGAGTCTCCACCAGCAAGAAGGCCCTCACCAAGTGCAGCCCTCTGACCTCGGACTTCTCAGCTTCCATAACTATAAGAAATATTTTTTGTCGGCCGAGCACGGTGGCTTACGGCTGTAATCCCAGCACTTTGGGAGGCTGAGGCGGGTGGATCACGAGGTCAGGAGTTGGAGACCAGCCTGGCCAATATGGTGAAACTTCATCTCTACTAAAATACGAAAATTAGCTGGGCATGGTGGCACGCCCCTGTAGTCCCAGCTGCTCAGGAGGCTGAGGCAGGAGAATCGCTTGAACCCGGGAGGTGGAGGTTGCAGTGAGCCAAGATCGCACCACCACACTCCAGCCTGGGCAAAAAGAGTGAAACTCTGTCTCAAAAACAAAAACAAAAAATAAATATTTTTTGTCTATATATTATCCAGTTTCCAGTATTCTGCTCTAAGCAACAGAAAACAAAGAGAATAAAGTAACGTATACCTTTGCTACTGTTAATGTCTTTTGTGAGTTTAATTTGCAGGCCCCAGTTACTAAACCTAAGAGGAAAGGTTTTGTTTCATTTTGTTTTGTTTTTCTCCCTTACAGCCTAACAGAAAACAAAACAAAACAAAACAAAAATAAACTTCTCCAATAAAATAGTGTGCTTGAAGAAGGAGTTACTTACTGTTTTTGGCCAGTGTTGGCTAAAGGGTTAACTCAGCATCTTCCCTTTCCCAGGAGTCTGTGTGGGAGGAGAGAGGAGAGGACTGATTACATTCTTTCTCCACACAAGCTTTCACCTATTCTCCTCCTGAAAATAACTCTTTATCTAGAACTTAAGTGGGATAGGGTCTAATGGAATTGCATGTGTGAAATTTTTATTTTTTTAGTATGAGAAAAAGAAACAACAAACTAGTGCAGCAAATGTCACTGAATTGTACATTTAAAAACGGTTATTGGTTCATTTTATTTCTGTGAATTTTACCTCAATAAAAAAATGAGTGAAACTACCTTAATTTGGTATCTCTGAAAATCTTTCCTGGTCATGAAATTTATCCATCCTCTTTTGTGTTTGTAAAGGGCTGGATCAAAACTGAAAAGAATTTAGCCCTGTGAAATGGCTTGGACACAAAGTTTGAGGTGTGGTCCCAGCTCTGCTTCATCTTGGGGATCCTTTACTCTCGATACGCCTCCATTTCTATTATGAAATAGCAGATTTGAATATTGGATCTCTTCCAGATGTAAATTGTTTGATTTAGAATCAAGAGGTGATTTATATCTTTATTGTTATCTTTCAGTAGGGCTCATTTTACATTGCATTATTCTGTAAGCCTAGAGACTGTGATCTGATATAAGCGTTGAAACCCAAGCAAATCATTTTCACTGGTTTCTCCTTACCTAGGTACTCATTCATCCAGAAAAACCAACCAAACAAACAAAAAACAAAAAGGCCAGGCACTGTGGCTCACACCTATAATCCCAGCCCTTTGGGAGGCAGAAGTGGGTGGACGGATCGCCTGAGCCCTAGACCAACGTGGGCAACATGACGAAACCCTGTCTCTAAGAAATAAACAAAAATTAGCCAAGTGTGGTGGTGCACGCCTGTAGTCCCAGGTACTGGGGAGGCTGAGAAGTGAGAATCCCTTGAGCCCAGGGGTCTGAGGCTGCAGTGAGCTATGACTGCACCACTGAATTCCAGCCTGGATGACAGAGTGAGACCCTGTATCAAAAAACAAATGTAACACAAAATGAAAAACAGTAACAATTTAACATATTCCAAGACACAAAACTAAATAAAACCCAGTTCTATCCCCAAGAAATTTGCAGTCTACTGATCATTACATAACTGCAGTGGGCCCTCCCTCTCTGTGAGTTCAGCATTTGTGAATTCAACCAACTAGGGATTGACAATATTTGGAAAATGCTTTGGCATGGTGGCTCATAGCTGTAATCTCAGCATTTTGGGAGGCTGAGGTGAGTGGATGACTTGAGCCCAGGAGTTCAAGACCAGCCTGGGCAACATGGCAAAACCCTGTGTCTACAAAATATACAATAATTAGCTAGGAATGGTGGTGCACGCCTGTAGCTCCAGCTGCTCAGCAGGTGAGAATGTGAGCTGGAGTCATAGCCTGAAAAGCCTCATATACACTATTATTCCTACCATGAAGATGAAGAACTCAGGCCTAGCATCTGAAACATGTGGCTCCCTACAATCTTACTTATAAAGAGAAAAATAGAATCATCTTACAGTGGAGAAAACTGGCAAACACATCCTTATCCTGAGATCAAAGTTAAAAATCACCAGATCAGAAGAAATTGACGTCATGTGCTTACTGGATATAATGCACTGAGAATTCTGTGAAGTTTTTGCCAAAAATACCTCCTCTGAATTTAATCATAAGGCTCCAGCCAAACCCAAACTTGAAGGACACTCTAGAAAATAAATGACCAGTATTTTTCAAAAATATTAATGTCGGCCAGGTGTAGTGGCTCATGCCTGTAATCCCAGCACTTTGGGAAGCTAAGGTGGGAGAACTGTTTAAGGCCAGGAGTTGGAGACCAGCCTGGGCAACATAGCAAGACCCCATATCTATTAAAAAAATTAATGTCATGAAAGAAAAAAAAGAAATTGATTGCTTCCAATTAAAGACAACTAAAGAGACATATTCACTGAACACAATACATGATGTAGGATTTCTTTTGCCATAAAGAACATTATTTGGACAACTGGAAAGATCCGAATAAGATCTATTATCAATAATAATATTGTATCAATTTCCTGACTTTCTGGTTATGTAAGAGAATGTCTTTATCTTTAGGAAATAGTCACTGAAGTATTAAGGGGTAAAGCCTAAAAAAATTTAAGATGCTGGACATGGTGGCTCACACCTGTATTGGAGCACTTTGGGGGGCCATGGTGGGAGGACTGCTTGAGACCAGGAGTTCAAGATTAGCTTAGCCAGCATAGCAAGACCCCGACTCTTAAAAGAAAACAAAACAATTTTTTTTTTTTTTTTTGAGAAGGAATCTCACTCTGTCACCCAGGCTGGAGTGCAGTGGCGTGATCTCAGCTCACTGCAACCTCCACCTCCTGGGTTCAAGCGATTCTCCTGTCTCAGCTTCCCGAGTAGCTGGGACTACAGGTGTGTGCCACCATGCCTAGCTAATTTTTGTATTTTTAGTAGAGACAGGGTTTCACCATGTTGGTCAGGCTGGTCTTGAACTCCAGACCTCAAATGATCTGCTTGCCTTGGCCTCCCAAAGTGCTGGGATTACAGGCATGAGCCACTGAGCCCAGCCTGATTTTTTTTTAAGGGAAAGAAACATTTCCTTCATCACAGAACATTCTATTTTAGAAAATACTCCAGCACTGATTCCATTCCTATGGCTTTTGCGCCTTCTCCCCCGGTTCCTCCTGCCAGAGCAGACCGCACAGCAGGTGTTCCCACTCCAGGCCCAAGATGTGGCCAAAGCACAGCTGAGTTTCTCTTGGGAGCAGTTAGGCATGTGGGCTTGTGTGCACCTGTGTGTTTGCAAGGTCCTTCATAGTGCCTGACAAATCCAGTGGTAGGAAGAAAAAGGGGCCAGCAATGAGCTGAGGCGTTGGGGCCAGGGGCCAGCTCTCCAACACTGTCACATTGAGATGCGGAATTCTGACCTCCTAAGTACTTGGGAGGTATAACCGTTAAGGCAAGAAGACAGATATACATATATATATATTTGAGACAGAGTTTCACTCTTGTGGCCCAGGGAGGAGCGCAACGGCGCGATCTCGGCTCACTGCAACTTCTGCCTCCTGGGTTCAAACACTTCTCCTCCCTCAGCCTCCCGAGTAGCTGGGATTACAGGTGCATAACATCACGCCCAGCTAATTTTTCTGTTTTTAGTAGAGGTAGGGTTTCATCATATTGGTCAGGCTGGTCTTGAACTCCGGACCTCAGGTGATCCACTTACCTTGGCCTCCCAAAGTGCTGGGATTCCAGGTATGAGCCACTGCACCTGGCCTTTTTTTTTTTTTTTTTTTTTTTTTTGAGATGGAGTTTCACTCTTGTGGCCCAGGCTGAAGTGCAATGGTGAGATCTCAGCTCACCATAACCTCCGTCTCCCAGGTTCAAGTGACTCTCCTGCCTCAGCCTCCCTAGTAGCTGGGATTACAGGCATGCACCACCATGCCCGGATAATTTTGTGTTTTTAGTAGAGATGGGGTTTCCCCATGTTGGTCAGGCTTGTCTCGAACTCCTGACCTCAGGTGATCTACCCTTCTAGGCTTCCCAACGTGCTGGGATTACAGGCATGAGCCACCGCACCCGACCTGACAGACATATTTTATTTAACAGTTTGTTGGCTTAACTTGTAACTTTTAAATATTTTGACATATGGTATGTGGCATCTCCATTTATCCTTCAGTCCCAAGTCCACTATTGTTATGGGTGGGTGCTTCACAGAGTGAAGAGTGGAATAACAGTTCTCTACTGGAAAGCAACCAATCTTTTTGCTGGCTGAACCTGTAAACACTTGTACTATGTAAAACATTTCTTTTGCCGTTGAGTTGCCTTTAGTACTCACAGGTATGTCATGAGTGGTCACAGTATGCCATGAGAGAGACACTCTCCCTGGTCTCTTTTCTTTTCCCAGTTTCTACCCATTTGTTCTCCCTTATAAACCTCAGGCTCCAACCTGTTGACATACACCACACAGTAGGGGTCCTTGACACTGCGGTCCCTGGTTCCATCCTAGGAGGACGTCAGGCCTGAACATTCAGGTTCATCTGCAGCATCTACAAGCAGACAATAAACCTTTCTCTTGCTAAAATTGTTTGCCTTTGATGGCATAAGTTCTGGGGCCTTATATTAAAAATTTGGGGGTGGAAGGTGTTACATAGGACAGAAAATCCCTTTCTTTCACATTTGGTTATGAAAACTTTAAAACTTTTCCTTATCTTTATGCAATTGATGTTTTATAAGTACCTGGTGTCAAAAGAGTGAACAGACAACCTGCAGATTGGGAGAAAACATTTGCAAGCTGTGAATCCAGCAGGGGACTAATATCCAGAATTTACAAAGGACTCAAACAACTCAACAAAAAACCACAAACAATTTATTTAAAAAAGATATAAATAGGCTGGGCGTGGTGGCTCATGCCTATAATCCCAGCACTTTGAGAGGCCGAGGCAGGCAGATCACAAAGTCAGGAGTTCGAGACCAGCCTGGCCAATATGATGAAACGCCCGTCTCTACTAAAAATACAAAAATTAGCTGGGTGCCTGTAGTCCCAGCTACTTGGGAGGCTGAGGCAGGAGAATTGCTTGAACCCAGGAGGTGGAGGTTGCATTGAGCTGAGATGGTGCCACTGCACTCCAGCCTGGGCAACAGAACAAGACAAGACTCCATCTCTAAATAAATAAATAAGTATCAGGGCCCTTTCTGCTCAGATATCCCTCTCCCTACATATAGAGAGCTGTTTCTCTTTGTCTTCTCTTCTGCCTATTAAACCTCTGCTCCTAAACTCCTTGTGTGTGTCTGTGTCCTAAATTTTCCTGATGGGAGACGATGAACCCCAGGGTATATGCCCCAGACAACATAGCCACTTCATACTGGGGCCCTCATCTGGGATACCAAGGTACAACATTCATTGAAATGCAACATCTGGTGGAGGCAAACCAGGGTTACCACCCATTGGAATGGCTGACAGCAATCTAACTCCAATGGTGCTGTAGACAGAACCACGAATGGACACAATTTTCTTCCGAGGACGCTTAGATCCACCACAGGAGGAGCCCTAGCTGTTGTTCCCCATACAACACCCCTTTTCAGCAGGATTAGCCAGAAATAATCATCGTCCAACACCCCTAACAGCAGTTAGGGTTACCACTCCGGAGAGGGGAATGATATAGGAGGAGTTAAGAAGAAATTACTTGGACAGATAATAAAGGTATGGGAGTCCTCAGCAAGGCTTTTTTTTTTTTTTCAGATGGAGTTTCGCTCTTGTTGCACGGGCTGGAGTGCAATGGCGCAATCTCCGCTCACTGCAACCTCCACCTCCCAGGTACAAGCGATTCTCCTGTCTCAGCCTCCCAAGTAGCTGGGATTACAGGCGCTTCCATGCCCGCTAATTTTTTGTATTTTTAGTAGAGACAGGATTTCACCGCATTGGCCAGGGTGGTCTCAAACTCCTGACCTCGTAATCCGCCCGCCTCGGCCTCCCAAAGTGCTGGGATTACAGGTGTGAGCCACTGTGCCTGTCGGGTTGTTTCTCATTCTCTTCTCTTCTACCTATTAAACCTCAGCCCTAAAAATAAAAAATAAAAAGAAATCCCACAGATAATCCCATTAAAAAGTAGGCAAGTGGGCAAGGGACATGAATAGACATTTTTCAAAAGAAGACATACAAATGGCCACCAAGCCCATGAAAAAATGCTCAACATCACTAATCATCAGAAAAGTGAAAATTCAGCTGGGCAAGGTGGCTCACGCCTGTAATCCTAGCACTTTGCGAGGCCGAGGGGGGTGGATTACCTGAGGTCAGGAGTTTGAGACCAGCCTGGCCAACAGGGGGAAACCCCGTCTCTACTAAAAATATTTTTAAAAAATTCCCCAGGAATAGTGGTACACACCTGTAATCCCACCTACTCGGGAGGCTGAGGCAGGAGAATCTCTTGATTCCAGGAGGCAGAGGTTGCAGTGAGCTGAGATCGCACCACTGCACTCCAGCCTGGGCGACAGAGCAAGACTCCATCTCAAAAAACAAAAAACAAAAAGACGAAACAACAACAAAAAAGGAAAATGAAAATTAAAACCTCAGTGATATATCATCTTACACGTTAGAATGGCTATCATTAAAAAGACTGGGCAGGCTCAGTGGCTCAAGCCTGTAATCCAGCACTTTGGGAGGCTGAGGTGGGAGGACCTCTTGATCCCAATAGTTCCAGACCAGCCTGGGCAACATGGTGAGACCCTGTTTCTACAAAAAAAATTGAAAATTAGCTAGGTGTGGTGACACACAAGACCTTGTTTATAAAATAAATAAGTAGATAAATAAATAGATTAAAAATAACTGATGGTGAGAATGCAGAGAAGGGAACACTTACACATTCTAGGTGGGAATGTAAGTTAGTTCAACCTCTATGGAAAATAGTTTAGAGATTTCTCAAAGAACTAAAATAGAACTACCATTTGACCCAGTGATCCCACTACTGGCAATCTACCCAAAGGAAAAGAAAAGAAATAATTGGCTGGGCACAGTGGCTCAAACCTGTAATCCCAGCACTTTAGGAGCGTGAGGTGGGAGGATACCTTGGCCCAGGAGTACGAGACCAATCTGGGCAACATAGCAAGACTCTATCCCTCTCTCTCTCTCTCTCTTTCTATATATATATATACACACACACACATATATATATACACACATATGTGTATATATACGCATATATATACACATATATATATGCTGGGCATGGTGGCATTTGCCTGTAGTCCCAGCTACTTGGGAAGCTGAGGCAGGAGACCAGGGAACAGGAGTTTGATGTTGCAGTGAGCTATGATGGCACCACTGCTCTCCAACCTGGGCAAGAGTGAGACCCTGCCTAAAAAAGAAAAAAAAAAGAAAAAAAAAAAGAAAGAAAGAAGAGAAAATATAAAAGAAATCACCATACCAAAAAGAAGATACCTGCATTCATATGTTTATTTCAGCTTGAGCCTAGGAGTTCAAGACCAGCCTGGCCAACATAGTAGGACTCTGTCTCCATAAAAAAAACACGAAAATTGGCCAGGTGCGGTGGCTCACGCCTGTAATCCCAGCACTTTGGGAGGCCGAGGCAGGCGGATCACGAGGTTAGGAGTTCGAGACCAGCCTGGCCAACATGGTGGAACCCCGTCTCTACTAAAAATACAAAATTTGCCAGGTGTGCACGTCTGTAATCCCAGCTACTCGGGTGGCTGAGACACGAGAATTACTTGAACCTGGGAGGTGGAGGTTGCAGTGAGCCGAGATTGCACTACTGCCCTCCAGCCTGGGCAACAAGAGTGAAACTCCGTCTCAAAATAAATAAAATAGAATACAATAAAATAAAAATACAAAAATTAGCCGGGAATGGTGGCACAAGTCTGTGGTTCCAGCTACTCGGGATGCTGAGGCGGAAGGATCACTTGAGCAGAGGAAGTCAGGATTCAAAGAAAGTCAAATACCGTGTTCTCATTTATAAGTGGGAGCTAATCTCGGCTACTCTGGAGGCTGAGGCAGGAGAATCGTTTGAACCCGGGAAGCGGAGTTTGCAGTGAGCCGAGATCATGCCACTGCACTCCAGCCTGGGCGACAGAGCAAGACTCCGTCTAAAAAAAAACAAAACAAACAAACAAAAAACAAAACAAATAAGTGGCAGCTAAATAATGTATATACATGGACATAGAGTGTGGGATACTATACTTTGGAGAGTTGGAAGACTGGGAGAGTGGGAGGGGGAGGAACGATGAGAAGTTACTTAATGGGTACAAGTCACATTATTCGGGTGATGGTTACATTAAAAGCCCAAACAATATATCCATGTAGCAAAACCTCACTTGTATCCCTTGAGTTGGAGGGTTGGAAGACTGGGAGGGTGGGAAGGGGAGGAACGATGAGAAGTCACTTAATGGGTACAAGTTACACTATTCGGGTGATGGTTACATTAAAAGCGCAGACAGTATACCCATGTAGCAAAACCTCACTTGTATCCCTTGAGTTTATACAAAAAAAGGAAAGAGGTCTCTCCTTGAGGCGCTGCACGACAGCAGAGTACGAGGCTGCGGCGGAGGGAGTCATGTTGGGACAAACCTTTAGAAAGTTTCTTCTACTCTGACCGAGTATTGGTTGAAAGGAGTACTGCCGAAACTGTAATCAAAGGAGGCATTATGCTTCCAGAAAAATCTCAAGGAAAAGTACTGCAAGCAAGAGTAGTCGCTATTGGATCGGATTCTAAAGGAAAGGGGAGAGATTCAACCAGTTAGCATAAAAGTTGAAGATAAAGTTCTTCTTCAAGAATATGGAGGCACCAAAGTAGTTGTAGATGACAAGGTTTTTTTTTTTTTTTTTTTTTTTTTTAGACAATCTCGCTCTGTCCCCCAGGCTGGAGCGCAGTGGCGCGATCTCGACTCGCTGCAACCTTCGTCTCCCGGGTTCAAGCGATTCTCCTGCCTCAGCCTCAGGAGTAGCTGGGATTACAGGCACCCACTACCACGCCCAGCTAATTATTTTGTATTTGTAGTACAGACGGGGTTTCACCATGTTTGTTGGCCAGGTTGGTCTTGAATTCCTGACCTCAGGCGATTCGCCCGCCTCAGCCTCCCAAAGTGCTAGGATTACAGGCGTGAGCCACTGTGCCCAGCAGGATTATTTCTTATTTAGAGATAGTAACTTTTTTTTTTTTTTTTTTTTGAGACGGACTCTCGCTCTGTCGCCCAGGCTGGAGTGTAGTGGCGTGATCTCGGCTCACTGCAACCTCCGCCTCAGGTTCACGCCATTCTCCTGCCTCAGCCTCCCGAGTAGCTGGGACTACAGGCGCCCGCCACCACGCCAGGCTAATTTTTTGTATTTTTACTAGAGACAGGGTTTCACCGTGTTAGCCAAGATGGTCTTGATCTCCTGACCTCGTGATCCGCCCGCCTCAGCCTCCCAAAGTGCTGGGATTGCAGGCGTGAGCCACCGCGCCCGGCTGAGATGGTGACATTCTTGGAAAGCATGTAGACTGAAATAGGTCACTATTGAAATGGCATCAATGCGAAGCTGCCCATTCCACTGAAGTTCTGAAATCTTTCATCATGTAAATACTTTCCATATCTCTTTTTTTGACCGTGCCTGGCCAATAAAAGGTATTTTAAAGAAATCTAGGCGTTGTGGCTCAGGCCTGTAATCCCAGCACTTTGGGAGGCCAAGGCGGGCAGATCACGAGATCAAGAGATCCAGACCATCCTGGCCAACATGGTGAAACCCTGTCCCTACTAAAAATACAAAAATTACCCAGGTGTGGTGGCGCTCGCCTGTAGTCCTAGCTACTAGGGAGGCTGAGGTAGGAGAATCGCTTGAACCCGGGAGGCGGAGGTTGCAGTGAGCCAAGATTGCGCCACTGCACTCCGGCCTGGGCGACAGAGCAAGACTCTGTCTAAAAAAAAAAAAAGCTGTTAAATTTGTTAGTTTTGTGATTAACTGTAATTTTGGGGGACTGTTTAAAAAAGGTAAGGTCTGAGTTAGTCATTCACAGGGAGCCAGAAAAGGTTAATTAGAAACAACTGGAGGCAGGTAATGACCTTAAAACCCTAAACAGCACCCAGACAGAAGCTAAGCACCCTCTGGATTGTCCGTGGGGATGCAGCAGGGAATGGTCCTCAGTGTCAGCTTGGGACTATAGATTCCTTCACCAGCAACTACAGCTACTGTGTGGATCCACACCACTCAAGGCAGCACCATCCCAGAGACGTGTGACCAAAATGGTCAGAGTGAGTAAGTGCCCCAAGGCAGGTATTAGAAGAAAGTGCAGAGGTGAAGGACTCAGACACCAAGGAAGATAAGAATGAGGAATATACAATTAGGATAGAGGAAAATGGTTTTGGATCAATTTCAGAGGTTTTAGTCATTGCCTGAAGGTGAGCTTTACATTCTACTTACAGAATATTGCTTGGTCAGGCTAGGTGCTTTGAAATGTTTCAGAATGGAACACATCAGAGAGGATAAAAAGTTTAAAGGGATTGATGTCAATGTCACAAAACAAGACAGAACTGAACAGAGACAGGTGTCTGACCAACCCCCAACTCCCTCAAATGATTTGAGCAAACAGCATCTTTAGGGCATGCCAGAACCTCCCGGGTATGTATCAGCTCCATCACTGACTGCTTTGACACTTTATTTTGTCAAATTGGAACTTGTATATTTTCATAATAAACAATTTAACTGTTTGTTTCTCAACCACTTAAAGCAAGGTGAAATGGTCTCCTCCCAAAGCTCAAAAATCTAATCTGCAGAAACAAATTTACAGGATTATCTTTTGTTCTGAAACAAAAGGAAGTAGGGCCAACTCTGCAAATAGTGAGGATCTACTATATAAACTATTACAGTTGTGATATCCAGTGAAAATTCTAGAAGAATATTGGATAGGTTTCACATTTCTAAACAGTTGGAATCCTTTTAGTTCCTTAATCAAATCCACTTAGCATCAGATCCTCAGGATATTCAAGGGAATTACCCAAAGGGAACAGAGCAACAAAAGTAGGCTATTTAAGGTGATACTTAGTGACAGTATCAATTCCTCAAAACTCTTTAAAAATGGATTATTGATTTAAAACATCAAAGACATATTCTTTTCTGTTCTATGAATGTCCAGAAGAGATGAGCAAAGTACAGCTGTAATAGATAAAAGTTGCTTTTGACAGCAGGTGAACTTGTTGAAAAAAAAAGATAAAAGTTGCAGTTGTATGAATTTTTTCAAAGGATTTGTGTTTTAAGGTATATGCTTTTTAGGTTCTGGTAGCCAAAAGACACTTGTATCTGACAGTTAAATGAATTTGCTTTAGAAAAAAAAGTGATGGATCTTCCAGGAAACCTATTGTTCTTTTCTTTTCTTTTTTTCTTTATCTTTTTTTTTTTTTTTTTTTGAGACACAGTCTTGCTCTGTCGCCCAGGCTGGAGTGCAGTGGCACGATCTCGGCTCACTGCAAGCTCCGCCTCCCAGGTTCATGCCATTCTCCTGCCTCAGCCTACCGAGTAGCTGGGACTACAGGCACCCGCCACCACGCCCAGCTAAATTTTTTTGTATTTTTAGTAGAAATGGGGTTTCACATGTTAGCCAGGATGGTCTTGATCTCCTGACCTTGTGATCCGCCTGCCTTGGCCTCCCAAAGTGCTGGGATTACAGGCGTGAGCCACTGTGGCCGGCCTGTTCTTTTCTTAACAAGGTCAATTTTCAAAAGTGCTGGAAACAGAGAAAACCACAACAATGTGGAGGGAATCTTTCAGGTACTGCAAGTGGAACGAATGGCTCTCCCAGAGGGTAATTTTCACTGGAAGGTATATCCTATTAAGGGTGATACCTCAGCAGAGTAATGTGCTTAGCATCACTCAGGCAGGAATCTCACTGACCATAAACATTTCAGAAATACACATTTAAGCCAGCCTTGACCAGGAGCCAAGACAATACACTAATCCACTTGGACAGCTGAGAGGGTGAAGTTGGGTCAGAGATAAGCAGCACCAGCTGAATGCTCATAGCTCACCTACCTGACAAGCCCAAGCATGGGGGTGTGCAGTTGGCACAGGTATTCTTGTTGAGCTGGCTGAAGGCTTAACAACCCCATGAACCAAACTCTGTTACTGTAACTACACTTATCCCTGACACTTCATATTTGCCAAAAAGAATAAATTTTCTAAATTCATGCATAATGGCAGAAATAAAATTCTCAGTGTTTTAAAATAATGTTAAGTTTTTTCTGGGTTCTCTTTTCTTTTTATTTATTTATTTATTGCCATGATCTTCATGAACATATGGGTTCTCTTTCTTTCTTTTCTTTTCTTTTTTTTTTTTTTCATTTTTTTGAGACAGAGTCTCACTCTGTCGCCCAGCCTGGAGTGCAGTGGTGCAATCTTGGCTCACTGCAACCTCTGCCTCCGAGGTTCAAGCAATTCTCCTGTCTCCGCCTCCTGAGTTGCTGGAAATACAGACACGTGCCACCACGCCTGGCTAATTTTTGTATTTTTAGTAGAGACAGATTTTCACGATGTTGGCCAGGCTGGTCTTGAACTCTTGACCTCAGGTGATCCGCCCGCCTCAGCCTCCCAAATTGCTGGGATTGCAGGCATGAGCCACCGCACCTGGCCGACATGGGTTTTCATTTTATTTATTCAATGAGTATTTAGTGCCTCCTATGTGTCAGGGTTTTCCTTATGGTTAAGCCAACCAGGAAAGAGAGCTGCCAACACTGGCCATATTCGATTTCCTTTCAAGTGAACAAATTCCCAAAGGTGTTGGCAGTTTAGAGTTGATTTTTGTGTGTGTGTGTGGCAGCTGCCAGTGGCAAGAGAACAAAAGTATTATAGCCCACTGGTGAAAGATGGAAGTAACGGCTTGGGTTCAGGAAAAAATGCAAGTTTATGGACCAATGACATAAAAAGCCAAAATTATTTAGCCAGTTATGCAATATTTTAAGGTGTAAAGTAATACGAAAGTATAATTTAGATAGAACACTTCTGTGCTGTCAAAATAGTAATGCAGCTGGGAGTAGTGGCTCATGCCTGTAATCCCAGCACTTTGGGAGGCTGAGGTGAGCAGATCACTTGAGGTCAGGAGTTTGAGACCAGCCTGGCCAACATGGTGAAACCCTGTCTCTACTAAAAATACAAAAAATTAGCTGGGCGTGGTGGCGCATGCCTGTAATACAAGCTACATGGGAGGGTGAGGCGGGAGAATCGCTTGAACACAGGAGGCAGAGGTTGCAGTGAGCCAAGATCGTGCCATTGCGCTCCAGCCTGGGCAACAAGAGTGAAACTACATCTCAAAACACACACACACACACACACACACACACGCGTAATGGATTTGAAAATTCAAGTATTATGATTATTAGTTTAATACCTTCTATTTACTCTTTATCTCTAGTATAGCAGCCAGCATGCTTTCTGTTAGAAATGACAGAAACTCAAAATAGTCTGAGCATAAAAGAGTTTATTGGCTTGTGTAACTGGTAAATTCAGGGTGTGACTGGTTTCAGGATGACAGATACAGGTTCTCAAATGAGCTTCTTAGGTCTTTTAACTTAGTTTTTTCATTGTTCTGGACTTACTCTCTTCTCTGTAGGTGGGCTTTTTCCACCTGGCAGGGGAATTATCAGATAATTACTCAGTTAATGTCTGTCCCACCTCCATAATGCAAAAAGCAAAGCACTTTCTCCTCCATATCCAAATGTAAATCCTGGGCAAAACTCTAATTGCCCTGACTTGGGATGCATGCCCCTGTCTGGAACACTCGCTAAAGCCAGATAAATAAGATATTAGAATGTCTGGAATATCATGTGCCCACTACAGAGCAGTGTCCTGATTTAGAAAACCCATCAAAACCACATGATTGCATTGCTGTGAGACAGAAGCATTTCCTCAAAAAAAGAAGAGCTTTGTGAACAAAGACAAAAGACACTGCCCTTACTTTTTTTAATTAATTTATTTTTTTTTAGACAGAGTCTCACTCTGTCACCCAAGCTGGAGTGCAGTGGCACGATCTCAGCTCACTGCAACCTCCAGCTCCTGGGTTCAAGCAATTCTCCTGTCTCAGCCTCCTGAGTAGCTGGGACTACAGGCGCATCCTACCGTGCCCAGATAATTTTTGTATTTTTAGTAGAGACAAGTTTTCACCATATTGGTCAGATTGGTGATCTCAAACTCCTCACCTCAGGTAATCCACCTGCCTTAGCCTCCTAAAGTGCTGGGATCACAGGTGTGAGCCACCGTGCCCAGTCTGCCCTTAGTTTTTGGTTCAGCCATGTTCCCCTGAGTTTTTTTTTTTTTTTTTTTTTTTTTTTTTTTGAGAGGGAGTCTCACTCTGTCACCCAGGCTAGAGGGCAGTGGCACAATCTCGGCTCATTGCAACCTCCGCCTCCCGGGTTTAAGTGATTCTCTTGCCTCAGCCTCCCGAATAGCTGGGATTACAGGTGCCCGCCACCAAGCCCGGCTAATATTTTGTATTTTAGTAGACACAGGGTTTCACTGTGTTGCCCAGGCTGGTCTCGGACTCCTGAGCTCAGGTAATCCACCCGCCTCAGCCTCCCAAAGTGCTAGGATTACAGGCATGAGCCACCGCACCCAGCCTATTCCCTGAAGTTTTTGAGTAATCCGGTTATATTTCTAGCTCAGTGGTTCTTAAACATGAACACATGTCAGAATCATCTGGGCTGTTAAATTCCAATTGCTGGGACCCACCACAGAGTTTCTGATTCAGTAGGTCTGTTTCCAGGTGGTGCCAAGGCTGCTGATCTGAGGACTATACTTTGAAAACTACTGTTCTAGGATTTTATTTTTAAAATTATCAAAGAACTTCTTATTCAAATGAACACCAGTCCTGGATAAATTTCACAGGTAAATGCTTTCAAATCTTCAAGGAACATGTCATGTTGATTAACTTTGTGGTCTTGGGCAAGCTACTTAACCACTCTGTCAGTTTTTTTTTTTCTCTTGTGTAGATAGAAATAATGATACTTATATGGTTGTTGCAGAGATTAGATGAATTAATGTATACAACATACCTAGAAGAGTTCCTGGTACACAGTATTTACAAATATTTGCAAGTATTTTATTTATTTATTTATTTTGAGACAGAATCTGGCTCTGTCCCCCAGGCTGGAGTGCAGTGGCACCATCTCGGCTCACTGCAAGCTCCACCTCTCGGGTTCACACCATTCTCCTGCCTCAGCCTCCTGAGTAGTTGGGAATACAGGCGCCCACCACCACGCCCTGCTAATTTTTTTGTATTTTTTAGTAGAGACAGGGTTTCACCATGTTGGCCAGGATGGTCTCGAACTCCTGACCTCGTGATCTGCCCACGTCGGCCTCCCAAAGTGCTAGGATTACAGGCTTGAGCCACCACGCCCGGCCATTTATTTTTTTGAGACAGGGTCTGGCTCTGTTGCCCAGGCTGGAGTGCAGTGGTGCAATCTCAGCTCATTGCAACCTCCACCTCCCGGGCTCAAGCCATCCTCCCACCTCAGCCTCCTGAGTAGCTGGGACTACAGGCACGAACCACCATGCCTAGCTAACTTTTTTGTATTTTTTTAAAGAGACGAGATTTTGCCATGTTGCACAGACTAGTCTTAAACTCCTGAGTCCAAGCAATCTGCCAGCCTCAGCCTCTCAAAGGGCTGGGATTACGGGCATGAACCACCACGCCCAGCCTGCAAGTATTTAAACTGCTCCCGAGAATAGAGAGGGAAGAAAATCATCCGAACTATTTACAATGGAATCAAAATTTAGATACTAAATCCTGAAAAGGATTATACACGCCAATCTCACTTATGAATTATCCATGAGAAATCCTAAATATTGGCAAATAGAATGCAGCTGTATATTAAAAGAATACAGTAACACCACCAAATGAATTTTATTGGAAGAATGGGAGGATGGCTGAACATTAGGAAATCTATCAATGTAGTTACTTTAGTAATCAATCTGATGCAAAAAATAATATTATCATTTCAAATACTGAAAAGATAATCAACATTGACTCCCAGTGAAATTTTTAAGGAAAAATAGAATAGATGGGGAGTAGATATTTGTGGTTTCTATTCTTGCCTACTTAGCATCAGCACCCTATTCTGGGGTAAGAGTTTGTATGAATCTTGGTAGAAAATGGGCTCCCACTGGAAAGCCAGGCACTTACTTTTCCTGACCCTGGGTGCCATAGTGCTTGCTGGTTCTGACCCAAACTTGGCTAACCAGAGACCCTTCCCTGGGACTCTGAGTCAGGAGCAGGTAATGCACAGAAGTAGGGTGGGTTAGAATCCAGTCTGGTGGTGGCAGCAGTACCAGTGTACAGGGTCTGCAGGGGCAGCAAGAGGCATCTCAACCTGACTTCTCCTGAGGCATAGTTTTCGCTGAAGTCTGCTTTTTTTCTTTTGGAAGAGATAGAATTTTATTTTATTTTAAAAGATTAATATGGGCCAGGCATGGTGGCTCACGCCTGTAATCCCAGCACTTTGGGAGGCCGAGGCAGGTGGATCACTTGAGGCCAGGAGTTCGAGACCAGCCTGGCCACCATGACGAAACCGCGTCTCTACTAAAAACGCAAAAATTAGCCAGGCATGGTAGCTCAGGCCTGTAAACCCAGCTACTCGGGAGGCTGAGGCAGGAGAATTGCTTGAACCCAGGAGATGGAATTTGGAGGTTGCAGTGCATTGAGATAGCACCACTGCACCCCAGACTGGGCTATAGAGTGAGACTCTGTCTCAAAAATAAATAAATAAATAAAAATTAGCATGAATGTGTCTTGTAAACGTGAAAAAAGCTTTCTGGGCAGAGGAAAAAGAATGTATTAGGTTTATTGTGATCACCCAAGGGATAAAACTAGAAACAGTGTATAGATGCTATAGGAGGTCAAAGAAAATTGGCAACACTATTGCTAGCATTTAGACAGACAGAGGTTGGATGGGTGGCCACTTGGTAGGAATGTTAAAACGCAGACTTGCATATCAGATGGGTACTTGGACGGGATGAATTCATGATATTTGCAAATATCTGAGATGTCTTACTGGATGCTTCCCGGTTCAGGGAACACACAAAACTCCCAAATGCCAACACAGTCTTGATCTGTTGCCCAGGTTGGAGTGCAATGGTGTGAACTCAGCTCACTGCAACCTGTGCCTCCCGGGTTCCAGCCATTCTCCCACCTCAGCCTCCTGAGTAGCTGGGATTACAGGTGCGTACCACCATGCCCGGCTAATTTTCGTGTTTTTAGTAGGGATGGGGTTTCTCCATGTTGGCCTGGATGGTCTCAAACTCCTGGCCTCAGATGATCCACCCACCTCGGCCTCCCAAAGTGCTGGGATTACAGGTGTGAGCCACTGTGCCCAGTTTGAAATCAATAATTTTGATTAGAACAAGATGAGTCTCTTCTTGACCTGATTTTATTTTATAATTTTTTTTTTAAGAGATGAGGCTTTACCATGTTGGCTAAGCTGGTCTAGAACTCCTGGCCTCAGGTGATCTACCTGCCTTGGCCTCCCAAAGTGCTGGGATTACAGGCGTGAGCCACCACACCCGGCCCTGACCTGATTTTAAAAGTGTATGTCTCAGCCGGGCATGGTGGCTCACACCTGTAATCCCAGCACTTTGGGAGGCCAAGGTGGGTGGATCACCTGAGGTCAGGAGTTTGAGACCAGCCTGACCAACATGGCAAAACCTGGTCTCTACTAAAAATATAAAATTAGCAGGGTGTGGTGGTGCACACCTGTAATCCCAGCCACTTGAGAGGTTGAGGCAGGAGAATCACTTGAACGTGGGAGGTGGAGGTTGCAGTGAGCCGAGATGGCACCATTGCACTCCAGCCTGGGCAACAAGAGTAAAACTCTATGTCAAAAAAACAAAAAACAAAACAAAAAAACAAAACAAAAGGTGTGTCTCAGCCAGGTGTGGTGGCTCACACCTATAATCCTAGCAATTTCGGAGGTTGAGGCAGGCAGACTGCTTGAGCTGAGGAGTTTGAGAGCAGCCTGGGCAACATGGTGAAGCCCCATCTCCACCAGAAAAAAAAAAAAAAAAAATTAGCCAGGCATGGTGGCACATGCCCATAATCCTAGCTGTTTGGGAGGCTGAGGCAGGAGGATCGATTGAGCCCAGGAGATCAAGGCTGCAGTGAGCTGTGATCATGCCACTGCACTCCAGCTGGGGTGATAGAGCAAGACACTGTCTGGGGAAAAAAAAAAAAGTGTGTATGTCAAACCAACCAAGGGGCAACATTATATTTAATGGGGAAATGCCAGAAACATTCCCATTATTGCCAGCAAACAAGACAAGGGTGAGCTCCATGATCATCTCCCACAGGAGTCTATAGATTTTTTTTTCTTTTTTGTTGAGGTAGAATGTGGCAGGGAACAATTTTTATTTCACTAAAACCTTGTGAATACAAATATGAGCAAAGTAAGTTGAGTGCCCGGTAAAATGCCTGAATCAAGTCAAGGAGAATTTACCATAAACCGAGTCAAAGGAGCTGCAGCAGAACTTGATAATATATCTGAAAGAGTTGAACAAATGTTCGTACCCTTGTCTCAGTGGTTTATTTCTGGGGATCCAGTCTAAGAAAATAATCAGGCTGAGAACAAAGACTTGTGTGTAACGGGAAGAAAATTTGCACCTGGCCTCAATAGAGGACAAGCAGTCTCTTAAGTAGGAAGCTGTTTTATTTTTCTTCTTCTCCTACTTCCCTCCTCATTCTCTCCTATTCCCCTCTTTCTTCTTCCTCCTCTCCTTCTTTTCTTTCTCCTCCTTCTTTCTCTCCCACCCCCCAATACCTGCTTTTAATTTTTTTTTTTTTTTTTAAAGACAGAATCTCACTCTGTCACCCAGGCTGGTGTACAGGGCACAATCTTGGCTTACTGCAACCTCTGCCTTCCAGGTTCAAACAATTCTCCTGCCTCAGCCTCCCAAGTAGCTGGGATTACAGGTGTGCACCACCATGCAGGGCTAATTTTTGTATTTTTAGTGGAGACAGGTTTCTCCATGTTGGCCAGGCTGCTCTCGAACTCCAGACCTCAGGTGATCCGCCTGCCTCGACCTCCCAAAGTGCTGGGATTACAGGCATGAACCATTGCACCTGGCCCCCTGCTTTTAATTTTGCCATACCTTAATATGCCCTTTGGTTATAAGAAACAAGGTCCCGGGCCAGTCCTGGGATAGGTTGGAAAAAAGTTAGGTAAGTGCCTCTGAATAACAAATGGGAATTTTCAGATTGGGCTTTGACACATCAAGTGGTGGAGGCCCTTGAACTACGATCAAGAGAAGATTGGAGAAAACCTATCAGGATGAGAAGGTGGACCCCAGTATCATGGAAGCAACTGGGAGATTTGGCAAGGGAAAAAAATAACAAGTTCCCTGTGGCCGAGAAAGATTCATGAACTGGAGGGCCAGCAATGATTGATCAGCCCTATTTTTTTTTTTTTTTTTGCAAGCAATTAAATTTTAGTTTCCCCAGAATTTCCATGAAAATCTATAGCACATAAAAGCCTAAAGATGGTGATGTCTGGAGCTCATGCTCATGCTGGAAGTGAAAGGTGGGGGAAATAGGCACACATAAAGACCATCTGGAAAAGACCTGAAAACATGAGCAGAAGGAATTGGTGCTAGGTGACAGAGACCCTCCTGGAGAACTTCTGGATGAGTTCTGGGCTTTCTGCACTTATGTGGGGTCACAACATATGTATTTTCTTAGGATGGTGAAGAAAAAGGTAATCCAGAAGGCAAGGGAATTTAGGAACATTCCAATTACATTTGTGCGAGGGTGCTTAGGGCCTCATTATTTATATCCAGAATATCTACCCTCAGAAGGACCTGAAACTCTATTACCAATTCAGAATTCTCAAACTCACTGTCTGCCCCAGCTGGGGGAGGCAGAAAGATCTGGTCCAGTCCCAGCTCCAGGCCCCTTCTGGCCTAGCCACTTTCCTCTCCAACTCTCAGCTCTTTCCTGACCATGGGACGGACAAGTGTGCATCTGTGGGAACTTCTCATCCATGTGTCCAAGCTCCACCTAAATTCTTGCCCACCCCTTGGCCCCAGAAGCAAGCACACCAGCGGTGTGGCCCATTCTCAGGAGAATGGACCAGGGAGGGGGCCCATGAAGGTCCAGAAAGTGAGCTTCTTACGGCAATTCGGCAGAAAATTCCAGGATATCCACAACACCCTTGAAGGGGAAACTGGACTCCAGGGCCTTGAAAATGATTTGCTCGGCTGGGCGCAGTGGCTCATGCCTGTAATCCCAGCACTTTGAGAGGCTGAGGTGGGCGGATTGCCTGAGCTCAGGAGTTCAAGACCAGCCTGGGCAACATGGCGAAACCTCATCTCTACTAAAAATACAAAAATTAGCTGGGTGTGGTGGCACGTGCCTGTAATCCCAGCTACTTGGGAAGCTGAAGCATGAGAACTGCTTGAACCCAGGAGGCAGAAGTTGCAGTGAGTTGAGATCCCACCACTGCCCTCCAGCCTGAGCAACAGAGCAGACTGTGTCTCCAAGAAAAAAAAAAAAGAAAAAGAAAATTAAACCTAAATTTGTCCCTGTAATGTGCCCCCGTTGGTCTAGGTTCTACATCCCAAAGCAATGCAGGCTAAGCCTAGTCTGTTTCCCACAAAATACCCTTCACAAATGGAAAGTCAGCCAGCATAACTGAGATGTCTCTTTTCAAAGCTCTTCAGGTTAGTTTTTACAACTGTTCCTTGCTTGACATGTGTAAAGGCCCTTCAGTCTCCTGATGCATTTTGAAGTTGTGTTTTTTGGGAGGTTTTTTGTTGTTGTTGTTCCTGTTCTTTTTCTGGTTTTTTGGTTTTTTTTTTTTTTTTTTTTTTTTTTTTGAGACAGAGTCTCACTCTGTTGCCCAGGCTGGAGTGCAGTGGCATGATCTCGGCTCACTGCAACCTCCACCTCCTGAGTTCAAATGATTCTCCAGCCTCAGCCTCCTGAGTAGCTGGGACTACAGGCATGTGCCACCATGCCTGGCTAATTTTTGTATTTTTAGTAGACACGGGGTTTCACCGTGTTAGCCAGGATGGTCTCGAACTCCTGACTTCGTGATCCGCCCGCCTCGGCCTCCCAAAGTGCTGGGATTACAGGAGTGAGCCACCGCACCAGGCCTGGGAGGTTTTTCTTTTTTCTTTTTTTTTTTTTTGAGTCAGGGTCTCACTGTGTCACCCAGGCTAGAGTGCAGTGGCACAATCTCAGCTCACTGCAACCTCCGCTTCCTGGGCTCAAGCGTTTCTCTGGCCTCAGCCTCCTGAGTAGCTGGGACTAGAAGTGTGAGCCACCAATGCCAGCTATGTTTTTGCATTTTTGTAGACAGGGTTTCGCCATGTTGCCCAGGCTGGTCTCAAACTCTTGGGCTCAAAGCAATCTACCCATCTCAGCCCCTCAAAGTGCTGGGGTTACAGACATGAGCCACTGTGTCTGGCCGGAAGTTATATCTTTTTAGAAATAGTTATCTGGGCCAGACACGATGGCTCACACTTGTAATCCCACCACTTTGGGAGGCCAAGATGGACGGATCACCTGAGGCTGGGAGTTCGAGACCAGCCTGACTAACATGGAGAAAACCTGTCTCTACTGAAAATACAAAAATTAGCTGGGCGTGGTGGTGCATGCCTGTAATCCCAGCTACTTGGGAGGCTGAGGCAGGAGAATTGCTTGAACCTGGGAGGCAGAGGTTGCGGTGAGCCAAGATCGTGCCCATTGCACTCCAGCCTGGGCAACAAGAGTGAAACTCTGTCTCCAAAAAATAAATAAATAAATAAAATAAAAATAGTTATTTACATCCAGAATTGAATATCATGCTTCTCAGTAGGGAGAGAGTGACTATCATGTGTATTTTTCTGTTAATACTGACCAATATCATATTGGCCTTTTTTCTTTCTTTCTTTCTTTTTTGGTGGAAACCTCAAAATGGGCGTAGACTGATAGAACTGCTGGCTACATTCCCTAAATTATTTTCGCATGAGGTATTGCTAAACCTGGCTTTTGCTTTGCTCAGGGCAGCTGCTATGCTGTAGTGAGACTCAAATGCCCTTAAGGGGCATTTGTCCATTCAATATCATTAAATCCATGTTTCGATTCAAGACAATCTAATGTTTTCAGTCACATGTTGTATCTTTTCATAAAACAATGATTAAGTATCTTAAAATGTCAGAGGGTGTGCCTGATTCTCTAAAGTTTTTTTTTTCTTTATTTTTTTTGCGATGGAGTCTTGCTCTTGTCACCCAGGCTGGAGTGCAATGGTGCAATCTCAGCTCACTGCAACCTCTGCCTCCTGGGTTCCAGTGATTCTCCTGACTCAGCCTCTTGAGTAGCTAGGATTTTAGGCATGTGCCACCATGCCTGGCTAATTTTTTGTATTTTTAGTAGAGATGGGATTTCACCGTGTTGACCAGGCTGGTCTTGAATTGCTGACTTCAGGTGATTCACCCACCCCGGCCTCCCAAAGTGCTGGGATTACAGCTGTGAGCCACCACACCTGGCTTAAAGTTTTAATAAATATGCTTTGTTCTGCAAATGTGGAAGAAGCATAAAGATTATAGGCATTTTTTATTTTCACTTAAAACTTAGGTTCAATTTCCAAGTATCTTTAATCTTTGAATTCTGAAGACTTAATGGATTCTTAAGAAAATATAGTATTGAGTTTAAAGACTAATTTTTGAAGACTGTCAGGAAAATTACTTTCTTTTTTTTTTTTTTTTGAGACGAAGTTTCGCTCTTGTTGCCCAGGCTGGAGTGCAATGGCACGATCTCAGCTCATGCCAACCTCCGTCTCCCGGGTTTGAGCTATTCTCCTGCCTCAGTCTCCCAAGTAACTGGGATTACAGGCATGTGCCACCACACCCAGCTAATTTTTGTAGTTTTAGTAGAGATGGGGTTTCACCATGTTGACCAGGTTGGTCTCAAACTCCTGACCTCAGGTGATCTACCTGCCTCAGCCTCCCAAAGTGCTGGGATTACAGGCATGAGCCACCATGCCCGGCTAGGAAATTACTTTTATCATCACAAAGACTAAGCCTTAAAATATAAAATTACAATTCACTTTTTAGTCTTTAAGAGTTTGAAAAAAGATTAACATTAAAGCAAGTGTTAGTGATGTTTAGAAAAATTTATAGAATGTTTCAAAGCACTAAGTTGTTGCCCTGTTGTCTAAGTTTGGCTTAGGTAAGCATTTGCAACCTCAGAAATCAATGCTATGTACGAAAATCATTAGATCTAAGATGACAGTGTTTGGAATTAACAGTGCTTGGATGTTCTTACAAATATGTGAGTTTCTACAGTTTGTTTTTTTAAAAAAACATATTTGGGTAATTAAAAAAATTTTACCATTAATTCAGCTGAAATTAGTTTGTTAGCCCAAAACAAATTACTTCATACTTCATCATTCTTTGGAATTGAAAATGTTCTAAATCACATTTAGACTCAAGCTGGTTGTAATCTTATCCAACATGTAATGCTAAAAAGGGAAGAATAAGAAATATTTTCAGCCAACTTTGGTGGTTATATACTTGAAATATTTCTTTTATTTTTTTAAGTAATGAAATGAGTTTTTTTAAAAACTGAATAATAAGAATAAAACTAATGGTATAAAGTAGTCATCTTGTAAAGACACTGTTTCACCCACCAGTGTGCAGGTGGACAAGGCAGTATCTAGGACTGGCCCTTCCTATCCTCCTTACCTGGAGGCCAGGGTCCTGGGTGGAATTTCTGAACATAGAATTTGCAGAGCTTGGCAGTGTTTTGTGAAATGTGAGCTGAGAAGTAAATGTGGCCCTCCTCCATCCTTTCCTGCCCTTACGTTCTGCTTTCTACTGATAGCCCAACCCCAGTTGTGATTGCAGTGGAAGGTGTCTTCCCCCATAGCCCTGCTCAGTGGGAGATGGCATCCAGCTTCTGTCTGGCCCAGTCTTGCTCTGGTGAGAGCTATCAGGCTAGGGAGGGCCAGCTGAGTACGAAGAGCTGCCGGGTAGGGAGGTGGAAAAAGCTTTGCTGGGAAAGGGGGTTGCCGTCTCTGATAGACAAGCAATGTGTGGTATGCTAACTGCTCTGTGAGTGGGATAGGGGAAAGTCGCCAGACAAGGACAATTAGTAAGGCACCTCAGCGGAGCAGTGAACCGCCCTCTCATACATGGAGACTGAACAGCCTCTGGGAGCTGACCTCCACTGACAGGAGGCTTCCTTGTTCCTGACCAATACCAATGCTCTTTCTCTGCTCATGTCTTCCTGTGTGGTCTCTCCTGTCTTTCTCTTCTTAGCGCCAGTGGAATGTTAATTTGGTCTGGGAGAGCAGGAAATACTGTAAATGTGTATCTGAATATCCCTGTCTTCATCTAGACCAGTGCCTTTCTAACTCCAACATACCAGTAATGGAATCCTTCCCCTAAGCAAAGAATAACTCATCTCTAGCTTACTTTGAAGCTTTCTACAACCAATTAATTAACTTTAGAGAGAATGGCCATGAATAACCTGTAATTAATAACAAACCAGGCTGGATGCGGTGGCTCACGCCTGTAATCCCAACACTTTGGGAGGCTGAGGCAGGCGCATCACCTAAGGTTGGGAGTTCAAGACCAGCCGGCCCAACATGGTGAAACTCTGTCTCTACTAAAAATACAAAATTAGCTCTTTCGGGGGAGGAGCCAAGATGGCCGAATAGGAACAGCTCCGGTCTACAGCTCCCAGCGTGAGCGACGCAGAAGACAGGTGATTTCTGCATTTCCATTTGAGGTACCGTGTTCATCTCACTAGGGAGTGCCAGACAGTGGGCGCAGGTCAGTGGGTGAGTGCACCGTGCGCCAGCCGAAGCAGGGGCGAGGCATTGCCTCACTCGGGAAGCACAAGGGGTCAGGGAGTTCCCTTTCCAGGGGTGACAGACGGCACCTGGAAAATCGGGCCACTCCCACCCGAATACTGTGCTTTTCCGATGGGCTTAGGAAACGGTGCCCCAGGAGATTATAGCCCGCACCTGGCTCAGAGGGTCCTACGCCCACGGAGTCTCGCTGATTGCTAGCACAGCAGTCTGAGATCAAACAGCAAGTCGGCAGCGAGGCTGGGGGAGGGGCGCCCGCCATTGCCCAGGCTCGCTTAGGTAAACAAAGCAGCCTGGAAGCTTGAACTGGGTGGAGCCCACCACAGCTCAAGGAGGCCTGCCTGCCTCTCTAGGCTCTACCTCTGGGGGCAGGGCACAGACAAACAAAAAGAGAGCAGTAACCTCTGCAGACTTAAATGTCCCTGTCTGACAGCTTTGAGGAGAGCAGTGGTTCTCCCAGCACGCAGCTGGAGATCTGAGAACGGGCAGACTGCCTCCTCAAGTGGGTCCCTGACCCCTGACCCCCGAGCAGCCTAACTGGGAGGCACCCCCCAGCAGGGGCAGACTGACACCTCACACGGCCGGCCAGGTACTCCAACAGACCTGCAGCTGAGGGTCCTGTCTGTTAGAAGGAAAACTAACAGAAAGGACATCCACACCAAAAACCCATCTGTACATCACCATCATCAAAGACCAAAAGTAGATAAAACCACAAAGATGGGGAAAAAACAGAGCAGAAAAACTGGAAACTCTAAAAACCAGAGTACCTCTCCTCCTCCAAAGGAACGCAGTTCCTCACCAGCAACGGAACAAAGCTGGACGGAGAATGACTTTGACGAGCTGAGAGAAGAAGGCTTCAGACGATCAAATTACTCCGAGCTACGGGAGGATATTCAAACCAAAGGCAAAGAAGTTGAAAACTTTGAAAAAAATTTAGAAGAATATATAACTAGAATAACCAATATAGAGAAGTGCTTAAAGGAGCTGATGGAGCTGAAAACCAAGGCTCGAGAACTATGTGAAGAATGCAGAAGCCTCAGGAGCCAATGCGATCAAATGGAAGAAAGGGTATCAGCCCTGGAAGATGAAATGAATGAAATGAAGCAAGAAGGGAAGTTTAGAGAAAAAAGAATAAAAAGAAATGAGCAAAGCCTCCAAGAAATGTGGGACTATGTGAAAAGACCAAATCTACATCTGATTGGTGTACCTGAAAGTGATGGGGAGAATGGAACCAAGTTGGAAAACACTCTGCAGGATATTATCCAGGAGAACTTCCCCAATCTAGCAAGGCAGGCCAACATTCAGATTCAGGAAATACAGAGAACGCCACAAAGATACTCCTCGAGAAGAGCAACTCCAAGACACATAATTTTCAGATTCACCAAAGTTGAAATGAAGGAAAAAATGTTAAGGGCAGCCAGAGAGAAAGGTCGGGTTACCATCAAAGGGAAGCCCATCAGACTAACAGCTGATCTCTCGGCAGAAACCCTACAAGCCAGAAGAGAGTGGGGGCCAATATTCAACATTCTTAAAGAAAAGAATTTTCAACCCAGAATTTCATATCCAGCCAAACTAAGCTTCATAAGTGAAGGAGAAATAAAATACTTTACAGACAAGCAAATGCTGAGAGATTTTGTCACCACCAGGCCTGCCCTAAAAGAGCTCCTGAAGGAAGCGCTAAACATGGAAAGGCACAACTGGTACGAGCCACTGCAAAATCATGCCAAAATGTAAAGACCATCGAGACTAGGAAGAAACTGCATCAACTAACGAGCAAAATAACCAGCTAACATCATAATGACAGGATCAAATTCACACATAACAATATTAACTTTAAATGTAAATGGACTAAATGCTCCAATTAAAAGACACAGACTGGCAAATTGGATAAAGACTCAAGACCCATCAGTGTGCTGTATTCAGGAAACCCATCTCATGTGCAGAGACACACATAGGCTCAAAATAAAAGGATGGAGGAAGATCTACCAAGCAAATGGAAAACAAAAAAAGGCAGGGGTTGCAATCCTAGTCTCTGATAAAACAGACTTTAAACCAACAAAGATCAAAAGAGACAAAGAAGGCCATTACATAATGGTAAAGGGATTAATTCAACAAGAAGAGCTAACTATCCTAAATATATATGCACCCAATACAGGAGCACCCAGATTCATAAAGCAAGTCCTGAGTGACCTACAAAGAGACTTAGACTCCCACACATTAATAATGGGAGACTTTAACACCCCACTGTCAACATTAGACAGATCAACGAGACAGAAAGTCAACAAGGATACCCAGGAATTGAACTCAGCTCTGCACCAAGCGGACCTAATAGACATCTACAGAACTCTCCACCCCAAATCAATAGAATATACATTTTTTTCAGCACCACACCACACCTATTCCAAAATTGACCACATACTTGGAAGTAAAGCTCTCCTCAATAAACGTAAAAGAACAGAAATTATAACAAACTATCTCTCAGATCACAGTGCAATCAAGCTAGAACTCAGGATTAAGAATCTCACTCAAAACCGCTCAACTACATGGAAACTGAACAACCTGCTCCTGAATGACTACTGGGTACATAACGAAATGAAGGCAGAAATAAAGATGTTCTTTGAAACCAACGAGAACCAAGACACAACATACCAGAATCTCTGGGATGCATTCAAAGCAGTGTGTAGAGGGAAATTTATAGCACTAAATGCCCACAAGAGAAAGCAGGAAAGATCCAAAATTGACACCCTAACATCACAATTAAAAGAACTAGAAAAGCAAGAGCAAACACATTCAAAAGCTAGCAGAAGGCAAGAAATAACTAAAATCAGAGCAGAACTGAAGGAAATAGAGACACAAAAAACCCTTCAAAAAATTAATGAATCCAGGAGCTGGTTTTTTGAAAGGATCAACAAAATTGATAGACCGCTAGCAAGATTAATAAAGAAAAAAAGAGAGAAGAATCAAATAGATGCAATAAAAAATGATAAAGGGGATATCACCACCGATCCCACAGAAATACAAACTACCATCAGAGAATACTGCAAACACCTCTACGCAAATAAACTAGAAAATCTAGAAGAAATGGATAAATTCCTGGACACATACACCCTCCCAAGACTAAACCAGGAAGAAGTTGAATCTCTGAATAGACCAATAACAGGAGCTGAAATTGTGGCAATAATCAATAGCTTACCAACCAAAAAAAGTCCAGGACCAGATGGATTCACAGCCGAATTCTACCAGAGGTACAAGGAGGAACTGGTACCATTCCTTCTGAAACTATTCCAATCAATAGAAAAAGAGGGAATCCTCCCTAACTCATTTTATGAGGCCAGCATCATCCTGATACCAAAGCCTGGCAGAGACACAACAAAAAAAGAGAATTTTAGACCAATATCCTTGATGAACATTGATGCAAAAATCCTCAATAAAATACTGGCAAACAGAATCCAGCAGCACATCAAAAAGCTTATCCACCATGATCAAGTGGGCTTCATCCCTGGGATGCAAGGCTGGTTCAATATACGCAAATCAATAAATGTAATCCAGCATATAAACAGAACCAAAGACAAAAACCACATGATTATCTCAATAGATGCAGAAAAGGCCTTTGACAAAATTCAACAACCCTTCATGCTAAAAACTTTCAATAAATTAGGTATTGATGGGACGTATCTCAAAATAATGAGAGCTATCTATGACAAACCCACAGCCAATATCATACTGAATGGGCAAAAACTGGAAGCATTCCCTTTGAAAACTGGCACAAGACAGGGATGCCCTCTCTCACCACTTCTATTCAACACAGTGTTGGAAGTTCTGGCCAGGGCAATTAGGCAGGAGAAGGAAATAAAGGGTATTCAATTAGGAAAAGAGGAAGTCAAATTGTCCCTGTTTGCAGATGACATGATTGTATATCTAGAAAACCCCATTGGCTCAGCCCAAAATCTCCTTAAGCTGATAAACAACTTCAGCAAAGTCTCAGGATACAAAATCAATGTACAAAAATCACAAGCATTCTTATACATCAATAACAGACAAACAGAGAGCCAAATCATGAGTGAACTCCCATTCACAATTGCTTCAAAGAGAATAAAATACCTAGGAATCCAACTTACAAGGGATGTGAAGGACCTCTTCAAGGAGAACTACAAACCACTGCTCAAGGAAATAAAAGAGGATACAAACAAATGGAAGAACATTCCATGCTCATGGGTAGGAAGAATCAATATCGTGAAAATGGCCATCCTTTCCAAGGTAATTTACAGATGCAATGCCATCCCCATCAAGCTACCAATGATTTTCTTCACAGAATTGGAAAAAACTACTTTAAAGTTCATATGGAACCAAAAAAGAGCCCGCATCGCCAAGTCAATCCTAAGCCAAAAGAACAAAGCTGGAGGCATCACACTACCTGACTTCAAACTATACTACAAGGCTACAGTAACCAAAACAGCATGGTACTGGTACCAAAACAGAGATATAGATCAATGGAACAGAACAGAGCCCTCAGAAATAATGCCACATATCTACAACTATCTGATCTTTGACAAACCTGAGAAAAACAAGAAATGGGGAAAGGATTCCCTATTTAATAAATGGTGCTGGGAAAACTGGCTAGCCATATGCAGAAAGCTGAAACTGGATCCCTTCCTTACACCTTATACAAAAATCAATTCAAGATGGATTAAAGACTTAAATGTTAGACCTAAAACCATAAAAACCCTAGAAGAAAACCTAGGCAATACCATTCAGGACATAGGCATGGGCAAGGACTTCATGTCTAAAACACCAAAAGCAATGGCCACAAAAGCCAAAATTGACAAATGGGATCTAATTAAACTAAAGAGCTTCTGCACAGCAAAAGAAACTACCATCAGAGTGAACAGGCAACCTACAAAATGGGAGAAAATTTTCGCAACCTACTCATCTGACAAAGGGCTAATATCCAGAATCTACAATGAACTCCAACAAATTTACAAGAAAAAAACAAACAACCCCATCAAAAAGTGGGTGAAGGACATGAACAGACACTTCTCAAAAGAAGACATTTATGCAGCCAAAAAACACATGAAAAAGTGCTCACCATCACTGGCCATCAGAGAAATGCAAATCAAAACCACAATGAGATACCATCTCACACCAGTTAGAATGGCCATCATTAAAAAGTCAGGAAACAACAGGTGCTGGAGAGGATGTGGAGAAATAGGAACACTTTTACACTGTTGGTGGGACTGTAAACTAGTTCAACCATTGTGGAAGTCAGTGTGGCGATTCCTCAGGGATCTAGAACTAGAAATACCATTTGACCCAGCCATCCCATTACTGGGTATATACCCAAAGGACTATAAATCATGCTGCTATAAAGACACATGCACACGTATGTTTATTGTGGCATTATTCACAATAGCAAAGACTTGGAACCAACCCAAATGTCCAACAATGATAGACTGGATTAAGAAAATGTGGCACATATACACCATGGAATACTATGCAGCCATAAAAAATGATGAGTTCACGTCCTTTGTAGGGACATGGATGAAATTGGAAATCATCATTCTCAGTAAACTATTGCAAGAACAAAAAACCAAACACCACATATTCTCACTCATAGGTGGGAATTGAACAATGAGAACACATGGACACAGGAAGGGGAACATCACACTTCGGGGACTGTTGTGGGGTGGGGGGAGGGGGGAGGGATAGCACTGGGAGATATACCTAATGCTAGATGACGAGTTAGTGGGTGCGGCGCACCAGCATGGCACATGTATACATATGTAACTTACTTGCACATTGCACACATGTACCATAAAACCTAAAGTATGATAATAATAATAATAAAAAAAAAAAATAAAAAATAAAAATAAAAATACAAAATTAGCCAGGCATGGTGGTGGGCACCTGTAATCCCAGCTACTTGGGAGGCTGAGGCAGGAGAATCGCTTGAACCCAAAGAGGCCAAGGTTGCACTGAGCCAAGATCACGCCACTGCACTCCAGCCTAGGTAACAGAGCTGTCTCAAAAACAAAACAAAACAAACAAAAACCAACAAACTAAAATTATTTACCATGAAAAGGAAATAAGCTGGGCACGGTGGCCCACGCCTGTAATCCCAGCACTTTGGGAGGCTGAGGCAGGCAGATCACGAGGTCAGGAGATCAAGACCATCCTGGCCAATATGGTGAAACCCCATTTCTACTAAAAATACAAAAATTGGCCAGGTGCAATGGCTCATGCCTGTAATCCCAGCACTTTGGGAGGCCAAGGTGGGCGGATCACCTGAGGTCAGGAGTTCAAGACAAGCCTGACCAACATGGAGAAACCCCTTCTCTGCTAAAAATACAAAATTAGCCAGGCGTGTTGGCACATGCCTGTAATCCCAGCTACTCGGGAGGCTGAGGCAGGAGAATCGCTTGAACCCGGGAAGCGGACGTTGTGGTGCGCTGAGATCGTGCCATTGCACTCCAGACTGGGCAACAAGAGCGAAACTCTGTCTCAAAAATAAATAAATAAATAAGTAAATACATACATACATACATACATACAAATACAAATACAAATACAAATACAAAAATTAGCTGGGCATGGTGGCACGTGCCTGTAGTCCCAGCTACTCGACAGGCTGAGGCAGGAGAATCGCTTGAACCCAGGAGGCAGAGGTTGCTGCAGTGAGCAGAGATCGCACCATTGCACTCCAGCCTGGTGACAGAGCGAGACTCCGTCTCGGAAAAAAAAAAAAAAGAAAGGGAGATAAAAAACAAACCAAATTATTTATAAGGGTAGTTCCTTTAGGTTCTATACTTCAGTACGATGAAGGAATACCCATAAAAATGAAAGTAACACTTTTATAATTAAGTATGTTATAAAATATCTGCAATACTTGGGGAAAAAGTTAAGTGTGGTTAATGTTTATCTCTATCTGTTTTAGTTCCTATTAGTGGAATGAAGTTGTTCTTTTCAAGTGTCACCAATGGGCCCATGCTAACAAATGTAATAATGGCTCCTTTCCTGTTTTCTTGGCAGTATTCAACTAGTTGGCTATACATTCTCTCTTTTTTTTTCTATAACCTCACATTAGAAGTGATCACTGTCATTTTGTTTCTTTTTTCCAAAAATTATATACACACACAGTGTAGAGTCAAAAAATTCCATAGTTTGTTATAAAGAAAAATCCCAGCTGCTCCTCACCATCCCAACCGGTCACCCCACCCACATCCCACTTCAATTTCCCATTTCCCAGATCAATGCTTTTAACTACTTTTGCTCATTCTTTTGACACTTACCATGTCTCTAAATAATATGCTTATAATACCACTTCTTGAATTTCCCCTTTTGGGTGTTATCTAGTGATTTCACAGTATGGGAGATGAAAAATTAATATGGGCTCTTACACGCACACACACACACACACACACAGACACTGACCTTGGTATACAAGTCTATTTTTCATTCCCTTTGTCTCAAAATAAAGTTACTTGTAAAAGTACTTACAAAAATATTCAGCAGCCAGGCACGGTGGCTCACGCCTGCAATCCCAGCACTTTAGGAAGCCAAGGTAGGTAGACTGCTTGAGGTCACGAGTTTGAGACCAGCCTGGCCAACATGGTGAAACCCCGTATCTACCAAAAATGCAAAAATTAGCTGGGCTTGGTGGCGTGTGCCTGTAATCCCAGTTACTTGGGAGGCTGAGGCAAGAGAATTGCTTGAACCTGGGAGGTAGAAGTTGCAGTGAGCCAAGATCGTGCCATTGCACTTCAGCCTGGGTTATAGAGCAAGACTCTGTCTCAAAGAAAAAGAAAAAAATTCGGCATTTCAATGTTATGACTATGTAAACATTATCCACTGCTCGGCCAAGTGGTATCCTGTGAATATTCTCCCTCTTCTATGGAACATTTCTCCCTGCCCCACCTTCACTCCCATACCCCATACTTAACTTTTTCCTCCATTTGCATAATTTTCTCTGAATAGTACTTTTTACCAGCTTAATCCTAAACTTTCCCCTAGTTTTGAAATTCTCATTTCAGTAAGATCAAATATATTAGGCACTCAGTCGGTTCCTTCTCTGTAAAGAAATCTTTCCTGCAGCTTCCCAATGGGTTCCAGTCAGGATAGGTGACCCTCAGCTGTTCTGAGCAGCTCTTGCCCTGAGAATCTTCCAACATCATCTTTCTGGAGAATCCTTTTGCCTCCCTATTGTGTTGGATCCTTGTTTCCCAGATCCTATATCTTCCTCAGTCTTTATTTAGTCTTTTTTTTTTTTTTTTTTTGAGACAGAGTCTCGCTCTGTCACCTAGGCTGGAGTGCAATGGTGCGATCTCAGCTCACTGCAACCTCCACCTTCTGGGTTCAAGTGATTCTCCTGCCTCAGCCTCCCGAGTAGCTGAGACTACAGATGTGTACCACCATGCCCGGATAATTTTTGTATTTTTAGTAGAGATGGGGTTTCACCATGTTGGCCAGGCTGGTCTCAAACTCCTGACCTCAAGTGATCTGTCCATCTCATCCTCCCAAAGTGCTGGGATTACAGGCATGAGCCACCAGGCCCAGCCTCTTTTAATTTAGTAAAGCCACATCCTCCCATAGACTCCTCAGAATGAGTGGGTTAGTAGTTTCTTCTTTTTACTGCTGTATGTTGCTCCATTGTGTAACTATATCACATTTTGGTTTTCTTTTATTGTTGATGGGCTTTTGGATTGTTTCCAGTTTGAGGCTATTACAAATAGTGCTACGTGGCCAGGCGCGGTGGCTCATGCCTGTAATCCCAGCACTTTGGGAAGCTGAGGTGGGTGGATCACCTGAGGTCAGGAGTTTGAGACCAACCTGGTCAACATGGCGAAACCCCATCTCTACTAAAATACAAAAAATTAACCGGGTGTGGTGGCATGCGCCTGTAGTCCCAGCTACTTGGGAGGCTGAGACAGGGGAATCGCTTGAACCTGGGAGGCGGAGGTTGCAGTGAGCCGAGATCGTCCCACTGCACTCCAGCTTGGTGACAGAGCAAGACTCCGTCTCAAGAAGAAAAAAAAAGTAGTGCTACCATGAACATTTTAGCACGTCTTTTGGTATCTAATTATATAATAATTTTTTTTTTTTTTTTGAGACAGAGTTTCGCTCTTGTTGCCCAGGCTGGAGTGCAATGGCGAGATCTCAGCTCACCACAACCTTTGCCTCCTGGGTTCAAGCGATTCTCCTGCCTCAGCCTCCTGAGTAGCTGGGATTACAGGCACCTGCCACCACATCCGGCTAATTTTGTCTTTTTAGTAAAGACAGGGTTTCTCTATGTTGGTCAGGCTGGTCTTGAACTCCTGACCTCAGCTGATTCACCCGCCTCGGCCTATAATAATTTTTTGTTGGTATATACTTAGGGGTGAAATTTCTAGTATAAGATATATATATATATTCAGATTTACTAGATATTGCCAGGAAGTTTTCCTAAGTTGTTGGACTAAGTTATATTCCCACCAGGAAAGTATGAGAATCCAAATTCCTCTACAGCTTTGCCAACACTTCATATTTTCTGCCTTGCTTCCATGTTTGAAGGTTGTAGAAGTTTATGTTTTTTTATTTTTAAAAAGCATATATTATCTCTTCTTTTTCATTTTTAACATTTGTATTGAGATATAATTTATACATCGTAAAGGTACCCATGTATTTATTTATTTATTTATTTGAGACAGGGTCTGGGTCTGTGCCCAGGCTAGAGTGAAGTGGCGCTATCTCAGCTCACCGCAACCTCTGGCTCCTCCCACCTCAGCCTCCCAAGTAGTTGGGACTACAGGCATGTGCCACCACCCCAGCTAATTTTTGCATTTTTTTTTTTTTGGTAGAGATGGTGTTTGACCGTGTTGCCCAGGTTGGTCTTGAATTCCTAGGTTCAAGTGATCCACCCACCTCAGCCTCCCGAAGTGCTGAAATTATAGGTGTGAGCCACCATGCCCGGTCCAAAGGTAACCATTTAAAATATATAATACAAATTCAATTTAGTATACTCACAGAGTTGTGCCATCATCACCACAATGTGATTTTAGAACATTTTTGTCACTCCAAAAGACCATACCCATTAGCAGTCACTCTATTTCCCTTCCCTCACAGCTCCTGATAACCACTATTCTGCTCTCTCCATCTATGATTTGGACTATTCTGAGTATCTCATATAATTGGCCTCACACAATATTTGCCCTTTTGTGTCTGGCTAATTTCAGTTAGCATAATGTTTCCAAGGTTAATTCATGTTGTAGCATGTATTGGTACTTCATTCTTTTTCATCAGTGAATGATATTTTATTGTATGGATATATCACATTTTGTTTATCTATCGGTTGATGGACATTTGGGTTATTTCTACTTTTTGGCTATTATGAATAGTGCTTCTATGAACATTCATGTACAAGTTTTTGTGTGTACATATGTCTTCCACATATTTCTCTTGGATAGATGCCTAGGAGTAGAGTTGCTGGGTCATATAGGAAGTCTATGTTTAGCATTTTGAGGAACTGAAAAACCGTTTTCTAAAGTGGTTGCATCATTGTACAGTCCCACTAGCAATGTCTGAGGGTTTCAATTTCTCCACGTCTTCAACAACATCTGTTATTATCTATCTTTTTTGTTACAGCTATTCCAGGATGTATTAGTCAGCTTGAGTTGCCATAACAAAATATCATAGATTGGCTGGGCATGGTGGCTCACACCAGTAAACCCAGCACTTTGGGAGATCAAGGTGGATGGATCACCTGAGGTCAGGAGTTCAAGACCAGCCTGGCCAACCTGGTGAAATCCTGTCTCTACTAAAAATACAGAAAAATTAGCCAGGTGTGGTGGCGCACACCTGTAATCTCAGCCACTTGGGAGGCTGAGGCAGGAGAATTGCTTGAACCCAGGAGACGAGACGGAGGTTGCAGTGAGCTGAGATCACACCACTGAACTCCAGCCTGGGCAACACTGCAAGACTCTATCTTAAAAACAAAAACAAAAACAAAAACAAAAACACACCATAAACTGGGTGGCTTAAACAGGAATTTCTCACTGTTATGGAGCTTAGGACATCCAAGATCAAGGTGTCAGACAGTTTGACTCCAGGTGAGGGCTCTCTTCTTGCAGGACCCTATCCTTATGCCCTAATTAACCCTAATTACTTTCATAAAGGCTCTATCTCCAAATACTATCTCATTGGGGGTTAGGGTTTCAACATATGAATTTTGTGGGGCCACAATATGTAGACCATAACATAGAAAGTATAAAGTGGCATCTCGTGTTTTTGATTTGTATTCCCCTAGGAGTAATGATGTTGTGTATCTTTTCACGTGTTTATGAGCCATTCATATAGCTTCTTTGGAGAAATGTCTATTCAAATCCTTCGTTATTGTTACATTTAGTTTTTGTCTTTTTATTATTTGAACAGTAAGTCCTTTGTATATTCTGGATACAATTCCCTTAACAGATACATGATTTGCAAATATATATATATATATATATATATATATATATATATATATATTTTTTTTTTTTTTTTTTTGAGACAAAGTCTCCCTCTGTCACCCAGGCTGGAGTGCAGTGGCGCGATCTCGGCTCACTGCAGCCTCCGCTTCCTGGTTTCACACCATTCTCCTGCCTCATCCTTCCAAGCAGTTGAGATTACAGGCGCCGGCCACCACGCCTGGCTAATTTTTTGTATTTTTAGTAGAGACGGAGTTTCACCGTGTTAGCCACGATGGTCTCGACCTCCTGACTTTGTGATCCACCCGCTTCGGCCTCCCAAAGTGCTGGGATTACAGGCTGAGCCACCGCGCCTTGCTAAAACACATATTTTCTAAAGTAATCATTTTTAATTATAAAATGTCACAAAAACACAAACTTCTGCAAATACTGGAATTACCAAAAAGGCAAAGAAAACAAATTACATTGTGAAAGAATTAAATTATGAAAACAGAAAACATAAAAGAAAATCATAGAACCAAGACCAGATATGTCTATTATATCAAACAATCAGGCCAGGTGCACTGGCTCACACCTGTAATCCCAGCACTTTGGAAGGCCCAGGTGGACAGATAGCTTGAGCCCAGGAGTTTGAGACCAGCCTGGGTAATATAGGGAGATACTGTTTCTGCAAAAAAATGAAAAAAATTAGCTAATCATGGTGGTCTATACCTGTAGTCCCAGCTACTCAGGAGGCTGATGTGGAAGGATCTCTTGAGCCTGGGAGCCAAGATTGCCTTACTGTACTCCAGCCTGGGTGACAGAGTGAGACTCTGTCTCAAAACAAAAAACAAAAACCCTGAACAAAATTTACACAGTAGAAATAATGTGTGCCACATTTTCTAATTGCAATGTGATAATACTAGACTTACAGTATCACAAAATAACAAGGCTCTTCTACCCAAATGTGTAAAGAAAACAAATACTCTCTTACATAACTCTTGGTTCAAGAGGGATATTCTATACTAGGCAGCCATAACTTGTAAATGAAAATGATGCACTAAAAATTAAAGCACACCGAAGTTCTTGAATTGTTCAGGAGGTGAACAGAATCATCAATTTTTGACTTTGTCAAATAACATGTGAATATCTAAAAATTTGGGATTGCCAGTGAGAAAAATAAATAGCATGTGTAATTTCTAAACTAGTAGAAGCAAATGGAGCCCTAAAGAAAAATTTAGCAGTATGGCAGAAAGGCAGAAGGCAGAAAAATTCAGCAGAAGGCAGAAAGGAGTGGGGAGAAAAGCAAAGAAAGTAAACAGAAATTATAGAAATAAGTCCAAATATATCAAGAATAATGATACATTTGGTCAGGCGTGGTAGCTTACAGCTGTAATCCTCAGTGCTTTGGGAGGCCAAGGCAGGCAGATCACTTGAGGTCATGAGTTCGAGACCAGCCTGGCCAACATGATGAAACCTTGTCTCTACTAAAACTACAAAAATTATGGTGCATGCCTGCAATCCCAGTTACTAGGGAGGCTGAGGCAGGAGAATCGCTTAAACCAAGGAGACGGAGGTTGCAGTGAGCTGAAATTGCACCACTGCACTTTACCTGGGCAACAGAACAAGACTCCATCTCAAAAAAAAAAAAAAAATTACTAAGGTTTAAACTACATTATTAACAAGCTAGATTAAATGGACATGTATAGAACCCTGCACCAACAGTTAGAGAACTCACATTCTTTTCAGGCACATGGAACATTTTCAAAATTGACATAGTGGGCCATGGAGCAAATCTCAACAAAGTTTGAGGAATCTATTTCAAACAACCAAATAGTTTGAACAAATATAATGAAATTTGAAAATAATAGTTAAGTGCCAGCCAATTACCTTATACATTTGGAATATTTAAAATACTTTTTAAAGTAAGCAATGAGAGGTGGGAGGATCACTTGAGGCTGGGAGTTTGAGACTATCTTGGGCAACATAGCAAGACCCCATCTCTACAAAAATAAAAAATAAACAAGGAATGAAAGAATAAATAGAAATGTAAAAAAAACAAACAAATAAAGAAGTGTAAGTCAGGCTCTATTTTGAACTTACCAACAATGAGAACACTACATACTAAAACTTGTCAGATGCAGTTGAGAAAGGATTTGGAAAGAACCAATAGTCTTAAGATGCATACATTAGAAAATAGAAAATATTAACAAATAAATAAACTAAATATCCAATACAAGTTAGAAAAAAAAACAGTCATCCCAAGTAAAAGGCTGGAAATAAGATAGCAGTAGAAGTTAATGAAATAGAAAGCGAAGAAGCAAGGCCGGGTGCGGTGGCTCACGCCTGTAATCCCAGCATATTGGTAGGCTGAGACAGGTACATCACTTGAGGCCAGGAGTTCAAGACCAGCCTGACCAACATGGTGAAACCCCATCTCTACTAAAAATACAAAAATTATCTGGGCATGGTGGCATGTGCCTGTAATCCCAGCTACTGGGGAGGCTGAGGGAGGAGAATCACTTGAGCCTAGGAGGCAGAGGGTGCAGTGAGCCGAGATCATGCCATTGCACTCCAGCCTAGGCAACAGAGTGAGACTCTCTCTGTCTCAAACAAACAAACAAAAAAAGAAAGCAAGGAAGCGATAGGAAGTATAAATAAAATCGAGGCTGAATCTCTACAAAGACCAGTAACGTAGACTATCATCTAGTGAAGCTGGGCACAGTGGCTCACACCTGTAATTCCAGCACTTCGGGAGGCCGAGGCAGGTAAATCATCTGAGGTCAGAAGTTTGAGACCAGCCTTCCCAACATGGTGAAACCCAGTCTCTACTGAAAACACAAAAGTTAGCTGGGCTTGGTGGTGTGCACCTGTAATCCCAGTTACTTGGGAGGCTGAGGCTGGGGAATCGCTTGAATCTGGGAGTCAGGGGTTGTAGTGAGCTGAGATTTCACCACTGCCCTCCACCCTGAGCAATAGGAGACTCTCTCCAAAGAAAAAAAAAAACAAAAACAAAAAACCTCATCTGGTGAAATTTTTCGAGGAAAATAAGAGTTGAGGCAGAAGTAAATAATATTAGGAAGGAAAAACAGGATATAACGTAGAGAGTTTAAAAAATTCAAAAGATAAAAACTATGGACAACTGATGCCATTACATTCAATTACTTTGGCTAAATGATTAACTTTCTAGAATAATACAAGTTAATAAACTCACTCAAGCTGATTAAACAAACTTGTAATTGTTAAAGTAGCAGGACCAACATTTAAGAATATACTCAGGGAAAGCATCAAGGCCAGAAAATTTTACATATGAGTTTTATCAAGCTTCAAAGATCTGATAATTCTTATTATCTACAAATGTTTCCAAATACTAGAGAAACAGAAAACTTACTCATGATGCTTAATGTGTAATTTAGATATCAAAACTTGAGAAGAAAGTCATGGAAAAAGAAGATTATAGCTCATTATTGGTTATACACATAGAAGCAAACATCCTAAATAAAACATCTATAAATATAATCTAGCAATATGTGACTAAGTAGACATTATCCCAGGGATGTAAAGATGGTTTAAGATGAGAGAATCTATTAATATAATATACCACTCTAACAAATTAAAGGACAAAAACTCATTTTAATCAACATAAAAAGGGCACTGACAAATTTTGATACTTCTTCAAGATTAACAACAACAAAAAATTAACCAAAAAAAAAAACCAGCTAAAAATCTGTTTCTTAACCTGATAATGGTAATCTCCAAAAACCTACAGCAACCATCATACTTAATAGTGAAATAGTAGAAATATTCTTATTAATGCCTGGAATGAGAAAAGGATGTTTGCTGTCACTGCTTCTATTCAACATTGAACTGAAGATCCTAGCTTATGCAAGAAGTCAAGAAAAAAAGTGTAAGGATTTAAAAGGTTAAAACAAATTCATCATTTTATATAGAAAGTATAACTCTCCACATAGAATATTAAGAATATATATGGGAAAACTATTAAAAATAGTAGGAGAATTTGACAAGGTTGCTGGGTAACAGACCAAACAAAAAACAAAACAAGGTGACAGAGGGGAGTTTCTGTATATCATTGTAAACAAAAATAAAATGCAACTTTTGATGACTATCAGCTACAGATTTCTTGGTTCCTTCTCTACTCCCACTGCTTCACTTGACTAGCCTAAAAACAAAAAAAGAAAAAGAAAAAAGGAAAGATAACGCAACTTTTTTTTTTTTTTTTGAGATGGAGTCTTGTTCTGTTGCCCAGACTGGAGTGCAATGGCACCATCTCAGCTCCCTACAACCTCCGCCTCCCAGGTTCTAGCGATTCTCCTGCCTTAGTCTCCCAAGTAGCTGGGATTACAGGTGCCCGCCACCATGCCCAGCTACTTATTTTTTTTAGTAGATACGGGGTTTTGCCATGTTGGCCAGGCTGGTCTCAAATTCCTGACCTCAGTTGATCCGCCTACCTTGGCCTCCCAAAGTGCTGAGATTACAGACATGAGCCACTGCGCCTGGCCGAAAATGTAACTTTTTTTTTTTTTTTTGAGACAGTTTTGCTCTTGTTGCCCAGGCTAGAGTGCAATGGCACTATCTCGGCTCACTGCAAACTCTACCTCCCAGGTTCAAGCGATTCTCCCGCCTCAGCCTCCTGAGTAGCTGGGATTACAGACACGTGCCACCATGCCTGGCTAATTTTGTATTTTTAGTAGAGATGGGGTTTCTCCATGTTGGTCAGGCTAGTCTCGAACTCCCGACCTCTGGTGATCTGCCCGCCTCGGCCTCCCAAAGTGCTGGTATTACAGGTGTGAGCCACTGCGCCCAGCCCAAACATAACTTTTAAAATAGTTTGAATAGAATTTTTCTTTTTTTTCCCAATTACTGCAGCTAAGGCCAAAAGTGAAGTAAAAGGCACTAAGTTCCACACATTTTAAAATCAGGAGACTGCAGCATGTGGGGATAATTATGTCCCAGAGGGCTTATTGAGATGAGCCAGAACCACTGTGAGTGGCCATTAATCACTCTCCAATTAGTCAATAAAAAGTAAGCACTTAGAAGAAAGTTTAGGGGCTGTATTTGTCAGCTTTTGCTGCAGCAACTAACATTCCTTAAATCTTGATGGCTTACAACATCAGATATTTATTTCTTGTCTACAGTACAGAATGACAATGAGCTGGCTGTAGGTCTGCTAAACTCACTGGATTTTTGTGTTTGCTCGTCTTCTCTTTCAAAGACCCAGGCTGAAGAAACAGCTACTGTCTGGAACATGCTGTTTTCATGGAGGAAAGCAAAAATTCAAGAGAAGAAAAACAAACCAACTCAAGTGTTTTTGTTTGAGACAGAGGCTTATTCTGTCACCCAGGCTGGAGTGCAGTGATGCGATCATGACTCGCTGTAGCCTCAACCTCCTGGGCTCAAGCAATCCTCCCACCTCAGCCTCCCGAGTAACTGGGACTACAGGTGCAGGCCACCACCCCTGGCTAATTTATTATTTTTTGTAGAAGCAAGATGTCCCTGTGTTGCCCAGGCTGGTCTTGTACTCCCGGGCTCAAGCAGTCCTCCTGCCTCAGCCTCCTAAAGTGTTGGGATTATAGGCATGAACCACCCTGCCCAGCTCACTCAAGTGTTTTTTGTTTTGTTTTGTTTTGTTTTTTTAGATGGAGTCTCGCTCTGTAGACAGGCTGGAGTGCAGTGGTGTTACCTTGGCTCACTACAACCTTCGCCTCCTGGGTTCAAGAAATTATCCTGCCTCAGCCTCCCGAGTAGCTGGGATTATAGGCATGCACACCACATCCAGCTAATTTTTGTATTTTTAATAGAGACTGGGGTTGTCTCATCATGTTGGCCAGGCTGGTCTCGAACTCCTGGCCAGTCTCGAACTCCTGGCCTCATGTTGATCTTCCCACCTCGGCCTCCCAAAGTGCTGGGATTATGGTGTGAGCCACTGTGCCAGTGAAGTGTTTTATAAAAAACTTCTGCTTGAATAAAGAGAAAAACAAAAACAAAAACAAAAAAAAAGAAAAAAAACTTCTGCTTGAGGGTGGCATACATTATATCCATTCACATGGACAAAGCAAATCACATGGCCAAGCCAAAGTATAAGCTAGGGAGAGTCCAGTCAGCTTGAGAAGAATGGAAAGGACAAGAGGAAAACAAATGATAGTAAACAAATAATATAATCTACTTCATTAGCCTTTGGGGGAGTAAAGGCTCCTGCGGATGAACTATATCCTTTCCACCTGCAGGGAAAAAAAAAAGTATTTATCTTCTTCAAAGGAGGAGGCCAGGCATGGTGGCTCATGCCTGTAATCCCAGCACTTTAGGAGGCCGAGGTGGGCGGATCACCAGAGATCAGGAGTTCAAGACTAGCCAGGCCAACATGGTGAAACCTCGTCTCTAATAAAAACACAAAAACTAGCCAGGCATTGTGGTGGGTGCCTGTGATCTCAGCTACTCAGGAGGCTGAGGCAGGAGAATCGCTTGAACCTGGGAGGTGGAGGTTGCAGTGAGCCGAGATGGCACCACTGCACTCCAGTCCGGGCAACAGAGCGAGACTCTGTCTTTTTATTATTATTATTATTTTTTTAAAAAAGAATCTTTAAATACTAAGACTAGTTGCAAAACATTTGCAGACTGGCATTTTAATCAGCTGGATGTGTTTATACAGTGGATGACCTGCTCTTCTTTGCTTCGTGAGCAAGGGGAAATAAAATATGAAAGAGATGGCATGTGGGAGGACTGACAGAAAGAGAGAAGGCCAGGATTGTGCCCCTGCCCCCACCTCATTCAAGTCCCCAGACAGTCAGTACATCCAGGAAATGCCCATTAGCCTGAGAGTTTGTCATGAATTTTGAATAAAATAGAAGACCATCAAGAACCAGATTGCTGCAGATTGGGAAGCACAGAGACAATTACCTCCGAAGGATGTGAATGAGTGCCACTCACTGGGGATCACCCTGAAGATACCACCGAATCAGGTAAAGAGTCACCAATACTTGGTGAACTGAACTGAGGAAGGTGGCATGTTTCCTGTTTTCTTGGCACACATAGAAAACGAAATGGAGCCGGGCACAGTGGTTCAGGCTTGTAATCCCAGCACTTTGGGAGGCCGAGGTGGGTGGATCACCTGAGGTTGGGTGTTCAAGACCAGCCTGGTCAACATGGTGAAACCCTATCCCTACTAAAAATACAAACATTAGCTAGGTGTGGTGGTGCACACCTGTAATCCCAGCTAGTTGGGAGGCTGAGGCATGAGAATTGCTTGAACTCAGGAAGCGGAGGCTACAGTGAGCTGAGATTGTACCACTGCACTCCAGCCTGGGCAACAGAGTGAGACCCTGTATCAAAAAAAAAAAAAAAAGGCCAGGCACGGTGACTCATGCCTATAATCCCAGCACTTTGAGAGGCCAAGGCAGGCAGATCACCTGAGGTCAAGAGTTCGAGACCAGCCTGGCCAACATGATGAAACCCCATCTCTAATAAAAACAAAGATTAGCCAGCTGTGGTGGTGGGTACCTGTAATCCCAGCTACTGGGAGGCTGAGGCAGGAGAATGCTTGAACCTGGGAGGCGGAGGTTGCAGTGAGCCAAGACTGCGCCATTGCACTCCAGCCTGCGCAACAAGAGTGAAACGCCATCTAAAAAATAAAATAAAATAAAATGGAATGGAAAGCCAGGTACCTGTTGTTCCAGTGATTTGGGAGGCTGAGGCAAGAGGATCACTTGAGCCTAGAAGTTCAAGGTCAGCCTAGGAAACAGAGAAACCCTGTCAATTAAAAAGAAAAGAAAAGAAAATGAAATAGAAGAGTAGTTATCGTCAACCAAGGAGAGGATTTCAGCCTCATCCAGTTGAGTAAAGAGAAATTTGCCCATTGTCCTTTCCTTTCTGCCCTGTGTGAAGGATTCAATGTGCTGAGGCAGCGAGAGGGGAAGGTATAAAAGAACAGATGTTGCTGTTTCCGTGCCCTCCTGCTAGCCTCTCCACATACACAGATTTTAAGCTGCGGAGTCAAACAAATCGATACAGGAGAATAAGGAAGATAGAATTAAATGGAGTTTGAGATTACCATCTTTAAAAAGTGTTAAATATTGACTGGGCATGGTGACTCATGCCTGTAATCCCAGCACTTTGAGAGGCCAAGGCGGGCAGATCACCTGAGGTCAGGAGTTCGAGACCAGACTAGTTAACATGGTGAAACCCCATTTGTACTAAAAACACACATGCACAAAAATTAGTCGGGTATGGTGGTGCACACCTGTAATCCCAGCTACTTGGGAGGCTGAGGCAGGAGAATCACTTGAACCCAGGAGGCGGAGGTTGTAGTGAGCCAAGATCGCACCATTGCACTCCAGCTTGGGCGACAAGAGCAAAACTCCATTTCAAAAAAAAACAAAATAGTGTTAAATATGAAAATGAAACTATTCTGATCATTGAAAGAAACTGAAAACTATGGAATCTGGGCATTATGTTGCTATCTAGCAGAAAAGAAGGACTTTATATACTAGAATGTAGGGACATCGCATGGGAAGGAAACTTTTATTATTTTTGTTTTTATTTTTTGAGACTGAGTCTCCCTCTGTCACCTAGGCTGGAGTGCAGTGGCATGATCTCAGCTCACTGCAACCTCCACCCTCCAGGTTCAAGCAATTCTCCTGCCTCAGCCTCCTGAGTAGCTGGGATTACAGGTATGTGCCACCACGCCTGGCTAATTTTTGTATTTTTAGTAGAGATGGGGTTTCACCATGTTGGCCAGCCTGGTCTTGAACTCCTGACCTCAAGTGATCGGCCTGCCTCGGCCTCCTAAAGTGCTGAGATTACAGGTGTTAGCCACCACACCCGGCCGAGAAGGAAACTTTTATATTTAGAATCCTGTGAATTACTAACCGGGTAATAATTTTAAGATATTTTAAAAACTGATACAACATCCTAATTGTAAGGTCCTCTGAATGGGGTACACCATGGTCGAGCCATCGTGACCTCTGCGACCCACACATACAGGCCTCCTGGAGTCACAAAGCCTGGAGCAACAGGAGAACCACTAAAGAAGAAGAAACAGCTAGCTCCTGCCTTAAATGATTAACCGACCTTGCAACATTCCCACTGTGATATGTTCCCGCCCTACCCTAGCTAATCAATCCACCTTGTGATATCGTGCCTTGTGATCTCCCCCAAACCTCATGACTATGCATCTTTTGACATTCTTCCCCTGCCCCCCCAAAAAACTGCCCCTAACTGTAACTTTCCACTACCTACCCCAAGCCTATAAAACCATTTCCACTCCCACCACCCTTCGCTGACTCTCTTTTTGGACTCAGCCTGCTCACACCCAAGTGAATAAACAGCCTTGTTGCTCACACTTAGTCTGTTCAGGGTGTCTCTTCACTCAGATGTGTGCATAACACTAATAAGAGTGACACTGATGATTACAATAAACTGTATCAGATAACTAAGACAACATTTAAAAAATTAAGCTTCATATAGATTATAACATTTTATTGCAGGACATAAAAAAGTACTTAAATGGAGAAGTAGATGATGTTCATGGATGAGGAGAATCAATATGATAAATATGGAAATTATCCCCAAATTAATTTATTGAGTTAAAGCAATTGTTGCCACAATTGCTGCAGCACTCTTTCCTTTATTTATTTTTTTCTTTTTTTTGAGATTGAGTCTCACTCTGTCACCCAGGCTGGAGTGCAATGATGCAGTCTTGGCTCACTGCAACCTCTGCCTCCTGGGTTCAAGCAATTCTCCTGCCTCAGCCTCCCTAGTAGCTAGGATTGCAGGCGAGCACCACCATGCTTAGCTAATTTTTTGTGTGTTTTTAGTAGAGATGCAGTTATGCCACGTCAGCCAAGCTGAGTCTCGAACTCCTGACTTCAGGTGATCCGCCCATCTCAGCCTCCCAAAGTGCTGAGATTATACACGTGAGCCACCGTGCCTGGCCACACTTTTTCCTTAATTCGGCATGTTGACCTTAAAATTCATATGGAACACACCTGTAATCCCCGCACTTTGGGAGGCGGAGGAGGGTGGATCACCTGAGGTCAGGAGTTGGAGACCAGCCTGGCCAACATGGTGAAACCCCGTCTCTACTAAAAATACAAAAATTAGCCGGGCATGGTGGTACATGCCTGTAATCCCAGCTACTTGGGAGGTTGAGCGGGGAGGATCACTTGAACCTAGGAGGTAGAGGTTGCAGTGAGCCAGGATTGTGCCATTGCACTCCAGCCCAGGCAACAAGAGTGAAACTCTGTGTCAAAAAAAAAAAAATTATATATATATATATATATATATTCATATGGTATATATATATTCATATGGTATATGGTGTGTGTGTATATATATATATATATTTATATTCATATGGTAAGAACAAAAGAAAAACCAAGATAAACTTAAAGAAGAAAAATTAGAAGAAGGAATTCACCTTAACAGACACAGAATCTTTTATTAAAACTTGGAGTAATTAAAACAGCATGGAATGAAAACAGGGGATTGAAAAAGTTTCCAATATTGTACTTTAAAAAAGCAGTCTGTATTTTTAGTAGAAACGGGGTTTCACCATGTTGGCCAGGATGGTTTCGATCTCTTGAACTCATGATCTGCCCGCGTCAGCCTCCCAAAGTGCTGGGATTATAGGCGTGAGTTACTTGGGAGGCTGAGGTAGGAGAGTCGCTTGAACCCGGGAGGCAGAAGTTGCAGTGAGCTGAGATCGTGCCACTGCACTCCAGCCTGGCAACAGAGTGAGACTCCGTCTCAAAACAACAACAACAACAACAACAACAACACCAGCCTGGATGCAGGCCTTACATATGTGGGAACTTAATATATCATAGAAGTGGTCTTACAAACTACTGGTCTATTTAGTATATGTGGTGGACAATGAGAGAAAAATATTCCAGAGGTTGAGATCATGGGCTTTAGAGCAAATCTACCAAAGATTGGCAGCTGACTCTGCTGCTTAATAGCTGCATTACTTCAGGCAAGTTACTTAACATATTTGTGCCTCTGGTTTTTTTGTGTATGTGTATTATTGTTTTTCAGACAGGGTCTCTCTCTGTCACTCAGGCCAGAAGGCAGTGGCGCAATCTCAGCTCACTGTAACCTCTGCCTCCCGGGTTCAAGTGATTCTCATGCATCAGCCCCCGCCCCGAGTAGGTGGGATTACAGGCGTGTGCCACCATGCCTAGCTAATTTTTGTATTTTTGGTAGAGACAGGGTCTTACCACGTTGGCCAGGCTGGTCTCGAACTCCTGTCCTCAAGCAGTCGCCCACCTTGGGCTCCCAAAGTGCTGGGAGAACAGGCCTGAGCCACTGCACCTGGTCTGTTTCTCTATTTTTTTTTTTTTAACCTGTAAGCAAGGATAATGTTATTATTTCCTCATGAAGTTGTGAGAATGTAATGGGGTAAAAAAGGTAAATCATTTTAAACAGTGCACTCATGCAGTACACACAATAAATATTTACTATCTTTATTAGCTCTCTGTATCTCTATGTGAGATCCCTATCTCAAACCCTATATAAAATATATTTCAGGTAGTTACTAGAGCTAAATAAGCAGTTTATATGTTAAAATTTTTAGAAGAAACTTGGCCGGGCATGGTGGTTTACGCCTGTAATCCCAGCACTTTGGGAGGCCAAGGAGGGTGGATCTCTTGAGGTCAGGAGTTCGAGACCAGCCTAGCCAACATGGTGAAACCCCGTCTCTACTGAAAATACACAAATTAGCCAGGCATGTTTGCACGCGCCTGTAGTTCCAGCTACCCTACTTGGGAGGCTGAGGCAGGAGGATCACTTGAACCTGGGAGGTGGAGGTTGCAGTGAGCTGAGGTTGTGCCATTGCACTCCACTCTGAACAACAGAGCAAGACACCATCTGAAAGAAAGAAAGAAAGAAAGAGAGAGAGAGAGAGAAAGAAAGAAAGAAAGAGAGAGAGAGAGAGAGAGAAGGAAAGAAAGAAAGAAAGAAAGAAAGAAAGAAAGAAAGAAAGAAAGAAAGAAAGAAAGAAAGAAAGAAAGGAAGGAAGGAAGAATGAAAATATAGAAGCAAATCTTGGGCTGGGCGGGGTGGCTCATGCCTGTAATCCTAGCACTTTGGGAGGCAGAAGCGGGTGGATCACCTGAGGTCCGGTGTTCGAGACTAGCCTGGCCAACATGGTGAAATCCCATCTCTACTAAAAATATAAAAATTAGCCAGGCATGGTGGCCGGCACCTGTAATCCCAGCTACTCGGGAGGCTGAGGCAGAAGAATTGCTTGAACCCAGGAGGTGAAGGTTGCAGTGAGCTGAGATTTTGCTATTGCACTCCAGTCTGAACCACAAGAGTGAAACTCCCTCTCAAACAAAAACAAAACAAAACAAAACAAAACAGCATAACTTTATGACATGTAGGCAGGAAAAGATCTTAAAACCTTAAAGAAGGCACAAAATACAAAGAAAGATAATGAAAAAGTTGAGTTAGTTTTAAAATTCAGCTCAATAGAAAGAATCAAATATAAACTTAAAAGACAAACCGCGGACTTGAAGAAAGTGTTGCAATACACCTTTTTTTTTTTCCTGAGTTTTGCTCTTATTGCCCAGGCTAGAGTACAAAGGTGCGATATCAGCTTACCACAACCTCCACCTCCCAGGTTCAAGCAATTCTCCTGCCTCAGCCTCCCAAGTAGCTGGGATTACAGGCATGTGCCACTACACCCAGCTAATTTTGTATTTTTAATAGAGACGAGGTTTCTCCATGTTGGTCAGGCTGGTCTCGAACTCCCGACCCCAGGTGACCTGCCCTCCTTGGCCTCCCAAAGTGCTGGGATTACAGCCGTGAGCCACCATGCCTGGCCAATACATCTTATAGATAAAGGATTAATATCCAGAATATTTATTTTGATAAACAGTGACCAAAAAAGACAAAAGATGAACAAATAATGAGAACAAGGAATTGTCAGGAGGCAAAACTTAAATGGCCAGTACAGGTATGAAAAATGCTCACCCTCATTAGCATTTGGGGAAGTGTATTTTAAATCCACAAGAATTCTACAACTTACTGACAAACCACTGCTACAACGTGCAAGTTTGTATGGTCTTTGCAAAAAAAACTACTTATTTAAAACAACAACAACAAAGCACACATATACACGTATACCATTCCACATCAATCAGATGGGCATGTGTTATATAACACTAAGCATTGGTGGAGATGTGGGACATGGAAATTCTAGAAAAAACTTTGCAGAATGCGGGCAAGGCACGGTGGCTCACACCTGTAATCCTAGCACTTTGGGAGGCCAAGGTGCAGATCATGAGGTCAGGAGTTTGAGACCAGTCTGGCCAACATAGTGAAACCCCATCTCTACTAAAAATACAAAAATTAGCTGGGTGTGGTGGCAGGGGCCTGTAATCCCAGCTACTCAGGAGGCTGAGGCACTAGAATTGCTTGAACCTGGGAGGCGGAGGCTGCAGTGAGCCAAGATCGTGCCACTGTAAAGCCTGGGTGACAGAGCAAGACTTGGTCTGAAAACAAAACAAAACAAAACAAACTTTCCAGAATGCTTTCCCAGCCAAGAACGGTAGCTCACACCTGTAATCCCAGCACTTTGGGAGGCTGAAGCAGGAGGATGGCTTGAGCCCAGGAGTCTGAGACCAGCCTGGGCAACATAGTGAGACTCTATCTCTACAAAGACAACCAAACAAAACAAACCTCAAAAACACCCAGAATGCTACCCCATTTATAAATGTCAATTTAAATAATGTCCCTAGTTTAATTTTAAGACTGCATACAGGCAAAATCTCAATTTCTCAAATGGTGCCTTAAAGCTACTATGCCATTTTCATAATTTCCAACAAAGCCCAATGACCTATCCCATAAATCAACTTATTTTTCCAAAAGAACCACAATATTATGCTCTCTGGTAGAAAATGACCTTTTTATCTTTCATCAGAGAACAGACAGAAACTTTAGAGTCACCATTCAAAGTTGTTTTCCTTATACCAAACAAACCAAAAAATAAAAGAGGTGTAAGTCTCGGTATTGCAGAAGAGCACATAATAATAATTAAAACATATTAATTGCTACATGAAATGAATAAAGGAAATTGCTCTTGGATGCCCATCCAAACAACACTTTATTCACAGAGCCTGGGTGGTTGCTATGATTTTATTGTATGTGTCCCTCCAAAATTCATATGTTGGAACCTAATACCCAAAGCGATAGATTTAAGAGGTGGCACTCTTTTGGGAAGTGATTAAGTCATGAGCTCTCCACCATCATGAATGGGATTAGTGCTGTGATAAAAGAAGTTGAAGGGAGCTCCCTAGTTCCTTCTTTTTTTCTTTTTTCTTTTTCTTTCTTTTTTTTTTTTTTTGAGATGGGGTCTCTCTCTGTTGCCCAAGCTGGAGTGCACTGGCATGATCTCAGCTCACATCAACCTCCGCCTCCCAGGTTGAGGTGATTCTCCTGCCTCAGCCTCCCGAGTAGCTGGGATTACAGGTGCCCAACACCACGCCCAGCTAATTTTTGTATTTTTGGTAGAGATGGGTTTTCGCCCTGTTGGCCAGGCTGGTTTTGAACTCCTGACCTCAGGTGATCCGCCTGCCTTGGCCTCCCAAAGTGCTGGGATTACAGGCATGAGCCACCATGCCCAACCCCTAGATACTTTTGCCCTTCTGCCATGTGGACACAGCAACAAGGTGCCATGTTGGAGGCAGAAACCAGATCCTCACCAGACATCAAATCTGCTAGCACCTTAATCTTAGACCTTCTAGCCCACAGAACTGTGAGCAATAAATTTCTGTTCTTTATAAATCACCCAGTTCCAAATATTTTATTATGGCAGCACATATGGACTAAGACAGTAGTCAACAGTACACCTTTAGGAATTGATTCAGAAATGAATGTGAAAGTTATAAATATAACAAAGTTGAAACTACTAAATGTATCTAAAAACATGCTTCATGAAGTTGTGAATATAACAAAGTAATAACTACTAAATATATCCAAAAACATGCTTCAAAAAGAATCAGGCACATCCTGCTCTTCCATGCTGAAACATGCTGGCTGTTGAGGGAAATGGCATTCACATGCAGTTTTGAAATGAGGAACAAGATAAAACCATTTCTATGACATCCATGGGTTGGTCAATTAGAGTATCTCAATGATATATTCAACTCATGTATATCCTCAGTTAATCACTTCAGGTTAAAAATGGCAGAATATCTAGTGCTGAGCTGATCACATATCATAACTCATTAAGAGGAAAATCTGTGGGCTGGGCACAGTGGCTCACGCTTGTAACCCCAGCACTTTGGGAGGCCGAGGCGGGCAGATCATCTGAGGTCAGGAGTTTGAGGCCAGCCTGACCAATATGGTGAAACTCCGTCTCTACTAAAAATTCAAAAATTAGCCAGGTGTGGTGGCATGTGCCTGTAATCCCAGCTACTTGGGAGGCTGAGACAGGAGAATTGCTTGAACCCAGGAGGCGGAGGTTGCAGTGAGCTGAGATCGCGCCCTTGTACTCCAGCCTGGGCAACAAGAGTGAAACTCCTTCTCAAAAAAAAAAAAAAAAAAAAAAAAAGAGGAAAATCTGTAATGGAAATAATTAAATAATTTGGGCATCAAAATTTATCTCTTTTCCCACACTTAATTTTCTTCACCAGTCAGAGAAAGAAATCAAGGCGGTATTACTCTCTGCATTTTAAGACCACATTCTCATGCTCTGACCATGAAAAATTATTTTTTGCAGCTAATTCTCTCAAGTTGTATATATAGTCTGAAATTCAAAATATGGAATCCATGTTTATTTAGCATATCAGCATTGGAGGTGTCTTCCAATGAAAAAAAACTCTTTATAATTTTGGTGTCCATGACTTATATCAGTGTGGTCCCAAAATGTGATCTCTCTAGGGACTTGTGAGAAATGCAGACTCTTGGGCCTCACCCACACCTACTGGATCAGGAACTCTGGGAGTGAATCCCGGCAATCTGTGTTTATAAAGACTTTCAGGTGATTCTCACCATTGGTCTTTGAAAATATCTAGAATTAATATAGCTGTCCACCGCTAGCTTTTTCACAATGAGCTATAATTGTGCAATACAGGTATTTTCTTTAGTAGAAATAGAGTTTTGTTGTTGTTGTTGGTTTTTTGTTTTTTTTTGTTTGTTTGTTTGTTTTTGAGATGAAGTCTCATTTCTGTCACCCAGGCCTGGAGTGCAATGGCGCAATCTCAGCTCACTGCAACCTCTGCCTCCCGGGTTCAAGCAATTCTCCTGCCTCGGCCTCCCAAGTAGCTGGGATTACAGGTGCCCACCACCACGCCCGGCTAATTTTTGTATTTTTAGTAGAGATGGGATTTCACCATATTGGCCAGGCTGGTCTTGAACTCCTGACCTCAGGTGATCCACCCACCTCAGCCTCCCAAAATGCTAGGATTACAGGCATGAGCCACCATGCCCAACCAATTTTTTAATATTTTAATATGTAAATCAGTGGTCATGGCTACATTATAACAGTGCACCTCCAACTGTAGTTGTGCATGTGAATCCCTGGGAATCTTGTCAGTGCAGATCCTGATCTAGTATTTCTGGAGAGAGTGGAGATTCTGCAGGTCTAACAAGCTTCCAGGTGGAGCAGATGCTGCTGGCCCTTGGGCCACACTTTGAGTAGCAGTGAGGCACTAAAAGGTGTAAAGAAGGAGTCAGATCCTTGAAGCTTGTAATCAATAGGATTGGATTTAAGAGAAGAAGATCAGAGGATATTCCATCCAAGAAAAATGGAATAGCAGGGGACAATGAGATTTATGTTTGTAGACGTAAAATAAAAAAAAGTAGCGATAATGTGCTAAGACTCTGTATTGGAGGAAATGAGAAGGTGTGATATTGTTACAAATGAGCAATGGAATTGTGTTAATCCAGCCCATTAGGGTTGTTAGATTTCCAAAAGTGACTTTGCGGAACACTTTCAAACCATTACATAACTTCAACATTATAACAAGTGACACAATGGGATGCCTATGATGTGTCATCAGTGATAAAATGTGTTCTAAGAGGGAAATAATGAATCACTACTAATAGTTCCTTTTCCAGTTTTTAAATTATTTTATTTTATTTTATTTTTTTGAGATGGAGTCTTGCTCTGTTGCCCGGGCTGGAGTGCAGTGGCATGATCTTGGCTCACTGCAACCTTCACCTCCTGGGTTTCAAGAAATTCTTCTGCCTCAGCCTCCTGAGTAGCTGGGATTACAGGCATGCACCATCATGCCTGGCTAGTTTTTGTATTTTTAGTAAAGACAGGGTTTCACCATCTTGGCCAGGCTGGTCTGGAACTCCTGACCTCAAGTGATCTTCCTGCCTCGGGCTCCCAAAGTGCTGGGATTACAGGCACGAACCACTGTGCCCAGCATCCAGTTTATTTACTACCAGTTTTTTAGAACTGTAACCATATTCACATAGGGAGGAAGTTCAGAGTTAGTAAATCAATTATTTAGAGACAAGTCTTCATTTCCTTATTCATAACCACCTTTTCCTAAATTACAGAGTTTTGGGGAGGAACTTGTGAAAAACAACAACAAAATGCTTTTTATTACTTAAATCTACCAAATTATCATTGATTTATATTTGAAGTGGGTTCATTATGGCGGATCACTGGAAAGTTATGCAACATGAGGCTAACGCTTTGTCGTGTGAGACATTTCCACACACGGAGGGAGGTCCAGCATTCCTAGTTCCCATCCATTAAATGCTAGTGTTGCATCCTCTAATCACTGTGAGGGATAAAAAAGATCTCTACAAATTTCCAAAACACACTTCAGGATGGGGTAGAACCCTGCTGACCATCACTGTATAAATCATCAACTACACTAGACTAAACTCTAGATTTTAAAGATTTGATGCAATTTCCAAACGTCTGACTTGAAAGCAGACATTTAATATATCAAAGCAATAAATGCTTCACAACTGTCTCATAATCCAAACTTTCATGTGGAAAGGTCAGGCCCTGGAAAAATTTGACGTATTCACTTGGGGTTTATCACTAAAAACCTCAGGTACTTGGGTCACCAACGAACTCTGTAATTTCTTCCCTTACTAACTGGAAATACAGGAACAACAGCCTCTATTCTTCTTGTAACTTGTTTTCTCCAAGCATGGGCTTCTCTTACTCTCTTTTCTAAGCACAGTCTGAGGACACTTTGTTCAAATCTACTTTGTTTGCAGGATTTGGTAGCATTTCTTATGGAAGATGGAACCATATTTTGTATCATAATTTTCATGCTTAATTAACCTATCCTGAATGAGGTAATTTCAGGGGACCATCTGTTCAGAGAATAACTGGATGAACACTTCAGAGAAAATACACGAAAAGGGTTATTGATGTGGTAATCAAAACAATGAGACATACAAGAACGTGTTTGGTTAATTTGGAAGTTCCCATTCACACGCTTCTTTTACCATAATATCTGTATAAAATTATGTGATGTGTGTGTATCGGGCCGTGTAATTTGCAAAACTACAGTGTTGCCAACAAATCAATAAACTCTGGCTTATTTGTCCATGACAATAAATTTGACCCTGAAACCAATATCTAGATGGATTAGTAGCATCAATAAATTAACTCTTCATAGTTTTAGTAAATTATGAAAAAAATATTCTGATACTAATTTTCTAGGGTCACAAGATGCTCTTTTAATATAAGCTAAAGCCATGTATTTTTGCAATGCCTGTCATGATCATACTTCAGTCTATTCCAAACATTAAGGAAAAGGGTCAAATGTTACTTGTTTGCTGAATCTGATTTTAAGACATCTACCTGTGTACTGTGATATGTAGAATACAATTTGGAAAATGACTACAAAATATTAACAGTGATTGTCTCTGGAAGCTGGTTACATATAATCTTTATTTTGTTCTTTATATTTTTCTGGATTTTTTCTAAAATTTTTTTGATGACAATGTCTTACTTTTATAATCATAATCAGAAAAAAAAAAAGTAATGAGCCAGGCACAGTGGTTCAGGCCTGCAATTCCAGCACTTTGGAAGGCCGAGGCAGGTGGATCACTTCAGGTCAGGAGTTCCAGATCATCCTTGCCAACATGGCACAACCTGTCTCTACTAAAAATACAAAAAATTAGCTGGGCATGGTGATGCTTGCCTGTAATTCCAGCTACTCAGGGGGAGGCTGAGGCATGAGAATTACTTGAACCTAGGAGGCAGAGGTTGCAGTGATTTGAGATTGCCCTACTGCACTCCGGGGCAACAGAGCAAGACTCTGTCTCCAAAAATATATATACAAAAAAAAAAAAATTAGCCAGGCATTGTGGCCAACATAGCAAAACCCCATCTCTACTAAAAATACAAAAAATTAGCTGGGCATGGTGGTACCTGCCTGTAGTCCCAGCTACTTGGGGCTGAGGTGGGAGGATGGCTTGAGCCCAGGAGGCTGCAGTGAGCTGTTATTGCGCCTCTGCGCTCCAGCCAGGGTGACAGAACCAGACCTTGTTTCAAAAAAAATTTTTTTTAAGTAAAAGTTATTTTTTAAAAAGTAATGCAGCCTGGCAACATGGTGAAACCCCATCTCTACAAAAAAAATACAAAAATTAGCTGAGCATGGTGGCAGGCGCCTGTAATCCCAGTTACTCAGGAGGCTGAGGTAGGAGAATTGCTTGAATTGGGAGGCAGAGGTTGCAGTGAGCCGAGATTGCACTATTGCACTCCAGTCTGGGTGGCAGAGCGAGACTCCGTCTCAAAAAAAAAAAAAAGAGTAATGCATCACTAGTAGAATGTTGACCAAAGCTTGTTGTTTAAACATGTTTTACTGAATGGAAATAAATACCAATCTGTAACAAGAAGTTCAGAGAAAATAATGCATTGGAAAAAGTAAAACCACAACTACGCCAAGCATTACCTGGGAAAATGGAAATTTCAGATGTTGGGCAAATAAAATATCTTGTAATAAAAACCATACTGGAGTCTTTTTATTTTATTTTATTTTATTTTATTTTTTGAGATGGAGTCTCGCTTTGTTGCCCAGGCTGGAGTGCAGTGGCGCAATCTCGGCTCACTGGAAGCTCTGCCTCCTGGCTTCATGCCATTCTCCTGCCTCAGCTTCCCGAGTAGCTGGGAGTACAGGCGCCCGCCACTACGCCTGGCTAATTTTTTGTATTTTTAGTAGAGACGAGGTTTCACCGTGTTAGCCAGGATGGTTTCAATCTCCTGACCTCATGATCCACCCGCCTCGGCCTCCTAAAGTGCTGGAATTACAGGCATGAGCCACCGCGCCTGCCGCATACTGGAGTCTTTAAACAAATATTTTGCTATTAAGAATTAAGTTTAGGCCGGGTGCAGTGGCTCATGCCTGTAATCCCAGCACTTTGGGAGACCGAGGCAGGCAGATCATGAGGTCAGGAGATGTCTGGGCCAACACAGTGAAACCCTGTCTCTACTAAAATACAAAAAATTAGCCGGGAGTGGTGGCGCATGCCTGTAATCCCAGCTACTTGGGAGGCTAAGGCAGGGGAATCACTTGAACCTGGGAGGCGGAGGTTGCAGTGAGCCAAGATCGCAACACTGCACTCCAGTCTGGTGACAGAGCAAGACTCTGTCTCAAAAAATAAATAAATAAATAAAAAGAATTAAGTTTAAAATTAATTTCCTTTTCTTTCAAAAGACTTTATATCATGAAAGCATTTTAAATCTCTGTTTAAAAACCTTATTTAACATTGGTTAGATTCTCTTTCAGGTAAGGGTACAATTTTTCTCTTTTGAGCTGTTTCTGAGGAATTCTTTTTGAGGTAGTTGTAAAAATTGTGGGTGAGTGATTGACAATAACCAGATATCTCCAGGTCTCCATGGGTCTCAGGGGCCAGTAGGTCCACTCTCTGATTTTCACATGTGGATGAACTTTCCTACACACATACATTATATAGCAGCAGTTCTCAAAGTGTGATACAGGGATGCCTAAGCGTTGCTGAGAACTTTTGGGGAGGGTCTATGAGGTCAAAATTATTTGTGTAATAATGTTAAGGCATTATTTGCCTTTTTTTTAACTGTCATTCTTAGAGTAGCGCACCATGGAGTTTTCTGAAGGCTGCATGGTAGGGGATATTGCAAGAGAGAGAACGCAGAAGCATGTATGAGACTCCAGCTGCCTTCAATTAAACTAAACGTTAAAGAGCTTGTAAATCTGGCCACTTTTCTCATTAAATTGTTTTTTGTTTTGATAAATTTAATATTTTTTCATTTTGGTTTTAACTTCTTTCTCGCTCTCTCTTTCTTTTGAAAGCGTCTAACTCTGTCACCCAGGCTGGAGTGCAGTGGTACAATCACAGCTCACTGCAACCTCAAATTCCTGGGATCAAGCAATCCTCTTGCCTCAGCCTCCCAAGTAATTGAGACTACAAGTGAGAGCAACTGTGCTCAGCTAATTTTTTTTTTTTTTTTTTTTTTTGAGTCAGTCTCGCTCTGTTGCTCAGGCTGGAGTACAATGGTGCAATCTTGGCTCACTGCAACCTCTGCCTCCCAGGATCAAGCGATTCTCCCTGCCTCAGCCTACCGAGTAGCTGGGATTACAGGTGCCCACCACCACGCCCAGCTAATTTTTGTATTTTTAGTAGAGATGGGGTTTTGCCATGTTGGCCAGGCTGATCTCAAACTCCTGACCTCAGGTGATCTGCCCACCTCGGCCTCCCAAAGTGCTGGGGTTACAGGTGTGAGCCACCGCACCTGGCCACTCGGCTAAGTTTTTTATGGGAGAGACAGGGACTCAATATGTTGCCCAGGTTGGTCTTGAACTCCTAGGCTCAAGTGATCGTAATGCCTTGACCTATCAAAGTGCTGGGATCACAGGCGTGAGCCACCACCCCCAGTTGGTTCTAATTTCTTATGTAGTAGATATCAATAGATACAAGTCACGTGAACATAAACTCCTTTGAGGTCCTCAATAAACTTTTTTTTTTGAGACAGAGTCTTACTCTGTCACTCAGGCTGGAGTGCAGTGGCGCAATCCTGGCTCACTGCAACCTCCGCCTCCCTAGTTCAAGCAATTCTCCTGTCTCAGCCTCCTGAGTAACTGGGATTACAGGTGCACACTACAACACCCAGCTAATTTTTGTATTTTTAATAGAGACAGGGTTTTGCCATGTTGGCCAGGCTGGTCTCAAACTTCTGACCTCAGGTGATCTGCCCACCTCGGCCTCCCAAAGTGCTGGGATTACAGGCGTGAGCCACCATGACCTGCCCTCAATAATTTTTAAGAATGTAAATGGTTCCAAAGAGCAAAACACTTTAGAAGCACTGTTTATTAGTATAATCTCTCTAAACTCAGAAAGCACAGAGGGCTTAATATGTGAACATCATTGTTAGAAATGATTTAGAAATGATCTTCAAGCAGTGTTTTGTTTTGTTCATTGAAGAAACAGACCAGTGTAGAATGGGTACATATTCCTACACCTCTAACCCACCCCAGGTGCACACATGAATGCATAAATTAATTTAGTGGGGGAAATTTACATGCCAGTACATGAGACTCTGCCATGGAAAGAGTGTGTCTTCACTCTCGTAAGTGCTGAGAAGCACTAAGCTTTCTTTTGTCATGTTTTTCATGGCTACAGTTATTAGCCTAGACTGTCATCAACGAAATGCTTTGTGCAGGAAATTGCAATGGTAGAAATAGCAAATTTTGAACCCACACAGACACTAATGTGTGAACAAATTGAGGCTTGATGCTCCCACTAATTGTATCAATACAAAAGAGAGTCATGATTTGAACATGTAGTGGTCTTCATTTTTTCTTCAATGATACAATTCAGGGAGATGACAGAGTAAGTTTGTATACTTAGATACATGAATTTCTTACATTTTCATTATGGAAATTTAAAAATATGTATAAAAGTGGAGAGTGTAGCACATTAAACTCCATGTGTTTGTTATCAGCTTCAGCAATTACTATTATGTTACCAATATTGTTTCATCTAACCCTCCCACCACCCCTCTTTTTAGATGAAATTTTAAAAACAAATTTCAGACATTGTATTATTTCACTCATAAATGCTTTAACATGGATTGCTAATAGATAAGGACTTCAAAATTATATGTAGTACAATGGACGATAATTCCTTGGTATCATCTAATACCTAGCCCGTGTTTGAATTTCCCTGATTGTCTTAAAAATATTCATTTGCAGTGGGGATTTTTATTATTTATTTATTTATTTTTGTTTTGTTTTTCTGAGAGACAAGGTCTTACTCTATCACCCAGGCTGGAGTGCAGTGGCATGATCTTGGCTCACTGTAAACTCTACCTCCCAGGTTCAAGCAATTCTCTGCCTCAGCCTCCCAAGTAGCTGGGACCACAGATGTGTTCCATTATGCCTGTAATTTTTAAATTTTTTGTAGAGATGGGGTCTCCCTCTGTTGCCCAGGCTGGTCTCAAACTCCTGGGCTCAAGTTATCCTCCTGCCTTAGCCTCCCAAAAGAGTTGGGATCACAGGCATAAGCCAGGTCACCTGGCCTGCAGTGGGTTTTTGGTGGGGGTTTTTTTTGGTTTCTTTTTTTGCCCCAGGATTAAATAAGTTTCACTATTTCCTTTGTCTCTTAAATCTTTTTAAATCTCATTTGTGGCCGGGCTTGGAGGCTCATGCCTAATCCCAGCACTTTGGGAGGCCGAGGCAGGTGGATCACAAGGTCAGGAGTTCGAGACCAACTTGGCCAACATGGTGAAACCCTGTCTCAACTAAAAGTAAAAAAATTAGCCCGGCGTGGTGGCATGCACCTGTAATCCCAGCTACTTGGCAGCCTGAGGCAGAGAATCATTGGAACTGGGGAGGCGGAGGTTGCAGTGAGCTGAGATCACGCTACTGCACTCCAGCCTGGGTGACAGAGCAAGACTGCATCTCAAAAAAAAAAAAAATCTCATTTGTTTGTTGAAGAATCTAGGCAACATGTGAATTATTAAACTTTATAAATAAGGAAGTAAAAGAGCACAAAGAAAAAGATACCAAACTCCTTTTAATACATAATAAGGCTGGACGCACTGGCTCACACCTGCAATCCCAGCACTTTGGGAGGCCAAGGGAGGAGGATCACTTGAGGTCAGGAGTTCAAGACAAGCCTGGCCAACATGGTGAAACCCTGTCTCTACTAAAAATGCAAAAATTAGCTGGGCATGGTGGCGCATGCCTGTAGTCCCAGCTACTTGGGAGGATGAGGCATGAGAATCACTTGAACTCAGGAGGCGAAGGTTGCAGTGAGCCAAGATTGCGCCACTGTACTCCAGTCTGGGCAACAGAGTAAAACTGTGTCTCAAAAAAAAACCAAAAAAAAACAAAAAATACCATAATGGATTCAAGTTAGATAGTTAGATGTAGCTAAGAATCTCTAGCTAAAATTAGACTGGGAGATAAAATATGGCATTTAAAGTAGAGTGGTAAACTGCTTTCTCAAGGCACAGTCACTTTGGTTATTTCTCTTTCCTCTTCTGTCACCTGAGGGAGAATGGGGGCCTTAAAGGAATAGAAAGACCGTCTTGGATGAGACAGGGCTAGGAGGTCAAACCTATGTCAGAGTAATCTATTTAAATAAAAGAAAGCTACCGGCCCCCAAAGACAATTTCAAAGGAGGGCTTTCAGTGCCAGCCTTCTATAGTTTCAGAGTAGAGTACTGGCTCCTTGCCCACCATACACAAGCTATTCTATTTTCTTTTTCTTTTTTTATTGAGATAGAGTTTTGCTCTTGTCCCCTAGGCTGGAGTGTAATGGGGCGATCTTGGCTCACTGCAACCTCTGTCTCCTGGTTTCAAGTGATGCTCCTGCCTTAGCCTCCCGTGTAGCTGGGATTGTAGGTACGTGCTGCCATGCCTGGTTAATTTTTGTATTTTTAGTAGAGACAGGGTTTCACCGTGTTAGCCAGGCTGGTCTCGAACTTCTGACCTCAAGTGATCCACCCACCTCGGCCCTCCAAAGTGCTAGGATTGCAGGTGTAAACCACCACGCCCGGCCTCTATTTTATTTTTCAACAAACTTAAAGGTACTCTGCCCGGATCTTCTTCAGGGCTCAGAAATCTCTATCCCTGCTGTGGGGAATGTGAATGGGTGAACAGCATGGAGCTACCTTTCCCAAGGCCTTCCTAGAGGGCAGCCCTAGGCCAATGATGGGCTGCAGGGGTTGGGGGCACAAACTCCTGTTTTTCTTACCTCAATTTGTTATGATGCTGAAGGACCATCCCAACTCCAGAGCTCATCACAGAACTATAGAGCAGGCTGAGGCCTCAGCTGCAACTGCACTGTGGGTTTCTAAGGCCTCTGGTCTCAGGCAGGCCTAGGAAGGGAGCCCAGCTGGACAGGCAGCAGCACCCATGGCTCCCAGTGCCCAAGGACCAAGGGCAACAGGTGGACAGCCTTGACCAAGACGCGTCCTGAAAGATGGCCAGGCCAGGGTACTCCAAGGGTACATAGCTCTTCCCTCAATCCACCCCGCAGTAAATGAGCACAAAACCTGGCCACTGCAGTCTTAGCCCCCAGGGATTCCCTGACAGGCCATAGAGAACTCCCAGAGCCCTGGGGACAGCTGCACTTGCCCCACATTAAAAAAAGAAAAAGTGCTGCCTTCCTCACTTCCTGCAGGTGTTATCTCCAGAGAGCACTCCCCAACAAATCTTCTGCACTCATTTCTATCTCAGAGTTTGATTCCCACAAACTCAAGCTAAAATACTTGGTTTAAAAAAAAAAAAAAAAAGTCTCCTCCCACTCTTATTCTCCAGCCACCCAGTTTCTTTCCAGAATCAATGATATTTACCAGTTTGCCATATATACTTGCAGAGATATTCCATGCAGTTACAAACATACATGCATGGATTCTGTCTCTCTCATTGTTTTTACACAAATGGCAGTTACTATACAAATCATTCTACACTTGGCCTTTTTCTTTTAATCATGTATCTTGCAAAGCTGCCTTATTATTTTTAATGGATGTTTATAATAGATGTCCCACAGGTTATTTGGCCATTACTCTATTATTATTGTGTATTAAGTTGTTTCCAATCTTTTGCTATTACATACCATACTACTTACATACTATAATCTTGTGTATGTGTCTTTTCAGAAGTATGTGATCACATCTCTAACATACATAGCTAGAAGTAGAATTGCTTGGTCAAAGAATATGTGTCTTAATTTATTTTATTTTATTATTTTTTTTTTTTTCTTCTTCGAGACAGGATCTCACTCTGTTGCTCAGGCTGGAGTGCAGTGGCATGATCTCGGCTCACTGCAATCTCCACTTCCCAGGTTCAAGAGATTCTCCTGCCTCAGCCTCCCGAGTAGGTGCAATTACAGGCACACACCACCACACCCAGCTAATTTTTGTATTTTTAGCAGAGACAGGGTTTCCCATGTTGGCCAGGCTGGTCTCGAACTCCTGACCTTAACTGATCCTCCTGCCTCGGCCTCCCAAAGTGCTGGGATTACGGGCGTGAGCCACCACACCTGGCCTAGAAAGGACTATTTTAATGAAAATGTTGAATAAGATTAGGACTATTTTTAAGTTATCACTGATAATGTAATAAAAATCTGTCTTCCCTCCACCCCACCTTCCAAAACTTGCTCCTCCTGTAGTCTGCCACATTGTGGTAAATGCCGACTTCATCCTTCTACTTGACAAAGGATAACTAAAATTATCCTTGGCTCTTCCCTTTCTCTCACATCCTCTATTTGACCCATCAGTGGATCTTGTCAGCTCTACCTTTAAAATATCTCTAGAGTCTGACTTCTTTCTGACTTCTTTTCATAACCTTGCCCAGCACCCTGGTCTAAGCCACCGTCACAGATTATTGTAGAGGCTTCTAAATGATTTTTCCTGTTTCTATCCTGGTCCTTCCACAGTTTACTCTCAGGAAGTCAGAGAGCTCCTTTTTTTTTTTTTTTTTTTTTTTTCCTGAGAGTCTCACTCTGTCACCCAGGCTGGAGTGCAGTGGCACGATCTGGCTCACTGTAACCTCCGCCTCCCGGGTTTCACTCGCGTCCATGTGAAGAGACCACCAAACAGACTTTGTGTAAGCAATAAAGCTTTTTAATCACCTGGGTGCAGGCGGGCTGAGTCTGAAAAGAGAGTCAGCGAACGGAGATAGGGGTGGGGCCGTTTTGTAAGATTTGGGTGGGTAGTGGAAAATTACAGTCAAAGGGGGTTGTTCTCTGGCAGGCGGCGGGGTGGGGGTGGGGGGTCACAAGGTGCTCAGTGGGGGAGTTTATGAGCCAGGATGAGCCAAGAGAAGGAATTTCACAAGGTAATGTCATCAGTTAAGGCAGGGACTGGCCATTTTCACTTCTTTTGTGGTGGAATGTCATCAGTTAAGGCAGGAACCGGCCATTTTCACTTCTTTTGGATTCTTCACTTGCTTTGGGCCATCTGGACTTAGACGTGCAGTAACAGGGGATACCATGGCTTAGCTTGGGCTCAGAGGCCTGACACCAGGTTCAAGCGATTCTCCTGCCCCAGCCTCCTGAGTAGCTGGGATTACATGCACGCGCCATGTGTAGCTAATTTTTGTGTTTTTAGTAGAGACAGGGTTTTACCATGTTGGTCAGGCTGGTCTCAAACTCCCGACCTCAAGTGGTCTGCCCGTCTCTGCCTCCCAAAGTGGTGGGATTACAGCCATGAGCCAGCTCTCCTGGCCGAGAGCTCCTTTTAAAATACAATTCAGGCCAGTGCGGTGGCTCACGCCCGTAATCCCAACACTTTGTGAGGCTGAGGTGGGTGGATCACCGAGGTCAGGAGTTCAAGACCAGCCTGGCCAACATGGTGAAACCCTGTCTCTACTAAAAAAATACCAAAAAAATTAGCCAGCGTGGTGGCACCCACCTGTAATCCCAGCTACTAGGGAGGCTGAGGCAGGAGAATAGCTTCAACCTGGGAGGTGAAGGTTGCAGTGAGCTGAGATTGCGCCACTGCACTCCAGCCTGGGCAACAGAGCCAGACTCCATCTCAAAAAAAAAAAAAAAGAAAAGAAAAATTAATGTTGGAAAATTAAGCAAGTTAAAGCTTAATTTTAAGATATGCCAGGGTAAGGTTATATTTAATTACTTATGCAGTAGGCAATCACTGAGAAGAAATAAGCAGAAATAAATAGAATGGGAAATGGGTTTAAAATGAATAGTCTACTAGCATGTCAAGATGCCTTGGGGCTAGAAAGGCTGTTCAGAGTCTAATGCTATGGTGTCATTGAGAGAGCCTGAAATAAGTGATGGCAATTTTAGAAAGGAATCATATGAAAAACGCTGTGTACATTGACTAGACATAAGTTGGCAAGTGAATGGTTTTAGAAGGTAAAAGAGGAAACACAGAGGCCACGGAGATTTTAAGTCCAGGTGATACTAGAAGCACGTGCTAGATGCTGTTCGTTCCTAATGAAACAGGTCTTAGATCCTCCAACACCTCTGTCTTAGTCTATTTACAGTGCTATGAAGAAATACCTGAGACTGTGTAATTTACAAAGAGAGAGGTTATATTTGGCTCACGGTTCTGCAGGCAATACAAGACGCATGGTACCAGCATCTGCTTCTAATGAGGGGCTCAGGAAGCTTCCACTCACAGCAGAAGGCAGAAGGGATCAGGCATCACATGACAAGAGGAAGGAGGCAAGAGAAAGGGGAAGGTACCAAGCTCTTTTTAAGAACCAATTCTTGAGGGAACCTAGTAGAGCAAGAGAGAACACACTCATTACTATGATATTGGGGATCAAATTTTAACATGAGATTTGGAGAGGGAAACTATCCAAACTATATTAACCTCCTCTAGTGTTTGATGCATTTTTCTGTAAGGAGATTTTGAAATCATTCCCCAGATCCTCAGCAGAGAAAGCCAGCAACACCTTAGGTCTCAGTTCTTAAGGAAATCACTGTTCCTTTTATACTAGTAATAGGAGTACACAGATTAAACACTGAAGAGCCAGGTTTGTGGTAAACTGAATGGAGCAAAATGCTTGACAAAGAGGGGGAAGAGATCATCTGTCTTTTCTGTCCCTTGAAAAGCCTTACAAGATGTCGTTGCTCAAACCGCAGCTGAGCACTAGAATTTGACAAAACCTTGCATGGCTGTTCAGCAAGGCATCATCCAACAGCTGAAACTGAATCTAGTAGCCCCAGCCTCTGAGGATTGCTCATTGTCCTCACTTGTGGGAAAGTCAGCCCAATGGAAACATGCATATTACACAATGGGTGAGAGACATAGGCAGCCCAGAAAAAGTCAGAGACCCTGATGCTTTCCAGTCCCTTCCTTGTCTATACTTGGCCTAGATTTCTCTTCTTTTTCTTTCTTTTTTTTTTTTTTTTGGAGACTGAGTCTCGCTCTGTCACCCAGGCTGGAGTGCAGTGGCACGATCTTGGCTCACTGCAAGCTCCGCCTCCTGGGTTCACGCCATTCTCCTGCCTCAGCCCCCTGAGTAGCTGGGACTACAGGCACCTGCCACCACACCCCGCTAATTTTTTGTATTTTTAGTAGAGATGGGATTTCACCGTGTTAGCCAGGATGGTCTTGATCTCCTCGCCTCAGCCTCCCAAAGTGCTGGGATTACAGGCATGAGCCACCACGCCCAGCCCACTTGGCCTAGATTTCTTACACAAGCATCAAGAGATCAGTTAAATGCCCTGTCCTATACGAAAAAAACCCAAAAACCAAAACCAAAAAACAAACAAACAAAAACTATGTGATTCAGAAAAACAGAATGTAAGAAGACTTTACATTTACCAGGAAAACAGATTTATCTGCGGTAGCTTTTGGAAATCTTTCTTTAATAATTTTGTGCCTTCCAAATGACTTTCTTTAAGAAAATGATTACTGAAACCAGAAAATAGGATTTTATTGGAACACAGCCATACCTGTTTGTTTCTAAAGGAATTAAAACTTCAATAGCTTGTAGCTTAATGTTGAATTCATTCTTGGCTTGGGCTATGCGTCGCTGATGCGGTGCTGTCCAGGTGCCCTGGAGTGTTTCTTGGTATTGCCAAACACAGCCATTTCCCACTGGACTTCCTTGGCCCCATTTTCCACTCCTCTGAAAGATAAATCACCCCCAATTACTGCCTTAATTGAATGGAATATTTGAGTCGACGTGATTATATCTAGCGCCAGAAGCAAAGAATCTAGCGTCTTTGACTCATCTCCAAATGTTAAATTCCAAAAATAAAAGATACTCAGTGATTAAATAGTTTATTGTAAGTTAAGTTGACTGCAAAATTTAATGCACTGAAGTTCTGTGCTCCCACTCCTCTCAGCCTATAAAGAACTGTTGCTGTGTATTTCTTGAAGAAATACACTATATATAATCATTAAATATCAGAGCTAGAAAGGCTCTTAGAGGTCCCATTGATCTCTCTCACATTTCATCTTACAGTTGATAAAACTCAGGCTCAGAGAGGTAAAGTTACGTTTTACCACAAGGTGCAATGGCTCATGCCTGTAATCCCAGCACTTTGGGAGGCTGAGGTGGCTAGATGACCTGAGGTCAGGAGTTTGAGACTAGCCTGGCCAATATGGTGAAACCTTGTCTCTACTAAAAATACAAAAATTAGCCTGGTATGGTGGCAGGTGCCTGTAATCCCAGCTACTCGGGAGGCTGAGACATGAGAATCGCTTGAACCCAGGAGGCGGAGGTTGCAATGAGCCGAGACCACACCACTGCACTCCAGCCTGGATGACAGTGCAATATTCCATTTCAAAAAAAAAAAGTTACATTTTTACCAGACCCTATAAGACGCTGGTAGAGGAGCCAGAAATGGAATCTAGTTCTCAGCCGTGGGCTTTTGTGCTTTATCATGTTTACAATAGAATAGCTAAGTGACACTGTTAGCAATATAATCTTTAGGCAGAATAACTAAAACAATTCAGTCGTTTTTCAGAGATGTGCCAGAGAATCTGGATGAGAAGAAACCTTTGGAAACATGCAGTTCAACTTTCTAGTACATCAGAAATTCCATTAGAGTTCCTAGGTAGAGGGTATACTAGTTAGATTAATATCCCTCTTGCTGCTGCTTTAAAAAAACAACTCCTGGCCAGGTGCAGTGGCTCACTCCTGTAACCCCAGAACTCTGGGAGGCCTAGGTGGGTGGATCACCTGAGGTTGGGGTTCAAGATCAGCCTGACCAACATGGAGAAACCCCGTCTCTACTAAAAATACCAAAAATTAGCCGGGCTTAGTGGCACATGCCTGTAATCCCAGATACTCGGGAAGCTGAGGTAGGAGAATTGCTTGAACTTGGGAGGGGGAAGTTGCAGTGAGCCGAGATTGCACCATTGCACTCCAGCCTGGGCAACAAGAGTGAAATTACGTCTCAAAAAAAAAAAATAAATAAAATAAAATAAAACAACTCCTAAACCTTGGTGGCTAAACATGGTAAAAGTTTATTTCTCATTCACTTAAGAGTGCAGGTGTTCCTGACTGGTGGCAGCCTTCCATGAGGTGATTCAGGAACCCAGGCTCCTTTAATCTGGGTAGGGTTAACCAGTAGGGTTAACCCAGCTGTAGGGTTTCCATGTCCTCTGCATGCAGGATGAAGGATGGAGAAAGAACAAGCAGAGAAGTCTTCTTAATCTTCTTGGTCTTGAGAGAATACATCTCATTTCCTCTCACATTCCACTGATGAGAACTATCCACATGGCCCTGGCTAGTTGCAAGGAGGCTGAGAAATGCAGTCTATGGCTGGACACTGCCTCCGGGCACTGTGGAAGGGGGAGCACAAATGTTTGGTGAACCTTCCGGAAGCAAGGGGCTGGGCCTATCCCCCTGCATCCATCAGTCATTGACCACAGATTATCTGTGGGGTGGGGAGTATGTTAATCTTTCAGTCATCTGAGGCTTAGGCAGCTCCCTTCAGCCAAATGCAAGTCTCTGGGGAGGAGCACATGTGTAAACCATTAGCAGCCAACGCTGGCACACCAGCCTGCCTAGGGGGATTTATGAGGGCACCAACAGCATCTGCTACAGTCTACCCTTTGTACCATTCAGCTCCAAATGTTTCTCATGTTAATGTCAGTCCATCTGGCTGCAGGTTTTCTGGGATTCTGGCTGGTGCAATTTCTGGGACCTTATAAGAGAAGGGCTAGTGGAACAAACTTAACAACCCTGACTGCTGCAGCTGGTCCTGAGGCTATAATAAATACAGTGTTGCCCAGGATGAATTGTTGCTCTTTGCAGAATGAAAGGGGTCTGATATAATCATTTTGCCACCAAGTAGCGGTTGGTTTTCTCAAGGTGCTGTACTGCCTGGAGGGCTCAGTTTTGCTCTTTGTTCCTGCGGCTGGACACTCAGCAGCAACAGTAACTGGATCAGCGTTGTTGAGAGGGAACCCATGCTGCTGAACTCACGCATAACCCACATTGCTTCTACCACGGCTACTCTGCTCATAAACCACTGTGCAAATGCTGGTGTGGCTGAGGATAGAAGCTAGCTGCCACCCACTAGATGACTGCTTATTTAGAGCCTCATCTGCAGTGCATGCTGTCTAGTGGACATTAGCTGGCATTTCTTGCCCACTGCTGTCAATCTACTCACATGCTTCTTCTCCAAGCATTCTTTTTTTGTTTGTTCGTTTTTGAGATGGAGTCTCGCTCTGCTGCCCAGGCTGGAGTGCAGTGGCGCAATCTTGGCTTGCTGCAACCTCTGCCTCCCAGGTTCAAGCAATTCTCCTGCCTCAGCTTCCAAGGGGCTGGAATTACAGGTGTGTGCCACCATGCCCAGCTAATTTTGTATTTTTAGTAGAGACAGGGTTTCACTATGTTGGCCAGGCTAGTCTCAAATTCCTGACTTCAGGTGATCCACCTGCCTCGGCCTCCCAAAGTGCTGGGATTACAGGCATGAGCCACCATGTCCAGCCTCTCTAGGCATTCTTTGTAATTTTTTCAGTCTTGTTATTTCCAAGCCAGCAGACCACTTGCCACTGCCCATGAACTGTGTATCCCCACCTTTTGCTGGGCAATGTTTCTCTCCACACATAGTAGATAATCAGGAGCCCCCCACCCCCTGAATTTCTGGACATTGAGATAATTAGTGTCCACCATTATCTTTCAGCCCAAATGGGCCTTAGAGCAGCAACAGTCTCTTTTCTGCCTATAGCAACATACCAAGGCCAGGATTTTTCTTTCTCTATCGGGTGGTCCTAGTGAAGCCTCATGAAACTGTAGGTACAAGCTGAAGGAAAAATGTTTGTGTAAGAATAGTGGGTGATATGTCAGCCTGGACTACTGACATCAGTTTGTACAGATTATTTGTGCCTTCCGGACCTACCTGATCCCAGTTTCAGATGTACTGTTTCCACCTTATAATGGAATGCACTGGCGTCCTCGAGTTTATGACTTGGTAGATCATAATAGGCAGCTCACTCTAATTTCATGATCATTGGATGTCTCATAATCAGTCTCTTCCAGGTCCCAATAGTGTGTGAGAAGTTGGGTTTTTTGTTTGTTTGTTTGTTTTTGAGACAGGGTCTCACTCTGTTGCCTGAGCTGGAGTGCAGTGGCCTGATCTTGGCTCAATGCAACCTCTGCCTCCCGAGGCTCAAGCAGTTCTCATGCCTCAGCCTCCCAAGTAGCTGAGACTATAGGCCCATGCCACCACACCTGGCTAATTTTTTGTATTTTTAGTATAGATGGGGTTAACTATGTTGGCTAGGCTGGTCTTGAACTCCTGAGCTCAAGCGATCCACTCACCTTGGCCTCCCAAACTGTTGGGATTACAGGTGTGAGCCACCACGCCAGAGCTGGTTGTTGTTGTTGTTGTTGCTTTTTTACTGTTGTTTGTTTGAGATGGAGCCTCGCTGTGTTACACAGGCTGGAGTGCAGTGGCACAATCTTGGCTCACTGCAAGATCCGTCTCCCTGGTTCAAGTGATTCTCCTGTCTCAGCCTCCAGAGTAGGTGGGGTTACAGGTGTGTACCACCACACCCAACTAATTTTTGTATTTTTAGTGGAGATGGGGTTTTGCCACGTTGGCGAGGCTGGTCTCAAACTCCTGACCTCAAGTGACCTGCCTGCCTTGGCCTCTAAAAGTGCTGGAATTACAGGCATGAGCCACCACGCCTGGCCCAGAAGCTGTTTTTCGAATGGTATACAGTTTTGTTACCAGTGGCTTGGCCTTGCCCCAGAACCCTTCTCATCTGCCCTGAGATTCTCATATTTGAGCTTTTACACTGCATGTTTATCTACCACAGATACATCTAGTACCTTAGAATCTCCTTGGTCATATGGCCCAAGTGGCAATGTTCCTTGCAGTGCAAACTGGATCTACTATAGAGCCTTTTTCTGCCCTGGGTTTCACTTAAACTGGTAACTTCAAGGCTGGAGACGGTGGCTCACTCCTGTAATCCCAGCACTTTGGGAGGCCAAGGCAACCAGATCACCTGAGGTTAGGAGTTTGAGATGAACTGGCCAACATGGTAAAACCCCATCTCTACTAAAAATACAAAAATTAGGTGGGTGTGGTGGTGGGCACCTATAATCCCAGCTACTAGGGAGGCTGAGGCAGGAGAATTGCTTGAACCCGGGAGGTGGAGGTTGCAGTGAGTTGAGATTACATCATTGCACTCCAGCCTGGGCAACAAGAGCGAGACTTTTCTCAAAATAAAAATAAAAATAAATAAATAAACTGGTAACCTTCATCATCATCTAATGAATGAATCAAAGCAGTGTTCTCCAAGTGTGATATATAACTCCAATATGCATAGTGGCCTACCATGCTCTGTGCTTTTTTCTTAGTGGTAGGAGTTGGAAGGTATAATAGCTTGTTCTTTACCATAGAGGACATGTGCCGGCATGCCTCAGAACACTGGACCCCTGTAAACTTCACCAATGCATGTGGCAGACTCCTTTAAGGGCTTATCTTCTACCTTCTGAAGTGCATGTGTCTTATCAGCAACCCAGGGTACTTCTTATGTTCACTTATCATATCAACATAACTGCTGAATGTGAAATTCTGTGGAATGGCCACATGATCTGGGTCCCTTTGGACTGCATTTTGATGGAGAATAGGAGCGTTAACATAGTCCTGACACAAAGTCATGAATATATTCAATTGCATTAATTTATATTTATATAGTTGCCAGTCCAATAGCTACACACCACATATCAAAATCTATGTTAATCTGTTCTAGTAAAAATACTACTTCCAGTCCAAGAGCTTTAATTGGGGATACTATTTGTTGAGTTTCTGGTAGTCCATGTCATCTGGCACAATTCGTTTGATTTTTGCAGAAACCAAGTTATCGAATTAAATGGGGATATGTGAGAATCATTGTTTCTGCATCCTTTAATCCTTGAGGATGGTACTAATGTTTACTAGTCCACCTAGGATACAATATTGTTTTCATGATATTGCTATTTATTTACTTCAGTGGTTTGTTTTGTTTTGTTTTGTTTTGAGACAGGGTCTCACCCTGTCACCCAGGCAGGAGTGCAGGGGCACAATCATGGCTCACTGCAGCTTTGACCTCCCTGGCTCAAGCAATCCTCCCACCTCAGCCTCCTGACTAGCTGGGACTATAGGCATGCACCACCACACCCAGCTAATTTTTGTATTTTTTTGTAGAAATAAGGTTTTATCATGTTGCCCAGACTAGTCTCAAACTCCTGGGCTCAAGCAGTCCTCCTGCCTTGGCCTCACAGAAGGCTGGGATTACAGGCGTGAACCATCTTGCCCAGCCTATCTTCAGTTTTTAAACTTTTTATTTTGAAAGAATTACAGACTCACAAGAAGTTGAAAAAATAGTACAGTGGTCCTGCGTGCCCAGGTTTCCCCTGCTTTCTCCATACACTCAAATGCCAGAGCCATTCCACAAGTTAACACAACTTCTAACTACACTTCGTCCCCAGTAAACTACAGGTGAACATTTTAGCAATTGCATCATCGCAGTAATTCCCACCACCGATGATGGGGTTCTCACTGCCATCTAGTGGACGAGTGATCCAATGTCCAAATCTAGATCTAGTCAGTTTCCTAGGCCCACTTATGTCACTACCTTTAGATTATGTTGCTGGGTGGGCAGAAACTGAGGCAGGAATTCTTGCTTCAGTGATTTTAAGAAGGAAGCTGGGAGTAAGAAAAGTTGAAGACACCAGGGAAAAAGTTAGGCAAAATGACTTCAGAAGTTTAGCCTCCTGGCTGGGCCCAGTGGCTCACGTCTGTAATTCCAGCACTTTGGGAGGCTGAAGCGGGTGGATCACTTGAGATTAGGAGTTCAAGACCAGCCTGGACAGCATGGTGAAACCCCGTCTCTACTACAAATACAAAAATTAGCCGGACACGGTGGTGTGTGCCTGTAATCTCAGCTATTTGGGAGGCTGAGGCAGGAGAATCGCTTGAACCCGGGAGGCAGGCGGAGGTTGCATTGAGCTGATATCATACCACTACACTCCAACCTGGGCAACAGAGCGGTGAGACTCTGCCTCAAAAAAAATATATAATAATAATAATAATAATAAAGGAAGTTTAGCCTCCACCTGATCCGCACTGCAAGCTCTCAGCTGTTAATTGTACCACAGAAGTTGTCCCACCCCGAGGCGAGAAGGCTGCTGTATCCCTTCATCAGTGAGTCTTTGGCCCTGGCTCCTCCAGGAAGAGGACATAACCTCTCAGCCATCATCTCCAGGACCCACTTCTAGGGGAGGAGGCTCCTCTCAGCCAACAACAATCATCTGTGAAAGGACAATGGCCTGAGCCATTAGCAGCCAAGGCCCGTAGCAGCTGGAGGATGAATGCACAGCCGGGTGAGGGGGTACGGGCAGGGCACCCAGCAGCATCTGCTCTACCTCCCCGAGGAGATGACATTCAATTTAAAAGCCGAACAATGTGGCTGGGCAAGGTGGCTCACCCCTGTAATCCCAGCACTTTGGGAGGCCGAGGTGGGCAGATCACCTGAGGCCAGGAGTTTGAGACCAGCCTGGCCAACATGGTGAAACCCCGTCTCTACTAAATATACAAAAATTAGCCAGGTGTGGTGGTGCACACCTGTAATCCCAGCTACTCCAGAGGCTGAGGCACAAGGATTGCTTGAATCTGGGAGGCAGAGGTTGCAGTGAGCTGCGACTGCACCACTGTACTCCAGCCTGGGTGACAGAGTGAGACTCCACCTCAAAAAAAAAAGGAAAAAAGAAAAAACTGGGCTGACTCTCTTTTCGGGCTCAGCCCGCCTGCACCCAGGTGATTAAAAAGCTTTATTGCTCACACAAAGCCTGTTTGGCGGTCTCTTCACATGGATGTGCGTGACATTTGGTGCTGAAAACCTAGGACAGGAGGACTCCTTCGGGAGACCAGCCCCCTGTCCTTGCCCTCACTCCATGAGGAGATCCACCTACAATCTCGGGTCCTCAGACCAGCCAGCCCAAGGAACATCTCACCAATTTCAAATCCGGTAAGCGGTCTTTTCACTAAACTTCTGCCATCCATTCCCCCTTCTTCTCTCAAGAACTTAAACGCCTTGTTTTCTTCTAAATACTGCTTGGCCCCAATACAAACTCGACAGTAGTTCCAAGTGGCCAGAGAATGGCACTTTCAATTTGTCTATCCAATACAAGATCCTTATGCAAGATCTAGATAATTTTTGTCGAAAAATGGGCAAATGGTCTGAGGTGCCTGACATCCAGGCATTCTTTTACACATTGGTCCCTTCCTAATCTCTGCTCCCAGTGCGACTCGTCCCAAACCTTTCTTCTTTCTCTCCTGTCTGTTCCTTCAGTCTCCACTCCAAGCTCTGAGTTCTTTGAATCCTCCTTTCCTACGGACTCATCTGACCTCTCCCCTCCTCCCCAGGCTGCTCCGCGCCAGGCCTAGCCAGGTCCCAATTCTTCCTCAGCCTCCCCTCCCCCACCCTATAATCATTCCATCACCTCCCCTCCTCACACCTGGTCTGGTTTACAGCTTCGTTCTGGGACTAGCCCTCCCCCACCTGCCCAACAATTTCTTCTTAGAAAGGTGGCTGGAGCTAAAGGCATAGTCACAGTTAATGCTCCTTTTTCTTTAACTGACCTCTCCCAAATCAGTGAGCGTTTAGGCTCTTTTTCATCAAATATAAAAACCCAGCCCAGTTCATGGCCCATTTGGCAACAACCCTTAGATGCTTTACCGCCCTAGACCCAGAGAGGCCAGAAGGCTGTTTTATTCTCAATATGCATTTTATTACCCAACCCCTCCCGACATTAGAAAAAACTCCAAAAATTGGATTCTGGTCCTCACACCCCACAACAGGACTTAATTAACCTCACCTTCAAGGTGTACAATAATAGAGAAGAAGCAGCCAAGCGACAATGCATCTCTGAGTTACAGCTACCTGACTCCACTGTAAGACAACCCGAAACCATGTCTCCAGCATACAAAAACTTCAGAACATCCAAGCCACAGCTCCCAGGGGCTCCTTCAAAACCTCCTTGTGGACCTTGCTTCATATGCCAAAAGCCTGGCCACTGGGCCTCAGAATGCCTGCAGCCTGGGATTCCTCCTAAGCTGTGCCCTGTCTGTGCAGGCCCCCACTGGAGGTTGGACTGTCCAACTCACATCGCTGCCACTCCTAAAGCTCCTCGAGCTCAAACCCAACGTTGCTTGGCCGACTCCTTCCCAGATCTCCTTGGCTTAACAGCTGAAGACTGATGCTGCCCAATCGCTTTGGAAACTCCTGGACTGTCATGGACCCTGAGCTTTGAGTAACTCTTACAGTGGAGGGTAAGTCCATCCCCTGTTTCATGCGCATCCGTGTGAAGAGACCACCAAACAGGCTTTGTGTGAGCAACAAGGCTGTTTATTTCACCTGGGTGCAGGCGGGCTGAGTCCGAAAAGAGAGTCAGCGAAGGGAGATAGGGGTGGGGCAGTTTTATAGGATTTGAGTAGGTAAAGGAAAAAGGGGGGTTCTCTGGCGGGCAGGTGTGGGGGTCACAAGGTGCTCAGTAGGGGAGCTTTTGAGCCAGGATGAGCTAGGAGAAAGAATTTCACAAGATAATGTCATCAGTTAAGGCAGGAACAGGCCATTTTCATTTCTTTTGTGGTGGAATGTCATCAGTTAAGGCAGGAACTGGCCATCTGGATGGGTACATGCAGGTCACAGGGGATATGATGGCTTAGCTTGGGCTCAAAGGCCTGACACCCTGTTTAATCAATATGGGAGCTACCCACTCCACATTACCTTCTTTTCAAGGGCCTGTTTCCCTTGCCCGTTTCCCTTGCCTCCATCCACTGTTGTGGGTGTTGATGGCCAGGCTGCTAGACCCCTTAAAACTCCCCAACTCTGGTGCCAAGTTGGACAACATTCTTTTTTTTTTTTTTTTTTTGAGGTGGAGTCTTGCTCTGTTGCCCAGGCTGGAGTACAGTGGCACGATCTCGGCTCACTGCAAGCTCTGCCTCCCAGGTTCATGCCATTCTCCTGCCTCAGCCACCCAAGTAGCTGGGACTACAGGCGCCCACCACCATGCCTGGCTAATGTTTTGTATTTTTAGTAGAGACGGGGTTTCACCATGTTGGCCAGGATGGTCTTTATCTCCTGATCTCATGATCTGCCCTCCTCGGCCTCCCAAAGTGCTGGGATTACAGGCGTGAGCCACCGCACCCAGCTGGACAACATTCTTTAATGCACTCCTTTTTAATTATCCTCACCTGCCCAGCTCCCTTACTAGGTCGAGACATTTTAACTAAATTATCTGCTTCCCTGACTATTCCTGGGCTACAGCCACACCTCATTGCCACCTTTTTCCCCAGTTCAAAGCCTTCACATCCTCCCCTTGTATCTCCCCACCTTAATCCACAAGTATAGGACACCTCTACTCTCTCCTTGGTGACGGATGATGCACCCCTTACCATCCCATTAAAATCTAATCACCCTTACCCCGCTCAATGCCAATATCCCATCCCACAGCACACTTTAAAGGATTAAAGCCTCTTATCACTTGCCTGTTACAACATGGCCTTTTAAAGCCTATAAACTCTCCTTACAATTCCCCCATTTTACCTGTCCATAAACCAGACAAGCCTTACAGGTTAGTTCAGGATATGCGCCTTATCAACCAAATTATCTTGCCTATCCACCCCGTGGTGCCAAACCCATATATTCTCCTATCCTCAATATCTCCCTCTACAACCCATTATTCTGTTCTAGATAAACCTAGCTGACCCCATAAATCCTAAATCCTTGCCCCACTCCCCTTTCCATTCCTTAAAAAGCAGCCCTAAAAGCTGCTCCCACACTAGCTCTCCCTAACTCATCCCAACCTTTTTCATTACACACAGCCGAAGTACAGGGCTGTGTGGTCAGAATTCTTATACAAGAGCCGGGACCGCACCCTGTAGCCTTTCTGTCCAAACAACTTGACCTTACTTTTTTAGCCTAGCCCTCACGTCTGCATGTGGCAGCTGCCGCTGCTTTAATACTTTTAGAGGCCCTCAAAATCACAAACTATGCTCAACTCACTCTCTACAGTTCTCATAACTTCCAAAGTCTATTTTGTTCCTCACACCTGACACATATACTTTCTGCCCTCCAGCTCCTTTGGCTGTATTCACTGTTTGTTGAGTCTCCCACAATTGCCATTGTTCCTGACCTGGACTTCAATCCGGCCTCCCACATTATTCCTGATACCACAGCTGACCCCCATGACTATATCTTTGATCCACCTGACATTCACTCCATTTCCCCATATTTCCTTCTTTCCTGTTCCTCACCCTGATCACACTTGGTTTATTGATAGCAGTTCCACCAGGCCTAATCGCCACACACCAGCAAAGGCAGGATATGCTATAGTATCTTCCATATCTATCATTGAGGCTACCGCTCTACCCCTCCACTACCTCTCAGTAAGCTGAACTCATTGCCTTAACTCAGGCCCTCATTCTTGCAAAGGGACTACGCATCAATATTTATACTGACTCTAAATATGCCTTCCATATCCTACACCACCATGCTGTTATACAGGCAGAAAGAGGTTTCCTCACTATGAAAGGGCCCTCCATCATTAATGCCTCTTTAATAAAAACTCTTCTCAAGGCTGCTTTACTTCCAAAGGAAGCTGGAGTCATTCACTGCAAGGGCCACCTTGCAGTGGCCTTATCACTCAGGACAATGTTTATGCTAATAAGGTAGCTAAAGAAGCAGCTAGCGTTCCAACTTCTGTCCCTCATCGCCAGTTTTTCTCCTTCTCATCGGTCACTCCCACCTACTCTCCCACTGAAACTTCCACCTATCAATCTCTTCCCACACAGGGCAAACGGTTCTTGGACCAAGGAGAATATCTCCTTCCAGCCTCACAGGCCCATTCTATTCTGTTGTCCTTTCATAACCTCTTCCATGTAGGTTACAAGCCGTTAGCCCACCTCTTAGAACCTCTCATTTCCTTTCCATCATGGAAATCTATCCTCAAGGAAATCACTTCTCAATGTTCCATCTGCTAGTCTACTCTTCCTCAGGGATTGTTCAGGGCCCCTCTCTTCCCTACACATCAAGCTTGGGGATTTGCCCCTGCCCAGGACTGACAAATTGACTTTACTCATATGCCCCGAGTCAGGAAACTAAAATACCTCTTGGTCTGGGTAGACAGTTTCACTGGATGGGTAGAGGCCTTTCCCACAGGGTCTGAGAAGGCCACCATGGTCATTTCCTCCCTTCTGTCAGACAATTCCTCAGTTTGGCCTTCCCACCTCTATACAGTCCGATAATGGACCGACCTTTATTAGTCAAGTCACTCAGGCAGTCTCCCAGGCCCTGGGCATTCAATGGAAACTTCATGCTCCTTATCGCCCTCAATACTCTGGAAAGGTAGAAAGAACTAATGGTCTTTTAAAGACACACCTCACCAAGCTCAGCCTCCAGCTTAAAAAGGACTGGATAGTACTTTTACCACTTGCTCTTCTCAGAATTCGGACCTGTCCTCGGGATGCTACAAGGTACAGCCCATTTGAGCTCCTGTATGGATGCTCCTTTTGATTAGGCCCCAGTCTCATTCCAGACACCAGCCCTCTAGGTGATTATCTTCCAGTCCTCCAGCAAGCTAGACAGGAAATTCGCTGAGCTGCTAATCTTCTTTTGCCTACCCTAGATTCCCAGCCATATGAAGACACCCTAGCTGGTCGATCAGTTCTTTTTAAAAATCTGACCCCTCAAACTCTACAACCTCAGTGGACCTGACCCCACTTAGTCATCTATAGTACCCCAACAGCTGTTCATCTGCAGGATCCTCCTCCCTTTGGGTTCATCATCCCAGAGTAAAGCTGTGCCCATCAGACAGACAGCCTGATTTCTCCTCTTCCGCCTGGAAGTCGCAAGTACTCTCTCCTACTTCCCTTAAACTCACCTGCATTCCTAAAGGATAACAGTAACCCTTATAAGCCTAATACATCCTTTCATTTTTATTAGGTCTCTTCTTCCTTACCCTACTCTTTACAACAGGGCTTTACGCAGTCACCCCCACTACTTGGACTGCACCCAAAAAACTCGTCATCCCTACCATCTTCTGTCTAGTCATACTCCTATTCACCATTCTCAACTACTCGTATATGCCCTGCCCTTGTTTACACTGCTGGTTTACACTTTTCCTCCAAACCATCGTAGCAGATATCTCCTGGTACTTTCCCCAATCTGCCACTCTTGACTCCCTCTTGGAGTGGATAGATGATCTTTGCTGATAGGGCACACACCAATACTTTCACCCTGATGAAGTCCTATTTTTTACTTTTATATTCACTCTTATTCTATGCCACCCTCTACCTCTCCCCAGCTATCTCCACCACACTATCAATCTTACTCACTCTCTCCTAGCCGTTTCTAATCCTTCTTTAACAAACTATTGCTGGCTTTGCCTTTCTCTTTCCTCCAAAATTGCCGAGGACCCGACTTAATGCTAAAAAAATCAAAAGGGGACTCTGTATATTTTTAAATGAAGAGTGTTGTTTTTACCTAAATCAATCTGGCCTGGTATATGACAACATAAAAAAAAACCTCAAGGATAAAACCCAAAAACTCACTAGCCAAGCAAATAATTATGCTGGACCCCCTTGGACACTCTCTAATTGGATGTCCTGGGTACTCCCAATTCTTAGTCCTTTAATACCTATTTTTCTCCTTCTTTTATTTGGACCTCATGTCTTCTGTTTAGTTTCTCAATTCACACAAAACTGCATCTAGGCTATCACTAATCATTCCATACAATAAATGCTCCTTCTAATAACCCCACACCACCACCCCTTACCCCCAAATCTTTCTTCAGTTTAGTCTCTTCCACTCTAGGTTCCCATGCCGCCCCTAATCCCACTTGAAGCAGCCCTGAGAAACATCGCCCATTATCTCTCCATACCACCACCAAACATTTTTGCCACCACAACACTTCATCACCATTTTGTTTTGTTTTTCTTCTTAATATAAGAAGACAAGAATAATTAATAATTAATATAAGAAGTCAGGCCTTTCAGCCCAAGCTAAGCCATCATATCCCCTGTGACCTGCATGTATACATCCAGATGGCCTGAAGCAACTGAAGAACTATGAAAGATGACATTCCATCATTGTGATCTGTTCCTGCCCCACCCTAACTGATCAACTGACCTTATGACAATACACCCTCCCCGCCCTTGTGATAATGTACTTTGTGATATTCCCCAGCCCTTAAGAAGGTACTTTGTAATATCCTCCCTCGACCTTAAGAAAGTACTTTGTAATATTCTCCCTGACCTTGAGAATGTACTTTGTGAGATCCATCCCCTGCCCACAAAAAATTGCTCCTAGCTCCACCACCTATCCCAAACCTATAAGAACTAGTGATAATCCCACCACCCTTTGCTGACTCTCCTTTCGGACTCAGCTCACCTGCACCCAGGTGATTAAAAAGCTTTATTGCTCAGAAAAAAAAAAGGAAAAGAAAAAACTGAATGATGCCAGACATGGTGGCTTACACGTGTAATCCCAGAACTTTGGAAGGTTGAGGTGGGAGGGTCACTTGAGCCTGGGAGGTCAAGGCTGCAGTGACAGCCTGGGTGACAGAGTGAGACCGTGTCTCAGATAAATAAATAAATAAGTAAATAAATAAATGATAAGAAAGAGACAGCCATGTGAAAATCTCAGGAATAACTTTCCAGGTCGTTCTGAGATGGGGACAAACTCACCATATTTGAAGTACAGGAGGAAGGCCAACATCAGTGGAATATGGTGAAGGAGAGGAAACAGGGAGAAACTAGGCTTGTGAATCTTCTTCTTCCTTTTTTTTTTTTTTTTTTTTGAGATAGGAGTCTCACTACATTGTCCAAGCTGGTCTCGAACACCTGGTTTCAAGCAATCTTCCCACCTCAGGCTCCCAAGTAGCTGGGATGACAGGTGCATGCCCAGCTGTGAGTTTCTGAATCCAAGAGGGCGGTATGGGATAATTGCAGTAGCTGGCTTTTATTCTGACTACTGCTTCCTCAGGCCATTTCATATCTCCAAAGCAGGTTGATAAAGTTATTTATTTTCTAAATAAATACGTAATACATGTTGGGAATTGCTTTTTTAATAAGATAAATGAGAGTCATAGTGTTAATTTGATTTGCACTAAGACATGAGAAATTTGAGTTAGTGACATGATTAGATATGTCATTCCTGCTTTGATTAAAAATGCACACCCACACATCAGTTCATGGCTTGTTCTCAATGTATCAATTCTTAAATATTGCCACTCTCGTGAGTCTTTAGAAGGTAACAAAGCAAGTCCAATCTTGACCTTGGGTGCATAGTCTATTCCCTCCTAATTAGGCTGTACTTAAGTGAACTATTTCGGAAGAGGAAAACAGATTAGTTATACTAAATGCTTCTTTTAAAAATTTCATCATAAAAGAAAGCTCCCGCCAGGAGCAGTGGCTCATGCCTTTAATCCAAGCATTTTGGGATACTGGGGCAGGAGGATCACCTGAGGTCGGGAGTTCGAAACCTGCCTGACCATCATTGAGAAACCCCATCTCTACTAAATATACAAAAATTAGCCGGGCGCGGTGGCGCATGCCTGTAATCCCAGCTACTAGGGAGGCTGAGGTAGGAGAATTGATTGAACCCGGGAGGCAGAGGTTGCGGTGAGCCAAGATTGCACCATTGCACTCCAGCCTGGGCAACAAGAGCGAACTCAGTCTCGAAAAGAAAAGAAAAGAAAAGAAAGCTCCCTACATCTTGCTACTTCCAACACCACACCTTGATTTCTTTCTTACTTTTTTTTTCTTTCTTTTTTTTTTTTTTGGAGACAGACTTTTGGTCTTGTTGCCCAGGCTGGAGTGCAATGGCGCAACCTTGGCTCACTGCAACCTCTGCCTCCCGGGATCAAGCGATTCTCGTACCTCAGCCTGCAGAGTAGCTGGGATTACAGGCATGTGCCACCATACCCAGCTACTCTTTTTATTTTTAGTAGAGATGGGGTTTCACCATGTTGGCCAGGCTGGTCTTGAACTCCTGACCTCAGGTAATCCACCTGCCTCGGCCTCCCAAAGTGCTGGGATTGCAGGTGTGAGCCACTGTGCCTGGCCGATTTTTTTTTTTCCTCTCTGTACCATCTGTCTTTCTAGAAAAATGTTTTATTCCTTTTTTTTTTTTTTTTTTTTTTGGAGGTTAAAATAGCTCTCTTTAATACCGCCTTCCTGACCTCCTTTATAAAGATCTCTCCCAAGTACAATTCACCTCTTCCGCTGTGGGTCAAACCTGTGTCCATGTGCCCAGTTCTTCATTGTGTACGTCATTCATTCCAACAGAAAATGTCATGAGCAGCCCCTTTTTCTCCATTCACACAGCTTTGATGTGAATCTGGCACCTCTTACCTGGATGTGTTTCCAAACAAGTGTCCCTGTCTCTTTGTCTCCAATTCATCCTTTGAAGTACTGCCAGATTAATTTTTGTTAAATCCTGTTCTGATCATGAACATCCCCTCTAATTCACAGTAATCTGTGTCAATCACTTGTTTGGGGATTTAAAGTTTTTTACAGGATGGCTCATATTTCTTATCTAACAGTATCTTTTTTTATTCTCCAACAGAAACCTTCTGTTTTACCCAGGAGGTTTTCACCTTCCCATAAATACAGTGGGTGTTTTTTACGTCCTCGTTGCCTCTATTTGTGCTTTTTCCTCATGTAGAAAGTCCACTGCAGTTTTAATTTCCTCAAGTCCTTTTCTTTTTAACAGAGATGGGTTTTCACTATGTTGCTCAGGTTGGACTTGGACACCTGGACTCAAGCGATCCTCCGGCTTTGGCCTTCTGAGTAGCTGGAACTACAGGCCTATGCCACCATGCCCAGCTCTCATCTCCTCAAATCCTGCGCCCTCTTGGAACCCACTCTGAGCCTTGGCTCACAAAACCTTCTCTCTCCTCTGACAAGTAGCACCAGTCAAAGACTTCTTGCCTGGTAAACACTTAGGATAAAATGCACAGGCAATTGCTTGAAAAAACTATGACACAAGTATCATCTTTGTCTTCCAGTACCAGAAAGACAATGAACCTTCCTGTACTTGAAAATAATTAATCAACTCCCCAGAAAGACCAAAGGATGAACACCTTTATAATCCTGACCAAAAAGGAAAGAAAGAAGAAAGAAAGAAAGAAAAGAAAAGGAAGAAAGAAAGAGAAGAAAGAAAAGGAAGAAAGAAAGAAAGAGAAAGAAAAAGAAGAAAGAAAGAAAAAGAAAGAAGAAAGAAAAGGAAGAAAGAAAGAAAGAAGGCTGGGTGCGGTGGCTCACGCCTGTAATCCCCGCACTTTGGGAGGCCCAGGTGGGCAGATAATAAGGTCAAGAGACCAAGACCATCCCGGCCAACATGGTGAAACCCCATCTCTACTAAAAATACAAAAATTAGCTGGGCAAGGTGGTGCCTGCCTACTCGAGAGGCTGAGGCAGGAGAATCGCTAGAACCTGGGAGGTGGATGTTGCAGTGAGCCGAGATCACACCACTGCACTCTAGCCTGGGCGAGGGAGCAACACTCTGAAAAGAAAGAAAGAAAGAGAGAGAGGGAGGGAGGGAGGAAGGAAGGAAGGAAGGAAGGAAGGAAGCAAGCAAGGGAGGAGGGAAAAGTCCAGGTGTGTTGGCTCATGACTGTAATCCCAGCGCACTTTGGGAGGCCGAGGCGGGTGGATTGCCTGAGTTTAGGAGTTCGAGACCAGCCTGGCCAGCACGGTGAAATCCCATCTCTACTAAAAATAAAAAAATTAGCCAGGTGTGGTGGCACATGCCTGTAGTCCCAGCTACTCGGGAGGCTGAGGCAGAAGAATTGCTTGAACCTGGGAGGCGGAGGTTGCAGTGAGCCAAGATCGCACCACTGCACTCCAGCTTGGGCAACAGAGTAAGACTCCGTCTCGAAAAAAAAAAAAAAGTATTAAAGGAAAAAAGTGATGTGTGTGTGTATGGGTGGATGGGTGTCTGAGGGAGAGAGAGAGAGTTAAATTCCAAAGACTCCAGACAGAGGACAGTACATTTTTCTCCTCCTGGTGATCTTCAGGAAAAAAAAAAAAAAAAGAAAACTGATTTCAAAGCCTTTGCTAATTCTTCATGCTGCTGATGGTAGAGACTAGGTATAAATGGCTGTTTTGTTTTGCTAAGTAAAGCATCTCAGATAATTTTCTTGTTAGTGCAAAGATCTGGAGAGCCCAGATTATTTTCTTCATTGTGTGCAGGAGTCATCTTTGAAAATTATTTTTGTGTTTGGGAAAGTGTGTGTTTTTCTTAGTTTGGATTTGAACTGCATCATCGCTGAGAATTATTGCTCATCTGTGCTTGGTGTGTGTGTGTGTGTGTGTGTGTGTGTTTCTGTGTGTGTGTGTGATTTGCCCAAGGCCTATCCATAGGAGACAAGAAGTCCCTAGAGAAAATAAAGGGGCATGCTTTTCCCTCACACTGCCAGAGAACAAAGAGGATGCTCTCTTTTGTTAAATGCCTGTTTATCTGTTTCCCATTTGAAAGATTGGAGCCTGGCCAACATGGCAAAATCCTGTCTCTATCAAAAAATACAAAAATTAGGCCAGGCGTGGTGGCTCACGCCTGTAATCCAGCACTTTGGGAGGCAGAAGTGGGTGGATCACTTGAGATCAGGAGTTCGAGACAAGCCTGGCCAACATGGTGAAACCCTGTTTCTACTAAAACTACGAAGAAAAAAAAAAAAAAAAGGCCAGGCATGGTGGTGCACACTTGTAATCCCAGCTACTCTGGAGGTTGAGGCAGGAAAATCACTTGAATCTGAGAGGCAGGGGTTGCAGTGAGCCGAGATCGTGCCACTGCACACCAGCCTGGGTGACAGAGTGAGACTCCATTTCAAAAACAAAACAAAACAAAAATTAGCCAAGCGTGGTGGCACACGCCTGTAGTCCCAGCTACTCAGGAGGCTGAAATGGGAGAACTGGTTGAACCTGGGAGGTAGAGGTTGCAGTGAGCCAAGATTGTGCCACTGCACTCCAGCATGGGCAACAGAGTAAGACCCCATTTCCAAAAAAAAAAAAAAAAAACAAAACGCTGGATTGCTTATTTTTTTTCTTATTGATTTAAAGGGGTGTTTTATATATTCTGAATTGAAGACTTTGCATTTATGTATTTCACATGTCTTCTATCAGTCTATGGCCTTCCTTTCACTCCCTTAATGGAATCTTATGATGAAGATAAGTTTTTAATTTTAATGAACTTCAAATTTTCACTCTTTTCTTTATGGTTAGTGCTTTTGCATGGAGTCTAAACAATCTTTTTGCTAACCTTAAAGTATTTATATAACAGTTGCCTCAGCCAGGCATGGTGGCTCACATCTGTAATCCCAGCACTTTGGGAGGCCAAGGCAGGTGCATCACTTGATGCCAGGAATTCGAGACCAGACTGGCCAACATAGTGAAACCCCATCTCTGCTGAAAATACAAAAATTAGCCGGGTGTGGTGGCGCACGCCTGTAATCCCAGCTACTTGGGGAACTGAGGCACGAGGATCGCTTGAACCTGGGAGGCGGAGGCTGCAGTGAGCCAAGATCATGCAGCTGCACTCCAGCCTGGGCGGCAAAGCGAGACTCTGTTTCAAAAACAAAAACAAAAAACAGTTGCCTCTATTGACTCAGGATGTACTCTCTATGACCTACCAGCCTTTGGGTTCAGTACTGAGGACTCAGCACTCTGTATTTGGTGGTGGAGAATGATTCTTCTCTCTGTTTCTAGATGATTCTGTTTTCAAAAGCTAGGCCTAAAAGCTTTCAGAAAGGAGCAGTAATCAAAATCATTGACACACTATTCAGCAGTAGTATTCATCAATCAGAATGAACATGGTCATAAGCAGCCTGTACTAGTGAAACAGCAACATCATCAACCTTGCTTATAGGAAATGAAAGTCATTTACCCATGATCCAATTTCTTTAAATCTGCCTCAGTTATGTGGGCTGTGGCTGTGACTACTGTAAACAAAAAAGATCTGAGACAGGTCTCAATCAATTAAGAAGTTTATTTTGTCGAGTTTAAGGACATGCCTGGAAGAAATAAATATGAAATCACACATTCTGTGGTCTGTGCCTTTCTCCAAAGATGATTTTGAGGGCTTCAATATTTAAAGGGGAAAAATGGGCTGGAGGGGAAAGAGGAAGTGTATGGTAGTCCACATGTTGCAGGAGAAAAGGAGCAGGGAGGGTAATAGTCAATTATGTATTCATTTCGCTCTAAGTAAATCGTAAATTAGCACTTTACATAAAAGGTGAACACAGAGTAGCTGCCTACAGAGAGATTTAACCTTTTATTGGTAGCTATCTGCTTAGGAACAAAAGGAAATGCAATTTCTTTTTTTTTTTTTTTTTGAGACAGGGTCTTGCTCGGTCACGTAGGCTGGAATGCAGTGGTGCGATCTTGGCTCATTGCAACCTCCACCTCCCGGGTTCAAGTGATTCTTCTGCCTCAGCCTTCTGAGTATCGAGGATTACAGGTGTGTACCACCACATCCACCTAAAGGAAAGGCAACTTCTTTTTTTTTTTTCAGACAGGGTCTCACTCCAACACCCAGGCTAGAGTGCAGTGGTATGATCTCGGCTCACTGCAACCTCTGCCTCCTGGGTTCAAGTGATTCTCCTGCCTCAGCCTCCCAAGTAGCTGGAATTACAGGGGCCTGCCATTGTGCCTGGCTAATTTTTTTTTTTTTTTTTTTTTGAGACAGAGTTTGGCTTTTGTCGCCCAGGCTGGAGTGCAATGGCGCGATCTCGGCTCACTGCAACCTCTGCCTCCCAGGTTCAAGGGGTTTTCCTGCCTCAGCCTCCCAAGTAGCTGGAATTCCAGGCCCATGCCACCACGCTTGGCTAATTTTTGTATTTTTAGTAGAGATGGGGTTTCACCATGTTAGCCAGGCTGGTCTCGAACTCCTGACCTCAGGAGATCCACCCACCTCAGCCTCCCAAAGTTCTGGGATTACAGGCATGAGTCACCATGCCTGGCCTAAGAATGCTATTTTTTGAAATAGAAAATGTATATTTATATTAGACCAGGAGCTCAGTCCTCAAGTAGGTTCAAAACTCTTTCTTTGTGTTTTTGTTTTCTTGTTTTTTAAAAGACTTTTCTCCAAAAATAGAAAAAAGAAAAAAGTTTAAAAAAAAGAAAAAAGGTAAAAAAAAAAAAAAGGAAAAAAAGAGTTAAACTTTTCTCCTAGTAAAAATGGCCAAGTAAAATGGCTAAGCTAGTAAAAATAGCTAAGAAGTCCAGAGTTCATTGTTAACACTGACAAATCATTTACAACGAAGATTCATCTGTTTTTTGGGAGGAGTTTGGGGGGACAGTGTCTCACTCTGTCACCCAGGCTGGAGTGCAGTGGTGCAATCATGGCTCACTGCAGCCTCCAACTCCTTGGCTCAAGCTGTCTTCCTACCTCAGCCTCCCAACTAGCTGGAACTACAGGTGCGTGCCACCACACCAGGCTAATTTGTGTGGGCGGATTTTTTTTTTTTTGGTTTTGGTTTTGGTTAGAGATGGGGTTTTGCCATGTTGCCCGGGATGGTCTCGAACTCTGGGCTCAAGAGATTCTCCCACCTCAGCCTCCCAAAGTGCTGGGATTATAGGTGAAGATGCATCTTTATAATGGAGATGTTAACATAATGTTAACTCCTGGCGATAATGGAGGCAAAGTTACACAAGGGACATCCATGCATTCTTCCATGGTTATTCTCCTGGAAGATAAAGTATTGCTCAGCAATCATTCATTAAGAAGATAATGGTTGGGCACAGTGGCTCACAGCTGTAATCGCAGCACTTTTAGAGACTGAGGCATGTGGATTGCTTGAGCCCAGGAATTCAAGACCTGCCTGGGCAATATGGCAAAAACATGCCTCTACAAAAAATACAAAAATTAGCCAGGTGTTGTGGTGCGTGTCTGCAGTCCCAGCTACTTGGGAAATTGAGGTAGGAGGACAGCTTGAGTCCAGGAGGTCAAAGCTGCAGTGAGCTGTGATTGCTCTACTATACTCCTGCCTGGGTGACAAAAAAAAAAAGGGCTAGGCTCACGCCTGTAATCCCAGCACTTTGGGAGGCCGAGGCAGGCAGATCATGAGGTCAGGAGACTGAGACCATTCTGGTCAATATGGTGGAACCCCCTCTGTACTGAAAATACAAAAATTAGCTGGGCGTGGCGGCGCATGCCTGTAATCCCAGCTACTTGGGAGGCTGAGGCAGGAGAATTGCTTGAACCAGGGAGTCGGAGGTTGCAGTGAGCCGAGATCACGCCACAGCACTCCAGTCTGTCAACAGCAAGACTCCATCTCAAAAAAAAGAAAAAAAAAAGGAATAAGATAATGGTGCTTAACATTTAAAATTTTATCAAGATTAATTCATTATCTTTAAAATGATGTCCTTAACCGTCCAATAGTAAAATGCTGCTAGCATACCCAATAAAGAAATGGAGTTAGAGAGATAGAATATTCCTTTCCTGGCTGGGCATGGTGGCTCACGCCTGTAATCCCAGCACTTTGGGAGGCTAAGGTAGGTGGCCTCGAGGTCAGGAGTTCGAGACCAGCCTGCCCAACATGGTGAAACCCCATCTTTACTAAAAAAATACAAAAAATTAGCCAGGTGATGGTGGCGCATGCCTGTAATTCCAGCTACTCAGGAGGCTGAGGCAGGAGGATCACTTGAGCCTGGGAGGTGGAGATCCCAGTGAGCTGAGATCGTGCCACTGTACTCCAGCCTGGTTGACAGAGTGAGACCCTGTCTCAAAAAAAAAAAAAAAAAAAAAGAATATTCCTTTCCTACAGGTTTTCATGGGAACCTAAGGAATATTGACTATGAACCCATTATATTTTGGTCCCACAATTTAATAATTTAGAATTTACTGACTAATAAAATGAAGAAAGAGGAAAACTAACATTTCCAAAAACCATCAAAATGAAATGTTACACCGAAGCGCGTAAAGCTCTTTAAATGCCCGTGCGGACAGGTTGGGGATTGGACCTTAATAGTCGGGGTGGTGCAAAGCTCCACAAGGATCCCAGCATCAGCTTCTGGGCTCGTCTTTGTCTTTCACGTCAGCCATTCAATAAATGGTCATTGCAGATCTGCTCTGTGCGAAGCACTCTGGTAAAAGTGAGAGCAAATACCAAGAGGATTAAGGCACAGTCTCAGTCCTTAAGAAGATTTATACAGGCAGAATAGTGATAGAAAACACCGAAGCCCAGCAAAAGAGATTATTTCCAACATGATAGATATGAGAGGGAAGACTTCATGGACAAAATGCAGTTGAACTGGGCTTTGAATGGCTGGAAGGTCAGCATATGGTTATATTCAGCAAGTTTGAAAAACAAAAGAGCTAAATCCAAGACAAAGCACAGGCTAGGTATGAGGACTTTGAAGGAAGTTGTTGCCGAGAAAGGAGTGTGAGTGCAAGCATATGTGGGGGCGCTGGGGGTGGTATGAACATCATACAGTAAGATGCAGCTGTACTAATGAAGATTGACTGGAGTTGGATGGTGATGGTCCCTATAGAACACTATGTTGTGGATGTTTGAATCATTAATGGGTTTTTTTGGTAATAAAATATGTATAACATAATATTTATCATTTTAACCATTTTTGAGTGTTAGTTCAGTGGCACTAAGTACATTGACATTGTTGTGGAATCACCACCACCATCCATCCACAGAACATTTCATGAATGGCTTTTTTTTTTAGACAGTCTTGTTCTGTCACCCAAGCTGGAGTGCAGTGGCGATCGCAGCTCACTGCAACCTCTATCTCTCGAGTTCAAGCAATTCTCACGCCTCAGCCTCCTGAGTAGCTGGGACCACAGGCCCGCGCCACCACGCCCAGCTGATTTTTTTTATTTTTAATAGAGAAGGGGTTTTGCCATGTTGGCCAGGCTGGTCTCAAACTCCTGACCTCAAGTGATCCACTCACCTCGGCCTCCCAAAGTGCTGGGATTATGGGCATGAGCCACTGCACCCGGCCTATGAATGGCTTTTGAACAGGAAGATGAAGGGACCACAGGTGACTACATCATTCTAGTAGCAGCATACAGAATTAACTGAGCTGTCCCAATTTATTTATGGGAAAGGTGAGAGAGGAGGCAGGGGATGAACTAAGAGGTTATTGTAACACATTTGGTGCCAGGAGAGTAGTTCCCACAATGAAAATTAAAGAGGGGACAGCTATGCTAGGTGTGGTGGCGTGCGCCTGTAGTCACTGCTTGGAGGTTGCAGTGAGTTCAGATTGCACCACTGCACTCCAGCCTGGGGGACAGAGGGAGACCCTGTCTCAAATAAACAAACAAAACAAAACAAAAAACCCATCATTACCACCACAAAATAAAAACAATATTGTGAATTAGCTATCAGTATCCCCATTTTCAAGATGAGAAGCTGAGGATGAGGCATGTGGTGTATGGAGCATGCTTAAAGTTGCACAGTAAGTGACGGAGTCAAAACTCAAATACTGGCCGGTCACGGTGGCTCACGCCTGTAATGCTAACACTTTGGGAGGCCAAGGCAGGCAGATCATCGGAGGCCAGGAGTTTGAGACCAGCCTGCTCAACATGGTGAAACCCCGTCTCTACTGAAAATACAAAATAAATTAGCCGGGCGTCGTGGTGCACACCTGTAAACCCAGCTACTTGGGAGGCTGAGGCAGGAGAATTACTTGAACGCGGGAGGCAGAGGTTGCAGTGAGCTGAGAACGCACCACTGCTGAGATCCAGGCTGGGTGGCAGAGCAAGACACCATCTCAAAAACAAACAAACAAACAAACAAAAACAAAAACACAAAAAACCCTCAAATCCTAGTTGATCTAACTCCTAAGTTGATGCTTTGAAGTACTGTACTAATGGTTTTTAGTTTGTCCCTGGAAAAGTTTGGTTTTCCTGTTTAAATGTATTCTCTCTTGTTTTCTCTTTTTTTACTTTCAAAGTTTTGCATATCAGATAAAATTCTCTGTGGCTCAGTAAAGTGCTAGGTACTAATGAGAATAGTCCAAAGGCTGTAAGTTTCCATTCGTTGATAAAATACTCCACTTGAAAACTTGTTAGTTACAGAGGCACTGATAGATGTCTATGTCTAACTTCTATAATATCATAATATCTCTAGGAAATATAATATCATATTTCTAAAGAAAAAGTTTTCCCTTAGTAAAAAAGAGCAAAACAAACAAAAACCCCAAAACAGTTTATCAGAAAGGCTTTGTTTTTTCTTAAGCGACGCAACACCGACCTCTTCTGGTCAGGAAGCAGAAGTATTAGGCAAATAATAAACTTGGAAAAATCAGGGTGGAAAAGTCAGGTTAAGGAGAAAATAGACTAGGAAACAGGTTTCACAGAAGACTTGACATTTATCTTGAATTTGAAACTCTGACAGACAGAACAGAGGGAGAGTGCATTCCACACGAGGAGCAGTGTATGCAAAGCAAAAATTGTTCTGTCTTTTCTGATAAAATACATCTACTGTAGATAATTTTTCTTTTCTTTTCTTTTCTTTTTTTTTTTTTTTTTTTGAGACAAGGACTTACTCTGTCACCCAGGCTGGAGTGCAGTGGTGCAATCACGGCTCACTGTAGCCTCGACCTCTCAGGCTCAAGTGGTCCTCCCACCGCAGCCTCTGGAGTAGCTGGGACAACAGGAGTACACCACCATGCCCAGCTAATTTTTGTATTTTTGGTAGAGACGGAGTTTTGTTATGTTACCCAGGTTAATCTCGAACTCCTGGGCTCAAGCAATCCCCTTGCTTCAGCCTCCCAAAGTGTTGGAATTACAGGTGTGAGCTATCGCCCAGCCCAGCCATGCTGTTGATAATTTTTAAAGGTATAAGGATGTAAATAAGAATCATCCATAACTCCTCCATGCAGGAATAATACTGGAAACATTTGGATGCACTGATTTTGTTTTCTGGTCATATACATTATTTTTGTCCACAAAACTAGGTAAATCTCAACTTACTCAGTATTCTATCACACACATCTTCCCACATTCTAAAAAGAAGAAAAAGATGTTTTCTGAAAGGCAGGCTTTATCAGTAAATCATGTTAAAGTAAAAGAATACGTCTTACTGAGTATTTTTGTATTGATCCCCACTTGCCAGGGCCTCAATGAATGCACTGAGATTCACACAGCTTGGTGAGTGGGGTGCTGGCTAGATTCCAGCCACTGCCACCTCCTCTCCCATACTCCCCTATATGGGATCCACCTACAGACCTGCTCTTGGTGACGCTCAGCCTGACAAGAAGCTAATGAGTAACTGTGAAATGTAATCACCAGTATTCTCAGCATATGAAAATTATACTCACTGGCATTTTTTGCAATCACTGGGACTAACCCACCCAGCATAATATTCTGTTCTCTTGTGCGGAAGTTTACAGTCTCAAACTAACAAATTGTGGAAGAAGAGGGCTCTGAAAGGAGTAGGCCAAAGGTATAAATTAATTAGAGTTTATATTTAAGAGAGTAAAATTAAATAAGGAATGATAGAATTGCTTATTGGGAAATAACTTGGAGGGGTCACAGAAACTTAGAGAAAATTAAGCAGAAAAGCAGAAAAATGGATATTTTAGGTTAATGAGATAGTCTTCGAGTCAGATCTCACAGAGTGGTGAATGGATTAGCATGGTCAACCTAAGTAACAGAGAGAGGGTCTCTAAGAGAAAATGATATTTGGGAAAAAAGCTTTGCAATCATTAACTATATGTGTATTCAGGGAGGTAAAAGAAGACAAAGGATTTTTAAAGGAAATAAATAAGGAGGATTATATAATTGTTTTATAATAATTATCTTTGGCTACGAAGATCAGTAACAAAGGTGATACCAGTCCAAAGGTGGACAGGCAGTTGCAGGGCAGATGTCCTTACAGAAGTAGTTTTTGTTTAAGCTTTTGATAGCTTTTGTGTGAGGCTGTGGTTTTTGCAGAGCCTTTTGTGATGTTTTTGTTTTCAGGCATACAAGTGTGAGAACTCTCTCTTCATAGCCTTTCTGGTTCTATTTGTTAGGGTTTTGTGCTTTTTTTTTTTTTTTTTTTTAACAGTAGTGATTTTATTTTCATTCTGACAACTTTCACATTTTCCTCTGTTGATCAAGGTCTTTCTCTGAAAGTATCACTGATTAATCACCCTGTACTTAGGTATTTTGTTTTGTTTGTTTTGTTTTTTGAGACAGAGTCTTGCTCTGTCACCCTGGCTGGAGTGCAGTGGCAAGATTTCAGCTCACTGCAATCTCTGCCTTCCCAGTTCAAGCAATTCTCTTGCCTCAGCCTCCAGAGTAGCTGGGATTACAGGCGTGTGCCACCACACTTAACTAATTTTCATGTTTTTTATAGAGATGGTATTTTGCCATATTGGCAAGGCTGGTCTCAAACTCCCAGCCTCAAGTGATCTGCCGCCTTGGCCTCCCAAGGTGCTGGGATGACAGGCGTGAACCACCGCGCCCAGCCTGTACTTAGGTTTTGATGTCCCTCGGTGCAGGGATGAATTTGTCCCAGTTGCTGGTTTCTTTTCATTTTGAGGGTAGTGACTAGTGACTAGAAGTCAGTGTCAAAAGACTTTTAGCAATATTTAAGCAACAAGGGAGGTTTGAAGAGAGGGGCTCTCAGGCTAAGTATACCTAAAGTCCATTATTAAAGTTCAATTTTGTCTGTTCCATAGTCTTTTACCATCATCCCAAAGCGTTGAGCCAGTATTATTTTGTTACGAGTTGTAATTCTGTAAAAATTTAACAAGTAACAGATACAAAGTTTAAAAAGGAAAAATACAAATTAAAATTAATAATAATATGACAATCCCAATTTGCATAATATGTTTTTCAGCCATAAACCTGGTCTTAAAAACAACCAATTAAATCAAATGACCATACGGAATTGCATGTTGTACAAATACCTGTTGTAACCATGTGGCCTGTTTTCCTGTTTTGTGTATGTGGGTCTGATATGGTTTGGATCTGTGTTCCCACCCAAATCTCACATGAAATTGTAATCACCAATGTTGGAGGTGGGGTCTAGTGGGAGGTGATTAGCTCATGGGGAGGAGTTCTCATGAATGGGTAGGACCATCTTTTCTGTGCAGCTCTCATGATAGTGAGTTATCGTGAGATCTGGTTGTTTAAAAGTGTGTAGCACCTCCCTGCTCTCATTCTTGCTCTTACTCCGGCCATGTGATGTGTCTGCTCCTCCTTCTCCTTCGGACATGATTGTATGTTTCCTGAGGCCTTTCCAGAAGCAGAAGCTGCTATGCTTCCTGGACAGCCTGCAGAACTGTCAGCCAATTAAACCTCTTTTCTTTCTAAATTACCCAGACTCAGATATTTCTTCTTTTTTTTTATAAATTAAAGAATATATTTGTATTTTCTTTAGAGACAAAGGTCTTGCTATATTGCCCAGGCTGGTCTCCAACTCCTGGGCTCAAGCAAGCCTCCCACCTCAGTCTCCCAAAGTCCTGGGATTACAGGCATGAGCCACTGTGCCCAGCATAGGTATTTCTTTGAGAATAGACTAATACAGGGTCTCAACTTTCCCAAGGAATTTATCCAGTTACAGCAGGTAGTATTAACAATAGCACAGAAATTTTCTTATTTAACCAATGAATACGAAAGGATTTCTTAGGCTAGAATCTGCTAAATTGACAGCAGAAGCTTCTGATTATGAGATTTCAATAATATCATTATCCTGCCAAATGAAAAACGTAGCATTAAAAAGGGTAAGAGGGCCAGGCATAGTGGCTCAGGTATGTAAGCCAAGCACTTTGGGAGGCTGAGGCAAGCGAATCACTTGAGGTCAGGAGTTCAAGACCAGCCTGGCCAACATGGTGAAACCCCGTCTTTACTAAAAATACAAAAACAAACAAACAAACAAACAAACAAACAAAAAACTAGCCAGGCAGGCTGGCAGGTGTCTGTGATCCCAGCTACTTGGGAGGCTGAGGCAGGAGAATTGTTTGAACCCAGGAGGTGGAGGTTGCAGTAAGCCGGTATCACACCGCTGCACTCCAGCCTGTGCAACAGAGCAAGATTCTGTCTCAAAAAAAAAAAAAAAAGCAAACAACAACAACAAATGGCCGGGTGCGATGGCTCACGCCTGTAATGCCTCATGAGCAGCTGAGACTATAGGTGCGTGCCACCATAACTGGTTATTTACTGAGTTATTTTTTTGTAGAGACAAGGTCATGCTTTGTTGCCCAGGCTGTAATTTTTAAAATGTTTATTAATAAATCAAATATATTTAGTCTTTCTATAAAGATTAAGAAGCCAAGAACAAACTTATATTTTTGTTCAGCAATTAGTTTTATCATTTTTTTCCCAGTTGTTTCTTTTGGCCTCTGTATGGCAGAAAAAGTAAAGTTTTTATGCCAAGCAGAGATTCCTGATATTATTTTTCTAAGCTTTAAAGTGTTGACCTGTTTGATATGACAGCCTTTTATAAACACTAACCTAGTTCTTTTTCTTTTAAATTATTAATTTTTCAATTAAGTGTTCTATCATTGTAACCAATTGTTAGGAAAACTTAAATTTATATTTCCTAAAGCTATCTAAGTTGTTGGTTACCATGAAGCTGTTGTAATTTGTAAAGTCATTAATTTGAAGGCCCTTTTCAAATTAAGAAATTTGAAATTCTAAGACTTTAAAAAAAAAATCATGGCTGGAATGCCGTAAGCAGTGAGTTTTATCTCAAGACCAGTAGACTTGTCAGTGGATTGAAAGTAAAGTAGGGAGAAAAAAAAAATAGAAAGATGGAGAACTCAGAAGACTACATGCTGGCTCTATAGTTGTGAAATTTCTTTTTTGATAGTTTGAATAATCACCATTTGAGCTCTGAACCAACCTTCCTTCCTTCCTTCCTTCTTCCTTCCTTCCGTCCTTTCTTTTTCTTTTTTTTGACAGAATCTCGCTCTGTCCCCCAGGATGGAGTGCAGTGGCATGATCTTGGCTCACTGCAGCCTCCACCTCCCAGGTTCAAGCAATTCTCCTGCCTCAGCCTCCGAGTAGCTTGGACTACAGGCACCTGCCACCACACCCAGCTAATTCTTTGTATTTTTAGTAGAGATGGGGTTTCACTATGTTGGCCAGGCTGGTCTCAAACTCCTGACCTCTGGTGATCCGCCTGCCTCGTACTCCCAAAGTGCTGGGATTATAGGCGTGAGCCACCGTGCCCGGCCTGACTCTTTCTTGATGTAATTTTGTTCATCAATTTAAAAATGTGCATCAGTTTAAAAATGGGCTATAATTTGTAGCTCTCTGGAGTCCCAAAAAACCTGGCATGCCTTATTGCTTGAAAATCCTCTTCCATTTCTTATTAATATCTCAAGAGCAAAGAAAATTCTATAAATCCTGTGAGGAAATGGTAGAAGTTTAAAGCAGTCTTTTAGATGGTGATGAACGCCCCACTGGCTTTTAATTAACCATCCTGTGCGCACCATCCAGAACAATTAATTTTGTTCCCGAAAGATTTTTAGCAATAATCAAGGGAAAAGAGTTAAACTAAATAAAAAGAAACCAAGATAAGAATGTTCACAAAAATTTTAACCCACGAGTGCAGGTCAAATATTTAACTAGGCTTGCAAACCAAACCAAAAATAAATTAACCAGAAAAGACATGCCTCACAGGCAGAATGTCAATTCTGTAGACTCCAGAGTACTCAGTCTAGAAAGATATACATTCTTATACAAGAAATAAGTTACCATAAAAGACAAAAAGTCTTTTATCATCTCAGGAGGGATGGATGGTTTGCCATTAAGATGGGCTTATTCAAATCAGATCCCAAACAAAGTCAAGAGGTTCTACCAAAAAGAGGGAGGCCTGGCCTGAGAGTAGACTCAGCGCAGAGAAGGCTAGCTATGGAAGCAGAGAGCTCAAAGGGCTCAACTGACTACTGCACTCCAATTCCAAGAACTGCCAACGTCTTCCAATAGTGATCTTTTTCAGGTCCCATTTCTGACACCATGCCAATTTAAATAACACATAGAGGCTCTCCGAAAGAAAATGATATTTACTTGGGACTAGAGCATTGCAATGAGAATACACATGCCATAGTATGTATGTATTCAGAGAAGTAAAGGAAGACAAAGGTTTTTTTGTTTTGTTTTGTTTTTAATGAAGAGGATTGAATAACTGTTTTGAAATAATTATTCTTGGCTACAGAGATCAATAACAAGGGTGACATCAGTCTGAAATTGGACAAGGAGTTACTAGGCAGATGTCCTTGCAGAAGTTTTTTTTGTGTAAGTTTGCAATGGACTTTGTGTGAAGTTGGTTTTTGCGGAGCATTTTGTGATAGTTTTTGTTATCAGGCATATAAACATGAGAATCCTCTCTTCACAGCCTTCCCTGGCTCTATTTGTCGGGGTATTATTTTTAACATTAGGTACTCCATTTTTTTTCCTGATAACTGTCACAGCACCATTAGATGCAAATAATATATTCAGATGTGTTCGTGAGGCCAGAACCAAGCACCGTGCATTGTTCAGTTCAACTCTTGTGTTCACCTTCTTTTTTTTCCCATTTAATTCTGGAAATGTACAAAAATTTTACTCAAATGAGCTCCTGGAGTGCAAGGTATCTGTTCATAGAGGGTGTAGCCCCTTCAGGATGCCCTGCAACATTCCCATTCCTCATTCCTAGGAAATTTGGTCTCAGTAATTACCTTGGATTTTGAATTCTAGTTCAGTGGTATAAACATAAGAAATACCTCAAAATTTTACTCAAAGACCTTGCTGGAAATTATTCCATTACCAGCTAAATTTACCTTTGTTTTCAGTGGAAGGGAAAATAATGGAAATATTCTTTTTTTTTGTTCAGACGGAATTTTCCTCGTTGCCCAGGTTGGAGTGCAATGGTGCGATCTCTGCTCACCGCAACCTCCGCCTCCCAGGTTCAATCAATTCTCCTGCCTCAGCCTCCCGAGTAGCTGCGATTACAGGCGTGTGTCACCACGCCTGGCTAATTTTGTATTTTTAGTAGACAGGGTTTCTCCATGTTGGTCAGGCTGACCTCAGGTGATCCGTCTGCCTCAGCCTCCTAAAGTGCTGGGATTACTGGTGTGAGCCACCATGCCTGGCCCTGGAAAGATTCTTAATAGACACAGAGTGCTGATACTGCTTCCTCTTAAAGAGAAGTGGCTTAATTGGCTCTGGTCTATTTTAGTGGTAAGGTAGTATTAGGGGATTATAAGAAGTAAAAATCTACTTAATCCTAAATAGCTTTTAGAAATTCAGGACTACCAGCTTTTTGTTCCTTAAATGTATAAAATAACTCCTCTGTGAGGTACTCCCAGTTATTTCTCAAGCCTTGGACTGAATTGGGTTACAGAATGGTACAGTTATGTAAATTATAGCTCACTGTTTATCTTTTCTCATATACCTTTACTTAGGTTTTAGTACTTGCCAAATAAGAAGACAGAATTAGTCTAGTATTTCTTCTAATTCTTTGGTCTGTACTTATGTTTTCTATGTTATGCGAGTCTGTGTGAAGAGAGTCCACCAACAGGCTTTGTGTGAGCAACAAGGCTGTTTATTTCACTTGGGTGTAAGTGGGCAGAGTCTGAAAAGAGAATCAGTATAAATATTGACACGCAGTCCTTTTGCAAGGGTGAGGGCTCAAGTTAAGGCAATGAGTTTGGCTTGCTGAGAGGTAGTGGAGTGGGGCAAAGCAGTAGCCTCAACGATAGATGTGGAAGATACTATAGCATAGCCTGCCTTTGCTGGTGTGTGGCAATTAGGCCTGGTGGCATTGCCATCAATAAACCAAGTGTGATCAGGGTGAGGAACAGGAAAGAAGGAAATATGGGGAAATGGGGTGAATGCCAGGTGGATTAGAGAGATACAGTCATGGGGGTCAGGTATGGTATCAGGAATAATATGGGAGGCTGGATAGAAGTCCGGGCCAGGAACAATGGTAATTATGGGAGACTCAACAAAGAGTGAGTACAGCTGAAGGAGTGGGGTGGTTGGGGGGTGGGGGGGTGGCGCAGAAAGTATGTGCGTCAGGTGTGAGGAAGAAAATAGATTTTGCAAGTTATGAGAACTGTAGAGAGTGAGTTGAGCATAGTTTGTGATTTTGAGGGCCTCTAAAAGTATTAGAGCAGAGCAGCTGCCGCACGCAGACATGAGGGCTGGCCTAAAACAGAAAGGTCAAGTTGTTTGGACTAAAAGGCTACAGGGGGCAGTCCCGGTGCTTCTGTAAGAATTCCGACCACACACTCTAGAGAACATGACTCTCTAGATGAACTTGAACACAGTGCTTCTCTTCTCCCATTTCTAGTCAGAGGGCTATCCTCCCAGGAGGGGCAGGATGTCAGTATTTCTCATCCTTCCCCCTACCTGTTTCTTAGGCTAAGCACCAGGCAAGTGTGACCAAGAGGTGGGGATTCTCTTCTACCCTGCTCCAACCCATGGGATAGAAGCTGTCTACATTGGGCACAGAACCACCAAGAATATTGAGGCCCCAATTACACTTGCCCAGGTTGTAAGGTGGTGGTTCCATGCTGGGAGAAGCAAGATAAGAAGACCCAATTACACTGTCCTTCCATTCCACTGAATGCTCAACTCCTGGAATAGGTGTGTCATGTGGAGAGATTTGTGCCTTTCTTTTTTTTCTTGGGACGGAGTTTCGCTGTTGTTGCCAGGCCAGAGTGCAACTCCCAGGTTCAAGTGATTCTCCTGTCTCAGCCTCCTGAGTAGCTGGGAGTACAGGCTTGCACCACCACACCTGGCTAAATTTGTATTTTTAGTAGAAATATGGTTTCTCCATGTTGGTCAGGCTGGTCTCAACCTCCCGACCTCAGGTGATCCACCGGCCTCGGCCTCCCAAAGTGCTGGGATTACAGGTGTGAGCCACCATGCCTGGCCTATGTGCCTTTTTTTAAATCATCCTAAACTCCACAGCCATGGCTTGGAGATTTTGCCTGAGGGGAGAAGCAGGCCATAACACACATACCTCCTACTTTCTTCCCAGAGGACATGACTTTTTTGCAAAAGTGTTTGGAGAAGCTTAAGCCTAAGGGGCTCTCCAATACAAAGGAGGTTGTCATGACAGGCAATCGAAAGGAGATTGGTAGACTCACTGGAGATATAAACTGTAGGCTGGCTAGTTTGACTGAGAGAACCAGGGAAAGAGATAGCTGGAAGGATCCTTCTGGAGTAAGAACAAATCTCACTGACCTTGAGAACTATCCCTTCAAAACTTCAAAAGAGCCCAAGGTTGGTTGCGGTGGCTCATGCCTGTAATCCCAGCACTTTGGGAGGCCAAGGTGGGTAGATCACCTGAAGTCAGGAGTTCGAGACCACCCTGGCCAACATGGTGAAAGTATCTCTACTAAAAATACAAAAATCAGCCGGGTGTGGTGGCATGCGACTGTAATCCCAGCTACTCAGGAGGCTGAGGCACAAGAATAGCTGGAACCCAGGAGGTGGAGGCTGCAGTGAGCTGAGACTGAGAAAAAAGAGCCCAAATGTAATGGGACTAGTCTTTGGAGCAATTCATTCCTTAGGGTGCTATTGAAAACAATAGAGCAATCAGCCTGCAATCAGTGGAGCTTAACAGCTGGGTGGAGTCAGGGAAATAAATATTGAAGAGTGTCCTGCCAAAACCACTGTCATCAGAGGGTTAACTAGGCATAGCCAAGGCTGAGATCCTGAGAAACAACATCAGAGGTTTAACACTGCAGGTGGATGTGGGGGTGGGAATAGGGGTGGGGAGAGATTAAACTTCCCTAAAATTATCCAGCCAGTCAGTAAACAAGTAAACAAGCAAATAAGAACAAAATGCACTAGAGTTGGGTGGGACTGGAAGGAATTAGTACCCAAAGTTGCTACAATATATTTTCTAAAATATTCATCTTCCAACAAAAAATTTTGAGACATGCAAAAAAAGAGAGAAGTATAATCCATTCACCAGAAAAAAAAAAAAAAAAGCAAGTAACAGAAATGACCAGCTGTCAGTTTTCTTTTGTTTATTGAGATGGAGGTCTCGCTATATTGCCCAGGCTGGTCTTGAACTCCTGAGCTCCAGCGATCCTCCTTCAGTCTCCCAAAGTGCTTGTATTACAGGTGTGAGCCATTGTGCCTGGCCAAGCTGTCAGTTTTAACAAAGCCTTCAAAGGAAACATTATAAATATGATCAAAGAACTAAAGAAAACTATGATTAAAGAAGTAGTTCCACCAGCCTAGGCAACATGGCAAGACCTTGTCTCTACAAATAAATAAATGAAAATTTAAAAAAATTAGTAGGCCAGGTGTGGTGGCTCACGCCTGTAATCCAAGCACTTTGGGAGGCTGAGGCAGGTGGATCACCTGAGGTCAGGAGTTGTTCAAGACCAGCCTGGCCAACATGGTGAAACCCCATCTCAACTAAAAATACAAAAAAATTAGCTGGGAGTGTTGGCAGGTGCCTGTAATCCTAGCTACTTTGGGAGGCTGAGGCAGGAGAATTGCTTGAATCTGGGAGGCAGAGGTTACAGTGAGCCAAGATCGTGCTACTGCATTCCAGCCTGGGCGATGAGAGCAAAACTCTGTCTCAAAAAAAAAAAAAAAAAAAAATTAAGTGTGGTGGCATGTGCCTGTAGTCTCAGCTACTCTGGAGGCTGAGGTAGGGGGAATGCTTGAGCCTGGGATGTGGAAGCTGCAGTGAGCCAAGATCACACTACTGGACTCCAGCTTGGGTGACAGAGCAAGACCGTGTCATTAAAAAAAAAAAAAAAGAAAGAAAGAAAAGAGAAAGAAAAAAATAAAATGAATAGTTTCAGGTTGCTGAACACATGCAGGTGCTGAGAGGGTGGTGCACCTGAAGAGAGCATAGGCGCTCCCTGCTCCTTCCTCCATACCTTACCTTATGCATGTCTTTCACCTGGCTGTTCTTAAACTGTATCCTTTTATAATAAAAAAAAAGAAGTAGTAAAGGAAGATATGAGAAAAATGTTGCATTAAATAGAGAATAACAGTAAAGAGATAGAAACTATAAAGAGACAAATGGAAATTCTGGAGTTGAAAAGCATAACAACAAATTAAATATTAATTCACTAGGGGTTGGGGGTAGGGAGGAGGGGATTCAATAGTATCTTCAAACTGGCAGAATAAAAAAGTAGTAAATTTGAAGATAGATTAATAGGGTTTATGTAACATGAAGAACAAAAAAAATAGAATGAAGAAAAATTAACAGTCTTGGAGAAATTTGGGACACCACTAAATTCATCAACACAGAAGTAATGGAAGCATGAAGGAGAGGGGAAAAAGACTGGAGCAGAAAAAATATTGAAGATATAATGGCTGAAGTCTTGCCAAATTTATTGAATGTTAACTGACACATCTAGAGTGCTCAATGAACTCTAAGTAGGGTAAACACAAGTAGACCCACAAACAGAAACATCATAGGAAAAATGTGGAGACTCAGCAACAAAGAATAGCCAAAGAAAACAATGAGTCACTTCCAAGGGAACCCCAATAACATTAACAGTTGACTTTTCAGCTGAAACAGTGGCAGCCAGAAGGCAGTGGAATAACAAAAATATTCAAAGTGCTCTAAAAAAAAAAAAAAAAAAGCAAAACTAAACCTGACAACCAAAAATCCTATATCCACCAAAGGTTCTTTCAAAAATGATGGTGAAATAAAGATTTCTCAGATTAACAAAAACTAAGACAATTCATTGCTAGTAGACATGCCTTAAAAAAAAAAAAAGTAAAGGAAGTTCTTCAGACTAAAAGAAATTAATCTCAGAAGGTAATCTGAATCTACACAAAGAGCAGTAGTGACTTATTTGGCTCTGGCTGCTGTAACAAAATACAGTAGACTGTGCGGCTTAAACAACATTCATTCATGTCTCACAGTTGTGGAATCTGGGAAGTCCAAGGCCAAGGTCCCAGAAGATTGAGTTCCTGGTGAGAGCCTTCTTCCTGGCTTGCAGGTGGCCGCTTTCTTGCTGTGTTATCACATGGTGGAGAGAGTGAGTGAGCTCCGGTCTCTTTCTCTTCTCATAAGGACACTAATCCCATCATGGGGGCTCCACCCTCATGACTCCGTCTAAACCTACTCACTTCCCAGTACAATCACATTGGGAGTTTAGGTTTCAATCTTTGAATCTGAGGGGACAAAAACATTTGGTCCCTAACAACCAGTAAATGTAATTATGTAATTATTCAAGATAGTATAAATGCACATTTCTTCTGCTTTATTTTTTTAACTGATTTAAACAGCAATGGTATAAAACAATATGTATACACTGTATTTTGGGACCTATAACATAAACAAATATATTTGCCTGGATGAGTGCTGTGGCTCACGCCTGTAACTCCAGTGCTTTGGGAGGCCGAAGAGGGTGGATCACCTGAGGTCAGGAGTTTGTGAGTAGCCAGGCTAACATGGTGAAACCCTGTCTCTACTAAAAATACAAAAATTAGCGGGGTGTGATGGCACGTGCCTGTAATCCCAGCTACTCAGGAGGCTGAGGCATGAGAATGGCTTGAACCTGGGAAGCAGAGGTTGCAGTCAGCCAAGATCACACCACTGCACTCCAGCCTAGGTGACAGAGTGAGACTCTGTCTCAAAAAAAAAAAAAAAAAAAAAAAATTTAACAATTCAAAAAAATAGGAAATATATTTGCTAATAACAGCCCAAAGGAGATGGGTGGTAGCATAGCTGTATTGGACTAAGGAAATGACTCCAGATGGTAACTCAAATCCACAGGAACAAATGAAGAGAGCCAGAAATGATAAGTAAGAAGGTTGATATAACAAAAGCTATAAATATATACTTGCTATCTTTCCTTCTTTCAGCTTCTTTAAAAGACATAAAATTATGTAATGATTATAACAATGTACTGTTGTATTTGTAACATTTAAAAATGCAACATGTGTAACAGTAATAACACAAAAATGGGGGGCAAGAAATAGAGCTATCTTGGAGTAACAGGTCTATATCTTACTGAAATTAAATTAGTTGAAATCTGAGGTTGATAAATTAAGTTGCATATGGTAAGCCTGAGAGCAACCACTAAAGAAATAATTCAAAAAATGTATTAAATAACTATTACATAAATTAAAATGCTACTTCGAAAATATTCACTTAGGCCTGGCACAGTGGCTCACGCCTGTAATCCCAACACTTTGGAAGGCCGAGGCAGGTGGATCACCTGATGTCGGGAGTTTGAGATCAGCCTGGGCAACACAGTGAAACCCCGTGTCTACTAAAAATACAAAATTAGCCAGGCGTGGTGGCACATGCTTGTAATCCCAGCTACTCGGGAGGCTGAGGCAGGAGAATCACTTGAACCTGAAGGGGGAGGATGCGGTGAGCCGAGATCGCGCCTTTGCTCTCCAGCCTGGACAACAAGAGTAAATCTCCATCTCACCAAAAAAAAAAAAAAAAAGAAAAGAAAATATTCACTTAATTCAAAAGAAAGCAGTAAATGTAAATTGAGGAACAAAAAGGACATGAGGCATATAGAAAACACAGTAAAATGGCAAATATAAATCCAACTATATTCATATTAATTCAACGTTATTTATTTTTAATATTATCAATAATAACAAAAACTCAGGCAGAGCGCGGTGGCTTACACCTGTAATCCCAGCACTTTGGGAGGCTGAGGTGGGCGGAGCACGAGGTCAGGAGATCGAGACCATCCTGGCTAACACGGTGAAACTCCGTCTCTACTAAAAAAATACAAAAAATTAGCCAGGTGTGGTGGCGCGCACCTGTAGTCCCAGCTCCTCGGGAGGCTGAGGCAGGAGAATGGCGTGAACCTGGGAGGCGGAGCTTGCAGTGAGCCGAGATTGTGCCACTGCACTCCAGCCTGGGAGACAGAGTGAGACTCCGTTTCAAAATAATAATAATAATAATAATAATAATAACACAAATTCACTCAAGAAAAAAAAGACAATCTGAATAGACTTATTACAAGTAAAAAATTGAATAAGTAACCCAAAACCTAACTGCAAAGAAAAGCCCAGGCTACAGATTGCTTCACTGGTCAATTCTACCAAACATTTAAAGAAGAATTTATACCAATTCTTTTCAAACCCTTTCAAAAAGTAGGAAGGATATTTCCCAATTCATTCTATGAAGCCAGTATTAATGTGATAGCAAAGCTGAACAATGACATCACAAGAAAAGTACAGAGCAATATCCCTTTTGAATATGGATGTAAAAATCCTCAGCAAAATAGTATCAAATCATATCCAGCAGCATATAAAAGGAATCACAATTATACCTCATTTTCTTGTGTTTTGTAGACACTGTGTTTTTTACAAATCGAAGATCTGTGGCAGCCCTGTGTTGAGTAAGTCATTGGTGCCATTTTTCTAACTCAATGCACTCGCTTCATGTCACTGTGTCACATTTTGGAAATTTTAACAATTTTTCAAGCTTTTTTATTATTGTTATATGTGTTGTAGTGATCTGTGATCAGTGATCTTTGATGTTACTATTGGAATTGTTCTGGGGCACCATGAGCTGCACCCATGGAAGACAGCAAACTTAATGGATAAATGTGGTGTGTGTTCTGACCGCTCCACTCACTGGCCATTCCCCTATTCCTATCCCTCTCCTTGGACTTCCCTATTCCCTGAGACACAACAATATTGAAATTAGTCCAATTAATAACCCTACGATGGCTTCTAAGTGTTCAAGAGAAAGGAAGTACACATGTCTCCCACTTTAAATCTGTATTAGTCAGTTCTTGCATTGCTATAAAGGAATACCTGAGACTGGGTAATTTATAAAGAAAAGAGGTTAAATGGGCTAATGGTTGTGCAGGCTGTAGAAGCATGGCACCACCATTGCTTGGCTTCTGGGGAAGCCTCAGCATGGTGGAAGCCTTTACTCATGGTGGAAGGCAAAGTGGGAGCAGGCACATCATAAGGCAAAAGCAGGAGCAAGAGAGAGTCGGGGTGGGGGGAAGTGCTACACGCTTAAAGGACCACATCTCGTGTGAACTCAGAGTGAAAGCTCACATATCACCAAGGGGATGGCCTAAGCCATTCATGACGGATCTGCCCCCACGATCCACACACCTGCCACCAGGTCCCACCTCCTAGGCTGGGGATTACATTTCAACATGAGATTTGGACAGGAACATACATTCAAACTATTTCAAAATTGAAAGCTAGAAATGGTTAAGCTTAGTGAAGAAATGTTGAAAGCCAAGATAGGCCAAAAGAAAGCCTCTTGCACCAAACAGCCAGGTTTTGAATGCAAAGGAAAAGTTCTCGAAGGACATTAAAAGTGCTATTCCAGGGAATACATGAATGATATTAATAAGAAAAACAGTCATATTGCTGACATGCGGAAAGTTTTAGTGATCCATATAGAAGGTCAAACCAGCCACAAAATTCCCTTAAGCCAAAGCCTAATCCAGAGCAAGCTGAGAGGTGAGGAAGCTGCAGAAGAATAGTCTGAAGCTAGCAGAGGTTGGCTCATGAGGCTTAGGAAGCTGAGTCTATAATACATAGAACTGGTGAGAGCAGGCATCTCTATCTTGTTCCTGATCTTAGGAGGAAGTGATCCAATCTTTCTTCACCATTAGTTGTAATATTAGCTGTGGGTTTTTTGTTTTGTTTTGTTTGTTTTTCAATTTTTTGCTGTGGGTTTTTCATGGATGAGATTTATCAGGTTGAGGAAGTTTCCTTTGATTCCTAGTTTTTATCATGAAGGAGTGTTAGATTTTGTTACACGCTTTTTTAGTGTCTACTGAGATCATCATGTGGCTTTTGTGTTGTATTCTTTTGATATAGAGTGTTACATTAATTGATTCTTGGATATTAAGCTAACCCTGCATTCCTGGGTTAAATCACATTCAGTCAGGATGTGACTTATACTTATACCTTATGCATCCTGACTGAATGTGATTTAACCCAGGAATGCAGGGAGGGAGATACTGCACGTTCAGTTCCAGACCACTGGAAGTGCTCTGAATAAAGTTTTGGCTTAAGGGAATTTTGTGGCTGGCTTGATCTTCTGTGTAGACCACTAAAACTTTCCCCCTATCAGCAATATGGCTGTGTCATTTATCATTCATATATTCCCTGGAGTAGTACTTTTAATTTCCTTCACTGGAAAAATTGCAATAAAGCAAGTATTGCAATAAAGTGAATCACACCAATTTTTTTTGGTTTCTGAATGCATATAAAAGTTACATTTACGGCTGGGTGCGATGGCTCACACCTGTAATCCCAGCACTTTGGGAGGCCAAGGTGGGCAGATCACGAGGTCAGGGGTTCGAGACCAGCCTGACCAACATGGTGAAACCTCATCTCTACTAAAAATACAAAAATTAGCTAGGCTTGGTGGCACATGCCTGTAATCCCAACTACTCAGGAGGCTGAGGCAGGAGAATCACTTGAACCTGGGAGGTGGAGGTTGCAGTGAGCCAAGATTGCGACACCGCATTCCAGCCTGGGTGAGAGAGTGAGACTCCACCTCAAAAAAAAAAAAAAAATTACATTTATGCTATACTGTAGTATACTAAGTGTGCAATAGTATTCTGTCTAAAAAATTTATATACTTAAATCTTAAAATATTGTTTTTGTTTGTTTGTTTGTTTTGAGATGAGGTCTTGCTCTGTCGCCCAGGCTGGAGTGCAATGGCCCGATCTCGGCTCACTGCATCCTCTGCCTCCTGGGTTCACGCTATTCTCCTTCTCAGCCTCCTGAGTAGCTGGGACTACAGGCGCATGCTGCCATGCCCGGCTAATTTTTTGTATTTTTAGTAGAGACGGGGTTTCACCGTGTTAGCCAGGATGGTCTCAATCTCCTGACCTCGTGATCCGCCCACCTCAGCCTCCCAAAGTGCTGGGATTACAGGCGTGATCCACCGTGCCCGGCAATATCGTTTTTTAGAAAAGCTGCTGTATGCTATGTTTGTACCTGTGAATAGCCACTGCACTCCAGCCTGTGCAACATAGCAATAATTTGTATCTAGGAAAATGAAACAAAAAGGCCGGGCATGGTGCCTCACGCCTGTAATCCCAACACTTTGGGAGGCCGAGGCAGGCGGATCAGCTGAGGTCAGGAGTTCAAGACCAGCCTGGCCAACGTGATGAAACCCCATCTCTACTAAAAATACAAAAATTAGCCGGGCATGGTGGCAGGCGCCTGTAGACCCAGATTGGGAGGCTGAGGCAGGAGCATTGCTTGAACCTGGGAGGCGGAGGTTGCAGTGAGCCGAGATCACACCACCGCACTCCAGCCTAGGTGACAGAGCGAGACTCCGTCTCAAAATAAATAAATACATAAACAAATAAGTAAAACAAATAACCTAACATTTAAAAAAAATGTATTACTGGCTGGACACAGTGACTCATGCCTGTAATCCCAGCACTTTGGGAGGCCGAGGTGGATGGATTGCCTCAGCTCAAGAGTTCAAGACCAGTCTGGTCAACATGGTGAAATTCAGTCTCTACTAAAAATACAAAAAAATTAGCTGGGCATGGTGGTGTGCGCCTGTAGTCCCAGCTATATTACTAAATGCCCTTTTGGTGAGGATATGCCAAGAACCTCAAGTTTGAACCACTTCTTATCCAAGGCTGCTATCTCAGTTATCTTTGATATGCTACGAAGCGCCTGGCATAAGTTAAACAGAATTTATATGTGCCACGCGATATGAAGACGGCATACTAAGCATTTTTCACATTAAAAATAGCTGTGCTGGCCGGGCGCGGTGGCTCACGCCTGTAATCCCAGCACTTTGGGAGGCCGAGGTGGGTGGATCAGGAGGTCAGAAGATAGAGACCATCCTGGCTAACACGGTGAAACCCCTTCTCTACTAAAAATACAAAAAAATTAGCCAGGCGTGGTGGCGGGCGTATGTAGTCCCAGCTACTCCGGAGGCTGAGGCAGGAGAATGGCATGAACCCGGGAGGCGGAGCTTGCAGTGAGCCGAGATCGCGCCACTGCACTCCTGCCTGGGCGACAGAGCGAGACTCCGTCTCAAAAAAATAAAAAAATAGCTGTGCTTGGCCGGGCCGCGGTGGCTCACGCCTGTAATCCCAGCACTTTGGGAGGCCGAGTCCCTCAGATCACGAGGTCAGGAGATCGAGACCATCCTGGCTAACGCAGTGAAACCCTGTCTCTACTAAAAACACAAAAAATTAGCCGGGTGTCCTGGCGTGCGCCTGTAGTCCCAGCTACTCGGGAAGCTGAGGCAGGAAAATCGCTTGAACCCGGGAGGTGGAGGCTGCAATGAGCCGAGATCGTGCCACTGCACTCCAGCTTGGGCGACAGAGCGAGACTCCCTCTCAAAAAACAAACAAAACAAATAAAATAAATAAAAGTTTTGCTACATTGCTCAGGCTGGTCTCTAACTAATGGGCTCAAGCAATCCTCCTGCATCAGCATCTGCAGTAGTTGGGACTACAAGCCTGCACCACCACACCTGGCTAGCCCTTTTTGAATATCCTATTTAGTGGCATTAAGTACATTCACCTTAGGCAACCATCCATCTCTAGAATTTTTCCATCATGCCAATCTGAAATTCTGTACATATTAAATGATAACTTCCCATTCCCTCCTCCCTCACAGACCCTGGTAACCACCTTCCTTCCTTCCTTCCTTCCTTCCTTCCTTCCTTCCCTCCTTCCTTCCTTCTTTCCTTCCTTCCTCCCTCCCTCCCTCCCTCCCTCCCTTCCTCCCTTCCCTTCCCTTCCTTCCTTCCTTCCTTTTTTGTTTGTGACAGAGTTTTGCTCTTGTTGCCCAGGCTGGAGTGCAATGGCGAGATCTCGGCTCACCGCAACCTCCACCTCCCAGGTTCAAGCAATTCTCCTGCCTCAGCCTCCCGAGTAGATGGGATTACAGGCATGAGCCACCATACCTGGCTAATTTTGCATTTTTAGTAGAGACGGGATTTCTCCATGTTGCTTAGGCTGGTCTCAGGTGATCCCCCCGCCTCGACCTCCCAAAGTGCTAGGATTACAGGCATAAGCCACTGTGCCTAGCTATTCTTTCTTTCTTTGTTTATGAAGGTGACTATTTTAGGATCTCACATAAGAGGATTCCACACAATATTTATTCTTTTGTGTCTGGGTTGTTCCATTTAGTATGAGGTTTTCAATGTTCCTCCATGTTGTAGCATGTATCAGAATATCATTCCTTTGTGTGGGTAAATAATATTCCATTGTATGTGTATACCACATTTTGTTTATCCATTCATCAGGTGATGAACATTTGGGTTGTTTCCACATTTTTGCTATTGTGAATAATGCTGCTATGAACACTGGTGTACAAATATCTGTTCACGTTCTTGGTGTCAATTCTTTTGAGTATATTCTGAGAAGTGGAATTGCTGAATCATATGGTAATTCTATGTTTAATTTTTTGAGGAACTGCCAGGCTGTCTTCTACAGCGGCTGTACTACTTTACATATGGTAGTTGTTATGTAGCCAAATTATGTGAATAAATCATTTGCTGTAGGAAATTGGCACTTGTATACTCTAAACCAATACAGAAAATACATCTCTCTCACTAAAATTGTTTGATGCATCAAAGAGTTGTCTGCTAAACACTTCTAATTACCATGGTGATTAATTACCAGTATCCAGAATCTTAGATATATGTGTGTTGGAGGCGTGCGTCAGAAAAGAGGAGGTTAGGTGGAATCAGCAAGCAGCAAAAATATTTCCAAATCCTGCTAGGTGTGGTGGCTCACACCTGTAATCCCAGCACTTTGGGAGGTTTAGGTGGGTGGATCACTTGAGCTCAGGAGTTTGAGACTGGCCTGGGGAACATGATGAAACCCCATCTCTACAAAAAATAAAAAATTAGCCAGGCATGCTGGCATGCACCTATAGTCCCAGCTACTTGGGATGCAGAAGTTGCAGTGAGCCACTGGGCAACAGAGCGAGACTCTGTCTCAAAAATAAATAAATTAATTAATTAAACATCTTGCAACTCTATTTCAGTTTGGTTTATCTGACATTGAAGATCAAAGAGGATGAATAATAAAGATATAGTGAGGAGGAGAGAAAGGTAGAGGAATATGGTAAGGTTAGGCAGTGGAACTGGACTGGTCTGCTGATTCTTATGTAGTTAGCGTGAAATGAATGTCAGCAAGGCAGTTTTCCTTCTTCCTCCACTTCATCTCAGATTATCTCAGAGTCTGTTTCCTTGCTAAAGCTTGTATAATCTATAAATTATACAACTGACTTAAGACCTTTAAACAAATTGAACTTGCAGGTGAAATACAAATTTACAACAAACTTAAACATTTATCAGAGACAGTAAGAGAGCAAGGATTGAAACACTTTATTATTTTATTCTTCTTTCATCAGACTAGTCGCCTCCTGAAGCCATGGGCAATCACAGTGCTTTGGTATCTGGAGAGAGGCGAATGCAAAGGCATATCTGCAATTTTTATTTCTGGTTGGCCTTTTTGGAAGACAGCTTTCCGATCTTCCCCATGGCAAAGCCTTTCACTGTGATTCAAAAACAGCGAGTCTTCTAAAGGGCCAGTGTGGATCCCACACACTTCTGCTTGCTAAGAGAAAAGAAAATCTGTGTATCACATCAAACATCATTTTCTTGTTAGATTAAGAAGGAAGTTTCACCAGGAGCCGTGGCTCATGCCTGTAATCCCAGCATTTTGGGAGGCCAAGACAGGAAGATTGCTTGAGCTCAGGAGTTTGAGACCAGCCTGGGCAACAGAGCAAGACCCCATCTATACAAAAAATAAAAAATTAGGTGGGTGTCGTTGCAGGTGTCTGTGAGGCTGAGGCAAGAGAATCCCTTGATCCTGGGAAATCAAGGCTGCAGTGAGCTATGATCACACCCCTGCACTTCAGCCTGGGCAACAGAGTGAGACCCCATCCCCTCTCCAAAAAAGATGGAAGTTTCCCAGTAGTTTTTCTAACTATCCTTGTTGAGAAGGAAGCTCTGCTGAACAGAGGAACATCCCTTTTCTAAAAGCAATGCTTTGTGGGTCAGTGTGATCTGACTACCAGAAAGAGTCATGCAGACTATAAATGTGATATATTTGGAGGCAGATTGTTGAACTTTAGCTTCACTACTTAATGTGACCTTTTCAAGTCATTTACTCCCAGAAGACTCAGTTTTTTCAAATATAAAATGGGAATATTAAAGAATTCTTTGAGTAGCAAATAAAATATATGTGAATGAAAAAGCTTTGCCAACTACTAAGTATCAAAAAGGTTTAAAGTATGATGATGCTGTTATGACTGTTGAATAAATAAATAACAACTGTTTGAAGTTATTAACTTAAATACACATCTACTTCTGATTCTTCAATATTGCCAAATAGCATTCTGGTCTGTTCTTGGTATGCAGCCCCAACTCTGGTATGCTGTGTTTCTCATATATATATATATATATATATATATATATATATATTTCACAGACAGGGCCTCAGTCTGTCACCCAGGCTGGAGTGCAGTGGTGCAATCATAGCTCACTGCAGCCTGGAACGCCTAGGCTCAAGCAATCCTCCTGCCTCAGCCTCCCAAGTAGCTGGGACTACAGCACACACCACAATGCCGGGATAATTTTTTTTTTAATAGACAGGATCTCGCTATGTTGCTCTGGCTGGTCTTAAACTCCTGGCCTCAAACCATCCCCGTCTCAGCCTCCCAACACGCTAAGATTAGAGGCATAAGCCACTGCACCTAGTTTGTGTGCTATATTTTTTAATGTTGTTAGATGCAGTTTTTTAACTCCTAATGGAAAAATGGTGAGGATAAATAAAAGGAAGGAAAGCATAACTTAGCATTTACTAGCGTTTACTCAGCGTGGGCACATTAACTTTACTTAATTCACTTATTTAAGTTTCATTGGTAGGAACACTGTCAACTAAATTGCAAAAGTAAAATAGCTCTGAAAAATGATGCTGAATTATAGCTCTAAAAGTAAGGTCAAGAAAAACAAAGTTTTTCTTTACTGGTTTCAACTTATAAAGTTTACAACCTATAATTCTCATAAATGAAAAAGTCAGTACTGCCACCATGCTGAAGCTACTTAGGGCATTGAAAATGACCTTGATATGCCACTAAATTACATGAAATGCAGACTAATATTAAGACTGTAGTAAGTCTGAGTAAACATTTATTTATTTATTTATTTATTTGTTTGAGATGGAGTCTCGCTCTGTTGCCCAGGCTGGAGTGCAATGGCGTGATCTGGCTTGCTGCAATCTGTCTCCCGGATTCAAGTGATTCTCCTGCCTCAGCCTCCCAAGTAGCTGGGATTACAGGCATGTGCCACCATGCCCGGCTAATTTTTGTATTTTTAGTAGAGATGGGGTTTCACCATGTTGGCCAGGCTGGTCTTGAACTCCTGAACTCAGGTTATCTGCCCGCCTCAGCCTCCCAAAGTGCTAGGATCACAGGCATGAGCCACCACGCCAGCCAGAAAATGTTTTAAAACAAGCCTGTTGAAATCCCTGCTTTCAATTATTTTGAGCATATACCTAGAAGTGGAATTGCTGAATCATATGGTAATTCTATGTTTAATTTTTTGAAGAATGGTTTCACTATCTTCTACAGTGGCTGCAGCATTTTACCTATAGTAGTTTTCCTGCTGTTATAAAACTACTGACTGGAGCCGGGTACAGTGGTTCATGCCTGTAATCCTAGCACTTTGGGAGGCTGAGGCAGGAGGATCGCTTGGGCCCAGGAGACAAGCCTGGACCACATAGTAGAGATCCCATTTCTACAAAAAATACCAAAACTCTCCGGGCATGGTGGCATGTGCCTGTAGTCCCAGCTGCTCAGGAGGCTGAGGTGGGAGGATCACCTGAGCCCAAGAGGTTGCTGCAGCTACAGTGAGCCATGATTGCTTCATTGCGCTCCTGTCTGGGTGACAGAGTGAGATCCTGTCTCTAAATAAATAAATAAAGTAGGCCCGGTGTGTTGGCTAACTCCTGTAATCCTAGAATTTTGGAAGGCCGAGACAGTAGGATTGCTTGAGCTCAGGAGTTCAAGACCAAACTGGAAGACATAGTGAGACCCCATCTCTACTAAAAATAAAAAGCTGGCAAGGTGTGGTGATGTGCACCTGTAATCCCAGCTACTTGGGAGGCTGAGGCAGGAGGATCAATTGAGCTCAGCAGATTGAGGCTGCAGTGAGCTGTGATCACGCCACTGCACTCCAGCCTGGACGACAGAGCGAAATCCTGTCTCCAAAAAGAAAAAAAGGAATAAATAAATAAAACTGCTGACTGAACAGGAGCATTAAAAGGGTAAATCATGTGTAAACTAGCCAAAATATTCCCATGCCTCTCTATCTGAATATGCAGTATAACCTAAAAAATATATGCTTTGTAGTGTAACTTTAATATTAATGGCATCTTCCGATGATGAGTTTAACAACTGCAAGATAGCATGATGCAGAGTTTCTGAAATTCTTCAGTGTATAATTAGGTTATTTAAACAGATATTACTATTTAACATTTGTTTGCAAGTTTATATGACAGTACATCAAAATAGTTTTTGTATAGTTATGCACGTCTATCACAGATATACTAAATTATATATATAATATTATTTATTTATTTATTTAGAGACAGAGTATTGCTCTGTTGCCCAGGCTAGATTGCAGTGGCGCAATCTCGGCTCACTGCAACCTCTGCCTCTAGGGTTCGAGAGATTCTCATGCCTAAGCTTCCCGAGTAGCTGGGATTACAAGTGCCCACCACCACACACAGCTAATTTTCATATTTTTAGTAGAGATGGGGTTTTGCCAGTTGGCTAGACTGGTCTCGAACTCCTGACCTCAAGTGATCCACCCACCTCGGTCTCCCAAAGTGCTAGGATTATTGGCACAAGTCACCGCATCCGGCTTAATGTTTTTTTTTTTTTTTTCTTATGTGTGCTTATGGGGAAATACCTTCAGATTCACATTCCTGAATATCATGTTTTCTTTCCAAGGCATAACATAACGTCTTGGGATCATCCCTTGCTTTAATGAAAATCGTGGCAAATGAATCTCTTCATACCTGATGATTAGGAAAGCAAGAAGAAAAGATATCTTGTGAGCCAAATACAATCATTTTAGTATCATTCCAGGGACTGGAGGCAGTTGTGCATTCATGTTTGGTCCCCTGCTGCTGCAGGACAGACGGCTGTGCCGTTGACACTCAGCTAAAAGATAACCATTTAAGTACCCACGTATCACCAAGATCAAGCCAGGGCCAGGTATCTGTAACTCTAACTGCATGCTGTCCTTTATAATTTGCCCACAATGTCCATTTTAATCTGACTTTTTTTTTTCTTTTTTTTAATAAGATGGAGTGCATCACCCTGCACAGCCGGGGTTTTGCCATGTTGGTCAGGCTGGTCTCGAATTCCTGACCTCAAGTGATCCACCCGCCTTGGCCTCTCAAACTGTTGACATTACAGCCATGAGCCACTGCGCCCGGCCCATTTTAACTTGACTTTAAGGGAAAAGGCAAGGCACTTGGATTTGCCTCAGGGCTACCCACTGCCTAAAGGAAATGTCTGGCCAGCCACAAAAAACAGAAACTATACCGGTTTCTGAATTTATGTATGCTCTACACTCAGGTCAGACTTGCTTTCCCTGCACACATATTTCCCTCTGGAACATAAAGCTTTCTATATAGACGCCAAAGGGGAACACAAAGTTATTGACCTCATCTATGTAGCTCCCAGGTTGCAAAACAAGCAAACAAAAAACCCCAGAACCCCATAAGTCCTTACTTATTAGCAGATTTGTAGAGACTCTCATCAGAGCAGTTGTTAGTGAGTTTAGGCAAAGTAGGACAAGTATCTTTCCCTGAAGCCATTCCTGACAGCAATGGATGGAATTCTCATCTAAAACTTCACCAACTCACTAGTCTAATTATGATGACAACGCTGCTCTGATGTAACAATGCTAACTCCATAGTAACTCTCAGCAGTTACAGTAGCAGTTAAGAGTGTCCAGCTCACAGGTGTGGTGGTGGGCACCTGTAATCCCAGCTACTCAGGAGGCTGAGGCAGGAGAATCACTTGAACCCAGGAGGCAGAGGTTGCAGTGAGCCGAGATTGCGCCACTGCACTCCAACCTGGGTGACAGGGTGAGACTCTAAATCAAAAAAAAGTGTCCAGCTCAGAGCTATTTTCAGGGTTTTTAAAAAAATCCCCCTTCTGGCCTGGCACAGTGGCTCATGCCTGTAATCCTAGCACTTTGGGAGGATGTGGCAGGAGGATCACTTGAGCCCAGGAATTTGAGACCAGCCTGGGCAACATAGTAAATTCCGGTCTCTACAAAAAATAAAAAAATTTGGCCGAGTGTAGTGGCTCATGCCTGTAATCCCAGCAGTTTGGGAGTCCAAGGCAGGTGGATCACTTGAGGTCAGGAGTTCAAGACCAGCCTGGCCAACATGGTAAAACACCTTCTTTACTAAAAACACAAAAATTAGCCAGGCATCGTGGTGTGAGCCTGTAATCCCAGCTACTTGGGAAGCTGAGGCAGGAGAATTGCTTGAATCCAGGCGGAGGTTACGGTGAACAGGGATGATGCCACTCCACTCCAGCCTGGGTGACAGAGCAAGACTCCATCTCAAAAAAAAAAATAAATAAATAAGCTGGACGTGGTCACGTGTACTTGTCGTCCCAGCTATTTGAAAGGCTGAGGCAGGAGGATCACCTGAACCCAGGAGGTTGAAGCTGCAGTGAGCTGTGATTGCACCACGGCACTCCAGTCGGGGCAACAAAGCAATACCTTGTCTCCAAAAAATGAGACAAAACAAAACAAAATAAAACAAATTCCTTTTTGAGTAAAACATCATTCTTATAATGAGCAATTAAAAATGAAGATGTTTGTGACAATACAAATTTGACACATACTAAAAATAAGTTGAACTGAACAATTATTCAGTAATTAAAAAATAATCACTTCAAATTAACATTCTCTATTGGTCCATGGCTGATTTTCCTCTTTATATATTGCGCATGCCATCTACAGTCAACTGATTTTCAACAAAGGTGCCAAGAACACACACGAGGGAAAAGACAGTCTCGTCAATAAACAGTGCTGGGGAAACTGAACATCCCCATGAAGAAGAATGAGACTAGACCCCTACCTGTCACCATACACAAAAATCAGCTCAGAATGGATTAGGATTAAATGTAACTTGAAACTACAAAACTACTAGAAAATATACGGAAATACTCTACAACATTGGACTGGGCAAGGTTTTTTTTTTTTTTTTTTTTTTTTTTTTGAGACAGGGAGGTTCTCACTCTGTCACTCAAGGTTGAGTGCAGTGGCGCAATCACGGCTCACTGCAGCCTCAACCTCAATCAATCGTGGGCCCAGGTGATCTTCCCACCCCAGCCGCCCTAGTAGCTGGGACCACAGGTGTGCACTACCATGCTTGCCTAATTTTTTAATTTTTTTTTTTTTTTTTTTAGACAGAGTCTTGCTCTGTCACCAGGCTGGAGTGCAGTGGTGCAATCGCAGCTCACTGCATCTTCCGACTCCCTGGTTCAAGCGATTCTCCTGCCTCAGCCTCCTGAGTAGCTGGGATTACAGGCACGTGCCACAACGCCCAGCTAATTTTTGTATTTTTAGTAGAGACAGCGTTTCACCATGTGGGCCAGGATGGTCTTGATCTCCTGACCTCATGATCTGACCGCCTTGGCCTCCCAAAGTGCTGGAATTACAGGAGTGAGCCACTGCGCCCAACCTAATTTTTTAATTTTTTGTAGAGATGGGGTTTTGCCATGTTGCCCAGGCTGGTCTTGAACTCCTATGCTTATGTGATTCACCCACCCAAGCCTCCCAAAGTGCTGGGATTACAGGTGTAAGTCACTTTGCCTGGCCCAAGGATTTTTAAAATAAGACCTCAGCAAAACAGGCCAACAAAAGCAAAAATAAACACATGGGATTACATCAAACTGACAGGCTTTTGTACAGCAAAGGAAACAAGAGTGAAGAGACAACCTACGGAATGGGACAAAACATCTGCAAAATATATATCTGACAAGGGGTTAAAAACCAGACTATATAAAGAACAGTGAAAAATGACCAATCTGATTTAAAAATGGGTAAAATTACTGGGTGTGGTGGCTCATGCCTATAATACCAGCACTTTGGGAGGCTGAGGCAGGAGGATTGCTTGAGCCCAGGAATTCGAGACCAGTGTGGTGCTAGGCATGATGGATCCTCAGGCAGGAAGATCGCTTGAGCCTGGAAGGTCGAGGCTGCAGTGAACCATGACTGTGCCACTGCACTCCCAGCCCAGGCAACACAGCGAGACCCTGTCTCGAAAGGTAAAAGATCTTAGTAGACATTTCTCAAAAGAATGCATGCAAAGGTCAAGTAATGAAAAAGTGCTCAACATCACTATATACTGCACAACTGATACGTGTCCCATTTATGTTTCACCATCTATTACATGCAGCTCAAGAGTGTAAATCCAATTTGTTTAAACTCAAACCAATCCAGCCTATTTTATCTCTAAGATTTGTCATATTGCAGAATATTTTAGGTTATGAAAACTGATTTTAATAAAGAAAGGTTACTAGTGAGGATAAATGCTTAAACTACTAAAACAGAGAGGTGGAGGGTTATAAGTCCTACCCACTGGCAAGTAGGAAAAATATTAATATTAGGCTAAGCAGGAAGAATTACTGCAAGATATGCTGGTTTGATGAGAGCATAAACTAAAAGAATACATACCTAAGAACAGTTTGCACATCTTGATTTGGATAGCCAGAAAGGTTCAGAGTCATCTTAGATAATTTTTTATTTTATTTTTGGAGACGGAGTCTAGCTCTGTGCTCAGTCTGGAGTGCAGTGGCATGATGTTCGTTCACTGCAACCTCCACCTCCCAGGTTCAAGCAATTCTCCTGCCTCAGGCTCTCGAGTAGCTGGGACCACAGGCACACGCTGCCATGCCCAGCTGATATTTTGTATTTTAGTATAGACAGGGTTTTACCGTGTTGCCCCGGCTGGTCTTGAACTCCTGAGCTCAGGCAATCCACCTGCCTTGGCCTCCCAGTGTTAGAATTACAGGTATGAGCCACCATGCCGGGCCAATAAATTTTTAAAGAACCTTAAAAACTGCCCTTTCCTCAGCTGCTGCCAAGGTGCTTGGTCATTCCAAGGAAGCTAAGGCCACATTGGGTGAGAGCCTCACTTCATCCGGCGATTAGCACCTCACCCAGCAGCGCCAGCCCCACACACACCCGTGCCATGGCCTCCCTCTCCGAGCTCACCTACATCTACTCGGCCCTCATTCTGCATAATAAAATCAATGCCCTCATCAAAGCAGCTGGTGTAAATGTTGAACCTTTCTGGCCTGGCATGTTTGCAAAGGCCCTAGCCAATGTCAGCATTGGGAACCCTATCTGCAATGTAAGGGCTGGTGGACTTGCAGCAGCTGGAGATCCTACCCCCTCCACTGCTGCTGCTTCAGTTAAGTGGAAGCAAAGAAAGAATCCGAGGAGTCTGATAAGGACATGGGGCTTTGGTCTTTTTGACTAAACCTCTTTTATAGCATATTCAATAAAAACCTAAACTTTGAAAAAAAGAAATAAATAACCTTAAAAATTGAAACACTGCTTTCTGTATGGCAGTAGGATGCAACACAAGCCAGAAATCTGAGTGGTTTCCAAATGTTAAAGAAAATAACTATTGGCTGGGCGTGGTAGCTCATGCCTGTAATCCCAACACTTTGGGAGGCTGAGGCAGGTGGATCACCTGAGGTCAGGAGTTTGAGACCAGCCTGGCCAACATGGTAAAACCCTGTCTCTACTAAAAATACAAAAAAATTAGCTGGGTGTGGTGGCGTGTGCTTGTAATCCCAGCCACTTGGGAGGCTGAGGCAGGAGAATCGCTTGAACCCAGGAGGCGGAGGTTGCAGTGAGCTGAGATGGCGCCATTGTACTCCAGCCTGGGCAACAAAAGTGAAAACTCCGTCTCAAAAAAAAAAAAAGAGAAAAAAAAAACTATTGCTAAAAAACCAGGAAGGTGTGGGGGAAGAAACAATCTTGATGAAGATAAAGTAGCTTCAGGCATCAATGCCCTTTAAAAGGCATAACTTTTGATAGAAAAATTGGCAATATTTACATTAATATGTGGCATTTAAGTATTCAGAATAATGATCTTTCTTAATGTACTATTTCTAAAATCACCTCCCATAAATTGTCTTAGGGTCAATATCCAATTACCTTTTAAAAATATTTTTCTTGGTTATAGCAATTTTATGAAAAAACATTCAAGATTTAAAAATATAATCACTTGAAGCTCATTAAGGACTGCCAAAAATCTAATTTTATTTTTGCATCCTTTATAAATAAAAAGGAACCAATAACCACTTTCCTCTTAGATCCAACTTCAATGACCACATTCTCAGAACTACCAAAAGACTTCAAGTACATTGTCTGTAAGGAACAGTTTATAATTGCTGAATTTTACATTTTTGCTTAATATACAAAATTTCTGCTTAATATATCAAGCATATTTTTGCTTAATATATTTTTGTAAACTATAGTTAACTCTTGGAATGTCTAAACTACCTTTATTTTCTTCATTAATAAAAATGAGTAATTTAAAACTTCATGCACATGTAACATTTTATTATTATTTTTGAGACAAAGTCTTGCTCTGTTGCCCAGGCTGGAGTGCAGTGGCACAATCTCGATTCACTGCAACCTCTGCCTCCTGGGTTCAAGTGATTCTCCTGCCTCGGCCTCCCAAATAGCTGGGATTACAGGCATGCACCATCATGCCCGGCTAATTTCTTGTATTTTTAGTTGAGACGGGGTTTCACCATGTAGGCCAGGTTGGTTCTGAACTCCTGACCTCAAATGATCTACCTGTCTCAGCCTCCCAAATTGCTGGGATTACACACATGAGCCACTGCGCTGGCATATGTAACATTTTAAATACCTGACTTCCTTAACATAAGGTAAGACAGTCTTAGGCGGGCTGCCACTGGGAATGTTTTTTTCTTTTTCTTTTTTAAATTAGACAGGGTCTCACTACGTTGCATCGATTGGTCTCGAACTCCTGGGCTCAAGCAATCTTCCTCTCTTGGCCTCCCAAAGTGTTGGGATTGCAGGTGTGCACCACTATGCCCAGCTTGAAAATTTTTTTAATGCATGTGGTAATCCACAGGAGTAGATCACATTTAGTATATGACCAAGTTAATTAAGAAGTCAAAAAACACGTTAAATTTAAGCAGAATAAGGCTGGGTGCGGTGGCTCATGCCTGTGATCCCAGCACTTTGGGAGGCAGAGGTGGGCAGATCATTTGAGGCCAGGAGTTCGAGACCAGCCTGGACAACATGGCAAAAGTCTTTACTAAAAATACAAAAATCAGCTGGGCGTGGTGGTACACACCTGTGATCCCAGCTACTCAGGAGGCTTAGGCACATGATCGCTTGAACCTGGGAGATGGAAGCTGCAATAAGCTGAGATCCTGCCACTGTACTCCAGCCTGGGTGACAGATCAAGACTCTAACTAAAAAAACCCCAAAAAGAACAAATAGTTACTTGGAAAACTTCTGACATTTATTTACTTCTGGACAAACAAATGAGTGGGAAGAATCATCAGTATACACCTCTTAACTGTATTTTTTTTTTTTTTTTTTTTTTGAGACGGAGTCTTGCTCTGTCGCCCAGGCTGGAGTACAGTGGTACGATCTCAGCTCACTGCAAACTTTGCCTCCCGGGTTCAGGTGATTCTCCTGCCTCAGCCTCCCGAGTAGCTGCGATTACAGGCATGGAGAACCACACCTGGCTAGTTTTTGTATTTTTAGTAGAGACGAAGTTTCACCATGTTGGCCTGGCTGGTCTCAAACCTCTGACCTCAAGTGATCCGCCCGCCTCAGTCTCCCAAAGTGTTGGGATTACAGGCGTGAGCCACCGTGCCTGGCCAATGTTAGTTTTTATCCTTAAGATTGCCTGAGTTCTTAGAACACAGAAAAAACAAATTTGAATGCATTTCTAACAGCTTAATAATTTATATGTCCCATTATGATTTTAGTGGAATGTTTTAAAGCCAAAGCATAATTCACTGCAAAGATAAACTTGAAAAAGCAAACAAACTTTCAAATAGTATGTTATGACATAGACAAAACTGATTATCAACTAGTAATACTCATAATTAGCACATGCAACAGATTGAGAAATTAAATCCTGTGTTATATACTCTAAGTATTTTGTCAGATATGAGATATCTTTAAATGTTCTATCAACTGCATTCCTTTCCGCACATATTTTAAATAAGAAAACAATTGTCTTTCCTCCAGATTCTCATGTTTATCAGTGCAAAATGTTGCAATCTCAGTAAAAATGGTTTATTACAATGTTATTTTAGAAAGGCTTAGTCCTCAAACTGTTGAAAATGTACTTAAAAGATGTCCAAATCATGAGAATGATCAACTTCAATGGCTTCCTCTGCATCCAACTTGGCCTCTGCATGTCCTTCCTGTGACTCATCAAGAGAGGCCAAGGCCTCATTTGTGTCACTTGCAAAAGTTTCTCGTGATGTATCATCATCTTCTTGAAAATTTAGACTTTTAATAGCTTGTTTCATCTTTTTTCCCAACACTTGTGTTCTCCTCTTCCTAGCAGCTTTTTTATTTTCATACTCCTTTTGGTTTTCAATGTAGAAAATGTCCTGTAATAAAGGAACAATGTTAGTAAACAAGAACTACCACGTTATTAAAGGTTTATTCCGTGACTGTCCCTTTAAAATCATTATCTCCATTTCTTACAAAAAATAAACAAATATTATTAGGCTCATTATTAAGATGGAGTTCAAGATATTAAGTAAGTACTCACTGCAAGATTGAAACTGATTTAAACCCAGCCTAGTGTTAGGTTTAGGGCCCATGCTTATTCTACCATAACGTATCATCTCTACAGTTAAAAATTTCCTAAATGAAGGCTGGGCATGGTGACTCACGCCTATAATCCCAGCACTTTGGGAGGCAGAGGTGGGTGGTTCACTTGAGGTCAGGAGTTGCAGACCAGCCTGGCCAACATGGTGAAACCCGGTCTCTACTAAAAATACAAAAAGTAGCCGGCCGTGGTGGCACACACCTGTAGTCTCAGCTACTAGGGAGGCTGAGGCAGGAGGATCATTTGAACCCAGGAGACAGAGGTTGCAGTGAGCTGAGATTGCGCCACTGCACTCCAGCATGGGCAGCAGAGTGAAACTGTGTCTCAAAAACAAAACAAAACAAAACAAACCACCAAACCAAAACAAAAAGTTTTGGAGCATTTTGGATTTTCAGATTAGGGATTGTCAACCTGTACTAAAACAGAGACGGTTCAAAGGTTTAAAAAAGAAGCTAGTGTAGGTAGGACACACTTCTGGGATCCTATTATCTCCTGGGCAGGGATTCCAAAAAGCTCAAGCCAAGCCAGTCCCTATTATATTCTTAAAGAATACAAATCCCAATCCCTTCTTGTTTATAAAAAGCACTATGGAAGATGGTGGGATGAAGGAGACTCTCTCCTAAAATTTATGCTAAATAGTTACAAGCAGCACACAGAATTAAGAGGAAGGTGTAAAAATCTTTGAAATGAAGAGGTAAAGGAAAACTTCAGAATGAGTGTTTTGATGAAGATAAATAAGAAAAGTATTTGCTAAAGAGGAGGAACTGAGGAGGGAGAAGGAGGGTACATATGTGAGAAAAGACAAAGGTAAATTCAGAAGATAATGAGGCTTGCTACCAGTTATCAAGTGAGTACTTTTACGTACCAGGCATTTTGCTAAGGACTTTACACACACATTAACTCATTTCATCCTCACAAAAGCCTTATGAGGTAGTTATACTATCCTTGTTTTCAGATGTGGAAAATGAGGCACAAGATTACAGGGCTAACATGTGAAGGTATGAAGTCTGAACTCACATATGATTTCTCTAATATTCTCCTTTTTAAAAGTCTTTGATAGAGATGGGGCCTCGCTGTCACCCAAGCTGGAGTGCAGTGGTATAATTATGCCTCACCGCAGCCTCGAATTCCTGGACTAAAGCAATCCTCTTGCCTCAGCATCCCAAGTAGCTGCTGATTTCTCCTACATTCTTATTGTTTTTCTTCTTTTTTTTTGAGACAGAGTCTGGCTCTGTCACCCAGGCTGGACGGTAGTGGTCTGATCTCGGCTCACTGCAATCTCCGCTTCCAGGGTTCAAGCAATTCTCATGCCTTGGCCTCCTGAGTAGCTGGAACTACAGGCGTGAGCTACCACACCCAACTATATTTTGTATTTTTAGTAGAGATGGGGTTTCTCCATGCTGCCCAGGCTGGTCTCCAACTCCTGGCCTCAAGTGATCCACCTGCCTCGGCCTCCCAAAGTGCTGGGATTGCAGGGGTAAGCCACCGTGCCCGGCCCAATGTTCTTAAAATCTATTATACTGCCTTCACAAAAGTGTGATGATTTGCAATTTTTCCCAAGAGTTCACTTACCTTTAATTCAAAGAATATGAAGAAGCCACAGTAGAAGCATTTTCATTTTATATGGAAGCATATCCAAGCATCTTGCTAAGAATTCTAAGTAGTATAATGCTTGGTAACACTGAGTAAATTTTACACAACTGCCCTTTTCTCTCCAAATATGGCAAGCCTTATTAAAAAGAAACTTTGGGCCGGTCGCGGTGGCTCACGCCTGTAATCCCAGCACTTTGGGAGGCCGAGGCCGGCGGATCACGAGGTCAGGAGATCGAGACCATGCTGGCTAACATGGTGAAACCCCGCCTCTACTAAAAATACAAAAAATTAGCCAGGCATGGTGGCGGGCGCCTGTAGTCCCAGCAACTTGGGAGGCTGAGGCAGGAGAATGGCGTGAACCCGGGAGGCAGAGCTTGCAGTGAGCTGAGATTGTGCCACTGCACTCCAGCCTGGGTGACAGAGCAAGACTCCGTCTCAAAAAAAAAATAAAAATAAATAAAATATAAAAAGAAACTTTGGCCAGGCGCGGTAGCGCATGCTTGTAATCCTAGCATTTCAGGAGGCCGAGGTGGTCAGATCACTTGAGGTCACGAGTTCGAGACCAGCCTGGCCAATATGGTAAAACTCCATCTCTACTAAAAAAACAAAAAAAACAAAAAAAACAAAAATTAGGTTGGGTGTGCTGGCTCTCGCCTGTAATCCCAGCACTTTGGGAGGCCAAGGCTGGCGGATCACGAGGTCAGGAGATCGAGACCATCCTGGCCAACATGGTGAAACCCCATCTCTAGTAAAATACAAAAAATTAGCTGGGCATGGTGGTGCGAGCCTATAATCGCAGCTACTTGGGAGGCTGAGGCAGGGGAATCGCCTGAACCCGGGAGGCAGAGGTTGCACTGAGCTGAGAGTGCGCCACTGCACTCCAGCCTGGCGATAGAGCAAGACTCCATCTCAAAAAACAAACAAACAAAACACAAAAATCAGCCAGGCATGGTGGCGGGCACCTGTAATCCCAGCTACTTGGGAGAGTGAGGCAGGAGAATCGCTTGAACCCGGGATGAGCCGAGATCTCGCCACTGCACTCCAGTCTGGGCAACAGAGCTAGGAGACTCCATCTCAAAAATTTAAAAAATAAACAATAAACAAAATAAAAACCAATTTCATTCCCATGCGTTATGAATTTAATAGAACAAAGTGGGAAATGGTCCCCAAAATGTTGTTGCAACATGTTGTGAATATCTTTATCACAAATACAGGCAGGTAATTTGAGGGAAAATATCCCCCCTCACATCCATATCTACATATACTTAACTCTCCAAGTTAAGGATCTAACTCCAGTGTTTTAGCTGAGCTTTTTTTTTCTTTGAACAAAGCAAATAAAATTTTAACTATTGCTTTTTTCCTTCAGAAAACTTTGTATTTTTTTTTTTTAAAAACTTAATTGTGAGGTCATGTACCCAAATGGAATTTTAAAACAGGAAAACAAACTCACTCAGTCAAGTTCTGGCTTCTAAGTTCTACATATGGTGACTGTTAGCAATATAGCAATTAAAAGAATAATTATAACATCATCATTTGGGTGGCATCTGAAATAAATGATCTACAATAAAATTTTATTGGTCAGGCATGGGGGCTCACACCTGTAATCCCAGGACTTTGGGAGGCCCAGGCAGGAGGATTGCTTAAGGCCAGGAGTTTGAGACTAGACTGGGCAATATAGGAAGACCCTGTCTCTACAAAATATTTAAAAAATAAGCTGAGAGTGATGGCATGTGCCTATAGTCCCAGCTACTCAGGAGGCTGAGGCAAGAGGGTCACTTGAGCCCTGGAGTTTGAGGCTACAGTGAGCTGTGATAGTGCCATTGGACTCCTGCCTGAGTGATAGCAGGAGACCTACCTCTTCAAAACAAAACAAAACTGCCAGGTACAGTGGCTCACACCTGTAATCCCAGCACTTTGAGAGGCCAAGGCATGAACATCATTTGAGCCCCAGAGTTCAAGACCAGCCTAAGCAACATACTGTGAGACCTGGGTGACAGAGTGAAACCGTCTCTTTTTAAAAAGAATTTTTTGGCCAGGTGCGGTGGCTCACTCCTGTAATTCCAGCACTTTGGGAGGCGGAGGAGGGTGGATCACCTGAAGTCAGTAGTTTGGGACAAGCCCAGACAACATGGTGAAAACGTCTCTACTAAAAACACAAAAATTAGCCGGGTGTGGTGGTATGCCTGTAATCCCAGCTACTCGAGAGGCTGAGGTGAGAGAACTGCTTGAACTTGGGAGGCGGAGGATGCAGTGAGCCAAGATCGTGCCACTGCACTTCAGCCTAGGGGACAGAGCGAGACTCCGTCTCAAAAAAACAAACAAAAGAATGTCCTTGTAAGTCAACATGTCCCTATTATTAGATATTCCAAATGTTTCTATTTTTTGTTATTATAATGCAAAGTTTCTGGTAGTTTAACATAAAAACTTTCTAGTATTAAAATCCTTTCCCTAAATAAGCTGGAATAACTGAATTACAAAGACATAATACAGTGAAAGTTAACTCCAACATGGGTTTGGAGTCAGAGTGGTCTGTGTGATCTCAGGCATATGATTTTCTTCATTTGCATAACAAATTATTCTTCATTTGCATAACAAAGTAACATCCATGGTGATACAATGTGGTGAAGATTAAGTTACATAATATTAATCTTTGGTCCAGTGGGAGGAAATCAATAAATGTTACAGTATTTCTTCTCTCCTGCCTGAGAATATTATTTGTCCAAGGTTTAGTTACTTAGAAGGTATCTTTTAAGTACATACTTTTTGTCAATAATTATTTTGGGTGAGGGGAGAGAATATGAGAGTATAATCTTTGCTACCACTCAACAGTTGTGTTCCTAAGGAAACTTACATTGTTACAAATCTTGTTACTGAAACAGTTGTTACAATGAAATGAAAAAAGTTACTAGATATCTTAGATTTACAGTAACAGTAACATTTCCTATAGGAATGTCAATATAGCAGACTCTATTAAAATGACTGTTAAGTGAACAGCCAGAAAACTTAAGGAAAAAGAACACTGAGCAGATGCAAAATGCAATTACCTGGACCAGCTCAAGGTAAGTTGCTTTATCTGTCATCATTAGCATTACAGTCAGTATGGCTAAAAGACACATTCCTATTACCTTTATCACCATTGTTATCATAAGGAAAATGCGCGGCTACTCAAATATAACAGCTGTGTTAGATGTGCACCACCTCTTTCCTATGCAAGAGTTTAGTTCTCAATCTTTAGTATTTGAATAAATGCTAAGTGCAAATCACGTTCTCGGATTAACAAATAAAAAGATAACATATTTTAAGTTTTGAAAAACCCATACTGTAGAAGAATGTCCGTAAAAGATATTCCCAGTAACACAAACATGATTTAAAATACTAAAGAGTCTACACCTTCTAGTTTATAATACTGGAGACAGAAGAATGAATGAAAGCCACAAGGAGACAATCACCAAAATGTAATAAGGTAACCTAATATTCTGTAAGATAACCACGTGTAACTTTTTTTTTTTTTTTTAAAGACAGAGTCTCGCTCTGTCACCCAGGCTGGAGTACAGTGGTGTGATCTCGGCTCACTGCGACGTCCACCTCCCAGGTTCAAGCAATTCTCCTGCGTCAGCCTCCCGAGTAGCAGGGATTACAGGCGCCCGCCACCATGCCTGGTTAATTTTTGTATTTTGAGTAGGGTCAGGGTTTCACCATGCTGGCCAGGCTGGTCTTGAACTCCTGAACTCAACTGATCTGCCCACCTCGGCCTCCCAAAATGCTGGAATTACAGACATGAGCCACCACGCCTGACCTAACCATCTTTAACTCTTCAAGAGGTCTAAATCATGAAGGAAAATGTGGGGTTAAAAAGAATAAAGGAGGGCCAGGCGAGGTGGCTAACACCTGTAATTCCAGCACTTTTGGAGGCCAAGGTGGGAGGACTGCTTGAGCCCAGGAGTTGGAGACCAGCCTGGCCAACATGGAGAAACTCCATCTCTACAAAAAACACAAAAATTAGCTGGCCATAGTGGTGCATGTCTGTTGTCCCAGCTACTTGGGAGGCTGAGGGTCATCTAAGACCAGGGAGATCAAGACTGCAGTGAGCCGTGATGATGCACTCCAGCTGGGGCAACAGAGTAAGACTTTTGTCTCCGGCTGGGCGTGGTGGCTCATGCCTGTAATCCCAGCACTCTGGGAGGCCAAGGCAGGTGGATCACGAGGTCAGGAGATCGAGACCATCCTGGTTAACATGGTGAAACCCCGTCTCTACTAAAATACAAAAAATTAGCTGGGCGTGGTGGCGCAAGCCTGTAATCCCAGCTACTCGGGAGGCTGAGGCAGGGGAATTGCTTGAACCCGGGAGGCAGAGGTTGCCGAGATCACGCCACTGCACTCCAGCCTGGCGACAGAGCAAGACTCCATCTCAAAAAAAAAAAAAAAAGCAGTTTTTAAAAAAAGACTTTGTTTCCAAAAATTAAAAAAAAAAAATTAAATAATTAAAAATATATAATACAGGAGGAGATATAACAAATGGAATATGGAAACCTAGACTGTATCCTGCTTAGGGGGAAAGTATATAAAATATATTCTTGGGACAAATTAGGAAACCGGAATAAGGTCTAGATATTGAATACTATGAAATTGTTTTTATTTCTCTTAGGAGTGATAATGGGTCTTGTGGTTATGTAGGGTATTGTCATTACTGGGAGATACTTTTTTGGTATTTTTTTTTGGTGGGGGATGGCACCAAGCTGAAGTGTTAACTGTACACTCACTCCGGACTCACTGCCTGCCCTTATGCTTGTTCAAATAATTGGAACTAAGCATCTGATGCTTGTTATTTATTTCCACATGGAACAGGAAAAGACTGTATAGGCCAGGCGTGGTGGCTCATGCCTATAATCCCAACATTCTGGGAGGCTGGGGTGGGTGGATCACTACAGCCCAGAGTTCCAGACCAGCCTGGGCAACATCTCTACAAAAAATACAAAAATTAGCTGGGTGTAATGGCACATGCCTGTACTCCCAGTTACTCTGGAGGCTGAGGTGGGAGGACCACTTAAGCCCAGGAGGCAGAGGTGGGAGGACCACTTGAGCCCAGGAGGCAGAGGCTGTAGTGAACAGAAATTGCGCCACTGCACTCCAGCCTGGGCAACAGAGCCAGATCCTTAGACCCTGTCTCAAGGGGAAAAAAGAAAGAAAGAAAGAAATAGAGAAACAAATAAAAAGTGTATAGGTAAAGAAAGAATGGTTCATGCCTGTAATTGCAGCACTTTGGGAGATTGGGGCAGGAGGATTGCTTGAGCCGAGACGTACAAGACCAGCCTGGGAAACACAGCGAGACGCCATCTCTACAAAAAATAAAAGGCTGGCTGGGAGCACTGGCTCACGCCTGTAATCCCAGCACTTTGGGGGGCCTGAGATGGGCAGATTGCTTGAGGTCAGGAGTTTGAGACCAGCCTGGCCAATACGGTGAAACCCTGTCTCTACTAAAAGTACAAAAATCAGCCAGGCATGGTGGCATGTGCCTGTAATCCCAGCTACTTGGGAGGCTGAAGCACCAGAATCACTTGAACCCGGGAGGCGGAGGTTGCAGTGAGCTGAGATCATGCCACTACACTCCAGCCTGGATGACAGAGTGAGACTCCGCCTCAAAAAAAAATAAATAAAATAAAAGGCATAAATGTTACTTAGAATAAGACAATAACAAAATCAGTCCACTGAAGGCAGAGCAGGTAATGCATATCCATAGAAAATGAAGCTAGAGGGTGAGTAGAAGTCAAATTATGATGGCGCTTAAGAGGTGAGGACATTATCATTACCTTAATTTGTTCCTCGCTGATACTAGGAGTGTTTTTCAAGAGATTCAGAAAAACTCCACCTGGTGTTCTTCTTCGACTACCATTCTACAAAAAGGAACAGAAAAGTTAAACTGCATATACTATTCCCATAAATGGTCAAGGCATCTTTTAACAGAGACACAATTAAGGGGATAGAAGAAATACCAGATCTGAAGTTCAGTCCTGATTCTGACTCTTACAAAATAGGTAACATGAGTAAATTACCGAAATATGAGTTTCAGTTTCTTCATCTATAAAATGAAGGCCAAAGATATTTGGTCTTTTTTAATTCTGAAATTCCATGATTTAAAAAATCTATATGGTAACAAAGAGAAATAGGCCACTCAGCTCAAATGACCTAACAAATGACTGGATTTTCTGTTTTAATCTGCCACCTGGCTAAGTCAGTGAATATTCTTTCTTTTTTTTTTTTGAGACGGAGTTTCACTCTTTCGCTCAGGCTGGAGTGAAGTGGCGCGATCTCGGCTCACTGTAGCCTCTGCCCCCCAGGGTTCAAGCGTTTCTCCTGCCTCAGCCTCCTGAGTAGCTGGGATTATAGGCACTCCCCACCACGCCCGGCGAATTTTTGTATTTTTAGTAGAAACGGGGTTTCACCATGTTGGCCAGCCTGGTCTCAAACTCCTGACCTTAGGTGATCTGCCCGCCTCGGCCTCACAAAGTGCTAGGATTACAGGTGTGAGCCACCGCGCCCACCATGAATATTCTATTAGATGTTAAAACACATCATAAACTCTAAATAATTAAAACAGTATGGTTCCAAAATAAAACTAGAACGATCAGTGAAGCAAAATAGAAAACCCAGAAAAAAAAGCCAAATATATATAGGTATTTAGTCTATGATATAGATACTATCTTAAATTGGAGAAGATAAATGTATTATTCAAGAATTGGCATTTGAGGCTGGGCGCAGTGGCTCACGCCTGTAATCCCAGCACTTTGGAGGCCGAGGCGGGTGGATCACCTAAGGTCAGGAATTCGAGACCAGCCTGGTCAACAACATGGTGAAACTCTCTCTCTATCAAAAATTAGCTGGGCATGGTAGCACATATCTGTAATCCCAGCTACTTGGGAGGCTAAGGCAGGAGAATCACTTGAACCCGGGAGGTGGAGGTTGCAGTGAACCGAGACTGTGACATTGTACTCTAGCCTGGACGACAAGAGCAAACCTCCATTTCATTTTTTTTTTTTTGAGACGAAGTCTCATGCAAACCTCTATTGCAAAAAAAAAAAGCTGGTGGTTGACCTACTGGGTAGCCACCATGGAAAATATTACTTTGGATTCACACCTCATGTCTTGTACCAAGGGATCAAAGATTTAAATATATATAATAAATCAGATATACATACACACATACAGTGGCTTCTCAACAGTCACGGTAGTCATGTTTTATAAAGTTGCTGCAAACATTGAATAAGCAAATATTGAAACATTCCTTCTGAAAAATACAGGGTTAGGTTCCTGAAAGCCTCTGATAGACAACACTTTTGTCAACAGATCAGTATATAACCTTGTATGTATCTTGGTTTCAAGACACCTTATTGAAAACATATTGTTGATTTATTAACATTGAATTAGTGGCCAACAGCCTATAACTCATGCCTAAACGATGCTTATCTAACCATATTTTCTCTCTAACGCATGTCACAGTCTTCTTGCACTTAGAAACACTAGTTGGCACTACAGCACTACCCTTGGAGGGGCCATTTTATACAGTAAAATCCCCAGAGGGGCAAAAAAAAAAAAAAAAAGCACAGAATGTGAAAAAGATGGCACTAAAATAGACCTTGAAAAGAACACCTGTTTATAGTATGGAAGCTGAAACAAAGCAATGTTGCCTTGTTTGACCTCAGCTAAGCATATGCATGTCGGACAACTCAAATCTTTCTAGACACTGCACATCTGTGAATGACTGTGAAACCACCACTGGTATTGATTTTGAGGTTATGAATAACTTTTACCAAGTAGGCAAATTTGAAAATATAAAATCTACAAATAATGAGGATCAACTGAGCATGTATGTGTATATACACATAGTCATATAAATTATGATATAACCATTCACTGGAATGCTAGCAACTGCAAAAAAGAATGAGGGGGCTCTCTTTATATACTTGATAAGATTTCTAAGATAAATTAAGTTAAAAAAAAAAAAAGCAAGGTATAAAATAGCGTGTATAGTATATGACCATTTGTGTAAAAACAAGTGTGTTAGGGCTGGGCACGGTGGCTCACGCCTGTAATCCCAGCACATTGGGAGGCCAAAGTGGGCAGATCATGAGGTCAGGAGTTCGAGACCAGCCTAACATGGTGAAACCTCGTCTCTACTAAAAATATAAAAATTAGCTGGGCGTGGTGGTGTGTGCCTGTAATCCCAGCTACTTTGGAGGCTGAGGCAGGAGAATCGCTTGAACCCGGGAGGCAGAGGTTGCAGTAAGCCGAGATCGCACCACTGCACTCCTGCCTGGGCGACAGAGCAAGACTCCATCTCAAAAAAATAATAATAATGGGTGTTGGAGAGGAGTCTGGGTGGCTCAAGGATAGGTGTGGTCGGGTAGCCTCTCACTACACACTCTTTTACTCTGATTTTTTATTGTGATAATAAACACATGACAAAAAAAAATTTATCATCTTCACAATTTTTAAGTGTACAGTTCAGTAGTAAAGTATATTTACACTGTTATAAAACAGATCTCCAAAACTGTTTCATCTTGCAAATCTGAAACTCTGTACACATGAATTTCCCTTAGCCTCCTCCCTTTAGCCCTTGATACTCTTTCTTGTTTTACCATGTGAACTGGTTGCCTATTCAAATAACTGAATTTTTAAAAATAAGGAAATAGGTATATATACACACTTGTGGCCAGGTGCGGTGACTCAAGGGTTGGGTGTTGGGTATAATCCCAGCACTTTGGGAGGCCGAGACGGGTGGATCACTTGAGGTCAGGAGTTTGAGACCAGCCTGGCCAACAGGGTGAAACCCTGTTTCTACTAAAAATACAAAATTAGCTGGACATGGTGGGATGTGCCTGTAATCCCAGTTACTCAGAAGGCTGAGGGCAGGAGAATTGTTTGAATCTGGGAGGCAGAGGTTGCAGTGACCTGAGATGGCAACACTGCACTCCACCCTGGGTGACAGAGCAAGACTCTGTCTCACATATAAGTTAATTGCAGAAAAAGTAGCAAAAACATGCAGTTAAAAGAAAAAATAGGCGGGGTACAATGGCTCACACCTGTAATCCTAGAGGCAGATGGATTGCTTGAGCGCCCAGGAGTTTGAGACCAGCCTGGGCAACATGGTGAAACCCTGTCTCTACAAAAAATACAAAAATTAGCTGGGCATTGTGGCTCAAGCCTATAGTCCCAGCTACTTGGGAAACTGAAGTGGAAGGACTGCTTGAGCCAGGGAGGTTGAGGCTCCAGTGACCTGTGATTGTGCCACCGTATTCCAGCCTGGATGACGGAGTGAGACCCTGTATCAAAAAGGAAAAAAAAAAAAAGAAAGAAAAAGAAAAGAAAAAAAACCACCCATAATCCCACTAACCATAGGTAATCATTGTAACATTTTGACACATACAATCTTTTTACTTTTTTTTGACACAGTCTGGCTCTTCACCCAGGCTGAAGTGAGGTGGTATGATCATGCCTCACTGCAGCTTGACCTTCTGGGCTCAAGGGATCCTCCCACCTCCTTAGCCTCCCAAGTAGCTGGGACTACAAGCACATGCCACAACATCCAGCTAATTTTTGTATTTTTTTGGTAGAGATTAGGTTTCACCATGTCACCCAGGCTGGTCTCAGGATTACAGGTATGAGCCACCACACCTGGACATCTTTTTACTTTTTTATATGCCACATATATTTGTAACTCCAACCCCAAATGGGATTCTGTCATATAAATTGGTTTATTTATTTTTGAGACAGAGTCATGTTCTTGTTGCCCAGGCTGGAGTGCAGTGGCACAATCTCTGCTCACTGCAACCTCCACCTCCCTGGTTCAAGCAATTCTCCTGCCTCAGCCTCCCGAGTACCTGTGATTACAGGCACGTGCCACCACACCCGGCTAATTTTTGTATTTTTAGTAGAGACGGGGTTTCACCATGTTGGACAGGCTGGTCTCGAACGTCTGACCTCAGGTGATATGCCCGTCTCAGCCTCCCAAAGTGCTGGGATTACAGGCATGAGGCACTGCGCCTGGCCAACTGGTTTGTAATCTGTGTCTTTTCATTAAACAATCCATTATATATACCCTTCCATGTTCATGTTAAATAGACTTTTGAGACTTTGAAGCCAATGTGAATTTTTGGATATTGCTCTTCAAACTGGCTAAAAACCTTGGAGTCATCTTTGACTCTTCCTTTTCTTACATCCTCCATCTAATCCATTAGGAAATTCTGTTGGCTGTATCTTCCACATATACCCAGAATCTGACCACTTTTCCTTCACCCCATTGCTACCATGCTGGTCAGACCCATTGGAATGGCTTTTCCTGCTTCTAATCTTATTCCCCAATTCAGTCTATTCTCAAAACAGCAGCTGAAAGGAAACGCATTTCTTTTTCTTTTTTCTTTTTTGAGACTGAGTTTCGCTCTTGTTGCCCAGGCTGGAGTCCAATGGCACAATCTCGGCTCATGGCAACCTCCAACTCCCGGGTTCAAGTGATTGTCCTGCCTCAGCCTCCTGAGTAGCTGGGATTACAGGCATACACCACCATACCTGGCTAATTTTTATGTATTTTTAATAGAGATGGAGTTTCTCCACATTAGTTAGGCTGGTCTCGAACTCCTGACCTCAGGTGATCCGCCCGCCTCGGCCTCCCAAAGTGGTGGGATTACAGGTGTGAGCCACCACGCCCGGCCTAGGAAATGCATTTCTTATCTGTTCAAAACCCTCTATGGGCTATTTCATTTAAAGTAAAAGGAAAATTCCTTAAGATGGCAAACAAGTTCCCACTAGACCTGGCCCAATTATCTCTCTGACCTCATATCCTACTCACTCTCTCATGCACTCTGCTCCTGCCACATTGGCCCCTTGTTGAGACAGGAACTAGGTAGAGATTAGGGTGGAGAGGGCAGTCTTGCCAAGTACAGGGTAAGAGCCTGTCTTTAAAATTTTGTCCATTATGGATTTTTTGCATTAATTTTGATGTTTGAAACTGGTACATTCAAATATTATTTATTTTGATTATTGAGTTTTGAAGGCACTCTCAAATTTTGAACCTAAAGCAAGTAAACTGCTCACTTCACGCTAGTTCTGGCCTTGCTGGGCACCCTTCACTTCTACAATAGCTGTTACTTCTGCTTGGTCTATTCTTCCTGCAGTATTCATTGCTTCACCTCAAGTCTCTGTTCAAATGGCACCTTCTTAATAACATCTACCCAGACCACTCTAGTTTAACTGCAACATCCTCCTCTCTGCTACTATTCCCTATAGCTCCATCTGCTTTCTTTCTTTTCCCATAGGATGTATCACTTTTTTTTTTTTTTTTTTTTTGAGACAGGGTCTCGCTCTGTCACCCAAGCTGGAGTGCAGTGGCACGATTACGGTCCACTGCAGCCTTGACCTACCAGGTTCAAGTGATCCTCCCACCTCAGCCTCCTGGGTAGTTGGGACTAAACACATGTGCCACCAAGCCTGGCTAATATATATATACATATTTTTTGTAGAAACAGGATTTCACCATGTTGCCCAGGCTGGTCTCAAACTCCTGTACTCAAGCAATCTACCCTCCTTGGCCTCCCAAAGTGCTGGGATTACAGGTGCGTCTGGTCAATGTATCACTTTTTAACATACTTGAAGTTATATTTATTGTTTATTGACTGTCTTCCTTTCCCCCAACCACAACATAAGCTCCCTCCTCTAGAACAGTGCCTGGCATATAGAAAGCACTGAATTCAAGGAAAGAATGTATCCAAAGAAAGTAAATTTGCAGGCTGGGCGCGGTGCCTCACGCCTGTAATCCCAGCACTTTGGGAGGCCGAGGCAGGCAGATCACCTGAGGTCAGGAGTTCAAGACCAGCCTGACCAACATGGAGGAAACCCCGTCTCTATTAAAAATACAAAATTAGCCGGGGTGGTGGCGCATGCCTGTTAATCCCAGCTACTTGGGAGGCTGAGGCAGGAGAATCGCTTGAACCTGGGAGGCAGAGGTTGCGGTGAGCCGAGATTGCGCCGTTGGACTCCAGCCTGGGCAACAAGAGCGAAACTACATCTCAAAACAAACAAACAAACAAACAAACACAAAAAAAAGGAAGTAAATTTGGGGGCCAGATATAGTGGCTCACACCTGTAATCCCAGCACTTTGGGAGACCGAGGTGGGCAGATTCCTTGAGCTCACAAGTTCAAAACCAGCCTGGGCAACATGGTAAAACTCCATCTCTACTAAAAACACAAAAAATTAGCCAAGCGTGGTGGCACGCACCTGCAATCCCAGCTACTCAGAAGGCTGAGGTTGGGGATGGCTTGAGCCTGGGAGGTGGAGGATATAGTCGGCTGAGATTGCGCCACTGCACTCCAGCCTAGGCAACAGAGCCAGACTATGTCTCAAAAAATAAAATAAAATAAGAAAGTAAATTTGAACTTGCATCTTCCCAATATTCAGTAAATCTGCATTAGCTCACTGGAATATAGTTTTATTACTACAGTACTAAAATATTGATGAAATCTGTAACTCTGTGTTCAACTGAATGAAAATCAAAGTACTTTAACAATGACACAAATAGGGATGGCAGTGCATTCAAGATTATTATAACTTCTTTTGTTGCTAACTCCTGTTTTGACTTCTGTAATTTATGTTCACAGGCTGTTTCCTTAGCCAATGCTATTAATCCTAACTCGTTTTTTTTTCTCCCCATGTCCAAAGCACAATATTGATCTACTCCCGTGTGATGTTATTACAGTATTCAGACTTATCAGTAACAAAAAACAAAGAAGTCATTCAAACCTTTATCCTCACCCTGTGGTGAAAGCTGAATTAAATGAGATGTGCCAAACCCTTCTATAACCGCCAGTGCTCGTGATCTGGCCTAGCCGGAAGAGCTCTTTCTGTCATTCTGAAACAGTAAAGAGCTTCTCAAACTTTTCTCCCATTATTGCTCTTTTTAGACTTCCCCCAATTTTCATTCTTATACCCAGGAAATTTTAATACACACAAAAATACTGTATACCTACTTGTACTTTATTGTGTATCTATCTGTGCTTACATAACAAAAGTGTTGACTGGGCGCAGTGGCTCAAGCCTGTAATCCCAGCACTTTGGGAGGCCGAGGCAGGCGGATTGCCTGAGCTCAGGAGTTCTCAACCAGCCTAGGCAACATGGTGAAAGCCTGCCTCTACTAAAATACAAAAATTAGCTGGGCGTGGTGGCAGGCTATGGTCCCAGTATACTTGGGAGGCTGAGGCAGGGGAATTGCTTGAACCCGGGAGACGGAGGTTTCAGTGAGCTGAGATCATGCCACTGCGCTCCAGCCTGGGAGACAGAGTGAGAATCTGTCTCAAAAAACAAACAAACAAAAAAAAGTGTGGTTTTTTTTTCCCCCTTTTTCAAGAATGCATGAATTAAGTGAACCAAAATGAACACTTCTGTTTACCATTGCTAAAGTGCTGGACACTGTGGTCAGTATTTTATGTGCATCATCTCCTCTAATCCTTAAAATGTAGGACTAATCTCCATTTTACAGCTAAGGAGACTGAGGCTCCAAGGAGTCAAACAACTTAGCCGAATTTCAATTAGTATGTTGAAAATCTAGAAGTAAAAAAGGGTACCCAAACTCTAAAACCCATATTCTCAAGATCTGAGCTCCTAGGCTCCCCTAGACTTTGTTGTCTTAAAACTTCAACCCTTTGGCTGGGTGCAGTGGCTCACGCCTGTAATCCCAGCACTTTGGGAGGCCGAGCTGGGTAGACTGCCTAAGGTCAGAAGTTTGAGACCTGCCTGGCCAACATGGTGAAACCCCATCTCTACTAAAAATACAAACGTTAGCTGGGTGTGGTAGTGCATGCCTGTGATCTCACTACTTGGGGGGCTGAGGCAGGAGAATTGCTTGAACTCGAGAGGCGGAGGTTGCAGTGAGCCAAGATTGCACCACTGCACTCCATTCTGGGCGACAGAGCGAGACTCCTTCTCAAAAAAAAAAAAAAAAAAAAAAAAAATTCACCCCCTACCTTTAACGAATCATGTAAGAAATGTTTTGGTGACTATACGGCAACAGGCTACAATTTATGTTTGTTTTTTTTTGTTGTTAGGAAAGTACTAACTGCAAAAACAACTGTACTAATTTTTTCTTTTTATTCTTTTTTTTTTGACACGGAGTTTCGCTCCTGTTGCCCAGGATGGAGTGCAAGGGTGCGATCTCAGCTCACTGCAACCTCTGGCCTCTCAGGTTCAAGTGATTCTCCTGCCTCAGCCTCCTGAGTAGCTGGGATTACAGGCATGTGCCACCACACTTGGCTAATTTTGTATTTTTAGTAGAGACACGGTTTCTCCATGTTGGTCAGGCTGGTCTCGAACTCCCGATCTCAGGTGATCGGCCCGCCTCAGCCTCCCAAAGTGCTGGGAATACAGGCGTGAGCCACCGCGCCTGGCAACTAATTTTTTTTTTAACCCAGTCTTCATTGTTGATAATAGTTTAAAAACCTCAAACATACTGTAAGAATGCATGATAAATCAGAGATCCAACAAAGGCCAAATTAAATTTGTAATCAAAAACAAAAACAAAAACACAGGATAAACAATACAAAAACAAAAACAGTTAAGCAGTCTTACCATTATAAAGAGACCACCATTTTGTTCAACTTCAGCGGTTTCCATCAGAAGTTCAATTGCCTTTTTGTTACCAATAATCCTCACTACTCGGGCTATCAGGTCTTTCTTCGGTTCCTGTAACCTGATGAGAAACAAGTAAAATTAACCTCTTTGTTTGTTGTACAAAGTTGAAGAAATCCACCTTAGTCTCCAGCTAGAACAAAAATCTGATTCTAGTAACTCTTGGTTTTCGAAATCTTCAATATTTAATCTTGGAATCACTGACACATAAATATTCCTAATCTTGGGTCACAGAAGGAGATGGTAACCTCAAGTTTCCATCTAAACTCTCATAATTGGCTTATTTGTCTTATTGGATTATAGCAGATTTCAAAATGCACATGCATGATGAATGCAGGTCTGAATGCAAAAGATGATAAAGGCAGTCCACTATTGTCAAAATAAATAACAGACATATATACTTTCAATTATTATGCCTAAAAGCTAAGTCTCTCGTAATTCCAGAGATGTCTGGAGCTTTAAAATGGGATAGGACCTTTCCCTCATAGACTCCCTGCCTCAGAAAAAATAGAAACAGCTAATATTTACTGATGGCTTATTATGATTATAATAAGCACAATCCTAAGAACCTTACATGCACTATGCCAGCTGATTCTCTCAAGAATGTACAAGATAGGTACTATCATTTTCATTTTGTCATTAAGAGGTTAGAAACGTAGGTAGCCTAAGTAATTCTTCCAGTGTCAAAGCTCACACTCTCAACAGATCAAGAATTCAGCTGGGTGCAGTGGCTCACGCCTGTAATCCCAGCATTTTGGGAGGCCGAGGTGGGTGGATCACCAGAGGTTGGGAGTTCGAGACCAGCCTGACTAACGTGGAGAAACCCTGTCTCTACAAAAAATACAAAATTAGCTGGGTGTGGTGGCACATGCCTGTAATCCCAGCTACTTGGGAGGCTGAGGCAGGAGAATTGCTTGAACCCTGAGGCTGAGGCAGAGGTTGCAGTGAGCCAAGATGGCACCATTGCACTCCAGCCTGGGCAACAAGAGTGAAACTCTGTCTCAGAAAAAAAAAAAAAAAAAAAATTCAGACCTGGCACCCTTTGTTTCTTCTCAACAGGAGGCAGTGCATTTTTATGGAAAGAGAAATAGACTAGGAACACAAGGATCAGGGTTTAACTCCAGGTCTAATATTAATCTGTGAAATGAAGGTTCTGGTTTACAACATCTCTAAGTTTCTTTCCAGCACTCAAATTCCAAACTTCTCCAGTATTTTAAAAATCAAGTACTGGTGTTCAGATAGGCTTGCCTGGAAAGTAAATACTTGTTTTCCTACCAGCTGCATTACTCTTGAACCATATCTGTTTTCAAATTTGTGACACAGTTCATTAGTAATTTAGAGCTAATGAAAATGTTAATTCAAAATCTGAACTTGGTAAAAATACATGAATTGTAAATTTACCATACACCAAGCAATTCTACTTCTGGGTATTTACCCAAAAGAAATGAAAATATGGCCAGGTGAGGTGGCTCACGCCTGTAATCCCAACACTTTGGGAGGCCGAAGGGAGTGGAGCATCTGAGGTTAGAAGTTTGAGACCAGCCTGGTCAACATGGTGAGACTCTGTCTCTACTAAAAATACAAAAAAAAATTATCTGGGTGTGGTGGCACACGCCTCTAATCCCAGCTACTAGGGAGGCTGAGGCAGGAGATTTGGTTGAACCCAGGAGGCAGGGGTTGCAGTGAGCTGAGATCATGCCACTGCACTCCAGCCTGGGCGACAGTGAGACTCCGTCTAAAACAAAACAAAAGAAAACAAAGATATGAAAATATATGTTTAAAGATCTGGATGTGAAGGTTCATAATAGCATTATTCATAATAGCCAAAAAGTAGAATATTCAATACGAATATATGCATATATACACACACTATAAAAATGTATTGATTCCTGCTACACCATGGATCAATCTCAAAAACACAACATTGGCTGGGCGCAGTGGCTCACACCTCTAATCCCACCACTTTGGGAGGCCGAGGTGGTCTGGAGTTCGAGACCAGCCTGGCCAACATGGCGAAACCCTGTCTCTACTAAAAAATATAAAAATTAGCTGGGCGTTGTAGCACATGGCTATAATTCCAGCTACTCACGAGGCTGAGGCATGAGAATTGCTTGAACCCGGGAGGCGGAGGTTGCAGTGAGCTGAGATCATGACACTGCACTCCAGCCTGGGCAAGAGTGACACTCTGTCTCAAAAAAACAAACAATCAAAAAAACAAACCACACGCACAAAAAAACAAGAACAAAAACATAACATTAGCTGACAGAAGCAAGGCACGAAATTACATACTACATGACACCATTTATATGAAATATCCAGAAAAGGCAAATTTATAGAGACAGAAAGTAGATTAGCAGTTATCTGGGATGAGAACAGGGATTAACTATAAACTGGCATGTGGACATAAGAGATATTACTGGGTGACAGAAATGTTTCAGAGGTGATGGTTATACAACTTGGTATGTTTCCTAAAAAAATTAACACTAGAAATGGGTGAATATTATCTGTAAAATATACCTCAAAGTTAAGAAAAAAGTCACAAATTCTTGAAAACACTAAACAAACAAAAACAACCCATGATTTAAAAATATATGCTTTATTTAAAAAGCTCTATGGCACTAAATGTAACAAGTTGTTTAACAGTTCATAAAAGTCTACAAAATTATTCTTATCAGGCTTGTCCAAATTTAAGAAAACACAGCGGGTGCGCAGCCCACGCCTATAATCCCAGCACTTTGGGAGGCCAAGGCAGGCAAATCACTTGAGGCCAGGAGTTCGAGATCAGCCCGGCCAATACAGTGAAACCCTATCTCTACTAAAAATACAAAAAAAAAAAAAAAAAAAAATTAGTTGGGTGTGGTGGCGAATGCCTATAGTCCCAGCTACTCAGGTGGCTCTCTCATGTTCAAGCAATTCTCATGAGGGGATGTTGCAGTGAGCCAGGATAACACCACTGCACTCCAGCCTGGGTGACAGAGCAAGACTATCTCAAAAAACAAACAAACAAAAAACCAACAGAAAAATACATTACGATTGTATTCATATAACCAAATTACCCCAGTTCCTTAAAGAAAAATTTTCAAAGAGTCAGGCACAGTGGTTCACATCTATAATCTCAGCAATCTGGGAAGTTGAGGCAGGAGGATTGCTTAAGCCTAGGAGTTCAGCTTCAGTGAGCTCTGATTGTGCTAATGCACTCCAGCTGAGTGACCAGAGCAACACCATCTCTTAAAAAAAAAAAAAAAAATCTGCGCACAGTGCAGTGGTTGATGCATATAATCCCAGCACTTTGGGAGGCCAATGTGGGAGGACTGCTTGCTCCCAGGAGTTTGACACCAGCCTGGGCAACACAGTGAAACTCCTAATTTTTTTTTTTTTCTGAGACAGAGTCTAGTTCTGTCGCCCAGGCTGGAGTGCAGTGGCACAATCTCGGCTCACTGCAACCTCCGCCTCCTGGGTTCAAGCGATTCTCCTGCCTCAGCCTCCCGAGTAGCTGGGATTACAGGTGCCCACTACCACGCCCAGCTAATTTTTGTATTTTTAGTAGAGATGGGGTTTCACTGTGTTGGCCAGGCTGGTCTTGAACTCCTGACCTCATGATCCACTCACCTCGGCCTCCCAAAGTGCTGGGATTACAAGCGTGAGCCACGGTGTGTGGCCATAATTTTTTTTTGTTTGTTTAATTAGCCAGGCATGATGGCCTGAGCCTGTGGTCCCAGTTACTCAGGAAGCTGAGGTGGAAGAATCCCTTCAGCCCAAGAGTTCTAGGTTCCAGTGAGGTGTGATTGCAGCACTGCACTCCAGCCTGGGCAACAGAGTGAGATCCTTTCTCAAAAAAATAAATAAATAAATTAGGTCAGCCCATGGCTCATGCCTGTAATTTCAGCACTTTGAGAGGCAAAGGCGGGCGGATCCCTTGAGCTCTGGAGTTTGAGAGTAGCTTGGACAACATGGCAAGACCCTGTCTCTACTAAAAATACAAAGAATAGCTGAGCGTGGGGGTGCGTACCTGTGGTCCCAGCTACTCAAGAGGCTGAGGTAGGAGAATCCCTTAAGCGAGGAGGTGGAGGTTGCAGTGAGCAACTGCACTCCAGCTTGGGTGACAGAGCAAGACCCTGTCTCAAAAAAAAAAAAAAAAAAAAAAGGGGGAACATATCATTTGGCATTTATTTTATTTCCTGTAAATAGAAGCCATCTGGTCAAGTACTTATTTGTAATTCAAATGCTCACCTGAATGAAATTTCATCAGCCACTTTCTCTTGAGAATCTTCCGCTGTGATCTCGTATCGACCTTTATAGTTCATTTCTGGTCTGTTCCCTAGCCTGTCTTTGACAGGTCGTTTCCTTTTGAGATGACCTTGCCCATTTTCCTCTTCCTTTGATCCCATTTTTTTGCCACCGTGCATATATTCATCTAGTTCCTTGTCTAGATCTTTTGTATGCTCTTGAGATTCCCTCCTAAGTTTTTTAGCAAGCAAATAATTGTAGGTCTCGGATTGTCTGCTTCTGTCAATAGTGCCCTCCATTCCCAAGATACCAAGTTCAGTGGCCACTGCATCTTGATTCTGTTCCTGCAGCACAGCACCCCATATGTTGTTAATCTTCTTTCCTCCAGCAACAGGTGGTTTCTGACTGCTCTGGCCAAACTGAAAAGGCTCTGGTTTGGGAGGAGGGTTAAAACATTTCTGTCGTTTGCGTTTCCAAAGACAGCTATCATCATCTGAATCAGAAAAACTCTCTTCACTTGAATCCACACTTTCAACAGCTCGATAATGTGATACTGGTGCACATGTAGTTGCCGTGTTCTGGAAGGCCCTCATAGCACTGTCACCACCTTGCACTTTCTGCAAGTGAAAAGAAACACAATCAATTTCACAAAATACATAAACTCCACCTACCTAATTTTTTAAAATTTAGAGATTCAACTGTGCCATTCCGAAATGGAACTGATCTTCAAAGACAAGTCTGAGACCAATCAAGTTCCTACTTTTCTAAGTTCCACATGGATATTTGCCAATTTAAAAGTCACAAATTCTCATCTTTACAACTAATGCAGCACTTTGTTCTAAGATCTCCTTCTACTATATTACCAAAGCTCTTGTCACCTTTAAAAGATTTCAAACTTTTCAGTTACCATCAGAATGTTTTAAAATGACATACATAATAATTGTTACTTTTTTTTTTTTTTTGAGACAAAGTTTTGTTCTGTGGTCGGGGCTGGAGTGCAGTGGAGTAATCATGGCTCACCACCCCCCAGACTCAAGCGATCCTCCTACCACAGCCTCCTGAGGGACTGGTACTACAGGTAATCTTCACCATACCCAGCTAACTTTTTTTTTTTTTTCATTTTTTTGTAGAGACGGGGTCTTGCCAAGTTGCCCAGGCTGGGCATGAGATATATATATATATATATATATATATATATATATGTATATATTTTTTTTTCTTGAGATGGGAGTCTCGCTCTGTCACCCAGGCTGGAGTGCAGTGGCGCAATCTCGGCTCACTGCAAGCTCCGCCTCCCGGGTTCACACCATTCTCCTGCCTCAGCCTCCCGAGTAGCTGGGACTACAGGCGCCCGCCACCACGCCCAGCTAATTTTTTTTGTATTTTTAGTAGAGAGGGGGTTTCACCGTGTTAGCCAGGATGGTCTCGATCTCCTGACCTCGTGATCCACCCGCCTCGGCCTCCCAAATTGCTGGGATTACAGGCGTGAGCCACCGCGCCCAGCCTGGGCATGATATTTTTAAAACCCCAGAGTCCACGGCATTAAGTTTATTTACCAAGTCATGGGTCAGTTTATATAAAAACAACCAGAGATTGAAAAACAAAATATCTTGGTACTAATTTCCTAAACATTTATATGCAAAAGCTAGTATTTGTATTTGTTAAACTCCTACTACGCTAGAAATGGAAGTTGGGACGATCTTCCTATCTTCAAATAATAATCAGAGATAACACTTATCAGGCATTACTGCGCACTGTATGCTCCATAGAATCCTTGCAATAACCCTATCAGTGGTACATCATGCCAATTCCACAGATGGAGACAAAAAGCAGTGAGGCTAAATAAACCTGCTGTAGGTCACACATCGGTGGCCCCAGGATCTGAACACAGGCAGCCTGGCACCAACGCCCTCTCAAAGAGGTTGCTACCTACCAAGGCAGTCAAGACAAATTCCCGTTTAGAAAGCAGGGAAGCTGGGCCGGGCACGGTGGCTCGCGCCTGTAATCCCAGCACTTTGGGAAGCCGAGACGAGTGGATCACTTGAGGTCGGGAGTTCAAGACCAGCCTGGCCAACATGGAGAACCCCCGTCTCTACTAAAAATACAAAAATTAGGCCGGGCGCGGTGGCTCACGCATGTAATCCCAGCACTTTGGGAGCCCGAGGCAGGTGGATCACTTAGGGTCAGGAGTTCGAGACCAGCCTGGCCAACACGGTGAAACCCCGTGCCCACCAAAAATACAAAAATTAGCCGGGCGTGGCAGCGGGCGCATGTAATCCCAGCTACTCGGGAGGCTGAGGCAGGAGAATCGCTTGAACCCGGGAGGCAGAGGTTGCAGCGAGCCGAGATCGCGCCACTGCACTCCAGCCTGGGAAACAGCGTGAGATTGTCTCAAAACAACAAACAAAACCAGAGAAGCTAAAGCAAAAGCCTAGTGCCATGGTACCGCATGACAAAGCTAGGTTCGGTGGAAAGACGGAAAACCAGGTCTTTGAGTGAGCGATAAACTTCATTCCTGGGCCTCAGTCTCCCTTCGGCTCAGGGAGAAAATGAGCATCACAGGCTGTTTCAGGCCGATGTCCCCAGATGCTACATAGTTGGCAAAATCTGCCCCTTTATGGTCACCTAGCGGCGCTGGAGTGGGGAAGCCCTAAGTTTAAAAAAGAGCGGTAGGCGGAGTTGAGACGGCCAAGAGGCCGCCGCAAGCCGGCCTCAAGGAGGCACCAGGGCTCGCGCGCCCCGCCTCGCAGGGAGCCGCAGGGTCGGGGTTCGCACGCCCAGCCGCTGCCGCTGCCGCCGTCGCCCCTCGCCCCCCGGCACCCGCAGCCCGGGCTCCGTGAGCCCGCCCGGGGGACGCTTGCTCGCCCCTTCTGCGGCCACTGACCCGACAGCCCGGGCTCCTCGCTCCCACCCCTCACCCTCACCGCTGCTTGCGCGCTCCCCAGGGCCCAGGCTCGGCGCGCCCAGCCACGATCACCCACCCTTCTTTCACACTCACCGTCAATTGCAGCGGCCTGTCGCTGGGTGCGACCGTCATGTCGGAATCCGAGTCGGAAAGCTGCCCATCTTCCATATCGCCGACCTCCAACGCCATCTTCCCGGGGTGCGGTGCGCTGCACGGCAGCAGGTCAGGAGAGCACTTCCGGCGGGGCGGCCGGAAGGCCCGGCAGCGCGGCTGCTCGGGCGCCCCCGCGCGGAGGCCAGCCTGTCCCAGCGGCCTGAGGCGTCCCATTGCATTCCAACTGCCTCGGGAAAATGAATCCCTTGTTCCCCCAACACTTTTCTTCCAAACTTTATTTTCGTGCAAACATAAATATGTCACGTATCGCGGTCGTCTGGGATTCCTCCCTTGGCCCTACATCCTTCCCCTGTATGCTCTGAACAAGCCTCCCCGCTTCTGTGCTTGCTCCTCCACAATCCACTCTACATGTTGCTTCCAGGGAAGCCTTTCAAGCTGTGTAGTCCGCCCTCCGTATCCACTCCCTATCCACCGATGGCGAACCTGCGGATGGGAAGGACCCACCGTGCACTGCCACATAATGTAAGGGGCTTAAGCGTGGCGGATGTTGGCATCTGTGGGGGTCCTGAAAACAATGACCCGCGGATACCTAGGGAGAATTGTACCTTAGCTCGAATCTTCCAAGTGCATCCCTCCCCAAAACAGGGACTGAGTTCTTAGCATGGTGTTTGAAATGTTTGTTTTCCGGTGTCATAAAGAAATAGCACTTGAACATAAATTTAACTTATTGAGTAAGGCCATTTTTACTTTCTGCAGAAAGGGTACACTCGCCAGCAGTTTTGCCAGGAGAGTACACTGAACAAAGGAGACAGGGTCATTTATAACCTGAAGTGTTTACCTTACTGCTGTGGCTGGTTTTTATTGGCTGGACCGGACCTCACATTTTGTATTTGCCCCGATTGGCTAGCAACTTAGAACTTTTTAAATGAGGCAAAGGTAGAGAGAACAAAGGAAGGAGGAAGTAACTTGTGGAATGCTGAGAAAGATAAAAACACTTTTAAATAAGGAAGAGGAACAGGCTATGACCTAATGCTTGCTTGGACTAGTATAAGCATGCTAGGGCAAATATTTAGACTAAATTGTGGGGGCTAAGAACATAAAGTACATTTTTTTTTATTATGGCTAGCAGGTATTTAAGAATGTTAGCACAGGTCTTTGAATAAATTTTGCTTTTAAGAGAAGTCACTATTTATTCCTAATTAGACGGGGAGGAAAGTCTTTGAAGAGGAACCTCTATTTTACTTTTTACAATGGCAAACAAGGTCATGTGGACTGGGCATCTGGTCACTGGTCCTGGTGTGTCCCCGTGCCTAACCGCTGGCGCGCTGAGCCTGTTGTTCCTCAGGCCAGGCCTCTGCATTTGCTGTTCACTCAGCCTGAGAGGCCCTTCCCTCAACCCACCCCATTCTTTAAAGGTTATCTTGGAACCGCCTTTGCGAAAATTATAACAGTGAGAAAATTATGGCAGTGGGAGAGATCTGATCTAGCCAACCCCTATCTTGCTTTTAGCCTTCAAGCTGCCCTTAATTATTCCTGGGCTTGGGCCTGTCAATGTAACTTTGGGAGACATTTAGTTTATAGTTTAAATGATAATAACCCTTCCCCAAAAGCCAACCGCCTTTGTAAAGCTAGTAAGAGACCACCAGGGTAGAAGGATAAAGGAGGCTGAATTCTGCTAAGGTGTAGACATAAACCTTTGCCAGCCATTATCCCAGAGGTCACAAGGTATGCAACTTTTCCAGTTACTCTTCCAGATAACATCACTATTGTAGACCCTAAGATTGGCGTTTTGAGATATCTTTTCAGGTATTTTGCACGTCTGACTACCAATGGTTCCACCTGAACCTCGAACCGCTTCTGGGTTCCCACACAGAAGTTGTTGAGTGCTTGAGGACAATTTCCCACACCCCTACAACTGCATCCCCAACCAATAAGCAGCAAGAACCCATTACTTAGCCACTCCATCCCTTCCGCAAACTATCTTTGAAAAACACTAGTCCCTGAATTCTCCAAGAGATTGATTTGAGTAATAACTCTGTCTCCCACGTGGCGTGGGTGGCCTCCTGTCTATTAAATTCTTTCTTCTTTTTTGAGGCAGAGTTTTGCTCTGTCTCCTAGGCTAGGGTGCAGTGGCAAAATCTCGGCTCACTGCAACCTCTGCCTCCCAGCTTCAAGCGATTCTCATCCCTCAGCCTCCTGAGTAGCTGGGATTACAGGAATGCACCACCAGGCTCGGCTAATTTTTGTATTTTTAGTAGAGACGGGGTTTGACCACGTTGGCCAGGCTGGTCTTGAACTCCTGACCACCCTGACTCCTTATCTGCCCTCCTTGGCCTCCCAAAGTGCTGGAACTACAGGCGTGAGCCACAGCACCTGGTTCGTCTGCCACTTTTAATACAGAACTGTTTTAAGGTGTCCTGAGTTTAGCCACTACATTTTCATTTCTATAGGGCTTTGCAGTTTTCAAAGTGCTTTCGTATATGATTCATTTAATTCTGTCTCTTCCTGCTCAACCTCATTACAATTCATCATTTCTGATTTTTCCTGAACTCCTGTTAAGCAGGGCTAACAGGAGTTTTGAAAAAAGGAGGTAGAAGAAGGATGCAATCCCTGTTTTCAATGTGAGCAGTTGCTGGTGCCTATATTCCCAGAATTGGCTTATTTATTTATTTTTTGAGACAGGGTTGTGCTCTGTCCCCCAGGCTGGAGTGCAATGGCACGATCTTGGCGCTCTGCAACCTCCATCTCCTGGGTTTAAGCGATTCTCCAGGCTCAGCTTCCCAAGTAGCTGGGACTATAGACGTGCACCACCACATCCGGCTAATTTTTGTTTTTTTAGTAGAGATGGGGTTTCACCACGTTGGCCAGGCTGGTCTTGAACTTCTGATCACTCAAGTGATCCTTCCACCTTGGCCTCCCAAAGTTCTGGGATTACAGGTATGAGCCACTGTGCCCAGCCAGCCAGAATTGGTTTAGAAGGATGGGCACACTTCTCTTCTTGACTTGAAGAGAGGGCAGCCAACACTCCTTGATGACACTATGTGTTGCTCCTAATCCTTAGTGCATCTGTCTATGTATTTTAATTTCATTGAAGTGAATGGAAAAGAAGAGAAGGAAGAATGTGGTTTTGGGATATGTGGACAAATAATCTTGTTGGCTGATAGAAAGTGATGAGAATCAGTTAAAATGTCTGAGAATTAGCCAGGCGCGGTGGCTCATGCCTGTAATCCCAGCACTTTGGGAGGCTGAGGCGGGCAGACCACAAGGTCAGGAGATCGAGACCATCCTGGCCAACGTGGTGAAACCCTGTCTCTACTAAAAATACAAAAATTAGCCGGGTGTGATGGTGCGTGCCTGTAGTCCCAGCTACTCAGGATGCTGAGGCAGGAGAATCACTTGAACCTGGGAGGCGGAGGTTATGGTGAGCCGAGATTGCGCCACTGCACTCCAGCCTGGGGACAGAGCGAGACTCCGTCTCAAAATAAATAAATAATAAATAAATAAATAAATAAAGTTTGAGAATTAAAATTAGAAAAATTAGCACCATGGTCCTCCGTGTAGATGGAAGACAGCAGCAGGGTTGTTGATACAGATTACCAATGTCAGCTAGGGCATTGCTACTCCTTCGACGGTGTTATTCATTGGTTCATTTGTTCATACACTCATGTAAGTGAGCATAAACTTGGAACAATGCTAGGAACTGTGGAGCAATGCAAAGATGAGTCAGAGATGGTCCTTGCCCTAACAGGAAAAAACTGTAGCATTTACAAAAGGAAGCATCATTCATGTATGCCTAGTACTAACTGCAGTTTCTGGTAGCTGCTTGATACATGCAGTGTTTGTTCAGATCATTTGTACTATAAGGGTGAAAGAGATAAAGCTTATGTTTGAATGCAGAGATAAAAGGGGCCAGAAGTGGTGGCTCAAGCCTGTTATCCCAGCACTTTGGGAGGCTCAAGGCAGATCCCTTGAGCCAAGGAGGTGCAGACCAGCCTGGGCAACATGGGGGAACCCTGTCTCTACAAAAAACCCTCAAAAATTAGCTGGGTGTGATGGCATGCCTGTAGTCCCAGCTACTTGGGAGGTTGAGGTAGGAGAATCACTAGAGTCTCGGAGGTCGAGGCTTCAGTAAGCCATGATCCTGCCACTGCACTGTAGCATGGAAAAGCATATTTTAAACTCATGTTCAAATAATGCTAATTGAGATATTAGTATTTCCGTTTTACAGGGTAGGCCCAGTCGTTGTGAAATGAGATGGGGCATGCATGAATGGATAGGATATTGTAGGAAGACAGAAATGGAGAATGAAGGAAATTGATCAAAACTGTCTTTATTCTTTAAGAGAAAGAGCTGGGCGTGGTGGCTCACACCTGTAATCCCAGCACTTTGGGAGGCTGAGGTGGGTGGATCACGAGGTCAGGAATTCGAGACCAATCTGGCCAAAATAGTGAAACCCTGTCTCTACTCAAAATACAAAATATTGGCTGAGCGTGGTGGTGGGCACCTGCAATCCCAGCTACGCAGGAGGCTGAAGCAAGAGAATCGCGTGAACCCAGGCGGAGGTTGCAGTGAGCCGAGATTGCGCCATTGGACTCCAGCCCCGGCAACAGTGCGAGACTCCGTCTCAAAAAAAAAAAAAAAAAAAAAAATGTAAGAATAGGCCGGACACAGTGGCTCACGCCTGTAATCCCAGCACTTTGGGAGGCAGAGGCGGGCAGATCACAAAGTCAGGAGTTCGAGACCAGCCTGGCCAACATGGAGAAACTCCGTCTCTACTAAAAATACAAAAATTATCCGGTGTGGTGGTGTGCACCTGTAATCCCAGCTACTGGGGAGGCTGAGGCAGGAGAATCACTTGAACCGAGGAGGTTGAAGTTGTAGTGAGTGGAGATCGTGCCATTGCACTCCAGCCTGGGCGATAGGGGGAGACTCCATCTCAAAAAAAAAAAAGTAAGAGGCCGGGCGCAGTGGCTCATGCCTGTAATCCCAGCACTTTCAGAGGGTGAGGCAGGCAGATCATCTCAGGTCAGGAGTTCCAGACCAGCCTGACTAACATGGTGAAACCCCGTTTGTACTAAAAATACAAAAAATTAGCCGGGTGTGGTGGCGCACACCTGTAATCCCAGCTACTTGGGAGGCTGAGGCAGGAGAATCCGCTTGAACCCGGTAGGCGGAGGTTGCAGTGAGCCGAGATCGCGCCGTTGCACTCTAGCTTGGGCAACAAGAGCGAAACTCCGTTTCCAAAAAAAACAAAAAAAAGTACGAATATACCCAGGCAGGATATTTATAGAGGAAATGCAGCAATCTAATATTTATCATTAATTAGAAAACTTTAATTTGTAATCTACCTAAACAATGAAAACAAACAACCCTTCCCCTGCCCCCCAATACAAACCCTCCGTTGGCTACTCCAGGGACAAGAGGCGTCACCACCGCTAAGGAGCTGGTTAGGAATGTCGGCCCTCCGACCCTAGCCCAGACTTACTGAATCAGAATGTGCATTTACCACGACGACCAGGTCATTACACGCATTTTACAGTTTCAGAACCCCTGCTATAGCCTACTGTACTTCAGCGCCAATATTTTGCCGAAAAAAATTCCCAGCTGGAGCTGTGGCTCCGGGAGTCTTTCACCAGATGGCAGTAGCCCACTCCTCCCTATAGCACTCCCATTGTTCCAGGCAGGATTCAGCCGCAGGCTCCTCCGGAAGACCAGGGGCCGATGGGGCGGTGGCGGGGTCGTGCCCAGTGGGAGGGGTCGGGTCTGCCCAATGGGTTCTCCCGGGCGGGGGGCGGGGCTCTATTTCAGCAGCTCTCAGGGCCTTAGGCTCATCCCGAGTCCCGGGCTCAGTATGTGGCGCCTACCCCGAGCGCTGTGTGTGCATGCTGCAAAGACCAGCAAGCTCCCTGGACCTTGGAGCAGGCCTGCCGCCTTCATGTCCACTCTCCTCATCAATCAGCCCCAGTATGCGTGGCTGAAAGAGCTGGGGCTCCGCGAGGAAAACGAGGGCGTGTATAATGGAAGCTGGGGAGGCCAGGGAGAGGTACGCGGGCGCTCAAGAAATCTCTGCAGCCGCCGGGGTACGCTCGAGGAGGCCGGGCGGGCACTGACCTACCGACTCCCCGCTGGCGCTGGAGGCGGTAGTACAGCATGGGAGATTTTGAAGCTCCACAGTAAAAGTTTTCTCTTGTAGGGTGCCTTTAAAACAAAAACTTAGATTTTAGGTCCTTGTGTGCTATGCAGAATCGACGTCATTTTGGAGCTGTAGGGGCTAAACTTCCCGCGCATATTTAAAACCTTATGGTCGACCGGGCGCGGTGGCTCACGCCTGTTATCCCAGCACTTTGGGAGGCCTAGGCGGGCGGATCACCTGAGGTAGAGAGTTCAAGACCAGCCTGACCAACATGGAGAAACCTCGTCTCTACTAAAAAAAAAATACAAAATAGCTGGGCGTGGTGGCGCATGCCTGTAATCCCAGCTACTAGGGAGGCTGAGGCAGGAGAATCGCTTGAACCCGGGAGGTGGAGGTTGTAGTGAGCCGAGATCGTGCCGTTGCACTCCAGCCTGAGGAACAAGAGCGAAATTCCGTCTCAAAAAAAAAAAAAAAAATTAAAACCTTATGGTCTTGGGATCTATGGTGTTGTGAGAAATGTGGCACACTGAGCGGTGCAACTTAATTTAGAGCTTAACTCTGGCTCTTCAGCTGTGACGTGCACCGCAGGTAACGTTCTTCAGTGTAGTTTTAAGTTATCTTCCTTCCTGAATTCCTTGGGAGTTTGCAAGCTCGGACTTGCCGAAATCTTGCCATGTTGTACGTTGGGCTGTGAACTCCTTTGAGGACTGGGTTTTCAGCATTTCTCCATTGCCCAGGGCTTAACACCGCGCCTGATACCCATTACTGCTCAAAACAATGTTTTATAGAATGCAATGGAAAAGTAAGGTTATTATCGCCTAGATTTTTTTTTAAAAGAAATTTTTTTTTATAGGAGAATGTTATGTAACAGTTAACAAACTTTGTTGGACGTTGTATATTATATAATGAACCTGCCTTGGTAGAGGCAACACGTCTTTTGGTAATCAGTGGCTGTAGGAGATAGAGATAATTTTAATTGCTCCTCAAACCTTAGTGTTTCATCCTGATTTCCATGTGGTATCTGATCATTAGGCTCTTGAAGGCCTTTTTAGCTGTGCCTTGATTTTCCCTTTCATTGTTGACCTGAGACCTCTCCAGTTGGTGTGGACACAGGACTTTCCCATGGTTTTCCTGCCTTGGCCATTTCATCTCTGAGCAGAGGGTGGGCAAAGTAAGGAAGAGAAGAAATAACTAAAACTAGTCAGTTTGGTCTGTTATTAACGGAAAAAGATGCAAAATAACTGCTTATATTAAGGCTTTTGTTTATATGCCTAATATTGAGATGTCAGGGGAGAGTTTTGCAGAAAGGTAGTTTCTAATGTTTAAGTCACAAATGAAAGACAACCTCTGTAGAGTGGTTTATATGTAACAGAAGTTAACCTAAGCTTTTTGAGTTTGGGTATTATATCATTTTTTCCTCTCTTGTTTTTCTTCCCCCCGTTTCGTCTATTCCCTTACTTCAGAAGGGATTACGTTTTCTATACATGATCATCATCCTTTTGTTTTAAGGTTATTACGACCTATTGCCCTGCTAACAACGAGCCAATAGCAAGAGTCCGACAGGTAAGTGTGTGTGTGTGTGTGTGTGTGTGTGTGTGTGTTTAATTTTTAATGTTTGTGCAGGCTTTCTTTAGAGGCAGAAGCCAGTTAGGCAGGTCAAGAATAATATAAAATCACAAATGCAGAGAATAATGTATTTATTTTTCATTTGTCATTTAGGACTGTCTTGGGGAGACTGTCCTCTCTTGGGTGGGGGCGTGAAAAGGAAAGAACCATAGAAAAGGTGAAGCATAGAAAGACTAGGCAGGGGGCCATTTAAGGCAGTGCTTCTGAAGTACCTGAGGATTTTGTTAGAATGAAGCTTCTGATTTCCGAAGTCTGGATTGGAGCTCAAGGTTCTGCGTTTCTCATATGCCTCACATGTTGTTCCCAGATGAAGCTGACAGATTTTGCTTTGAAAAGCAAGGTTTTAAAGCATAGTTGGATACCAACCTGTTTTACGGGTTCTAGCTAGTTTTTGGAAGTATAGACTGTGGGAATCATTCTCAGCCAATAAATGTTAGGGAACCCTAGAGATTTCCCAATTCTTTTCTGAAAATATTTGTGTGCTCTAGAAGATCATCATCACTTCTCTTTATTTCCCCCTTTCTGTCCCCTTAATTCTTAATTTAGGCTAGTGTGGCAGACTATGAAGAAACTATAAAGAAAGCAAGAGAAGCATGGAAAATCTGGGCAGATGTAAGTATGGCCTTTGTTTCTAGAATTCAGAAGAGATCACTTTGCCTATTGTAACCAATGAGATACATAAACATCTGATAAGCAGGTCAGTGCCGCCTTGTTAAAATGTGAGCTCCTTGGGGGCTGTGATACTGTACTAGGGCTCCTGCTGTTTTGGAAACACCTCTGCCATATTTCTAGGGTAGTGCCTTTTTTGTACTTGCCATTCATTGAATGGATAAATTTAAATGAATTAAAACTTTGTGCTGGTATAGTATAAACTTGAGCTGTGAACACTATTCTTCACTGAAATTACTTGAATTTATAATTAAATAGAAAATGAATAGAAGAGCTATGCCAGAAATATTCGTTTGCTCCTCCTCTATCCCCCTGCCAGATTTGCTGGGAGTATCTCAGCAATAGGTCAGCATTCCTGGTTTAAAGAACAACAGCAGATCGGACCTGGTGGCTCATGCTTGTGATCCCACCACTTCAGGAGGCTGAGGCGGGTGGATCATCTGAGGTCAGGAGTTTGAGACCAGCCTGGCCAACATGGTGAAACCCTGTCTCTAGTAAAAATACAAAAATTAGCCGAATGTGGTGGCGCGTGTAATCCAGCCTACTCAGGAGGCTGAGGCAGGAGAATTGCTTGATCTTGGGAGGCGGAGGCTGCAGTGAGCCAAGATAGCACCACTGCACTCCATCCAGCCTGGGCGACAGAGTGAGATTCCATCTCAAAAAAAAAAAAAGAGCAGTGGCAGCATCCCTTTCTCAGGGCCAGAGGCTCATGTTCCTTGACTGTCTAATCAGACTGTGAGGCAGAGTCAGCCTCCTTGGTCTCTGAGTCTCCACCATTGGTTAAATGAGCAAATGTGGGAACTGTGACTGGTGCTGGGCTGGCCACACTGACTTGTCACTAGGTGGGAGCTAGGCTCCTGAGAACGGGAGAGTAAAGGCGAACTGGGATAGCCTGATTTCCCAACCTTTCCACTACCCCCATCCTCAGTGTGCTTTGTCTTGTAAAAAGAAAAGACTGGGGGTGCCTGCCTCCTGGGAGGGTTAAATGAGTTAATCATTTAAAGTGCTTACTGGAGAGCCTGGCACAAGAAAAGCCTCAATACATTTGAGTTAAACCCTGTGCTGCTGGGTGTGGGACTGCTGAGGGACTGCTGAGCTGTAGTATTTTCTCTGAGTCAGTGATTGCAAGGGGGGTTGGGTGGGGTTGGGGTGGGTTGCAGAGTAGCAGCCTGTCCAAGAGAGCCCTGGGTTGGATGAAGCTTTTTTTTTTTATCAGCCAAGAGACGTCTTTGTGTAAAGCATGAAGCACATCTTTCCTCTACTTTAATTATGGATAGAAGTATGGCCTAGGGTTCCATTATACACAATCAAAAGTATCCTTGGGCAGAAAAATACCACTTCTACAAGTAAACAGTGTGCTAGGTGAAGTTCACCCTACCTGGATAGAGAATACTGTCCAAAACAGTGTCCTTCATTGTTTTAAAAACTTACTTGTATTTATTTCTGATCATAAAAGTAATAAACATTCTTTTTTTTTTAAGAAAAGATTGATGCTGTAAATAAGGTAAACAAATTTAGTCCCCTTACCCCAACCTCTGCAATGCAAAATGATTATTAGGTTTAGGTTTTGGTGCATTTCCTTCCAGTCTTTCATGTATTTATTTCATAGTTGTGATTATTGTACATCCATATATACATGGTGTGTATAAAATTTTGTGACCTGTGATCTTTGCATTGCATACCATCCTAAAGTTATTACTTTTTTTTTTTTTTTTTTTAAGACAGGGTCTGGCTCTGTCACCCAGGCTGGAGTGCAGTGGCCCAATCTCGGCTCACTGTAACCTCTGCCTTCTGGGCTTGGGATCCTCCCATCTCAGCCTCCCAAGTGGCTGGGATTAGACGTACACACCACCATGCCTGGCTAATTTTTTCGTATTGTTTGTAGAGATGGGGTTTCACCATACTGCCCAGGGTGGTCTCGAACTCCTAACTTCAAACGATCTGCCCTCTTTGGCCTCCCAAAGTGCTGGGATTACAGGCATGAACCACCATGCCCAGCTGCATAATTTTTTTTAAATTGTTGTTTTCCTATACGTATATACTTTTTTCTTTTGAGACGGAGTCTCACTCTGTCACTCTGCAGTGGTGTGATCTCGGCTTACTGCAATCTCTGCCTTTCAGGTTCAAGTGATTCTCCTGCCTCAGTCTCCCAAGTAGCTGAAACTACAGGTGTGTGCCACCAGGCCTGGCTAATTTTTTTTTTAAAATATATTCTCCAATTTAAAACTTTTAATTAAAAAGTAAACTTTACATCAAAAATGCAAACTTGGAGAAGACAGAAAAGATCACACACAAGACTGTCACTTCACACTTGGAAGGTTGCACAGCGGCCAGGCAGAGGCGCTCCTCACTTCCCAGACTGGGCAGCGGCCGGGCAGAGGCGCTCCTCACTTCCCAGACGGGGCGGCAGCTGGGCAGAGGGACTCCTCACTTCCCAGACAGTGGGCAGCTGGGCAGAGGCACTCCTCACTTCCCAGACAGTGGGCAGCTGGGCAGAGGCGCTCCTCACTTTCCAGATGGGGCAGCAGCTGGGCAGAGGCACTCCTCACTTCCCAGACAGCGGGCAGCTGGGCAGAGGCACTCCTCACTTCCCAGACAGCGGGCAGCTGGGCAGAGGCGCTCCTCACTTCCCAGACAGTGGGCAGCTGGGCAGAGGCACTCCTCACTTCCCAGATGGTGGGACGGCTGGGCAGAGGCGCTCCTCACATCCCAGACTGAGCGGCAGCTGGGTGGAGGCACTCCTCACTTCCCAGACAGCGGGCAGCTGGGCAGAGGCGCTCCACACTTGCCAGGCAGTGGGGCGGCCGGGCAGAGGTGCTCCTCACATCCCAGACTGGGCGACAGCTGGGCGGAGGCACTCCTCACTTCCCAGACAGTGGGGCGGCCGGGCAGAGGCGCTCCTCACACCCCAGATGGGGCGGCAGCTGGGCAGAGGTGCTTCTCACTTCCCAGACGGTGGACAGCCGAGCAGAGGCACTCCTCACTTCCCAGTCAATTGGGAGGCTGGGCAGAGGCGCTCCTCACTTCCCAGATGGTGGGGCGGCCGGGCAGTGGCGCCCCTCACATCCCAGACGGGGCGGTGGCCGGGCAGGAGGGCGCTCCTCACTTCCCAGATGGGGTGGCAGGCCTGGCTAATTTTTGTATTTTTGGTAGAGACAGGGTTTCACCATGCTGGCCAGGTTGGTCTCGAACTCCTGAACTCGTGATCCACCCACCTTGGCCTCCCAAAGTGTTTGGATTACAGGCGTTAGGCACTTCATCTGGCCTTCCTATACATATATACTTAAAAAAAAAACACACACACACAAAAATAGACCAGGCACGCCTGGTCTATTACAGCTCACGCCTGGTCTATTACAGCTCACGCCTGTAATCCCAGCACTTTGGGAAGCCAAGGTGGGCGGATCACCTGAGGTTGGGAGTTCGAGACCAGCCTGACCAACATGGAGAAACCCCGTCTCTACTAAAAATACAAAATTAGCCAGGTGTGGTGTTGCGTGCCTGTAATCCCAGCTACTTCGGAGGCTGAGGCAGGAGAATCACTTGAACCTGGGAGGCCGACCTTGCAGTGAGCGGACATCGAGCCATTGCACCCCAGCCTGGGCAACAAGAGCAAAACTCCGTCTCAAAGAAAAAAAGAAATTAATAGACTTATTTTTTAGAGCAGTTTTAAGTTTACAGAAAAACGAGTAGAAAGTACAGAATTCCCATTACTCCCTCATTCCTCTTCCCAAGTTTCCTTTTCTTTTTTCTTTTTTTAAGACAGAGTCGCCCAGGCTAGTGTACAGTGCCGTGCTCACAGCTCACGGCTCACTGCAGCTTTGACCTCCTGGGCTCAAGCAATCCTCCCACCTCAGCCTCCTTGGTAACTAGGACTACAGGCATGTTCCTCCACACCTGGCTAATTTTTGTATTTTTTGTAGAGATGGGGTTTTGCTCTGTTGCCTAGGCTGGTCTCAGACTCCTGGGCTCAAGCAATTTACCCACCTCAGCCTCCCAAAGTGCTGGGATTACAGGCATGAGCCAACAGGCCTGGCCATTTCCCCTATTATTAACATTTTGCATTAGTATGTCATATTTTGTTACAACTGATGAGCCAATGTTGATGTGTTATTATAAACTGAAGTACACAATTTACATGAGGGTTCACTCTTTGCATATACTGTTTTGAATGCTAGTGCAACTTAACATGTCTTTTGACTAGAAACATCTATTGTATGTGTCTATTTATCTAGGGTAAATACAAACACATTTGAAAAAAAAAAAAGAGTTTATGTGAATTCAGGTTCTTGTCTTTTCCTGAACTGTTTTTTTTTTTTTTTTTCTTTTTTTTTTGAGACTGAGTCTTGCTCTGTTGCCCAGGCTGGAGTGCAGTGGCATGATCTTGGCTCACTGCAACCTCCGCCTCCTAGACTCAAGTGATTCTCCTGCCTCATCTTCCTGAGTAGCCGGGACTACAGGCATGAGCCACCATGCCCAGCTAATTTTTTTTTTTGTATTTTTTAGTAGAGAACAGGGTTTCACCATATTGGCCAGGTTGGTCTTGAACTCCTGACCTCAAGTGATCTGCCTGCCTCTGCCTCCCAAAGTGCTGGGATTACAGGCATGAGCCACCACAGCTGGAATGAACTGGTTTTTAAATCTATCTTTGCTCTAGGGAGTGCCAGCTGACATTATGATCTTTCTTAAATATTGGGCTGTACTTTTTTTGTTGCTATTTTCACATTCAGGATCTGCTTTGGCAGTCAACTCTTACCCATTATGCCAGCCTCTGCACCTAACATCCTTTCTCATACTTCTGGTGCTTTTTAGACCTCCCAACAAATAGAATGGGGGTGCTAAGTGGGAGCAGGTTGCTTTCCTGGGTAATAGTAGAGTCAGTTGGGGATCCTACTTGTTTGATTTTGAGTTAAGCAATTGAGTTCAAGGTTTAGGGAAGATGCAGAGTTTTTCCTAATTGTGCTCTGGGGCTCCTGCCAATAGGGCAGGGACTTAGAGAGGCTCGGTAAAAACAGACCAAAGCTTGACCCCCTTCTTGTCACAGAAGCTTTCCCATCTCGATCCTCCCTCATGTGAGGCTTCTCTGCTTGGCCCTCATCCATTTGGCTGGCCTTGACTGTGTTAGGACAAACCACTGTTTCATGTAGTTCATTTGAGTTAATTCTAGAATTTTTCTTTTTCTTTTTTTTTTTTTGAGACAGAGTTTTGCTCTTGTTGCCCAGGCTGGAGTGCAATGGTGCCATCTCAGCCCACTGCAAGCCCCGCCTCCCCGGTTCAAGCGATTCTCCTACCTCAGCCTACCAAGTAGCTGGGATTACAGGCGCCCACCACCAATTTTTTAAATATTTTTAGCAGAGACGGGGTTTCACCATGTTGGCCAGGCTGGTTTTGAATTCCTCACCTCAAGCGATCCACCCGCCTTGGCCTCCCAAAGTGCTAGGATTACAGGCATGAGCCACTGCGACCAGCCAATTCTAGAGTTTTTCAAAGGGAACATTTTTCTTTAAGGGAAATGGAAACAAAGTGAAACATATGGAAAGGTGGTTTATAGAAATTGATTTCTTTCTAAGGAATAGACTTGCTGCTTTCTTCCATGAGCCAGTTTCAGCACAGAATGCAGCCCATTTCTGCCCTCTGCATCCCCATGTGTCCTCATTTTCCCTCCCATCTCTGGTGAGAAAGAGCGGGAGTCTCTCTGTCCTTGAAGACAGGGAACTGTTTTTTTTCTTTCTTTTTTCTTTTTCTGAGACAGACTCTTACTCTGTCACCCAGGCTGGAGTGCAGTGGTGCGATCTCGGCACACTGCAACCTCTGCCTCCTGGGTTCAAGGGATTCTCCTGCCTCAATCTCCTGAGTAGCTGGGATTACAGGTACCAAAGTGTGGCTAATTTTTGTATTTTTAGTAGAGACAGGGTCTCACCATGTTGGCCAAGCCGGTCTTGAACTCCTGATCTCAAATGATCCACCTGCCTTGGCCTCCCAAAGTGCTGGGAATACAGGCGTGAACCACAGCCCCCGGCCATAATTTTCCAAAACCACTTTCTCTTGCTTTTCAGCCTTTGCGTATGCCCTGTACCCTTCTAACCCCATGCTTTTCCTCCACTTTGCCTACCTCTTCACAACACCTGGCACACTTTAGGTCTTAGCCCTAAACTTCTAAACTTGTAAAAAGCCTACTTCAGGTTGCTCCAGTTGTGAAATCTAGCTCCCCTTTCATGGCATTTGCTACATTAGATTGTAATTGCCTGTTTTTTGCCTTTATCACCCCCATGGACTGTCAGCTCTATAGAGGGCAAGAATTGTCACTGCCTCATTTGCAGTAGAATACCCAGGGATTAGCACAGTATCTGGCACATAGAACATGTGCAATAATTATTTGTTGAAAGACTGACTGAATAAAATGTGTCCAGAATGGGAGGTAAAAGGCCATGTATACTGGCCATTCTGAGTTGAAATTAACCAACTCAACTAAACTTATAAATGTGCTGACTAAATTCAATTGAAACATCATTAAACCCACACCATGTGCTAGGAAATGTATAGGTTATGTGCTGATTGATATAATGCTACAGGTTTTTGTTTCCTGTTTCCAAAAGTGTGCATATGTTGTGAAAATGACAGACATTGCCAACATATAAATTGTGGATGAAAATCTGTTATAATTTCACTCCCCAGAAAAAACCACTGTGAACAGCTTGGTATATGTTCCTCCAAATTTAAGCAAAAGTTTACTTACCATAAGTGTTTTCTTTTTTTCTATTATTCTATTATAGCTTTTCAATGTTTTCCCATAAAAATCTACCTTATTTTATCACTGTTCCATAATTAACCAATCATGTGCTGATGGACAGTTGGTTTCTTTTTTTCTTTACTAGAAACAGCACTGCAATGAATATAATTGTACCTATACTTTTGCATACTTATGTATATAAGCTCAGTTTCTGTAAGCAGAGCTGTTTAGTTAAAGGGTAGGAATGTCATGCCTGTAATCCCAGCACTTTGGGAGGCCGAGGCAGGCGGATTACCTGGGATCAGGAGTTCGAGACCAGCCTGACCAACATGGCGAAACCCCATCTCTGCTAAAAATACAAAAAATTAGCCGGGCCTGGTGGCAGGTGCCTGTAATGCCAGCTACTTGGGAGGCTGAGGCAGGAGAATCACTTGAACCCAGGAGGCAGAGGTTGCAGTGAGCCGAGATTGCGCCACTGCACTCAAGCCTGGGCGTGACAGAGCGAGACTCCGTCTCAAAAAATAAATAGATAAAACAAAGGGTAGGAATGTTTTAAATGTTAATAGATTGCAAAATGACCATCCAGAAAAGCTGTACTAAGATACGGTGATACACTTGGGGAGAAGAGAGAGCAAGGAAGAACCTTGAGCTCACAGCCAAGCTCTGTGAGGCAAGTGTGGGCAGTGCTGTGATTAGGAGCAGTGGGAGTTAGGGGGAGGGTGTGAGTGGCTTCTGCCTGGGGGAAGGTTTCATGGAGGGGAATGTTCCTTTTACCTGTACTTTATTATTTTTTTTGCGACAGAATTTCACTCTTGTCATCCAGGCTGGAGTGTAATGGCGGGATCTCAGCTCCCTGCAACCTCCCCCTCCCGGGTTCAAGTGATTCTCCTGCTTCAGCCTCCCAAGTAGCTGAGATTACAGGCGCCTGCCACCATGCTCAGCTAATTTTTGTATTTTTAGTAAAGATGGGGTTTCACCATGTTGGTCAGGCTCGTCTTGAACTTCTGACCCCAAGTGATCCACCTGCCTCAGCTTCTCAAAGTGCTGGGATTACAGACGTGAGCCACCACGCCCAGCCTTAGCTGTACTTTGAAGGAGAGGCAGAATTGGGAAGAACTTGATGGGAGAGAGGGAGTGATGGTCATAGTTGGAGAAATTGTATCTCATTCATGAATCACATCTCAAACTTTATATGGCGTAAGCTGTGCTCTTTACCCCCAAAACCTAATGTTTCCCTTCAAGTCTTCTTCATCCCAGTAATTATACTTCATCTACCTATTTAAGCCAGAGAGCTGGAAGTCATCCTGAGTTCTTTTATTCTCTTCATTTCCTGCATCTGTGTGTCCTGTCAATTCTACTCCCAAAATAGACCCTTAATCCACTTGTTGTTCCACTTGTTACCACTGCAATTTTTTTTTTTTTTTGAGACGGAGTCTCACTCTGATGCCCAGGCTGCAGTGCAGTGGCGCAATCTCGGCTCATTGCAAACTCTGCCTCCCGGGTTCACGCCATTCTCCTGCCTCAGCCTCCCGAGTAGCTGGGACTACAGGAGCCCGCCACCACGCCCGGGTAATTTTTTGTATTTTTAGTAGAGACAGGGTTTCACTGTGTTAGCCAGGATGGTCTCGATCTCCTGACCTTGTGATCCGCCTGCCTCAGCCTCCCAAAGTGCTGGGATTACAGGCGTGAGCCACAGCTCCTGGCCACCACTGCAATCTTAAAACTAAGTCACTATAATCTTTTTTTTTTTTTTTTATTTGAGATAGGGTTTTGCTCTTGTTGCCCAGGCTGGAGTGCAGTGGCATGATCTTGGTTCACTGCAACCTCCGCCTCCCGGGTTCCAGTGATTCTCCTGCCTCAGCCTCCCAAGTAGCTGGGATTACAGGTGCCCACCACCATGTCCTGCTAATTGTTGTATTTTTAGTAGAGACGAGGTTTCCCCGTGTTGGCCAGGCTGGTCTTGATCTGCTGACCTCAGGTGATCCACCCACCTTGGCCTCCCAAAGTCCTGGGATTACAGGCATGTGCCACTGCGCCTGGCCTATAATACATTCTTAATTGATCTCCCTGCTTCTACTCTTTTCCCCGTCAACGTATCCTCTACCTATCAGATAGCGATATTAAAACATAAAGCAAATCCTCTTATTCTGCACCTTAAAAGACATTCAAGACTTCACATTGCACCTGGAGTAAGATTCCAACACCTTACAAGCTTCTAGCTTTAGACATACTGGCCTTCCCAATCAGCCCCTTTTATTTTCCATGGATCCCTCTTACATGTTTTTTCCTTATCCCTGGGAAGAATATTCCTATGGCTTACTTTTTCCATTCTTCAGGTTTCAGCTTCAATATTACCTCATTAGAGATTTTTCCTGCCAACCTTTTTTTTTTTTTTTTTTTGAGATGGAATGTCACTCTGTTGCCCAGGCTGGAGTGCAATGGAGCGATCTCAGCTCACTGCAATCTCCACCTCCCAGGTTCAAGCGATTCTCCTGCCTCAGCCTCCTGAGTAGCTGGGATTACAGGCGCACACCACCATGCCCAGCTAATTTTTGCATTTTTAGTAGAGACGGGGTTTCACCATGTTGGCCAGGCTGGTCTCGAACTCCTGACCTTGTGATCTGCCTGCCTCAGCCTCCCAAAGTGTTGGGATTACAGGTGTGAGCCACCACACCCGGCCTCCTGCCAACCTTTTAGGTAAAGTAACTTACCCATTTCCCCTCCAATCTTGCTGTTTTTCTCTGTCTCAGCTTCCTTTTTATTTCCTTTGTCTTTAAAACCCTGATGGCAATTTGTAATTATTTGTTGCCTTTTCTTCTCCTCTGTGCCTTCCAGTAGATATTTGCTCTGTGAATGCCTTGCTTCTTATTTTAGCTCCGGTGCCTGGCCATATCACAGTCTTGATGTGATCAAAAGTCTTCTTTGATATGATTGTACTTTGTTCTTTTACAGCACACATCTAATACTGTGTTATAGACATGAATTTATGCTTTGAATCAGACAGAAAAATTGCATTCTTTTCTTAGATTCCTGCTCCAAAACGAGGAGAAATAGTAAGACAGATTGGCGATGCCTTGCGGGAGAAGATCCAAGTACTAGGAAGCTTGGTAAAGTATTTTTGTAGTATGTACACAATTCTTTGAGTGGAGAATAAGGCTGTCATGCTTTTCTATATATAAGATTGTGAGGTTTTTTTTTTTTAAGATGGAGTCTCGCTGTCACCCAGGCTGGAGTGCACTGGTAAAATCTTGGCTCACTGCAGCCTCCGCCTCCCATGTTCCAGCAATTCCTCTGCCTGAGCCTCCCAAGTAGCTGGGATTACAGGCTTGTGCCACCACGGCTGGCTAATTTTTTGTATTTTTAAAGTAGAGATGGGGTTTCATCATGTTGGCCAGGCTGGTCTTGAACTCCTAACCTCAGGTGATCCCGCCTGCCTCGGCCTCTCAAAGTGCTGGGATTACAGGCATGGGCCACCACACTTGGCTAGAAGAGTTTTTAAGAAAAGTAGTTTATATTATATTATATTATATATTTATTTATTACTTATTTATTTATTTTTGAGATGGAGTCTTGCTCTTATTGCCCAGGCTGGAGTGCAATGGCAGGATCTCAGCTCACTGCAACCTCCCGCTCCTGGGTTCAAGCGATTCTCCTGCCTCAGCTTCCCGAGTAGCTGGGATTACAGGTGTGTGCCACCATGCCTGGCTAATTTTTGTATTTTTAGTAGAGATGGTGTTTCACCATGTTGGCCAGGCTGGTCTTGAACTCCTGACCTCAGGTGATCCGCCCGCCTTGGCCTCCCGAAGTGCCGGGATTACAGGCATGAGCCACTGTGCCCGGTTGTACTTTATATATTTTAAAAATTCTTTCTTTAGAGGAAAGATTAACAAGGTAGACAGAAAAAAGTGAAGGCAATTGTTGTGTTTTAAAATTCTTTGGAAAATAAAACAGACTTTCTTCAGTTTATTACAGTTACAAAATATGTTTTGCTTCCCCCTTTCTTTAATTTAATGTTTATAATGTGAATTCTGTTGGAAAAATTCTGTTTGTCGTTTTATATTTCTAGGTGTCTTTGGAGATGGGGAAAATCTTAGTGGAAGGTGTGGGTGAAGTTCAGGAGTATGTGGATATCTGTGACTATGCTGTTGGTTTATCAAGGATGATTGGAGGACCTATCTTGCCTTCTGAAAGTAAGCAATGAAATTAGTTAAGCTGAGTTTTGTACTCTGATATACAGAGCTCCAAAAAAAATAAAATACTCTGGCTATAGACTGTGCAAAAGAGAAATTTCAAGTGGCATAAATATGTGAAAATATCCTCAATCTTTCAAAGAAATGCAAATTAAGACAGATGAAAATGTTAGATCAAGAACCTTTTTGTTTAAAAACTTTTGTTTTAAAGATAAAACTTAATGTTGGCAAGTCCATGGGTAAGACACTTTTAACTCATCTGTAAAATGATTTGGAAATCATTTACATTTACAAAGTGCTCTAACTTTAAAGAGCCCAGTTTTAAGAATCTAAGTAAATAATCTGAAATAAGACAGAAGTTATGTTTAAAGAAGTTCATTGTGGCATCAATAAAAAACATTAGAAATGACCTAAATGTCGAATTATAAGGGGAAAAAATCTAAGCCAATTTTGGTAGCTGTTAGCATGTACTAAAAATGTTTGTGAAGGTTGTCTTCCCCTAACCCACACTTTTACGGGAAGGTTTTATTTACTTATTTTTAAATTATACTAATGTTAATTTTTTTTGAGGAAGCGATAGATGCATATCAGAAAATAAGAAAGCAATAAAAGGTTGAAGGATTAAAAATTTCCCTCCTGCCCCCATGACTAAGCCATAGTACCCCATGGAAGTAGTGAATGCTTTCAATTTCTTGTGTGTCTTTTTTATATTTTGTAGGATCTTGCTGTGTTGTTCAGGCTGGTCTCAAACTTCTGGCCTCAAGTGATCCTCCCCTTCAGCCTCCCGAGTAGCTGGGATTAAAGGCGTGAGCCACCTTCCTAGGCCCTTGTGTATCTTTTTAGAGCACGTACAGCCAAATATGTAGCAAACTAGACATTTTTTTTTTTTGAGATGGAGTCTTGCTCTGTCACCCAGGCTGGAGTGCAATGGCATGATCTTGGCTCACTGCAACCTCCACCTCCCGGGTTCAAGCGATTCTTTTGCCTCAGACTCCTGAGTAGCTGGGATTACAGGTGTGCGCCACCACACCTGGCTAATTTTTGTATTTTTGGTAGGGATGGGGTTTCACCATCTTGGCCAGGCTGGTCTTGAACTCCTCACCTCGTGGTCCACCCGCCTTGGCCTCCCAAAGTGCTGGGATTACAGGCGTGAGCCACTGTGCCTGGCCGCAAACTGTACGTTCTGTTTTATACTTTTATATTCAATAATATATCTTGGAAATTGTTTCTTTGTTTACTTTTTTTGAGACAGGATTTTACTCTCTTGCCCAGGCCAGAATGTAGTGGCGTGATCACAGTTCACCACAGCCTCAACATCCCTGGGATCAGGCGATCCTCCCACCTCAGCTAGGACTGTAGGTGCATGCCACCATACCTGGCTATTTTTTTTTTTTTTTTGTAGAGGTGGGATTTTGCAGTGTTGCCCAGGCTGGTCTCAAACTCCAGGGCTCAGGTGATCTGCCTGTCTCAACCTCCCAAAGTGTTAGGATTGCAGGCGTGAGCCACTGTGTCAGGCTGGAAATTGTTTTCATATTATTCTATTAAGGGGCTTCCTTCATCTGTGTTTGCGGCTATTTTGTTATAAAGAGACTATAATTTATTTAGTCAGCTCCCAAATGATGTATATGTAGGGTTGTTTTCAGTGTTTTGCTATTACAAGCTGTTCTGTAAGAACCAATCTTATACTCTGAGGTTTTAACAATGAAGATAATAAGATGACAGCAAGAGTAAGAAAAGAAAAAAATGCTGGACAGGGTGGCTTACACCTGTAATCCCAGCACTTTGGGAGGCCAAGGCAGGCAGATCACCTGAGGTCGGGAGTTAGAGACCATCCTGGCCAACATGGAGAAACCCCATTTCTACGAAAAATACAAAATTAGCGAGGCATGGTGGCGCATGCCTGTAATCCCAGCTACTCAGGAGGCTGAGGCAGGAGAATCGCTTGAACCCAGGAGGCGGAGGTTGCGGTGAGCCGAGATCCTGCCATTGCATTGCAGCCTGGACAACAAGAGCGAAACTCCATCTCAAAAAAAAAAAAAAAAAAAAAAATGAGGTTAAGAGTGTAAGTGATTTGTGATGTTTGCAATGTGGATAGAGCAAAACAGGTGACTGTATGTCTGCATTGGCAATGCTGGGATAGAAGTGTATGTTAAAGTGGTAGCAGTGGTTATCTTTGTGGCAGAATTATTAGTAGTGGATTTTCTTCAATTTTTCTGTATTTTCTAAATTTCCATGATGGTTATTAGGTTACATTTATAATCAGGAAATAAATATTTTTCAAAAAATCATATTTTTCTCTTTTTCTTGGAATATTGAATAAATTCCCTACTTGTAGAAAGAGTTAGGGGAGACTTTTAAAGTCTAATTAAGGACAGTTAATGTCCTTAATTAGATATCTAGCAATGATTCCTATTATCCAATATTAATTTTATGTCATTGAACACTTTCAAGAGTTTTTTTCTAGGTAAGAAAAGTTAATAGGCCCACCACGGTGGCTCACACCTGTAATCCCAGCACTTTGGGAGGCAGAGATGGGCAGATCACTTGAGGTCGGGAGTTTAAGACCAGCCTGACCAACATGGAAAAACCCCATCTCTAATAAAAATACGGATTAGCTGGGCATGGTGGCACATTCCTGTAATCCCAGCTACTCAGGAGGCTGAGGCAGGAGAATCACCTGAACCTGGGAAGTGGAGGTTGCAGTGAGCCGAGAGCACGCCATTGTTCTCCAACCTGGGCAACAGAAGCAAAACTCCGTCTCAACAACAACAACAATAACAACGAAAAAGTTAATAAACCTCCAGTTTGGGGATATGTACATGGGCAAGCAGGTAACTATTTGATTTATACCTACTATGGTACCTGCCCCACAATTAAAATTTTTCTCAATTGCTTGCACATTTTTGTTTGTTTATTTGAGATAGGATCTCTGTCACCCAGGCTGGAGTGCAGTGGTGTGATTATAGCCCCTTGCAGCCTGGACCTCCTGGACTCAAGCAATCTTTCCACCTCAGCCTCCTGAGTAGCTGGGATTACAGGCTCATGCCACTAAGCCTAGCTTATTTAAAAATTTTTCTTGTAGAGACGAGGTCGCACTATGTGGCCTAGGCTGGTCTAGAACTCCTTGGCTTAAATAATCCTCCTGCCTTGGCCACTCAAAGTGTTGGGATTGTAGGCATGAGCCACCACACCTAGCTTACACTTTTTTTTTTTTTAAAGCAGTTTACTCATCTATGTAGAGGCTTTGGGGTAACTTTGGCTTTATTAATTCAATAAATGCTTATGGAACATCTATCAGGTGCTGGGTAATCTACTAGGTGATACTGGAGCTATAAGGCATAGTCCCTGTCCTCAAGGGATTTATAAGCTTATAAATTATACCTTAAAGTGGGAGATAAATAAACAGGTAATTATATCCAGCATAATCTAGCATGATAAGTAATATGAGGGAGTAGATGGTAGGATGGTCGGCATATAGCTGGGAGCCCCTAACCCAGCCTCATGAGTGCAGTCGGGGAAGGCCTCCAAGAGAAGGTTAGTCAAGGTAAGGTCCCAAATGGGACAAAGGAGAAGGGGTGGAGTGCTGGAAGTTGTTTTAAAGAAGGAAGAAGCCTGTGTGAAGGCTGAGAGGGTCTGGCTTATTTGCGGGGATTGCATTGCTTCAGCACAGCTGGAGGATGCAGTGGTAGGGCAGGTAGAGTGGAAAGAACCTCGGGAAGAGACTTTCTCTGACAAGGAGATTGGACTTTATTCTGGGAATAGCTACAGTGGGTATCCAAAATCCAGAGGGTTATAAGCAAGGGGGTGACATCAGGGCAGAGATGGGAGGGCAGGAGAGGAGGAGGCAGGCCCTGCCAGGAAGAGGCTGTGCCAGCACTTCATCTCTAGGGATTAAGCTGCCTAGATTAAGGAGGGCCCAGGAGTGAGGTGCTGCATCTGGTATGGTCCCCCATCCTAGCTAGCAGTGTGAGTGTGGCCAGAAAGACTGATGGCTGGGACAGCCGCCTTTCCAGTTGGTCTGTGGTTTTAACTGGGATTTGCGAACCATCGTATTCCTGTGGTATGGTTCTATACTGTCCAGCTGCCTTTAATTAAAATAAACACCTTGTGGGATTGTGGGTGACTTTAAAGTTTGTATTTAAAATACAGTATTTTTGTTTGTATTTTCTTTTTCTTTTCTTTTCTTTTTTTTTTTTTTTTGAGACAGGGTCTTACTCTGTTGTCCAGGCTAGAGTGCAGTGGTGCAATCACAGGTCACTTCAGCCTCAACCTCCTGGGCTCAAGCAGTTCTCTCACCTCAGCCTCCCAAGTAGCTGGGACTACAGGCATATAACCAATCACACCTAACTAATTTTTAATTTTTTTTGTAGAGACGGGTCTTGCCATGTTGATGCAAGTCTCAAACTGAGCTCAAGTGATTCTCCCGTCCCAGCATCCCAAAGTGCTGGAGATTGTAGGCATGAGCCACTGCTTCTAGCTTATTTGTATTTTTAGTTTTCTTATAGTGAATGTAAAGATTTGCTTAATTCATTTTATTTATTTATTTATTTTTTGAGACGGAGTCTCCCTCTGTTGTGCAGGCTGGAGTGTAATGGCAGGATCTCGGCTCACTGCAACCTCTGCCTCCCGGGTTCAAGCGATTCTCCTGCCTCAGCCTCCCGAGTAGCTGGGATTACAGGCACCCGCCACCATGCCCGGCTAATTTTTGTTTTTTCAGTAGAGACAGGGTTTCACCATGTTGGCCAGGCTGATCTTGAACTCCTGACCTCAGGTGGTCCACCTGCCTCGGCCTCCCAAAGCGCTGGGATTACAGGAGTGAGCCACCACGCCCGGCCTGCTTAATTCAATTATTCAACATATATATAATTATTAGAACTCCCCCTTCCCATCTTCTACCAATAAATGAGCCACCTTGTCTTGAATTCAGAGAAGTTGGCCCAGGGATTCATCAGGTAACATAAAGAATATCGGAGGCCAGGCGTGGTGGTTCACTCCTGTAATCCCAGCACTTTGGAAGGCCAAGGTGGACGGATCACTTGAGTTCAGGAGTTTGAGACCAGCCTGGGCAACATGGTGAAACTCCTTCTCTACTACAAATACAAAAATTAGCTGGGCATGGTGGTGCGTGCCTGTAATCCCAGCTACTCAGGAGGGTGGGGCTCGAGGATTGCTTGAACTCGAGAGGTGCGATTGCAGTGAGCTGAGATTGCACCACTCCACTCCAGCCTGGGTGACAGAGTGAGACTGACTCAAAACCAAACAAAACAAAGAACATGGGCCTAAGCCCCTGTGCCCTGGTCATGTTCTGCCCTTTGTGATCATACCACCTAGGGCACCCATCATCTCTAGAAAGTGTCATTGTCTCCCAGGTGCACTGATACTGCTGTGATCTATGCAGAGTTCCTATGAAGATCAGAGGCATAATGAATATCATTATGATTTACAAGGTAGTATAGTAATAACCACTTTTGTTGTACATTAGTTGATGTACCGATATCCCATGGCTGTGTAGCAATTTCCCACTATAAGGCATCTGGAATCTTCTCTGGTCTGCTGTACATTTGTTCTTATTAACTTGATGGGCATTAAATTAACATGCTTCTGCATGTTCCATCCTTTTCCTGTCCTTAGGACCTGGCCATGCGCTGATTGAGCAGTGGAATCCTGTAGGCCTGGTTGGAATCATCACGGCATTCAATTTCCCTGTGGCAGTGTATGGTTGGAACAACGCCATTGCCATGATCTGTGGAAATGTCTGCCTCTGGTAAGGCCTGCTCACTTTCCTATTTAGTAGTGAGTGATAAAAATAGCCATTTCTAGATACTACTACCTCAGCCTCTTGAGTAACTGGGATTATAAGTGTGCATCACTACACCTGGCTTCTTCAATAAAACTTTATTTTATTTTATTTTTTTGAGATGGAGTTTCACTCTTGTTGCCCTGGCTGGAGTGCAGTGGTGCAAACTCAGCTCACTGCAACCTCCGCCTCCCAGGTTCAAGCAATTCTCCTGCCTCAGCCTCCCAAGTGGCTGGGATTACAGGCATGCACCACCATGCCCGGCTAATTTTTTGTATTTTTAGTAGAGATGGGGTTTCACGGTGTTGGCCAGGCTGGTTTTGAACTCCTGACCTCAGGTGATCCACCTGCCTCGGCCTCCCAAAGTGTTGGCATTACAGGTATTAGCCATTGCACCTGGCCAATAAAACTTTGATGGTGAACTCCCAAGTAATTCTGAGGCAGTTGGTCAGTGTTCCCATTTAGGTCTTAAATTTTTCAACTCTACAAAATATCTGATAGTAAAAATGTTATATTTTAGATGGCAAACAGTTACTTGTTTTTTGCTTTTGTGTTCAGTGGAATAAATTAAATAAGGAAAATCAGGACAATTGTCTTTAGCTCATTTTGCTTGCATCTGTTCCACTAGTTATTAATTTGTTTTAAATGTGTGGTACTCAGTTGAATGTATTCAAAAACTAACTGTAAAATAGGTCATATTTGGGAGGACTAATAACTGTATTTCTTATTTTAACAAGAGAAAAAACTCTGCTTGTCCACAATTCGTTTTTTTTTTTTTTTTGAGACAGTCTCGCTCTGTCTGTCGCCCAGGCTGGAGTGCAGGGGCGCGATCTCGGCTCACTGCAAGCTCCGCCTCCCGGGTTCACGCCATTCTCCTGCCTCAGCCTCCCGAGTAGCTGGGACTACAGGCGTCTGCCACCATGCCTGGCTAATTTTTTTTGTATTTTTAGTAGAGACGGAGTTTCACCATGTTAGCCGGGATGGTCTCAATCTCGTGACCTCGTGATCCACCCGTCTCGGCCTCCCAAAGTGCTGGGACGTGGTTTGGTGGGAACTCGCCCCGAGCTCTTTCAGGGTTCTGCCCCATGTTGTGAAAGGAACTCATGCTTTCAAACATTCTAATCTAAAAAGGTTCATTGTGTAGTTTTCCTCAGCTCTCTGAGTTTTCCAAGGAAAGTTTACTTAATGCAGCACGTTGGTAGATTTCTGCTTCACTCAGTTCCTATAATTGGCTGAGGTTAATGCAGTGATTCCTGCGATCAGTGCAGCAAGCTGATTCAGAATTGCTTGGTGCCATTTTTATGTTCATGAAAGTTTTGTTGTTCCTTAGGTCTCAAAGACACCCAGCTGAAGGACAGATTTCTGTTTCAGTTACTAGATTCATTTGTTAGTTGTCTAATTGGACAGAGCTTTTTCTCACACTTTTGCTTCTGTTTGATAATAAAAGGTATTTATGGTTTCCGTCAAATAAGTTTTTCTTTTTCTTTTTTTGTTTTCACCTTCTTAAGGAAAGGAGCTCCAACCACTTCCCTCATTAGTGTGGCTGTCACAAAGTAAGTACATGTGGCTTTCTTTTTCCTGGGTATGGAATAATATTGAAAGGGTTATTGATAGGCCTTGACTTTTAAATCTGATGTCAGAGAGTCACATAGCATGGAATTTGGATAACCTCTTTCTCCTTTGCTTGTAATATTATTTTTATATACAGAGTGCTTTCAGTGCCATGTCATTTAATTTAACTCTTTGGAAACATGCCAGATATTGACATATTGATTGAACTCTTGCAGACATTATTTTGTCACTTGGAAAATAAAAGCATCTTCAGTGGAAAGGAAATTTTTGCAATTTAGGAGCTATATTTTCTCACTATTCAACAAGTTAATGGTTTTGAGAATAGATTTCTATCCAGCTAATACTTTTATTGCTTTTGCTTAATAGAGTGTTAACAAACTGATTATTATACTCATCTGCTGATTCATCTAACACTAAAATGTATCGCATCTTTTGGTTAAAAAATTATTAGTGCTTTACTTATATTTGAGAATTTGGCAGCTCTGGTTAAGTCGTAAAAGCAATGTGACTGATCTGTCATTCTGGAATTTGGAGGATGTATAGAGTTAGGGTGCCTTCCCATGTAGGATTAGGATGTACCTTTGATGTTCCATCGCTTGTGTGGTCTGCATTCTGATTTCAGAATTATTAGTAGAGAAATTGGGGTGGAGTCTGTGGGCAAGAGGGTTCTTCATATTAGAATATTATTATTATTATTATTATTTTTGAGATGGAGTCTTGCTCTGTCACTCAGGCTGGAGTGCAGTGGCGCGATCTTGGCTCACTGCAAGCTCCACCTCCTGGGTTCACACCATTCTCCTGCCTCAGCCTCCAGAGTAGCTGGGACTACAGGTGGGCACCACCACACCTGGCCAATTTTTTGTATTTTTAGTAGAGACGGGGTTTCACTGTGTTAGCCAGGATGGTCTCGATCTCCTGACCTTGTGATCCGCCCGCCTCAGCCTCCCAAAGTGCTGGGATTACAGGCGTGAGCCACCGCGCCCAGCTATTATTATTATTTTTGAGATAGAGTCTTGCTCTGTCGCCAGGCTGGAGTGCAATGGCGCAATCTTGGCTCATGGCAACCTCCAACTCCCTGGTTCAAGTGATTCTCCTGCCTCAGCCTCCTGAGTAACTGGGAATACAGGCATGTGCCACCACGCCTGGCTAATTTTTTATATTTTTAGTAGAGATGGGGTTTCACCATGTTGGCCAGGATGGTCTTGATCTCTTGACCTTGTGATCCGCCTGCCTTGGCCTCCCAAAGTGCTGGGATGGGCATGAGCCACTGTGCCCAGCCTAGAAGATTATTTAGAGTAGTGGTTTAGGAATTGGAAAGTGGTGGGCTGGAAAAGAGCAAGGGTAATATGTTTTAATTTTTTTTTTATTTTGAGACAGTCTTTGTTGCCCAGGCTGGAGTGCAGTGGGGCCATCTCAGCTCATTGTAGTTTCTGCTTCCTGGGTTCAAGAGATTCTCATGTCTCAGCCTCCCGAGTAGCTGGGATTACAGGTGTGGGCCACCACGCCGGGCTAATTTTTTTTTTTTTTTTAAAGACAGAGTCTTGCTCTGTCGCCCAGGCTGGAGGGCAGTGGCACAATCTCGGCTCACTCCAACCTCTGCCTCCCAGGTTCAAGCGATTCTCCTGCCTCAACCTCCCGAGTAGCTGGGATTACAGGTGCATGCCACCATGCTTGGCTAATTTTTTCTTTTTTTTGAGACTGAGTCTTGCTCTGTCGCCAGGCTAGAGTGCAGTAGCAAGATCTTGGCTCACTGAAACCTCTGCCTCCCGGGTTCAAGTGATTCCCCTGCTTCAGCCTCCTGAGTGGCTGGGACTACAGGTGTGCACCACCACGCCTGGCTAATTTTTTGTATTTTAGTAGAGATGGGGTTTCACCATGTTGGCCAGGATGGTCTCGATCTCCTGACCTCATGATCTGCCCTCCTCAACCTCCCAAAGTGCTGGGATTACAGGTGTGAGCCACTGTGCCCAGCTAGCTAATTTTTATATTTTTAGTAGACATGGGGTTTCACCATGTTGTCCAGGCTGGTCTTGAATTCCTGGCCTCAAGTCATCTGCCTGCCTCGGCCTCCCAAAGTGCTAGGATTACAAGCATGAGCCACTGCTCCTCGCCTAAAAATAAACCTAAAAAAAAAAATTTAAAAAAAACAAAAAACAAAACCCAGCAGAATAATTAATGTGGAAGTAGTGAACTGACTTAATTGTTATGAAGTAGCTGGTTAAAATATTGTTCATTTTGATACTGGTTTTGCTTTAAGCTTTTTTTTTTTTTGCTTTAAATGGTTGAGGAATTTGAAATGTTCACGTAAGAGTTTATATGCTGGTTGATAGTTTTCAAAGCATTGAAAATGTTATTTGCTTTTGTAATAGAAGATAATAAGTAAAATGATGCTAAATTTTGCTGGAATTAACTAAGGGTGATGCAGTGCTACAAGGAGGTCTTGGTAAATTCAACTAAATGTTCAGATTCCTAAGATGACCACAGGCCACACATGGTTCTTCTGTGTATTCAGAAGGATATAGGACAGGAGCATAGCTTGTCAGGAGGATGGCATCAGGTATTCCTCTTTAACCAGTGTTCTTGTCACAATCATACAGGTACAAGAAAGTGAGAGCCACATTGGAGAGGTGTGGGGTTACCTTGGCTTATAAAGCCTAATGCCCCACAGAAACCAAAATCTCCTGTAACAATTGTAGCTTTCAGGGGCCACAGGGACATGCAGTTACAAGTGTCACTGCACTCAGGAAAGGCCAAAAAGCATGGCATTCCCATTAATAGCTCATAGATATTCAGTTCAGATGGAAGTGACCAGGCAGGGGTCATTTTTACCATAAGCCGGGTTGTCTAAGAAACATTGACGACACTCTGACACTTATCAGGTAACGTGGAGAACAGTGCTAGAGTTCAACTTAAAGTTAGATTCTCATGCCTTAGGGGCAGGGGTTTGTTAACCTTTACCCATAGGCACAAAACAAAAGCCTTGCTCTTAAAGAGAGTACAGTCTACTTGTGCAGACAATATAGACACCCGGAGTCCCTGGGAAGAATTTTACATCCTGAAACCTGGTCTTGGACATGAGAGCTGGAGTTCATGATCCTTGATTGGATCCTGGATTGGAAGGAAGAAAGAAAACAGCTATAAAGCGTATTTTAGGGGAACTTAGGTGTGATAATGATACCTTTTCTATGAAAGTGAGCATGGGATTTGGGAGTTTTTGAAATTTAAACCAATTGGAAAGTAGCCAGTAAGTTGAGATGATTGATGAAAATAACCTTTGCTCTTTGGTCCTCTGGAAACTCAAAATGAATGGAATCCTTTTTCAGAGAAACCAGAATTATTTTAGCCATTTTTTTTTTTATAACTCAAAATCAGATTTAAGTAGTATTTAAATGTATTTCTCATTTTAACAAGAGAAAAAACTCTGCTTGTCCACAATTCTTTAGCCTGCAGGGCACTGATATTTTCTGACCGACATGGTTTGGTGGGAACTAGCCCCAAGCTCTTTCAGGGCTCTGCAGGGTGGCCCCAGCTCCTTCTTTTGTGTCTGTGGCATTTACTTTAGGTTTTGGAGATCCCTTCTGCTTCCCCAATTTGTGCTTTACAATTTCTCTAACTCTGCTTTGCAGAGATGTGTTTAAATCTCTTATTTGCTGGTGGTGACTACCTCTAATTTCCTTCATTGTTCTAGGTCTTATTCCTTTTTAATCATCATTTTAATAGATTTGTGTAAGACCAAAAAAAATAAAAATAAATAAATAAATAAAAGGCCCAGTGATCAGTCTGCTGTCTTGAACCAGATGTGTCCTCATAGTTTGGGAGAAAATACTTGAAAACAACGACAGTTTGAGCTACCTAAACAGTGCTTTGTGTCTTCTGTTTATGTTCTATGTTTTTTTCTTCTTCTCAAGATTCTTTTTTTTTTTTTGAGATAGATTCTCCCTGTCTCCCAGGCTGGAGTGAGTGGCACGATCTCAGCTCACTGCAACCTCTGTCTTCCAGGTTCAAGCGATTCTCCTGCCTCAGCCTCCTGAGTAGATGGGATTACAGGCTCCCACCATAACTCTCGGCTAATTTTTATATTTTTAGTAGAGATGGGGTTTCACCATGTTGACCAGGCTGGTCTTGAACTCCTGACCTCAAGTGATCCACCTGCGTCGGCCTCCCAAAGTGCTGGGATTACAGGCATGAGCCACCACACCTGGCCTCAAGATTCTTTTAGGACCAAAAAAAAAAAAAAAATTCTGCTAATAGTTTTTTGAAAACGGCATTTTCAATATGTGAGGAGAAATCCAGGTCTGAATGTTTGAGGACAGAGTCTGGTATAAGAGGGTTCTTAATGTAGAAGTCCATTTAGGAACGGTGACTTAGAAATTGAAAAGTGGGCTGAAAAAGCAAGAGAGTAGTATATCTGAGGGATGGGAGAGAAAGTTGAAAAAAGGAGAGTCAAGTGGTTGGAATTTATTCCTTGTTTTTAAAAAAATGACTTAAGAAATTAAATTATTGCCTCAGTAATTGTTTTTTCCTTTCTAGGATAATAGCCAAGGTTCTGGAGGACAACAAGCTGCCTGGTGCAATTTGTTCCTTGACTTGTGGTGGAGCAGATATTGGGTAGGTTACTAGGCTGAGAGCATCCTCTGTTGAAGGACCCCAGGTTGACCAACTAGAATCATCATTACTAGAATAATGAACTCACTTATAACTAAGGAGTTGAGAACGGTTTTTGAAATCATTATTATTATGGACTTTGTTGGGTTCTTATTTTATTAATGCCTAACCTCTATTGGAGGATGAATAAGAATTGTCTTTTTAATTGCCCAGAGGTACTATTTGTAAGGTGTTTATATCCTGAAATAACAAACTGCTGTAATGGGGGGCAGCCTTGTGACTTCCTGACACTTGGTTTATCAAGGTGTTTACTTACACAGAAAGCTTTGAAATTGTAGTCTGGGGTCTCACTGCCTGCCAAGAACCTAGCCTATTGTCTGAGTTTCTCAGCTGACTGAAAAAGGGAACCCTGGGAGCACAGCCTCTTTTAAGTAAACTGTTTTTTTCTTTTTTAATTGCCATATAATTCACAATTTGTGTACCATAAAATGCTCTCTTTTAAAGTGTACAATATAGTGGTTTTTAAAATATTCAGAGTATTGTACAACTATCACCACTATCTTATTCCAGAACATTTTGATCAGCCCAGAAAGTAATCCCATACCCATTGGCAGTCTCTTCCCATTCCCCATGCCCTCATGCCCTGACAGTCACTAAAGAATTTTCTGTCCTATGGATTTGCCTATTTGAGACATTTTGTATAAATGTAATCATATAATATGTGGCCTTTCGTGTCTTGCTGCTTTTACTTGGCATGATATTAAGATGACATGGACTATAATTGTGCTGAACTGGGATGAAAGCTGAGGTTCTTACTGGCTTAGACTTTGATTAGGTGAGTTTTCCAGGAGTCAAGTCTTACAACCCATACTGGTGTGGCTAAAGTGTTAGTTTCCTTGCCCTCCAACACTTTTAACATACTATTGTACTTACTGGGCAATCTCAAAAAGGAGCAATAAGCAACAAATAATGACTGTATTCTTGCATTCTAGGTATTTAGTCCTTGTGCTGGCCTTGCAATAGCTCAGAAAATTATGGTAGTACATACAGGAGCATGTTAAGCAGCAGCCACTTTGAGTATTAGTGCTCATGCTTGCTGGGTTGAACCTCGGAAGACTGACCTAGGCAATTGAGCCAAGCCGTCCAGCCCTACATTAGACTAATGCTGTGGCTGCCCTGCTTGGCTCACACTGGACCCTTTGTAGCATTGAAGTAGGAACAAAGAGGTTCAAATCAGTAGTGTCTGATTTGCATTCCTTAGAAGCAACTGGAAATCCTAGCATAGCCTTTATAAGTCGGCTTCCATGAGGAATACTTTAGGATAGCGGTCCCCAGCCTTTCTGGCACCAGGGACTGGGACTGGTTTAGTGGAAGACAATTTTTCCATGGACCACGGCAGGGGGATGGTTTTAGGCTGAAATTGTTCCACCTCAGATCATAAGGCATTAGTTAGATTCTCATAAGGAGCATGCAATCTAGATCCCTTGCATGCACAGCTCACAATAGGGTTCACACTCCTAAGAAAATCTAATGCTGCTGCTGATCTGACAGGAGGTGGCACTCAGGCAGTAATGCTCGCTGGGTCGCCTGCTGCCTACCCCTCCTGCTGTGCAGCCTGGCTCCTAATAGGCCACAGACTGGAACTGGTCAGCGTGCTGGGGCTTGGGGACCCCTGCTTTAGGATATTTCCCTACAGGCTTTTAAGTTTGAATTCTTTTATTTTTTATTTATTTTATTTTTATCTTTTTGAGACAGGGTCTCAGTCTGTCTCCTAGGCTGGAGTGCAGTGGCTCGATCTCAGCTCACTGCAACCTCTGCCTCCCAGGTTCAAGCGATCCTCCCACCTCAGCCTCCCAAGTAGCTGGGACTACAGGCACATGCCTCCACACTTGGCTAATTTTAGTATTTTTTATAGAGATGGGGTTTCATCAAGTTGCCTAGGCTGGTCCTGCCCAAGTTTTAATCCTTAAAGGAATTACACAGCAGTTAAAAGTCTGTAAAACTGGAATGCTCAGCAAGGAAATGCTAAGATCATATTGTCCAGTCACTCACTCAGTATAGGAAAGACTTTCTTCCCTAACAACTTCTTCTAGGTGATTTCTATTCAAATGCTCACAGCAGGTTAGCCTCTTCTGCCTAATGGTTCTACTTGTGAAAAACTTTTTTCCTTCTCATGAAGACCTTCCCTTGCTCCCCTGGGACAGACTTTCTTGTAGCTTTGAGGGACTGCTTTTTCAAGGGCACTTCAGTGCTGGGTACCATTAGATGTTGTCATTGCTGGGTTTCTCTGCTTGGGTGACCGACCGTGTCTGTTCCCTTGTAGCACAGCAATGGCCAAAGATGAACGAGTGAACCTGCTGTCCTTCACCGGGAGCACTCAGGTGGGAAAACAGGTGGCCCTGATGGTGCAGGAGAGGTTTGGTAAGTGTTGGCTTTCTCATGAGGATTTTAATTCTCTCAAATATGGAGGTGAAATCTAAAAGTTGAGTTTTTGTTTTCCCCTCAACCTTTTCCATGGAGGCAGTGGTCATGTTTATTTGAATGTCTAAGTAAAAGAAAAGGGTACAGTTATTAGCAGTTGAATATTAGGGAAGTCCTAAATTTAAATACCAAAATTTATGAAAATCCCAGCACTTTGGGAGGCCAAGGCAGGTGGATCACAAGGTCAGGAGATCCAGACCATCCTGGCTAACATGGTGAAACCCCATCTCTACTAAAAATACAAAAAATTAGCCGGGTGTGGTGGCCGGCGCCTGTAGTCCCAGCTACTCGGGAGGCTGAGGCAGGAGAATGGTGTGAACCCGGGAGGTGGAGCTTGCAGTGAGCCGAGATGGCACCACTGCACTGCAGCCTGGGCGGCAGAGTGAGACTCCGTCTCAGAAAAAAAAAAAAAAAAAAAAAAAAAAAAAAAAAAATCAAGCCAGGCACGGTGGCTCACTCCTGTAATCCCAGCACTTTGGGAGGGCGAGGTGGGTGGATCACGAGGTCAGGAGCTTAAGACCAGCCTGGGCAAGATGGTGAAACCCCGTCTCTACTACAAATACAAAAAATTAGCCGGGCGTGGTGGCATGTGCCTGTAATCCCAGCTACTGGGGAGGCTGAGGCAGGAGAATGGCGTGAACCCGGGAGGCGGAGCTTGCAGGAAGCCGAGATCGCGTCACTGCACTCCAGCCTGGGTGACAGAGTGAGACTCCGTCTAAAAAAAAAAAAAAATTATGAAAGGAAGTCATTTTCTCTCTAAATGGGTATAATTGAATCACATAGAATATTTATGTTTGAAATGTTTGTTTTTGGGTGCTGTAAAGAAATAGTACTTGAACATAAATTTATTTAGTAAGGCCATTTTTACTTCCTGTAGAAAGGGTACAGTCACCAGCAGTTTTCCCATGAGAGTACACTGAACAAAGGAGACAGGGTCATTTATAACCCGATGCGTCCACTCTACTGCTGTGTCCAGTTTCCGTTGGCTGGAATGGGACCTCACATTTTGTATTTGTCCCAATTGGCTAGCAACTTAGAATTTTTAAAAGAGGCAAAGGTAGAGGAGAACAAAGGAAGGAGAAAGTAACTTGTGGAATGCTGAGGAAGGTAAAAACACTTTTAAATAAGGAAGAGGAACAGGCTATGACCTAATATGTGCTTGGACCAGTATAAGCATGCCAGGGCAAATATTTAGGAGCACAAGTCTTTGAATAACTTTTGCTTTTAAGAGAAATTATTATTTATTTTTAATTAGATGGGTAGGAAAATCTTTGAAGAGGAAGCTCTACTTTACTTTTTACACTTAATAAATTGTACTAGTCCTATTTGGCAAATTAAAGAAGAAAAATGTCATCATTTCTCATTAGTATAGTGGTGAGAAAAATGTCATCATTTAAGCAGGAGCACTGAGTACAGAACTTACAGTGAGCATGGAACAGAAGGTAAATCTGCTCTTCTCTCATGTATATGGATCATGGATACGGATCCCTATGTATCCATATGCATATGGATCATGGATGTGGATCCTGGATACATGATTGAAAAGGGTTGTATAGACATAGCTTTGTATACTGTACTGTGCTTTATGGATGATTTCCAAGGTTTTTGAGGATGATATTGGCTATCAATTTTTGGCTGTTAGGCTGAATTTTAGACTTTAGCCCCAGCATAAGACAAAATTTGACTAATCTGTCAACTGTTTAACTATGTAGGCATTGCTTTTAAAAAAGAATTTATTAAAAAACAGCTAATGAAAAAGGTCAGCAAGGTTGCAGGACTCAAGATTGAGATACAAAAATCAATTATATTTCTATGCATTAACAATGAACAATCCAAAAATGAAATCCAGAAAACAATTCAATTTGTAGTAGCGTCAAAAAGAATAAAATACTTAGGAATACATTTAACAAAAGAAGTGTAAGTCTGTTGCACGGAGCACTACAAATCATCATCAAAATAAATTAAAGATGACCTAAATAAATGAGTAGATATACCCTTTTCATTTTTTGGAAGATTTAATATTGTTAAGGTTTCAATATGGTCCACATGATCTATAGATTCAATGCAATTCCTGTAAAAATCCCAGTTTTCTGTTTTGTAACAATTGACAAGTTAATCCTAAAATTCACATGACAATGCAAAGGACCCTAAAAGGCCAAAACAATCTTGAAAAAGAAGATAATTGAAGGACTCTCACTTCTCAGTCAAAAAATTTACGGCAAAACTATGATAATCAAGACTATGTGGCACCAGCAGAAGGATAGACATAAAAATCAATGAAATAGAATTGGAAGTCCAGAAATAAACCCTTGCATTTATGGTCAGTTGTGTCAAGGGTGACAAGACATTTCAATGGGGAAAGGATGGTCTTTTTAACAAATGGTACTGACACAACTAGCTATCTATACACATGAATGTGAAGTCAGGCCCCTACTACATCTCCTATGCAAAGACAAACTCAAAATGTATCAAAGACCTATAAAACTCTTAGAAGAAAACATAGGAATAAGTTTTCACGACCTTGGATTAGGCGATGGTTTCTTAGAAATGACAACTAAAGCACAAGCAACAACAATTAAAAAGACAAATTAGTTTTTATCAAAATTAAAGCATTTTGTGCTTCAAAGGACATCGGGAAAAAGTGAAAAGAACAACCTACGGAATGGCAGAAAATGTTTGGAAGTTGTTTGATAAGGAACTTGTATGTAGTATATATAAAGAACTCTTAAAATATAAGAATATAAAAGACAACCCAATTAAAAATAGGCATTGGATTTGAATAGACATCTTTTTTTTTTTTTTTTTTTTTTGAGATGGAATCTCACGTTCTGTCGCCAAGGCTGGAGTGCAGTGGGGAGATCCTGGCTCACTGCAACCTCTGCCTCCCAGGTTCAAGCGATTCTTCTGCCTCAGCCTCCCAAGTAGCTGGGATTACAGGCATGCGCCACCACGCCTGACTAATTTTTGTATTTTTAGTAGAGACAGGGTTTCACCATATTGGCCAGGCTGGTCTCGAACTCCAGACCTTGTGATCCACCCGCCTTGGCCTCCCAAAGTGCTGGGATTACAGGCATAAGCTACCGCACCAGGCCTAGAATAGACATCTTAAATGGCCAATTAGCACATGAAAAGATTCTCAACATCATTAGTCCCACTAGCAGATTTCACCTTCTCAGCTTTCTCCCCTTTTCCTTACTCAAGGCGGTAGTTTGTTGTTCTTGGCTAAGTAGTAGTAGTAGTAGTAGTAGAATTATAATTTTTAAAATGTATCTGCCTGTCTTAAGTTATAGGTGCTTTTCTTAGAGGAGTTGGTGGTTAGGAGTATAGTCAGAGAGCACCTGATAGAGAACTGGAAGGATGTAGAAAGTATAGATCCCTCCTCTTCTGCCAAACATCACTTGCAGCCAGGCAGGAGAAGCTAATGTCAGGTGTAAAAGCTTCTGTTTCCTTCCTTCTCTTCTTAACACCTAGCATAGTGCTATGCTTTAGCCAGCAAGCTGTCATTAATTCAGTGATTGCCGCAGAGACTAGAGTTGGTGTAGCATTTGGTGGCTTTTGGTAATAACAGCCACGTCTTCATAATTAATATTCACTTGATGTTACCTGTTTCAGAGCAATGGAAATGAGAAGATACTCTGCTGTTGTCACATATGCTCCTGATATCACAAATGAATAAAAGTTATTCACATGGAAGCTGATTTTAAAATGCACTTAAGGAAATTGATGATCAAAAGATCAGTAATAAATGTATGTCTAAGGCCAGGCGCAGTGGCTCACGCCTGTAATCCTAGCACTTTGGGAGGCCAAGGTGGGTGAATTGCCTGAGCTCAAGAGTTCAAGACCAGCCTGGGCTACATGGTGAATCTCCCATCCCTACTAAAATACAAAAAAATTAGCTGGGTGTGGTGGCATGCCCAGCTACTTGGGAGGCTGAGGCAAGAGAATTGCTTGAACCCAGAGGCAGAGGTTGCAGTGAGCTGAGATTGCACTACTGCACTCTAGCCTGGCGACAGAGTGAGACTCTGTCTCAAAAATAAATAAATAAACATATGTCTAAAATTGAGGCAAACACATCTCTCAGATCTTTATGCTGGAAGGGGTAAGGTAAGAATGGCATTTATAGGCCAGGTGTAGTGGCTCATATCTGTAATCCCGGCACTTTGGGAGGTCAAGGTGGGTGGATCGCTGGAAGCTAGGAATGAGACCAGAGCTTAGGCAACATTGTGAAAACCTGTCTCTTAAAACAAAACAAGCCAGGTGTTGTGACACGTGCCTGTTGTCTGAGCTACTTGGGAGGCTGAGGATGGAGGTTTGCTTGAACCCAGAAATTGAGGCTGCAGTGAGCTATGATAGCACCACTGTATTCCAGCCTGGGTGACTCTTGAAAAAAGAAAGAAAGAAAAAAAATGGTGGGCCAGTTGCGATGGCTCAAGCCTGTAATCCCAGCACTTTGGGAGGCTGAGGCGGGCGGATCACTTGAGGTCAGGAGTTCAAGACCAGCCTGGCCAATATGGCGAAACCCCGTCTCTACTAAAAATACAAAAATGAGCTGGGCGTGATGGCATGTGCCTGTAGTCCCAGCTACTTGGGAAGCTGAGACAGGAGAATCACTTGAACCCAGGAGGTGGAGGTTTGCAGTGAGCCGAGATCACGCCACTGCACTCCAGCAGCCTGGGCAACAGAGCAAGACTCTGACTGAAAAAAAAGAATGGCATTCATGGCCTGCTATATAACTTTTCTAGAATATAGGTTGGTAATGTCTATCAAGAGTCCTAACCTAAGTAGATAATCAACAAATATATTCAACACTGGAGAAACAGCTAAATAAAATTTGGTATGTCATCATGATGGAATGCTATGGAATGATTTTTCTTTTCTTGACTTTAATAACTTAGGGGAAAGGTGGAAGACATCAGAAAATAAAGTAAAATGAAATAATATAATTTCAACTAGATATAAATGCACAGAGGAAAGATTGGAAAACACTGTCAAATTGTAAGGAGAGATTTTTATGGTGGCCTTATGGGCCATAGGTTTCTTTCTTTCTTTTTAATTGTGGGGGAAAGTCCACACAACATAAAATTTACTTAAAAATGGTTAAGATGGTACACAGTTGAGTAGTGTCAAGTACATTCACATGATCATACAGCCTATCTTTAGAACTTTTTCATCTTGTAAAACTGAAACTCCAATACCCTATAAACACTAATCCCTCCTTCCCACTACACCCAGCCCTTGGTAGCCACCCTTCTACTTCTTTCTGTTTCATTGATTTGGACTACTTTCATTTGAGTGGGGTTATAAGTATTTGTCCTTTAGTGACTACCTTATTTCACTTAACATAATGTCTACAAGGTACAACCATGGAGTCTCGCTCTGTTGCGAGACTGGAGTTCAGTGGTGCGATCTCTGCTCGCTGTAACCTCCGCCTCCTGGGTTCAAGCAATTCTCCTGCCTCAGCCTCCCAAGTAGCTGGGATTACAGGCATCCACCACCACACCCAGCTAAATTTTGTATTTTTAGTAGAGATGGGGTTTCTATGTTGGCCAGGATGATCTTGATCTTTTGACCTTTTGATCTGCCCACCTCGACCTCCTAAAGTGCTGGGATTACAGGCATGAGCCACCGCGCCCGGCCCAACATACAACCATCGTGTAGCATGTAGTAGGATTTCCTTTTTAAGGCTCTATAATAAGCCGGGTGTGGTGGCTCATGCCTGTAATCCTAGCACTTTGGGAGGCCAAGGCGGGAGGATCTCTTGAGCCCAGGAGTCCGAGACCAGCCTGGGCAACATGCCAAGACCCTGTCTCTGCCAAAAAAGAAGTACAAAAATGAGCTGGGCATGGTGGTGCATGCCTGTTGTCCCAGCTAATTGGGAGGCTGAGGTGGGGGAATTGCTTGAGCCCAGGAGGTTGAGGCTGCAGTAAGCCATGATCGTGCTAGTACACCCCAGCCTGGGCAACAGAGTCAGACCCTGTCTCAAAGAAAAAAAAAAAAAAATTAATAAAAATAAAAAAAGGCTGTGTGATATTTCATTGTATTGATATACCACATTTACTAATTGGTCAGATGATGTATATTTGGGTTGCTGCCCCCTTTTGGCTATTGTGAATTATGCTACTATGAATATTGGTGTACAAACATCTACAGAGTCCCTGCTTTTACTATGTTTGCTTATATACTCAGAAGTGGAATTGCTCGGTCATATGGTAATTCTCTTATTTATTTATTTATTTATTTACTTATTTGAGACAGTCTCATTCTGTTGGCCAGGCTGGAGTGCAGTGGTGTGATCACAGCTCACTGTTGTCTCAGATTCCTGGGCTTCACGAGTAGCTGGGACTACAGGCAGACACCACCATGCCCAGCTAATTTGTTTTAATTTTTGTAGAGACAGGGTCTTGCCATGTTGCCCAGGCTCTGTTGTTTAATTTTTTGGGGCAGTTGCCATACTGTTTTCTACAGTGGCTGTCCCATTTTACTTTATTTTTCTTGAATAATTTCAGACAAGACTGGGCACGTTCAGGGTGATTTGGTTTGGCTGTAGACTTTCCTGTTAATTTCAAACCAAAATTATATGACCAACATAAGGAATTCCTGTAAACCCTTTAATCAGAGTCACTAATTGCTTACATTTTGCCCCATTTGATTTATCATTTTCTCTGTCTCCAGCAACATCTATGCACGCATGCACGCACACGTGCACACACACACGCTCTGTGGGTGCATATTATTGTTGACCTGTTTGGAGTAAGTCAAAGATGTGTCCCCTTTATTACTAAACATTTTGGTGTATTTCCTAAGAATGTGGACATTCTCTTGTATAACCACAGTAGTTAACTAAAATCAGGGCATTTGATATTGATACAATAGTAATGCTACTTTATAAATTATAAAATAAATTGAAAAATAATTGGGATAGGGTGTAATCAGGATACGCTATATGATTGGGATAGGCTATATAAAAAATAATTGGACAGGCTATATAATTTAATAATTGGGATTAGGCTATATAGCAGTGTGCAGTAAATATGGAACTAGGCATTAATTTTTATATATAATTTTTTTTTTTTTTTAAGGGAGAAGTTTGTTGGAACTTGGAGGAAACAATGCCATTATTGGTAAGGCTGCCCCTTTGTTTTTGTTTGTTTTCTGTCAGTTTCCACATTCGCCATCCTGAATATATGGAACTTGTTTGGGATTTCATTTCTTCCATGTTGCATATGCCTGAGACCTAGTTCCTGTGTTTAGGAATTTTACTTGGGAGACAGGACACAAGCTTGTTTTGAAGGCAGAGGTAACTAGGAAGGAAAGGTATTCCTGTTTAGAACATGTTACCTGGGATGGTCTAGAACCTGTGAATGAGACTTCTATTGCCATTGTAGTATGGCATTATTTCTTGTTTTTTCTTCTTCTGTTTGCTGAAAACTGGCCACATTTCTCTAGAATAACTTAAGTAACTCTTATGTGACTTGATCATTTCTTTAGATTTCAAAAACATTATTTTGTCTTTAGTGGAATATTGAGTGCTTTTATATTGGGAAGGAACATGTCCTTAAGGCATTAAAAAAAAATCACTTACCTATAGGCTTAGAGATTACTTATGCTCTTTTTTAACTGTTTGAGTTTGTCACAGAAATGCTTAGATATTTGTAGTTGACACACATAAGAAGTATGTGTAAGATATAAGAAGTGTATGGTGAAGTGTTTGTTCTGGATGAACTTTTTTTTTTGAGACGGCGTCTTACTCTGTCACCCAGGCTGGAGTGCAATGGTGCGATCTCAGCTCACTGCAACCTCTACCTCCCAGGTTCAAGCTGTTCTCCTGCCTCAGCCTCCTGAGTAGCTGGAATTACAGGCACATGCTACCATGCCCAGCTAATTTTTGTATTTTTAGTACAGATGGGGTTTCACCATGTTGGCAGGCTGGTCTTGAACTCCTGACCTCAGGTGATCCGCCTGCCTTGGCCTCCCAAAGTGCTGGGATTACAGGCATGAGCCATCATGCCTGGCCTCTGGATGAACTTTTAAAGAGAGACTTCAGTAAAAAATATAGTTTGCATTTAGTGAGCGCTAGTGTTTGCCAGGTACTGTGTTCAGCAGTTTTATATGCATTATTTCATTTAATCCCCACAACAATCCTATGAAGTAAATACTGCTATTAATCTAATTTGAAGGTTATATTCTGAGACTTATAATGATTATGTACCTGAAGTGACAGGATAGCAAGTGACAAATGCTAGTATTTGTATCCTGGTAGCCAGACCTCAGAGCACAGCTCTTCCTTAACTACTTACTACCATCCATTATTACTCTGGGCATTATTGCCCCATTTTACAGATGAGGAAACTGAGGCTTGAAAAGTTAAAATAGGCTGGGCATGGTGGCTCACATCTGTAATCCCAGCACTTTGGAAGGCCAAGGCGGGTAGATTACTTGGTCCAGGAATTTGAGACCAGCCTGGGCAACATGGTGAAACCCTGTCTCTACAAAAAATACAAAAATCACATGGGTGTGGTGGTACGCATCTATAGTCCTAGTCACTGGGAGGCTGAGGTGGGAGGATTGCTTGAGCCCAGGAGGTCAAGGCTATAGTGCCACTACACTCCAGCCTGGGTGACAGAGTAAGACTCTGTCTCAAAAAAAAAAAAAGAACAAACAAAAAACCACCTGAGAAATGAAAGATGAAGAGGCCAGAGGAGTGAGAGCCTCAATTTACCCTTCTATATCTGGGTAAAGATCATAGAGCTCATAATCTTCCTTGGAAGAAGAGTGTGCCTTTCCCCCTCATGTGTATATATGTCTTTGTAATGTTAATATGCTTACTTTACAACAATAGTTTTGATGTTCTTTTACTGCACTTTACAAAAACGTTTGCCGGGCACAGTAATCCTGTAATCCCAGCACTTTGGGAGGCTCATGCCTGTAATCCCAGCACTTTGGGAGGCTAAGGTGGGTGCATCACTTGAGGTCAGGAGTTTGAAACTGGCCTGACCAACATGTTGAAACCCTGTTGCTACTAAAAATACAAAAATTAGCCAAGCGTGGTGGCACATGCTTGTAATCCCAACTACTTGGGAGGCTGAGGCAGAATCTCTTGAACCCGGGAGGCAAAGGTTGCAGTGAGTTGAGATTGCGCCATTGCACTCCAGCCTGGGCGACAAGAGCAAAACTCTGTCTCAAAAACAAAACAAAACAAAACAAAAACAAAAACAAAAAACAACTTTGTTTTATACCAGCTAACAAATACCTTGTCTACCTGTTTTAGTTCACTGATGGAAGTGTTTTTGTGCTTTCCTAAGCCTTTGAAGATGCAGACCTCAGCTTAGTTGTTCCATCAGCTCTCTTCGCTGCTGTGGGAACAGCTGGCCAGAGATGTACCACTGTGAGGCGACTGGTGAGTATATCTGCATAGGCCCGTGAGATTGTCTTGCTCTTAAAACATTACTTTTTAATGAATTCTGCTGTTAGGGAGGTGTCAGCAATACTGCTAGAACAATGTGCTCTCTAGATATGGCTGGCAAATATGTGGTCCAGTTCTCTTTCTGTGCTCATGGCAGATGTTGTTAATCAGTCGGGGACTTTGCCTTTTTCCCACCCCAAGCTAATAGGGGTTCGACTACCAATTGATTGGAGTTGGACTAGGAGATGAGACCGATTTTCAGTCCTACTCCTAGAACAATATGGACGAAGTCCAGTGTCGTTTAGAGAATAAAACAAGATAAAAATAAAAAGAATTATTAAACTATAGCTAAAAATAGAGTCTTGCTCTTTTATAAAAACATTTTAAGTAGAAAAACATTTTAAGTAGTAAAACATTTTAAACATTTTAGGCTGGGCATGGTGGCTCAAACATACAATTCTAACTCTTTGGGAGGCTGAGGCAGGAGTATTGCTTGAGCCCAGTAGTTCGAGACCAGCCTGGGCAACAAAGGGATTCCCTGTCTTTAAAAAAATTAAAAAAAATTAGCAAGGCACGATGGCTCATGCTTGTAGTCCCAGCTACTTGGGAGGCTGAGGTAGGAGGATTGATTGAGCCCAGGAAAGGGCTCAATGAGGCTGCAATGAGCCATAATTGCACCACTGTACTCCAGCCTGGGTGACAGGGCAAGACCCTGTCTCAACCAATCAATCAATAACCACCTTTATTTTTAGCCTCAAGTCTAGAATTAAATTTGACTTGAAATGACATGATTCATTGAAAAGCAAATGGCTATGTATATGTGTGACCTCTCTGTATACATATATAGCCTGCATACATATATATATCGAGAGGACAGATTAATAGTAAGTGTATATAAGGAGATGTGGTTTAGCTTCAGTGCGGGATCTGGGAAGTTTAATCTCTACACTTAGATTGAGCTGGACTTTAGTTTAGTATGTGTTACAACTTTGATTTTCATGACTTTATGATACTAAAAGAGTATACTATAACTGAGCAAGTTTTTTTGTTTTGTTTTGTTTTTTGTTTTTTGTTTTTTTTTTGAGTTGGAGTCTCGCTCTGTTGCCCAGGTTGGAGTGTAGTGGCGCGATCTTGCTCACTGCAACCTCCACCTCCTGGGTTCAAGCGAATCTCCTGCCTCACCCTCCTGAGTAGCTGGGACTACAGGCATGTGCCACCCTGCCTGGCTAATTTTTGTATTTTTAGTAGAGACAAGGTTTCACTATGTTGGCCAGGCTGGTCTTGAACTCCTGACCTCAGGTGATCCACCCACCTCGGCCTTGCAAAGGTGCTGGGATTACAGGTGGAAGCCATCATGCCCAGCCCTGAGGAAGTTTTAGTTAGGTACAAAATTTGGCTGCATTTGCCATTTAAAAAAAATTCTTTTTAAGCTCTGTTGGACTTGAGCCTTTTTTTTATTATTGTTGTTTTCCTTTTGTAATGAAAAAAGCCTTCAGTTGAATTATTAAGGAATTGGCTTTGAGTTTTTGCTCTCATTCATGTTGAGTGTGAACAAATTCTTTCTAAGACTGACATAATCTAAATTAATTAGAATAAGCTAAAAGATATATGAAAATTATCTTTACCTTACACTTCTCTTTTTTCTTTCTTTCTTTTTTTTTTTTTGAGATGGAGTCTCTCTCTGTTGGCCAGGCTGGAGTGCAATGGTGCGATCTCAGCTCACCGCAACCTCCACCTCCAGGTTCAAGTGATTCTCCCACCTCAGCCTCCTGAGTAGCTGGGACTACAGGCACCCACCACCGTGCCTGGCTAATTTTTGTATTTTTACTAGAGATGGGGTTTTGCCATTTTGGCCAGGCTGGTCTCAAACTCCTGACCTCAGGTGATCTGCCTGCCTTGGCCTCCCAAAGTGCTGAGACTACAGGTGTGAGCCACCGCACCTGGCCTCTCACACTTTTCATATTTGTTTTTTCAGGTGTTTTGCACAAATGAAAATAAATCTTTATTTTTACATAGCTGACATTCTCAAATAATCTGATACTACATTTGTAACATTAAAGTTTATTAAATTTGTTCACGATAAACATTAAATTGCATTAAAGATTACATTAAAGCTAAGAAAAAACCATGTACTCCAAATGATTATACCCTTAATTACATGGTAAAATATGAAATGACATAAAAGCCAAATATTTCTCTATTCAGCCAATTTTTATTTTTTCATGTGTTTTGAAGCAAATATTCATAGATGTCCTTTATATTAGTTTTAAATATTAATATAATATTCATTGTCCAAATAGATTTCCTTAGAGTTAGCAGTATATAATTAAAAAAAATTCCATTACTGTGGACTGATTCATGACTGGTTCTCATAATGTCAATTCATTCATCACATGTGGAGACTAACCCAGAGCATAGATGGTTTGGCAAGTTCAGCTCTGCCACTTGGAGCATAGCATGGACCTCACAACTACCCAGAGAATGCAAGGGTTGTCCTCACCTAATTAAGGCCTCCTCTGGAGACCTATGTGGTCTGGGGTTAAGTGTTTGTAGCTACCCAGCAGAGGTCAGTTATGACTATGCTCTGTGTTCACTGGGACTTAGGGTTACAGTATGGGACACATGTACTTGAGGCCTTCTTTAATGTATTTGTGAAGCTTAGACAAATACATCCTTGGAAACGATGAAGATGTGGCTTATGGACTGGGTGTGGTGGCTCACGCCTGTAATCCCAGCACTTTGGGAGACTGAGGTGGGTGGATCACCTGAGGTCAGGAGTTCAAGACCAGCCTAGGCAACATGGCAAAAGCCCGCCTCTACTAAAAATACAAAAAATTAGCCAGGTGTGGTGGTGGGTGCCTGTAATTCCAGCTGCTCGGGAGGCCGAGGTATAAGAATCGCTTGAACCCGGGAAGTGGAGGTTGCAGTGAGCTGAGATCATGCCACTGCACTCCAGCCTGGGTGACAGAGTGAGACTCTGTCTCAAAAAAAGAAGACATGGCTTATGATTTTATTCTATTATCTACCTAAAAGGAAATTTTTAACTTCATATAGTTAATATTAAAATGAGAAATTATATAATTAAAAAATAAACATGCTTTGATTTGCTTATATTTTTAGAGATTACAGTATTTCAGTAACAAGGAAATAATTCATGTTTAAAAATGTGTACATTTATCATACTATGCCCTTGAATATCTTTTTTCACTTAGTTTGTACATGAAAGCATCCATGATGAGGTTGTAAACAGACTTAAAAAGGCCTATGCACAGATCCGAGTTGGGAACCCATGGGACTGTGAGTATCTCCTTCTGTTTTCAAAGCGATCCCTTTTTGAGAGCTGTTGTTAGCAAGTGTTTCTGATCTGAGTTTTGGAGTTTCTCTCCCTTTCCTGAGAGGCGTGAAGGCATGTGAAGCAGGTTATTAGGCTCTGGTGTATCATGTCTGCTCCTAGGTTTCGACCCTGGGTGCTTGATGTGTGCTAGTGGGTGAGACTGGGAGAGGTTGTTTAGATGGAATGAGATTTAGTGCGCTTCTCTCTCATTACTATTACCCTTGTCCAAGCCGACACCATCCCTCTTGTGCAAGGCTGCAAGAATCCCCTAACTGACCTTTCTGCATCCATTGCTACAGAATGATTTTTAAAATGCAGTCAGATAATTCACTCTCCTGCTTAAAATACTCCTCAGTAACTTCTCATTGCTTTTAGATTTTTTTTTCCTTTCCTTTCTTTTCTTTTTTTTTTTTGAGACACAGTGAAACTCTGTTGCTCAGGCTGGAGTGCAGTGGCTTGATCTAGGCTCACTGCAGCCTCCGCCTCCTGGGTTCAAGCAATTCTCCTGCCTCAGCCTCCCGAATAGCTGGGATTACAGGTGCATTCCACCACGCTTGACTGATTTTCATATTTTTAGTAGAGACAGGGTTTTGCCACGTTAGCCAGGCTGGTCTCGAACTCCTGACCTCAAGCAATCTGCCTGCCTGGGCCTCCCAAAGTGCTAGGATTACAGGTGTGAGCCATTGCGCCAGGCCTGCTTTTAGATTAAAACCTAGAGTCCTCTTGATTTCTTCTTTTTTGCAGGCTCCTGATCCTTCCTGGTCTGCTATCTGCCTCCTGCTCCGCTTGCCTTCTCACCAGCCTTTCTGTGTCTATTTTCCCTCTTGCTCCCAGAGCTCTACCTTCTCCAATGTCCTTTCAGTGTTCCAGGCGTGCCAGGCTCTATCCTGCTGTGCTGTCTGCTGGAAACATTCTTCACTCAGAGTGAGGATGGCTCTGCTAACTTGCCTCCTCCTCATAGAGGCCTACCTACGTCTTCCTTCTTCCTTTGTTGCTGGGTCACTGTCAGTGCTCTAGTCCCCAGCAGCCATAACATAGGACAGCATCATTCTCTTCCCCCTTGAATTACACACCAACTACTGAGACTGTGATGTTTCCTTAGAGAATGGTCACACTGTAATGAGTAAACTGACCCTATATTTTGAGTGCAGTGCTTTGAGTAATTGATAGCCGTTCCTTTAAACTAGAGGTTGGCAAACAGACTTGGCCCTGCCTGTTTCTGTAAAAAAAAAGTTTCTCGGCACATACCCACTCATTTGCATGTCATTTGTGGCTGCTTTTGCACTACAATTATGGAGTTGAGTATTGGGATGGAGATCACGTATGTCCTCCAAAGCATAAAATATTTACCATCTGGTTCTTTATGGAAAAAGGATACTGACTTATGTTCTCAATTGAGAACATATAGGAAGGGATTGGTCTGTTCATTGAGAAAGCTGTTCTAATAATAAAATGATGCCATAAAGGGCAAAATGATGAGCCAGACTTCCTTTTCTCTCTCCAGCTAATGTTCTCTATGGGCCACTCCACACCAAGCAGGCAGTGAGCATGTTTCTTGGAGCAGTGGAAGAAGCAAAGAAAGAAGGTGGCACAGTGGTCTATGGGGGCAAGGTAAGGGATGCTCTGAGATCAATCGTGACAGCTTTTTAACCTTCTTTTCCCTGAGACACAAGCAGGGCTCTGGGCATATTGGGAAAGCCACCCCATTTGACATCCTTCTTCTCCCGTCTTTATTTATATAAATTATTATAAAACAAGGAAACACATGTTTTTGTTTGTCTGTTTTTGAGACAGAGTCTTACTCTGTGCCCAGGATGGAGTGCAGTGGCGCAATCTTGGCTCACTGCAACCTCCGCCTCCCGGGTTCAAGTAATTCTCCTGCTTCAGCCTCCCGAGTAGCTGAGATTACAGGTGCATGTCACCACACCCAGCTAATTTTTGTATTTTTTGGTAGAGACGGGGTTTCCCATGTTAGCCAGGCTGGTCTCTAACTCCTGGCCTCAAGTGATCCACCCACCTTGGCCTCCCAAGGTGCTGGGATTACAGGCATGAGCCACCACACTTGGCTCTGTTTGTTTGTTTTTGTGACAGTCTTGTTCTGCCACCTAGGCTGGAGTGCAGTGGTGCATGATCTCAGCTCACTGCAACCTCTTCCTCCTGGACTAAAGCAATCCTCCCACCTCAGGCTCCTGAGTCTTGCTCTGTTGCCCAGGCTGGAGTGCAGTGGCGTGATCTCAGCTCACTGCAACCTCCGCCTCCCAAGTTCAAGTGATTCTCCTGTCTCAGCCTCCCGAGTAGCTGGGATTACAGGCACCCATTACCATGCCCAGCTCATTTTTGTATTTTTAGTAGAGAAGGGGTTTCACCATGTTGGCCAGGCTGGTCTGGAACTCCTGACTTCGTGATCCACCGTCCTTGGCCTCCCAAAGTGCTGGGATTACAGGCGTGAGCCACTGTGCCTGGCCAGAAATACATGTTTTAAAGAATGACAACAATGCTTGCTTTGGCGGCACATATACTAAAATTGGAAAGATACAGAGAAGATTAGCATGGCCTATGCACAAGGATGATATGCAAATTCATATCCATATTTTAAAAAGCATTCCATATTTAAAAAAAAAGACAGCAGAAAATGCATGGGACATTTCTGGAAGGACATAGAAGAAACTGAGTCATGGTTGCTTTTGAATTGGGTCCTTAATATTTGTGTGGAAAGGAGAATTCCTTTTCAAGTACAGTAGCAGACTTTGTATTCAGAGCAATTATAATCTATTTATTGGTTATTTTAAAAAGTCAGTTAAGGCAAGGAATAAAAAATATATATCATAAGCATTAAAAAAGAAATTAACACATATTGCCAGGTGCAGTGGCTCACACCTGCAATCTCAGCACTTTGGGAGGCTGTGGTGGGAGGATTGCTTGAGGCCAGGAATTCAAGACCCTTCTGGACAACATAGTGAGACCCTGTCTCAAAAAAAAATTAGCTGAGTATGGTGGCATGCGCATGTAGTGCTAGCTACTTGGGAGGCTGAGGTGGGAGGATTGCTTGAGCCCACAAGTTCGAGGCTGCAATGAGTCATGATGATGTCACTGCACTGCAGCTTGGACAACAAAGCAAGACCAAATCAAAAACAAGAAACCAAATAATTAAAAAAAAAAAATCAAAAACAAAAAAACTCCCACATATAAAGATTTGTTTGTGGCCGGGCATGTTGACTCACACCTGTAATCCCAGCACTCTGGGAGGCTGAGGCAGGTGAATCACTTGAGGTCAGAAGTTCAAAACCAGCCTGGCCAAAATGGTGAAACCTGGTCTCTACTAAAAATACAAAAAAAATTTAACTGGGCATGGTGGTGCATGCCTGTAGTCCCAGTTACTTGGGAGGCTGAAGTGGGAGGATGGCTTGAACCCGGGAGACTGAGGTTGCAGTGAGCTGAGATCAAGCCATTGCACTACAGGCTGAGTGAAAATAACCGCTTGCAACAGTGTTTGTTCAACATAACTTGGTTGTGTCACATGGCATGGCTCTCCATCCCTGCCTGACTCCTTATTTCCATTTTTCTCTGACCAACTAAGTTAGAACCAATATCAGGAAGAGAATTTTCTTTCATGATTGGAAGTTATTTTGGAGAAATAATTCACCTATAAATGATGCTAATTTTTTTCTTTATAAATGTAGGCAAAGATTGCATCCTCTGACCTCAAGTCCTAGAAAACAAAATGCTTTCATTCTTTTTATTTCATTTCTCTGCATTAGGTTATGGATCGCCCTGGAAATTACGTAGAACCGACAATTGTGACAGGTCTTGCCCATGATGCATCCATTGCACACACAGAGACTTTTGCTCCGATTCTCTATGTCTTTAAATTCAAGGTAAAAATGCATTCTGTTCGCTAGCCTAATGTTGAAATAAATGATAAGAGGAAAATGATGGTGCATTAAATTTCACTTGATGAGCCTTTAAGAGGGTTTTAGAAAGTAATCTGAATAGTAGATATATGAAGGTTCAGGATAAAATATGAGATAAACACTTTAAAACTCTATAGCATGCCAAGCTAGCCGCCAGGGAAACCAGATTGGGTAGTGGACTAGTGTTGGAGTTTATGGAGTATGTGGTCATCATTTCCTGTGTCATCTTAATCCTGGGCTGTGTAGGCCATAGAGTCACCTTCTCCTGAACCGTGGTACTGGATAGTTTGATAGCCTGAGTGCTGTGAACATGTCAGCAGACAAAATGAGAACATGTGGAGGTAATATAAAGACCTATAGTTGGCCAGGCATGGTGGCTCACACCTGTAATCCCAGCACTTTGGGAGGGTGAGGCAGGCAGATCACCTGAGGTCAGGAGTTCGAGACCAGCCTGGCCAACGTGGTGAAACCCTGTCTCTACTAAAAAATAAAAAAATTAGCCAGGCGTGGTGGCGGGCACCTGTAATCTGTAATGCCAGCTACCTGAGAGGCTGAGGCAGGAGAATCACTTGAACCCAGGAGGCTGAGGTTGCAGTGAGCCAAGATCATACCGTTGCACTCCAGCCTGGGCAACAGAGTGAGACTCCGTCTCAAAAAAAAAAAAAAAAAAAAAAAAAAAAAAAAAAAAAAGACCTATAGTTATAAACTCCAGCAGAGGACAGGCTGCAGAGTTTTGTTTTGTTTTCCCTGATCTCATGTCTTGATCTCAAACTGTAGAGGTTTTAATAGGTGAAGAAGCTGGGTACAATGGCTGGTGCTTGTAATCTCAGTGCTTTGGGAGGATCACTTGAGGCCAGGTGCTCAAGACCAGCCTGGCCAACACAGTGAGACCTTGTCTCTACAAAAAAATTAAAAAATTAGCCAGGTGTTGTATGTACCTATAGTACTAGCTACTCAGGAGGCTGAGGTGGGAAGAGATCCTGTCTCTAAAACAAACAAATAAACAAAACCCAAAAAACCGACACAGGTGAATAAATTAGAAGATCTCATTCCCTAGCTTGAGACGGGCCCTAGCCTTGCTAGTAAATATTTAGGATTAATTTTGAGACTGCAGAGATTGAATCAATATTTGAATGTACCATTATTAACAGTAAAAGAATAGTGAGAATTGCATCTTGTGCAATTAGATCATTGCTTCTTTATTTCTTGCTTTAAATTGCCTATCATTGTTTTGCTTATGGGGACTAGAGAATATAATTTTGTGTTTTGTAATGTGTTTGTGTACATTATGAGGCTGTGTGAGCTCTTGAGCAAATTAGTCTCTGTAGGCCTCAGTTGCCCAATCTGTAAATTGGGAGGTAGTAGGAAACCTGTGTTATAAGATGAGGATTAAATAACTAAATGCATGTTAAGTGCTTAGATCAGTGTGTTACACACGTAAGAGCTCAATAGATATTAGCTATTATATATAGTAGCTTGAATGAAAGGAAGAATGTGTTAATATTTGTTTCTGATAATTAGGGGAAAAATCCCAAAAAGTTTTACTTATTATCAATGATCTGAATTATAAGAGAAACAGAGTGAGTAAACTTGACTCTTTGGTTTCCTTTTGTACACTGAAATTATACTGGTACACCTCAGGAAATGAGTTTAATGTCAGTGAACTTTGACTTGAACACTGTAACATCTAACAGCTTCCAATGTCTCTCCTTTTAGAATGAAGAAGAGGTCTTTGCATGGAATAATGAAGTAAAACAGGGACTTTCAAGTAGCATCTTTACCAAAGATCTGGGCAGAATCTTTCGCTGGCTTGGGTACAACTTTGTCTATTTTGAAAATTTATATAAGTCTGATTTATGTGGTGAGTGGACTTAAAAAAACTGTTGTAGTCGAAAATCAATTTTTCAGTATTGAAAGCCTTTGAGCTTTGGTTTAGATTTTTTTTTTTATTTTTGTTTGTTTTTAATTTCCTGTTCATTGCTCTCACCATGCCTCCCTTTTTACACAGACCTAAAGGATCAGACTGTGGCATTGTAAATGTCAACATTCCAACAAGTGGGGCTGAGATTGGAGGTGCCTTTGGTATGTAGAGAATCATTTCTCCTTTTCTATGTTGGGCAGCAAAGAAAAACCAGTAGTAGCTTTTAGAAAAGGTTGACGAAGAGACTGAAACACTGCTTATATTCTGAAATAACCTTATGTGATCTAACATGCCTGAAAAAGCTTACATTCTGTATTCAAAGTTATCGCATAGAGTCCTGCGTCATCTCCTCAGAGGCAGCATCAGGTTAGAGCAGAGGCCCTTAACCTGAAATGTGTGAACCCCTGAAATGGTGGCATTTGTTTTCTGGGGAGAAGTTTCCAGACCCAAAAAAGATTAAGAATCCCTGCTTCAAAGCCAGAAAATTTTACATGAAATATTCTGGTTTTTATTTGCAAAGTAGGCATATAAATGTTAAACATACTCTTTTTCACTAGATGGAATACAAAGTTGTTTCTTTTCACTGGGCCCTGCTCCTGTTTCCTCTTAATAAGCCATGCATTATTAATGCTGAAACTTGGTAGTAGTTTTTCCTAAAAAACTCTCCCTAACCATTGTATATTAAGTATTATTTATTAAAAATGATCCAAAGTAAAATAAAACAGATTGCTTGTTGTTTTTTTAAAATGTAGAAGCAAAACAAACATGCATTAATACTTGTAAAAGTTTATATCATTAGTAGCATTCTTTTATATTTTTATACCAAATACTACAATTAGTATTTGATGCACGGACTTTGCTGTTTTCAGTTCACCACTTACCCCTGCACTCCACTGTGCAGTTGCCTGAATGCATGAATGTCTGTCTTCTCCTTTTGTACTAATTTAATCCCTGTTTCCAACCCATGCCTGCTCTCTCCAATTGACTATTCCTTTTTTTTTTTTTTTTTTGAGATGGGGACTTGCTCTGTTGCCCAGGCTGGAGTGCAGTGGCGCGATCACAGCTCACTGCAGCCACCACCTCCCAGGCTCAAGCATTCCTCTCGCCTCAGCCTCATGAATAGCTGAGATTACAGGCATGTGCCTCCACACCCAGCTAATTAATTTTTTTTTTTTTTTTAGGAACAGGCCCTCACTATGTTGCCCAGGCTGGTCTCAAGTTCCTGGGCTCAAGCCATCCACCTGCCTTGGCTTCCCAGAGTGTTGGGATTACAGGCATCAGCCACTGCACCCAGTCAATTGACTATTCTTCATTTAAGCTTTTATAATTAATTTTTAAAGTTTTGGTGCCCAGGCACAGTGGCTTATGCCTGGAATCCCGGCACTTTGGGAGGCAGAGGTGGGCCGATTGCTTGAGCTCAGGAGTTCAAGACAAGCCTGGGCAACATGGCAAAAACTCATCTCTACAAAAAATACAAAAATTAGCTAGGCATGGTGGTGTGTGCCTGTAGTCCCAGCTACTTGGGAGGTTGAGGTGGGAGGATCTCTTGAGTCTGGGAGGCGGAGGTTGCAGTGAGCCAAGACTGTGCCACTGCACTCAAGCCTGGGGACAGAGCGAGACCCTGTCTTCCCCCACAAAAAAAAAAAAAAAAAAAAAAAATGGTTTGGGCTGGGCGTGGTGGCTCATGCCTGTAATTGCTTAAGCCCAGGAGTTTGAGATGAACCTGGCAACATGGTAGGACCCTGTCTCTACAAAAAATAAAAAAAACTAGCCAGGTGTGGTGTCACACACCTGTATTCCCAGCTACTCGTGAGTCTGAGGTGCAAGGCTCGCTTAAGCCCAAGAGTTTGAGGCTGCAGTAAGCCATGATCCCACCACTGCACTTCAGCCTGGGTGACAGAGTGAGTGTGACCCTGTCTCTAAATAAATAAAAGTTTTAAAAAAGTCTTAAAATGGAAAAAGTAGTTTTGCCCATACTTTTCTTCTCCTCCTCTTTTCCCAGAAGCTACATTCTTTTTTTTTTCTGAGACGGAATCTTGCTCTGTTGCTTATGCTGGAGTGCGGTGGTGCAATCTTGGCTTGCCGCAACCTCCACCTCCCCATTTCAAGCAATTCTCCTGCCTCAGCCTCCTGAGTAGCACAGGTGCACGCCACCATGCCCGGCTAATTTTTGTATTTTTTTAGTAGAGATGGGGTTTCACCATGTTGGCCAGCCTGGTCTTGAACTCCTGACCTTGTGATCCACCTGCCTCGGCCTCCCAAAGTGCTGGGAATACAGGTGTGAGCCACCGTACCCAGCCGAGATTCTTTTTACTAAAAGAAAAAAGCAAATTTACCTTTGAATTGATGTCCGTTTTTCTAACTAGTGCGCTTTCACTGCTGTGTCCTTGAAAGCTTTAGACATTATGTATTGACCCTCTATTATGATAGAGGTTTCTGTCCAGGAGCAGGACACATGGGAGTCAACTAGGAGAAAGTAGAAGCTGTTCTTTTCATTTTCTTCTTGGATGCACTCAGTACCCTTGCAGACTGAAGAAGGAGTAGAAAACAGAGGCAGGGAGCGCCCTGCAGGCCTGGCTAGCAAGCGGAGGGCAGTGGGGTACCAGCTCTCAGAATAGTGAGCATGGTCCTTGAAAGTGGATTAGTTCATTCACCCAGCATGTGCGTAGCTGGATAGGGAGTCTCTTGGGAGATTTTGACTAGGACTTGTTTCTTCTGCTTTTATTCGCTCTCTCCCTACTCTGTCCCTGCCCACCTTGGGTAGAAATAGCTTTTATTCAAGTGCAATAAAAGAGTTTGTTGGGGAAGACCCATGGGGTGTTATCTTGTAGAATGAGCACTGGGTGAGGAACCAAGAGACACCATCCCAGTCCCATTTACTGCTGTCATTAGCTCTGGAACCTCAGGCAGGTGCTCAGCCTTTGTTCCTTAGAGCCTCTGCGACTCTGTTCCTGCCAGGAATTTCAGAGGTGCTGTTAGCTGTGGCTTGTTTTATTTCAAATGTGTGCAGGCTTTTTGCTGGCTTCCCATTTTTTGAAGTCAGTTATGTCTCTTTTTACTTTACTTGTGCATTTGAGAGCTAGAAAGGCAAACATTCAGCTGTGATTTTTCTGGAACCCATTTAATGGAGATTCTTTCCCTCTCATGAGAAAAACCAGGTGACTAGTTAATAGAGAAGCTTTTATTTCAAAATTATTATATTTTCTTAATGTATTTGTATCAAATGGGAATATCTGTGTTTTCCCTGATAATACAAGTTATTGAGAGAGAGAAAGAAGACAGTTACAGCTCCCATATTCTTGTGCCCTGCTCAAAAGAAAAACTATGAATAACATGTATGGGCCGGGCACGGTGGGATTGCAGGCATGAGCCCCCACACCCAGCTAATGGGATTTTTTGGGTTTTTTTTACAGTTTCTTTCTGATATGTTTCCATTTTCTCTTAATTCCTTATATTTTATTTTCCCTCTTAATTCCTTTTTTCTGTTTGTTTTGGTCTCTTGGTCTCTGTCTTTGATTTATTTGTTTGCAGGGGAGATATTGTGGGCTAAATGTAAAGTAAATAATCAGGTTGTTCTGGTGTCCTTTTGGTATCTTCTTTTCATTGATACCAACTATGAGCCCACATGGAAACTGCTCAAAAGACATGATATTATTTTTTATTTCTCTAGGAGGAGAAAAGCACACTGGTGGTGGCAGGGAGTCTGGCAGTGATGCCTGGAAACAGTACATGAGAAGGTCTACTTGGTAAGAAAAGGCTTTGGGAAGATAGGCTTGGGCTTAAAGCCTTTGGGAATGGGCTTTTACACTCTCCTACTGTCTGTGCTGTCTTTGTGCAGTGTCATTTGATTTGATTTTTCCAGCATTCCACAGCTGTCTCCTCTGAGTATCTATTTGGTACTATTTTCGTAGCCTTCTTGTCTAGCTTCAGCTAGTGCCCAGTACCCAATAATGAAATGGTCTCATGCGTGGTTTCTGTATTTTTAGTAGAGTTGGGGTTTCTCCATATTGGTCAGGCTGGTCTTGAGCTCCCGACCTCAGGTGATCCACCCGCCTCGGCCTCCCAAAGTGTTGAGATTACAGGCGTGAGCCACAGCGCCCGGCTAATTTTTGTATTTTTAGTAGAGTTGGGGTTTCACCATGTTGGCCAGGCTGTTTTTGAACTCCTGACCTCAGGTGATCTGCCTGCCTCAGCCTCTCATAGTCCTGGGATTACAGGCATGAGCCAACATGCTGGGCTGTTTCTTGCATTTTTGAGGGCACACTTTTTTTTTTTTTTGAGATGGAGTCTTGCTCTGTCACCCAGGCTGGAGTGCAGTGGCCTGATCTCAGCTCACTGCAGCCTCAGCCTCTGCCTCCCAGATTCCAGCGATTCTCCTGCCTCAGCCTCCCAAGTAGCTGTGATTACAGGCCTGCACCACCATGCCTGGCTAATTTTTGCATTTTTAGTAGAGACCGGGTTTCACCATGTTGGCCAGGCTGGTCTTGAACTCCTGACCTCAGGTGATCCACGCCTGCAGTGGCTCATGCCTGTAATGCAAGCAGTTCAGGAGGCTGAGGCAGGTGGATCATTTGAGGTCAGGAGTTCAAGACCAGCCTGGCCAACATGATGAAACCCCATCTCTACTAAAAATACAAAAATTAGCCAGGCGTGGTGGCGGGTGCTTATAATCACAGCTAATCGGGAGGCTGAGGCAGGAGAATCCCTTGAGCCTGGGAGGCGGAGGTTGCAGTGAGTCGAGATTGTGCCATTGCACTCCAGTCTGGGCAACAGAGTGAGACCCTGTCTCAAAACAAAACAAAACAAACAAACAAAAACCAACCAAAAAAAAAACATGTATGATACATCTTTCCAGATTTTTATGTTTCTGTCTTTTTTCTTTTAAATAAAACGGGATCCATACTAACATTGTCTTTTATCTTAAAAGTTTGTCTTAAAAAGTTGTAACTTGGAGATCTCACCTTGTTAATATATACAGATCTGCTACATTTTAAAAGTGGGCATGAAAATCTTCTGTTACGTATGTACTATCATTAATTCTGTTCATTTTTTCCCACTAGTACTATCAACTACAGTAAAGACCTTCCTCTGGCCCAAGGAATCAAGTTTCAGTAAAGGTGTTTTAGATGAACATCCCTTAATTTGAGGTGTTCCGGCAGCTGTTTTTGAAGAAGACAAAGAAAATTAAAGTTTTCCCTAAATAAATGCATTATTATGACTGTGACAGTGACTAATCCCCCTATGACCCCAAAGCCCCGATTAAATCAAGAGACTCCTTTTTTAAAAATCAAAATAAAATTGTTACAACATAGCTATAGTTACTAAAAGATGGGTTAGATGGATTTTTATTATGTCAACTAGTTGTACATGGCTTTTTAAAAGTTAATGATTATTTTGTAATTAGAAAAAAATAGTACATATACCAGGGTAGGAATTTGGGAAAATACAGAACCGAGGAGAAAACAGAAGTCTTTGCAGTAGATACAGGGTGTCTCCTGACCAAGTGAAGGATTCGGCAGGGGGGCGGTGAATATTGCTTGACATTACCCACCTATGGCATGTGTTGGATGGTGTGTGATTGAAAGGGAGATGCATTCCCCTGTATGCTTGGACCATAGTTCAGTATTCATGTGGAATAACTTGCAGTGCTTAAAATGACAACAGGCATTCATCACAGTTGTGGCTCTTGCTTATGAAGGCTGTGTCAACTTGTGAGAGATTTGTGGGGTAGACAGATTTTGTTCCTGTTCTGGAGTCTGCCACCTGCTGGAGGACTCTTGAGGCCAAAATTGCCTGTGCAGAATTGTATAGAAAATGCATCTGGAGGCTGGGCGAGGTGGCTTACACCTATAATCCCAGCACTTTGAGAGGCCAAGGTGGGTGGATCAGTAGAGGCTAGGAGTTTGAGAACAGCCTGGCCGATATGGTGAAACCCCGTCTTTACCAAAAAATACAAAAATTAGCCCAGCGTGGTGGCAGGCGCCTGTAATCTCAGCTATTAGGGAGGTTGAGGCAGGAGAATTGTGTGAACCCAGGAGGCAGAGGTTGCAGTGAGCCTAGATTGTGCCACTGCCTGGGCAACAGTGAGATCCTGTCTCCAAAAAAAAAAAAAAAAAAAAAAGTGCATCTGGATGTTTTTATACAACCTTAGACTATTTTCTTTAGCTTTAGGTGTCTGTGGTTGCCCTTGGATCTGTTCTCAATCCTCAGTGTGTGTGGCAGCATGTGGTCATAGAGAGCTGGGCAAAGTTCACTTTCTCTTTGCTGACAGTCTCACCTTTTCTCACTGGGAAGCTGCACAGGAGCCTTTGGGCTGGTTCAGCCCAGAGGCCCCTGTTCTCCTGCCTTCCTGGCACTCTCTGCTTCCCTTCTGCTTGGCACCCCTCTACTCCTGCCAGGTTGGACTGGAGCAGAGGCCTTTGAACAAGATGACATTTGTAGACAACCTGATCCATCAGGATGTGGAGAGATTTGGACAAATGGTAAATAATTTGGGGTTGAATTATGGCCCAGAGAAGTAAGCAAATGAAAAACTAAACAATTATAAATGTATCTGGGAAGCAAAGGTATTCATAATATGTCCCATGGCCAGCTGCGAGCAGTATTTAACTAGACATGCTGTTGTCAATATTGAACATGAATCAAGCCAAATACTGATATAGCTATTGAGAGAAGGTTGGCAGGAAGAAATCATGGGTGAGGGTAGGTGGGAGTGCTAATCTTAGCTACAGATTTTAGGTAACACTGATTCTGAAAGCTTTCTTTGAAACAAATTTATAATTTTTCTTCTACATGTTTCTAGCACAAGGACTCAATTCTTTTGGTTATAATGTTCATTAAAACATATGCCTTCAATTTGTTCCTCTTTCTTCTTTTTTGCTGATTTAGCAGATATAAATCACTTGTTAGTACTTTTAACTACCCAAGTTAAAATGTACATTTGTAAGTGTTATTACTGGTCTTATATTTGAAGGTGCGAGGGGTCTTGTGCTGCTCATTACTGGTTATATTGAGCATTTCATAACTGATGCCTCCTCCTAAATCCTGTGTTCCAACCGGTACTGCTGACAATGCCCAGCCTCCATTGTGGATGTGGGGAATTGTGTTTAGTATGCTTCCTTCTGCCACGGCACTAAAGCCTAACTTGCTTAGGATCTTGCTGTACTTGGAGAGAGCATCCATTCGCTGAGCCTAGCAGCCAGGCTCTTGTGACTCCCTGGGAAGTGGGTGAAGACCTAGTTCCTGGCTGCAGCAGTGGGGAGGCAGGCCCTCCAGATGAAGACTTCTCACAATGGAGGGGAGGCAGTTTTCTCAAAGGAAATTGGGTGCTATTATGTACTCCACTTCCTACTTTCTCTTTCAGGGTGGGAATCTGTTAAGCCTCCTCTCTCTCTTGCTCTGCAACCATAGAACACTTCTTTTTTTTGGTGTCTCAGTTTTGCCCACACTGCAGTGCAGTGGTGCAATAGTGGCTCACTGCAGCCTCCAACTCCTGGGCTCAATCTGTCCTTCCACCTCAAGTTCCCCAGTAGCTGGGACTACAGGTGCATGCCACTGTGCCCAGCTAATTATTTATTTTTTTTTTTGTAAAGATTGGGTCGTACTACATTGCTCATGCTCGTCTTGAACTCGTGATCTCAAGCGATCCTCCCGCCTCAGCCTCTTGAGTTGTTGGGATTACAGGAGTGCGCCACCATGCCCAGCTCTGTGGAAAATTCTCTGTGGCATTCTGTCTCCTGAAAATGCTGAAGGGACCAAGAGGGCTCAGTGTCCTTCCTCTTCTCTTCCCTGGCACTTTCAGACCATTTTCCTGTTGCCTTCATTCTAACAAAGGTTGCAGATTGGCAAGCTGATTTGGAATGTGTTTTAAGTGTTTTCAGTTTCAATATTTTTATGAAATTCCTATCGTCTCCAACACACTTTTTTTTTTTTTTTTTTTTTTTTTTAACACCCGGCTTAATTCACTTACTTACTCTGATTCCCTTATTTGGGTCTCTGGAGACATATGCAATGGTGACCATTTCTGCAATTTCTACCGTCTTAGCACTTACCTCCCCTTCCACATAACCACTCATGTTTCATTTTATTTGTGCTATTTGTTGGTCTTACAGTTTTAAAAGAGGAGGTGTGAAGAGATTAGATACAGGTGGCTGCCATTAATCTTCAGTCCCATAAACGGTACATGTTGATATACCAGAGTTTTAAGTTTTTCATATAATAAAATATTGATCTTTTATAGTTTTTCCAATTTAAGTTTTGAAAGTTAGGTTACAAATATATCTCTTTTTGCTTTTTCTTTATTGTGAGGTGTATTTTTAAAGATCAAAGTAATACTTGCATACAGCTAAAAATTTAAATGGGGCCGGGTACAGTGGCTCATGCCTGTAATCCCAGCACTTTGGAGGCTGAGGTGGGCAGATCGCTTGAGCCCAGGAGTTCCAGGCCAGCCTGGGCAACATGGTGAAACCCTGTCTCTACAGAAAATACAAAAATTAGCCGAGTGCAGTGGCAACCACCTGTAGTCCCAACTATTCGCGAGGCTGAGGTGGGAGGATTGCTGGAGCCCAGGAGGTCAAGGCTGCAGTAAGCCGTGATCACGCCGTTATACTTCAGCCTGGGCAACAGAGTAGACCCTGTTTTAAAAAAAAAATTCAAATGGGGCTAGAATGCTTATAATAAAAACTAGCAGCTCACATGCCCACTCTACCCAACTCCTGATTCCATTCCACAAAAACCACCTTTTCTATTGTTGACTTTTCTAATTTTCTCTTATTTATCTACATATTTCTAGTTGTGCAACCATCACCACTGTCTAGTTCCATCCAAAACATTGCCATCCCCCACCAAAACCTTGTACCTATTAAGCAGTCATTCCCCACTCCCACCCCTCCAGGCCCCAGCCACTATAGATCTGCTTTCTGTCTCTATGGACTTGCCTATTCTGGATATTTCATATAAATAGAATCTCTTACTAATTTCCAAACAGTTGGATAATCTGTGTCACATGCCTATCATTAATATTTTCCAGTTACTTGATGTCAGTTTCAGTTTTTGTTTTGTTTGCTTTCTTTTTTCCTGGCATTGATACCCCAAGGGCCTTTTGTCCCCCTGCTCCCATGTGGCTGCTCTCTAGGGCAGCTGCAAAGGTGTCATCCTTGAACTCCCCTTTGCTGCTCTTCTATGTTACAGCCTCTTGTTCACTGGATCCTGTTTTTCTCTTTATTGCTTTATGCTCTTCTTTTGCTGGAGCCTTTCCTGCAGAAGCTTCCTGCCAATGATTGTTTTGGAGGAAATTAAAAGAAAACCAAACTAAACCTCTCCTATCCAAGGGGAAGAACTTTATCCCCATATTGATTGAATATAGGATTCTAGATATAAAATGTTGTAGGCAGTTAGAGTTTGCTCTTTTTTTTTTTTTCTATTGGAAAGGTCCACAAATGTTTTATTGACATTTTTGTCTTTAATCCATCTGGATTTGGGGTACATTTTATGATTTGTCTACATTAATTTCCCTTTTAAAAATAAAAATCATTCCTCAACTCCAATTAGGCAATTGGGTTGTCCTTTTCACACTGATACCTCTTTTATAGTACACTGCATTCTTACATATAACAGGATCTGTTTTTAGCTGTGTATCCTGATTCAGTAATTGGTATATGTGTGTGTGTATGTAGATAAATAGAATGCCATTTCCACGTGCAGACTGAAGGGCAAGCTTATTCCTTTTTCTATGACTACATCTCCTGTCAGGTGTCCCCTCTGCCGTGGCTCTATAGGATTCTGTTAGATAGTGGTGGTCATTGCACAACTCTACAAATATACTAAATGCTACTCAATTGCTCATTTTAAAGTGGGTTAAAATGGTGAGTTTTATGTTGTATTTTACAATAAGAGAAAAAATACATACAAAGCAAATTAAGCAATAAAAAGGGCAGTTACTAACTCCAGGGAAAATAACATTTAATTCTGTGATCTTTTAAATTTCTCCTATTTAAATTGTTTTAGAGTTCTACATATATTATCTATGTGACCTGCAAAAAGTAACCTAATCTCTTTGAACTTCATTTTCTTGTCTGTAACGTGAGTTGTATCAGTTCGGTTTCTTTGTGGCAAGCTGCGGAAACCAATTATGTCTTTAGCAAACATGGTCGGTTTTGGAAAGCCCAGATGCAACTTGCCTCTCCAGATCCACTCTCTGACATTCTCCTGCAGTGTGTCCTTAGGGGCTGATCTCTACGGTCTGCTTCATCTGGGCTTGCTTTATCCTCTGGCTTCTGATTGTGTTTGGCCAGTGGTAGAAAATCAGAGCAGAAAAAAAAGTCAGAGCTTTTTTTTTTTTAAGGAAAATGTACACAAAGTGTGTTTATTGGGATGATTTCTCATTCATCCTGATTCACGGTTGCTGCTTCCTCCTAAGGAACATTCTTCTGTAAGCTTTGCTTGTCCTTCTGTAGGCTGATAGGACAGTGGAACAGCCAACACACACAACTTTGGGCATGGCGAAAGAGCATGGTGACTTTATAGCATCCTGGTCATTTCACATCCATGAAGAAGGAATTGGTTTGTCACCAGGAGCTTCTCATGTTTTCTCTTCTAGAGAGGCATGAAGGAGATCCTTCTCTAGAGACATCTCGCTGGAAAGCTTATTCCTTTTTCTGTGTCTCCATGTCCTGTTAGATGGCCCCTCTGCTGTGGCTCTGTAGACTCTGCTAACATGACTCCTTTTTTTTATCCTTTAGTCTGCAACTAGAGATGGAATTCTGTTGCTATTTTCTGAGTTTGTCTCCTTACCCCTAGGGACCTAGCTAGGCAACAGGTGAAAATCAACTGTCTTGTAGAAACGCCACTGCTAGAATGAGTGAACTTCAACTGTTTTTAGGCTTTTTGTTTCTCAAAATTAAAACTGCAGGAAAGGACCAAGCAATTCGCCTAGCATGGATCATTTACCTTTAAGGTAATTTACCTGCCCCTTGGCAAGGGGAGAGCAAAACACCTGGATTAATAGTCCTAATGCTGAAATCAAGGACAGATAATTCCCCTAAAAGAAATTAGAGTTGTTATCCTAGGTAAGAAACACAGATGCTGCTCAGCTTAAACAATCTATTTCCACTGTATGACGATGCTAATAATATCTGTCCCATGCAATTATTAGGATTAAAGAGTAAAATTATAAAAGTTAACAGTGCCTGGTAGATTCATGGTAAGGGCTCAATAAATGTTGGGTACTGTTATTAAGATGTTTTCCACATTTGTTTTCAGCTTTTAATGTTTTAATTATTTTTCTAAATAAAATTTAGAAACATTTTCCAGGTTTTTAAAAAAGAAATTTCTTTGGGATTTTTATTGGACTCAAATTTATAAGTTAGGAAGAACTAATATATAATGCTCAGATCTTAAAAACATGAGTGATACGTATTTTGATCAAATTTTTATGGTTCCTAGCAAAATTCTGTAGTTTATTACATGCAGTGTCCTAACAACTTTTAAGTTTATTCCTAGATATTTTATGATTTCAGATTTTTTTTTTAAGTCTCTGTTGCCCAGGCTGGAGTGCAGTGGCGCTATCTCAGCAGACTGCAACCTCTGCCTCCTGGGTTCAAGTGATTCTCATGCCTCAGCTTCTCGAGTAGCTGGGATTACAGGTGCACACCACCATGCCTGGCTAATTTTTGTATTTTTAGTAGAGACAGTGTTTTGCCATGTTGGCCAGGCTGGTTTCGAACTCCTGGCCTCAAGTGATCTACCTGCCTTGACCTCCCAAAGTGCTGGGATTACAGGTGTGAGCCACCGCACCCGGCTCAGTTGTTATGGTGAATGGGATTCCCCATCTTATGCATAAATTATTGCAGAGACCATTTACTTCCCAAGGTAGATTAGGTTTGAAAATAGAAACATAGATCCAACAACTACTCAATGTTTGCTATTTGCTTGTTGAGAATCCTTACAGCCTGGCAATTCCAGAGTTATAGAAATCTGGCCCACATTCAGATATAATCAAATTGTCTTTACAGTGTTGACCTGTAGGTGTCACTGTTGGTCAAAGCAAACGTCTGTTTAGCAGGGAAGTGAGTTGTGTTGACTTTGTATCCAGGAGGTCACCATGGAAAAGTTTTTGCAGTCAACGGACAATGCCCCACATTTATGAGCTGCTTTACTTTCCAGCACCATTAGTAACTTGCCTTTCCTACTGCCTATAATTGCAGGTTTGTATCTTTTAAGTTAAAAATGTGGCTGGACGTAATGGCTTATCCCTGTAATCCCAACATTTGGGGAGGCTGAGGAGGGAGGGTTGCTTGAGCCCAGAAATTTGAGACCAGCCTAGGCAACATAGTGAGACCCTGTCTTAACAAAACAAAACAAAACAAAACATTTTTTAAAAAAATTTTCCATCTATTCTTCTTTCCCTGCAGTGAGCATATGTGTGAGGTTATTCCATTTTGAACAACTCTATGGGTTATTCGTTTTATTTACACTTAAATGATGCTTACTGTGTTCCAGGCACTTTTCAAAGCACTTGGCAAATATAAACCCATGGAATTCTCATAACCCTAGGAAATAGATGTTATTACGATCTTCACTTTATTGATTTGGAAACTGAAGCACAGAGAGGTTGAGTAACTTTCCTCAAGTCACACAGCTGATAAATGATGGGGCTGAGATTTGAATCCAAGTAGCCTGGCCTCAGTTAGTATTCTTATGAATGTGAATAGTGTCCCTGAAATAGCAGAGTTCTTATTTGCTCACCTTCCGTGTCTGATTCTCTTAATTGTTGACTTCTTTTTTTTTTTGCAGTATCTTTTATTGTGACATAATCACTAACTTAAAGAAAAGTTGCAAGTACATAGAACTTTTCCCCCTAAATTATTTGAGAATGTTGTTGATCTGATGCCCTGTTACTCCCAAATGCTTTAGTGTATATTTCCCACAGACAAGGACATTTTCCTGCATAACTACAATACAGCCATCAAAATCAGGAAATTAGGATTGATGTGTGTATTAGTCTGTTCTCACAGTGCTATAAAGAACTACCTGAGACTGGGTAATTTATGAGAAAAGAGGTTTAATTGACTCACAGTTCCACAGGCTGTACACGAAGCATGGCTGGGGAGGCCTCAGGAAACTTAACAATTGTGGCGGAAGGCGAAGGGAAGCAGTCATGGTCTTCACATGGTCGGAGCAGGAGGAAGAGAGTGAGGCGGGAAGAGCTACACACTTTTTTTTTTTTTGAGACGGAGTCTTGCTCTGTCGCCCAGGATGGAGTACAGTGGCGCGATCTCGCGCACCGCAAGCTACGCCTCGCCTCCTGGGTTCACGCCATTGTCCTGCCTCAGCCTCCCTAGTAGCTGGGACTACAGGCGTGTGCCACCATGCCTGGCTAATTTTTTTCTGTTTTTAGTAGAGACGGGGTTTCACCCTGTTAGCCAGGATGGTCTCGATCTCCTGACCTCGTGATCTGCCCGCCTCGGCATCCCAAAGTGCTGGGATTACAGGCGTGAGCCACTGGGCCCGGCTGCGCTACACACTTTTAAACAACCAGGTCTCTTGAGAACTCTTTCACGAGACAGCACTATGGGGATGGTGCTAAACCATTAGAAACCACCCATATGATCTAATCACCTTCCACCAGGCTCCACCTCCAACACTCGGGATCACAATATGTAAGATTCGGGTGGAGACACATAGCCGAATCATATCAACGTGTTACTAATATCTAGTCCTCAGATCCCGTTCAACTTTTGCCCCTTGTATGTTGTCGTATCTCTTTAGTCTCTTTTAGTCTTCTCTTGACTTTCATGCTTTTGAAATTACACGCCACTTATTTCATAGATCATCCCTCAACTTGACGTTTCCTCATAATTTAATTCAGGTTGTGCATCTTAAGCCGTACACTCACAGAAAAACACCGTATCCTCACCTGCATCCTATCAGGCAGTGTGTGATGTGATTTCCGTTTGCCCACACCGATGATATTAACTTTGATTCTTGATTAAGGTGGTGTCTGCCAGTGTTCTCCCTTGTGAAACATCTCTTTTACCCTCTGTAAATTAATAGGTCTTTGTGAGGGGAGATACTTTGAAACTCTGTACCTGTCCTGCTCTCCATCAAACTTTACATTGATTCACTTATTTATATTTGTATGTACTTAAATTTTTCTGTTTTATCCAATGAGTTATAATCCATTTATTACATTACTTATTTTGATGCTCGAAATAAATTTTTGTATCCCTGATTTGGCCAGCAGGAGACTCCCTTCAAGCTGGCTTCACTGTCCTTTCAACACGTTCCTGTCCTTCTCTGAGCACTTCCTTTCTTTTTGGCACAAGATGTTCCAGGCTCAGTTTGTACTTTTCCTGCCCCAGCCCTAGAATCAGCCGTTCCTTCAAGGAGCCCAGGTCTTTTTTGGTAAAGCATCATGTTTATAAGCTAGAGTCTGGTGTAGGGATGCCTGATGTGGGGATGTCACTGCTCCCAGGCCCTTGCAGCTGGCAGACATGTACATCTACATTTATTTACAAATCTGTTTATATGGACAAGTGTGAGTTTACATAAAACTTCTGAATCCTATCCAACACCACAGCGTTCCTTTTTAGTTTTTCCTTTCAGTATCTGCAACTCTTGTCTCTGATGAGAAACCTGCCTCACTACCCTTGATGCATTTTTTTGTAGATCACTCCCTGTGTATATCACTTATCTCCCATCCCATGAGGACGCCCTCCCCACCTCTCTCTGGTTCTGATGGTGCTGGACTTGTCCTTACATGAGTGCCCTCATCACCTAATTCAGGCTCTGACACACATGTACAGCTCCTCTACATGGAGGCACTCTTCTTACCCATCTAATGGCTTCAGGACTGAATTGTTTGGGAAGAGAAGAGGTAGAGAAAGAAGAACTGATCTTTCCTTAAATGCAGAATTTTGAGTCCCAATCAAAATAGTACTTGACTGCCCCATGCGTGCTTGTTCTGGGGCAGGAAGGAGAGATGCCTGGACTTAAGCTGGAAGAGTGGAATAAGCGGGGTGGGCACAGGTCCCGGCGGTAGAGCGCCTGCATTCCAGGCACAGCTCTGTTTCTAAGGGGCCAAATGATCTTAGAGAAGTAATTTGATCTCTTTGTGCCCCAGCTCTTCCAATAATGAATTGGACTAAATCTAAATCAAAGACTGGTGCCCCATGGCCAAAATTGGCCTAAGTGCTTATTTTGTTTGGGAGTCAACTTCCTTTCTTTTTTCTTGCTTTTTTTTTTTTTTTGAGACAGGGTCTCCCACTGTTGCCCAGGCTGGAGTGCAGTGTTGTGGTCATGGCTCACTGCAGCATTGACTGCCTGGGCTCAAGCAATCCTTCCACCTCAACCTCTCAAGTAGCTGGTACCACAGGCGCATGTCACCATGCCTGGCGAATTTTTGTATTTCTTGTAGAGATAGGGTTTTTTAATGTTTTCTAGGCTGGTCTCAAAATCCTGAGCTCAAGCAATCCACCCACCTCAGCCTCCCAACCTGCTGGGAGTGATACAGATAGGAGGCAGGGAGATACTGCGTAGAAGAGGGTGGTTCCCTGGCAAAGGCCCCACCCTCAAGCTTGGAAATCCACGGCCCTAAATGGGAGCAAGCATTCCTGTTTTTGTGCCCAAATGTTGCCTTTTGGCCCACCATGCCTCCTATCCTGTACCCATATAAATCCCAAACCTCGGGCTCCACGAGCAGAAGAGCAGAGGAGCATAAGAGCAGTGCAGCAGAGAAGGTGAGAAGGGAAGGAGCATCTGAATGTAGAGAGGAGTTTGCCTGGGGATGGTCGGAGAGGAGACTGGCTATAGGTCTGCCTAACTCCAGGGGAAGATCATCTTCCCATTCCATCCCCTCGCCAGGTCCCCATCCATCCCGCTGAGAGCTACCTCCATCTGGCAATAAAATCCCCCTCATTTACCATCCTTCAATTTGTCCGTGTGACCTGATTCTTCCTGGGTGCCGGACAAGGACCTGGGTACCAAGAGGGTATTTAGCTAGTTAACACTTAAGCCATCTGCAACGGCAAAGCTAAAAAAGTACTGTAATATGCCCACTGGGGCTTCAGGAGTTACAGGCATCCACCCCTAGATGCTACTGTGGGGTCGGAGCCCAAAAGCACTTGCCCTACCTCCTGCGTGCTCCCCCTCCTCTAAGGGGTTTGAGTGCACATTGGCCGAACAGATGAGCCACATTCGGTCACACATCTCTGAGCGGGGGTCAGGGAACTCTCCCATTTCAGGATTATAGGTGTTAGCCACTGCACCAGGCCAGGAGACAACTTTCAAAAAAATCAAATTTAAGTTTCTTTAGTTGGACACTGTGCACTCCAGTTAGCCTCAGGTGGGTGACAGCTCAGACCATCTTTCCCAACTTTATAAATTTCCCTCTCTGGACTAAGTTACATTTCAAGCCTCTTCTAGCTCAGCATGGCCTCTTCTCCATTTGCTATGCTCTGGCTCAGCAGATTCTTAATCTATGGCACCAGGCCTGTCAAGAGACCTGCATTTGATTCCCAACTTTTAGCCAGGAAACACTGGGAAAGCCACATCTGAGTGGGTTGCTGCTGCTGGCTCGGGTGGCCAGGTTTTATTCCCTTATTTGGCCCTGCCCACATCCTGCTGATTGGTCCATTTTGCAGAGCTCTGATTGGTCCATTTTACAGAGTGCTGATTGGTCCATTTACAATCCTTTAGCTAGACACAGAGCACTGATTGGTGTATTTACAATCCTCTAGCTAGACAGAAAAGTTCTCTAAGTCCCCACTCCACCCAGGAAGTCCAGCTGGCTTCACCTCTCAGTGTTATTGATGGAAGCGCTTAGTGCTCCCTGCTTTCTGTGTGGAGCTGGTCTAGGCCTCGACCATCGTTGGGGCACTCATTTAATTAAGCGAAGCTCAGAGGTCTGGACTGATGGGTCACCCTGATTCAGAGAGTATTTCTTTAGTAAACAGGGTCTAGAGGAAACCGCATAGTCTGGGGGCTAGGCCCCCGTTTGGCAGGTCCAGGGATTGAGCAAGAAGACACTTGCCTGGATGAGCAGAGAAAGAAGATGGGGCTGCGTGTTGAGTCTATAGGCTGGGTCACTGGAGGTATGGTAGGATCTCTAGAGCTGCCTCTAATGACAGCAGAGTCTCTTCAAGAAACTTTTGAAAGGGACGAAATTCTTTTTCTGATTACCTTTCTAGCTTCTCTGGCTGAGCCCCTATGCATTGGATTGACATAGACAGATTAACAAAAGAAAACAATCAGAATTTTATTAGCATGTGCATTGCAATTACATGCGGGAACACTCAGAGATGAATAAACTCAAAGGTTTGGTTGGAACATGGGCTTATAGCATTTTAGCAAAGGACCAATACATTTTTTTTTTCTTTTTTTTGAGACAGAGTTTCACTCTTATTGTCCAGGCTGGAGTGCAATGGCACAATCTCGGCTCACCACAACCTCTGCCTCCCGGGTTCAAGCCATTCTCCTGCTTCAGACTCCTGAGTAGCTGGGATTACAGGTGCGTGCCACCTCACCCGGCTAAGTTTTGTATTGTTGGTAGAGACGGGGTTTCATCATGTTGGCCAGGGTGGTCTTGAACTCCTGACCTCAGGTGATCTGCCTGCCTCGGCCACCCAAAGTGCTGGGATTACAGGTGTGAGCCACCGCACCTGGCCCCAATACATTTTTTAGAGAAGTGACAAGACAAAGGAAAAGGACCTGAGTCTCTAAGGGCAGCAAATTGTGGGAAGACAAATATATGGGAAACGAATGGCAGATAAAGGCCTGTTAGTAAAGTTTGCTTCACAGGTTCCCCTGGTGCCATCTCTAGGCAGATAAGGATCTAAAGTTGTCTCCAGTGATTAACTTTTTTTCTTCCTGATAGAGAGGGGAGGAAGAAAATATTCGTAAATTAATGTCTAAGATGGGAAGTGCAGAGAGCTTTTCTTGTATCTGTTTCTTCTCAATTGCCTTCAGCTCAAAATAATCCTTATGTCAAAGTGTCATATTTTGAGGTGGCATATTCTGCCAGCCTACAGACCCAAGAACCTTGGCTAGAATGGATTGGTCTTGGATTGCAGTGAGTTGAACCACTGTACAGAAGTGTAGAAGAAGGAAAATCTTCTAGTTGAGTTTTAACTTCTGTCTATTTTGAGCTGGTGAACTCAAATTGTTCACTGAATATTTAAATTCTTTGACTTTCACCTGTGAAAATCTCCTGAATGAAATGAGATATTTGATCCTATTTAGTGGGTCACTGAACATGCTTCTAACATGAAAACATTCAGCTTTGAGCTAGGAAGGTGAGCTGTGCTCACAATCTCAAACAGGGTCAGGGAGAGAAGATTTACATGTTCTGTGCCCTGTGCCCTCTCTTGGGGCCTAGAGGACACATTGACTTATCTTTTCTGGGGATAGTATAAAGGAACATCAACTTGCTCCTATTTTGTACTGGAGAAGCTTAGAGAATCAGATACTAGTTTTATACTACATCCCTCAGTATTAAAAGCTTTAATTTAAAAAAGAAAACAGCTGGGCACAGTGGCTCATGCTTGTAATCCCAACACTTTGGGAGGCTGATATGGGAGGATCACTTGAGGTCAGGAGTTGGAGACTAGCTTGGGCAACGTAGCAAGACCCTGAATCTACAAAAAGTAAACAAATTAGCCAGACGTGGTGGTGCGTGCCTGTAGTCGCAGCTACTTGGGAGGCTGAGGTGGGAGGATAACTTGAGCTCAGGAATTCAGGGTTGCAGTGAGCTATGATTGTACCATTGCACTCCAGCCTGGGTGACAGAGTGAGATGCTATCTCTGAAAATAAGTGAATAAATAGATAAAAATAAAAAAGGAAAAAAGTTTATCTTTGGCCAAATGTCAAAAAAGAAAATAAAAGGAGAAAAAAAGAATTAACGATTCATTGAAGATTTTTTTCCTTCCTTGAAGAAACAATTTGTTCCAACCTAAAAAATTATGCAAAATCATTGTAATGTTTCCCTGGTGTTTTAAATCCAGATTTCAGGTGCCCCAAAGAGAGAGATCAAGTGATTTTAACCACCTGAAATGAAAAAAAAAATAAAAAAATAAAAAAAAAAGAGGCCGGGCACAGTGGTTCACGCCTATAATCCCAGCACTTTGAGAGGCCGAGGTGGGTGGATCACCTGAGGTCAGGAGTTCTAGACCAGCTGGCCAACATAGTGAAAACCCGTCTCTACTAAAAATACTAAAACCAAAATTAGCTGGGTGTGGTGGTGCACATCTGTCTGAGGCCCGAGAATCGCTAGAACCTGGGACATGGCAGTGAGCTGAGATCACACACTGCACTCCAGCCTGGGAGACAGAGTGAGACTCCATCTCAAAGAAAAAAAAAAGATAAATAAAAAGCATCAGACAATTTTCTATAGCTTCTAGACCATAGAGCCTGCAGCAATAACTCAATGAGTTTTTATTCTCATGTTTGCCCTGTGCAAGGAGCAGACCAAGAGAAGGGGTTTGCATGCTCTTGACTTTCTCTGCCATCCACCCCAGCTGCCAGGTAAATCACAAATCATGTAGTATTTTCTGTGAACGCAGGTAAGCTTAGCACCCCTGGCCTCATTCCCTTCCTTTTGTTTTTTGACCTCTACATTTAACTGTGACTTTTCTGATGAATACATTGCCTTCTTTCCTCCTCAAGGGATTTCATTTTATTCTTGCTCACCAGAAGCACAGAACCACCCCAGCTGTGGCTAGTTTAGCCTTCCCAGGGCTCTCTCCACTGTGGCCTCCCAGAACTTCTAATCTACACAAGAAGCCTGCCCTACTGTTGACATTTTACAATCTATGTGCCTCTGTGACTAAATGGCTAGAGTTATCACATCCGCTCAGTCCTGCATCTTTATAAAAAAACCTGGGCAATGTGCCATCCTCTCTGTCCACCAACAAGATTTTTCTCTGTGAAACGCTTTCTTTAAAGTCTGTGCACAAAAGCATAATTGTTCCCTCAGAGTTGCTAAAATGACTTGAAGGGCTTGAGTTTTTTAGTAGCTTTCAGAAACAAAAGGAGCTTTCTAACTGGACAAGCTATTCCCTCCAGCAAAGGATCCTTGGCTGAACTTTGTTTACCATATTAAGCAGCATAGCGCAAGCTGCACTGTGGCTTATGGTTAAATAGTTACTACAGAAAATTCACTTCAGGGTTATTTCTGGTTTGTTATAACATGTATTTCATTTTTCTTGTCTGTATCGCTTAATAATAGTAAGGAAGGTTACAGAAAGCTTTTTATGACCATCCTCACCCCAAAGTCAAATTAACTTCTCCCTCTTTTTGTCCCCAACAGATGCAGTGCACCCTGATTTTTTCATGTCTGTTTCACTCACTCAGTGGACGCTCTGTGAGGGCAGGACCTTGTCTAGTTTGTTCACGCTCTCTTGCTTTCCTGTGTTCATTGAGCAAGATGCCTGGCATATAGTGTGAAATTAGTTAACATTTGTGAATAAGCAAATAAATGGATGAATTTGTGGAAGGATTGGCTTCTTTTTATGTGTTTGGTAGAATTTGGTGATGGTAGAGACAGCTATTTCCTACCCCACATCCATTCCCTCTGTTCTAGGGTGGGCATATAGCTGCTTGGAATAAAGTCAGCCTCTTCTGCCTCCTGACTGGAGGTATGGCCAGGTGAAAAAGTAGACAGGGTTCCTGAGGACTTCTAGGCACCGCCAGACCAGCTCCGAATTGCCTACCTGTAGGCTCTTAACCTTCCATTTTGTTCATTTTTTAAAAAAATCACTTGCAGCCAAATCTAGTCATAACAGGTATGTTGGTTTAACATGTGTGTCTGTGAAGACCAGGGAGAGATTGGGATAAAAAAATCTAAATCCAGGGCTGGATACAATGGTCCATGCCTGTAATCACAGCATTTTGGGAGGCCGAGGAGGGAGGATAGCTTGAGCCCAGGAGTTCAAGACCAGCCTGGGTAACATAGTGAGATCCTGTTTCTATGACAAATGAAAAAAAAAAAAAAATTAGCTGGGCATGGTGGTGTGTGCCTGTAGTCCCAGCTACTTGGGAGGTGGAGGCAGGAGGATCGCTTGAGCTCAGGTGGCCTAGGCTGCAGTGAGCCATAGTCACGTCAACTGTACTCCACCCTGAGCGACAGATAGAGACCTTGTCTCAATCAATCAATCAACATAAATAAAAATAAATAAAATGAAAATAAAAATCTAGATCTAGCTAGGATGACCATAGAAAACCATGCCAGTTTAGAGGTGTTTAGAATTAACTAAGCTTATATTCTTTGTTAATTTATTTCATATCTATTCACTTACAAATGTGTGGCATTTCCCCTTTTTATCTTCTTACTCATTGGTTTAGGAATAGTAATAATATTATTAGTACATTAAAATTTTGATATATTTGAATGCATCATGCTAGGCTCAAAATATCTACGTAAGTGCAACTGGCAACAAAGCAGGAAGTTTGATACACCCACCTTGGTATTTTTTTCACTCTCAGACATAAGGGGAAGGCAGCCAATTGTGATTTTTTTTTAAAGTTTTTCTCCTATTATTTTTATGTCACAGAAGCCAATTTCTATTTTATCTTAAAGAATTTTATTATTATTATTTTTAGACGATGTCTCATTCTGTCACCTAGGTTGGAGTGCAGTGGCACAATCTGGGCTCACTGCAACCTCCACCGCCTGGATTCAAGCAATTCTCCTGTCTCAGTCTCCCCAGTAGCTGGGATTACAGGCGCTAGCCACCATGCCCAGCTAATTTTTGTATTTTTAGTAGAGACAGGGTTTCACTATGTTGGCCAGGCTGGTCTTGAACTCCTTACCTCAAGTAATCCGCCTGCCTCAGCCCGGGATTACAGGTGTGAACCATTGCACTCGGCCAAATTTTTATTACCTCACTTAACTTAGCTCATATAAATATAAGCTTCCTTATTTGGAAGGAAAAACATTGGAATGTTCCTTTATTTCTTTAACTGGTGCTTTCCCATATATACTCATTGTCTAAATTGTGCTTTACTTACCGTCTTAGCAATAAAGGAACAAGGAAATTCTATCTTTTTAAAAGGGGTGATAACTGTGGGTGGCTGTGGCAATGTGAGCAGACAGTGGGGAGGTGGTGATCTATGAGCTAAGATAAACAGATTTGTGAACCATGGCTTTATGGGAAAATTCTTTTTCTTCAATTTTAAGTGAGTCATACTTTTTTTTTCTCTTCTTATAGGAATTCTCACGAAGTACAGACAATCATGAAGTTGGGAACTTATCAATCTAGTTGGAGCCATGGGACATTAAAATAATGTTTTCTCCCCAGTGCCCCTGGACCTTGAGCTAGTAGGAAGCAAAAAGCAGAGGTTTCCATTGAGTTGGGCTATTTGGGGAACTTCCATTGACTTGGACAGTGGAGGTTCAGCTATCCATCAGCTATTTGCAGAGTCCAAATTTTTATGCTTCCCACTGAACCCCCAAGTCAAAAAACCATAAATTATGTTGTACCATATCAAATTGTCATTTTAAAAAAGTTTAAAAATAATCAAATATTGGCAGTTTTATTTGGTTCAAGGTATAGATGAGTTTTCAATTTTCATGATTTTTTGGGGAGTTAACTTCTAAAAATAGCAAGCAAGAATATTACCAGTAACAAAATGTCAAATATAGAGCAATAGTTGAAAATTGATATTTTAAAAATAATTTATATATAAGAACACTAAGGCTTGGAGAGTTTAGACTGTTTGCCCACATGCACACAGCTGGGAGCTGGAAGGGTCATAATGAGAACCTGGATCTGGCTGAACCTGAAACCCAGGCTGGAGTGCAGTTGTGTGATCATGGCTCACTCCAGCCTCGACCTCTCAGGTTCAAGTGATTCTCCTGCCTCAGCCTCCAGAGTAGCTGAGACAACTACAGGCCTGTGTCAACACACCCAGCTAATGTGTTTTTATTTTTTGTAGAGATGATATCTCACTATGTTGCCCGGGCTGATCTCAAACTCCTGGGCTCAAGTGAGCCTCCTGCCTTGGCCACCCAAAGGGCTAGGATTATAGGCGTGAGCCACTGTGCCCAGCTTCAGCATGTTGTTAACATTAACAACCATCTTATCTTATCTTCTTATTATGAAACAGGACATTTGAAAAAAACCTAGAAAATACAGGTAAGCAAAAGAAAAGAAATTTGGAGAATAAGCAGATATCAGTTTTTGCCCTCAGTCTAGAGAAGGGGAAAGTCAATAAACAAGTAAATCAGCAAATATATTGACCACAAATTGAGATATTTGAAACAAAATGCCATTAAAAAGAGAAAAGACTTTTAGAATATAGAATAATGGGGTCAGGGAGGTGTGGGGGAATATCCTAACTGAAGGAGGTCAGCAAAGCCCTTTTTGAGGAGGTGACATTTCAGCTGAGATGAGAATGGAAGGATTGATGCAAGGAGCTGAGTGTCCAGGCAAGGGTCAGTCAGGGCAGTGTAAAGGATTAGAATGTACCATCTCAAAATATGCTGCTTTGGCATATTCATTATTTTCAGATGAAGGCAGTTGAGAAACAGCATATGCAGGAAGGGCTCTCTGCCCTCCCCTTTTCTACCTAAAAGCAGAGCATAAATTTCCCATAAGAAAAGTACCCTCCCTGCACCAGGAAGAAGAGTAGAACATTCTTATCATTGGAGATGGAGAGTTGATACTGAGATGAATGTATAAAAACAAATCTTACTAAAATAACTTATATCTTCCATTAGTTTCTTTATATATTTTCTTGTCACTTTTCCACAATTCACTATCCCTAGCCCAAGCCTTTTTTTCCTTTGTCTTGCCACATCTTTACAATTTATTGCCCTTTGTTAAAATGGTATATGAGCCCCTAGGTCTAACGATCCTTTGGATTTTCACTTTTTTCTATGAAGCCTCTCATGTTATATAAAAACATTAATTAATATCAAATAAAATGTGTACGCTTTTCCTCCTGTTAGTCTGTTTTTTGTCAGTTCAAGCTATCATCTCCAGACTCAGAACCTAAGGGGGTAGAGGAAAAGTCTTTCCTCTTCTGCAGCAGGAAGGATGTTGGCATATTTGATATTCTTTCCAGGAAGAGGAAAAAGAGGAGGAAGCCAGTGGGGTTGGCTTGGAGTGAAACAGGCGATGTGGGTGTGTGCAGGATCCCTGCTGTTGTAGGACTTTCTCCTTAGTTCAGCTAACAGCGGGGTTCTTGTCACACAACCATGAGAGATTAGGCTTGCAGACACTTTGAAGGTTTGAGAAAAATGGAATTTATTAGGCAAAAAAGGGAAAAAACAGGAAACAGGGACTCTCAGCAAAGCAGAAGTCCTGCTAGTTGGCTTCCTGCCTCACAGACTGAATCCCAGATTCCACCCTGGAACAGGAAAGGCCAGGCTCCTCCTGCCTGCAAATGGCATGAACTTCCTGAGGCTCCACCCTATCCTCCCAGTGTGCAGGCTGGTTGAAGGGTCTGCCAGGGGGCCCTTTTTACTTGGCTGTCTCACTGCCACACACTTTTGTAGATTTTGGAAGAGAGTTGAAATTCTGTCTTATAAGGAAATTAATTATTTATGTAATTAAAAAAATGGAGGCCAGGCATGATGGCTCATACCTGTAATCCTTTGGGAGGATTACATACTTTGGGAGGCTGAGATGGGAGGATCACTTGAGCTCAGGAGTTCAAGAACAGACTGGGAAACATAGTGAGCCCTTGTCTCTACTATTATTTTAAAGAAAAAAATATTTAAATGGAATAATTCTAGGTACATGGTGATTTGTAACTTTTCTTAATTGCCAATACATGTATATTGGGTACTTAGTCTTTTTGATAGGTCAAGTGTCCTTAGCAGCTGACCCTATTATAAATAAAACTGTTAAACAATAACTGGGTTTTTTTTTTTTTTTTTTTTCAGAGAGTCTCCCTCTGTTGCCTAGGCTGGCGTGCAATGGCACAATCTTGGCTCACTGCAACCTCTGCCTACTGATTTCAAAAAATTCTCCTGCCTCAACCTCCTGAGTAGCTGGGGTTACAGGCATGTGCCACCACACCTGGCTAATTTTTTTTTTTTTTTTTTAATTTTTAGTAGAGGCCGGGTTTCACCATGTTGGCCAAGCTGGTCTCGACTCCTGACCTCAGGTGATCTTCCTGCCTTGGCCTCCCAAACTGCTGGGATTACAGACGTGAGCCACCGCACCTGGTCCAACAATAACTGTTTATTGCTAACTATTCTCTTACTGCCTTTGTAGGACAGAACTAGATTTTCTATTCACTACATGAGGTAAATTGGAAGCAGAAAAACTGCACTTCTCTATATATGCGTCTTTAAAAGCAGTTCCCCTGGGACTGAGTAAAAAAATGCCAGAAATGGGCATTTCTGTGGCAGGAAAAGATTCTTTCTTGTTACCGGCTTGTCTGCTGTTCTTTCTGAAGCCCTGGCAGAAGATAAAATCTAATTTGTACACAATGTTAATGTCATTAATTAAACTATGACACCTTAAAAATCACATTATGTACCTACTCTTATATTCTTCAGAATCTGACATAACTTAGCTCAGTATTTAGCCAGAATGATACTCTGGTTTCTCCAAGCGCTGATGTTGATGTGCCTCTCTGCCCTGCAGCTGGTGGATGAGGGGATCTGGGGAAGATACTTTGTTTCCTGCTTCACTATATGCTCTTTTTGGTCACTATCACTGTTTTCAGTTGGCATTTTCTGAATGACCACAGGGAGTGTAGCACATCCCAGTGCTGAGACATGAGTTGCTTTTAGAGTTTTAACATTGAGAATCACAATATCCAGTCCTGCCAAGTCAAACTTCACAGGCTCAAGTGAAAAATTGTTTTGAGAGTCAAGTACAGCAAGAATGTTTTGGCATATTTTCAGTGGTGCTTGATGACAGGCTTACCCAAGACAGAGCAAACAAACAGAACAAGCCAGAGACCACTTTAGACATGATGGGTAATTTTCCACGGCTTATAGTGGTCTTGGAGAAATTCTTTTCAGATTTGTGTACTGAAAAGCTTCACTCGATTAAGCGTGAGCAAACACCTCCAGAGTCTCACACACCCAATCTGAGGGAAAAGCCACCTCAATCCCCACCCAGCTTGAATTCCCCACTTGATGCACTTCACCGTAAAACCTAAGATCTGGGATGTGACAGCTGGCTCTAGCTGCAGTCCCATGAACCCAGAACATTCTATGATTGTGGTGTGTGTGTGTGTTGTTGTTATCGGTGGTGGTAGTGGCCTTTTTATCCACTGCAAAATTAGGCCAGTCTGAGATTTGGAACTGTTAAACTGGGCAGTTGGTTTTCTGAAATATAAAACAAGGAATCAATGGAATGCAAATAGGCTGGGTGCGGCGGCCTGTAATCCCAGCACTTTGAGAGGCCAGGCGGGTGGATCACCTGGGGTCAGGAGTTTGAGACCAGCCTGGCCAAAATGGTGAAACCTTATCTGTACGAAAAATACAAAAATTAGCTGGTAGTGCATACCTGTAATCCCTGCTACTCCGGAAGCTGAGGCAGGAGAATTGTTTGAACCCGGGAGGCAGAGGTTGCAGTGAGCCAAGATGGCTCCACTGTCCTCCAGCCCTCCAGCCTGAGTGGCAGGGCGAAAAAAAAAAAAAAAAGAATACAAATAGATATTACTTTTAATAGATTTTCTTTAAACATAGTTGTCACATGTAGAGGGAGAAAGACACATGAAATGTATTTTACTTACGCAAGTCTGATGCACAGAGAGATGATGGAAAATCTGCCATATGTGAATCAGGATCTATGGAGGCTGCAAGTAAAAATAGGTGTTCTTGGGTGCAGCATTTGAATGAATGGATGGAAGTCAGGGCTTAGATTTTCTCCACAGAATGGCTTCCAAAAGCATGGGAGATTTTATTTAATTGCACTAACTTCGAAACAATGCTCACTGGCACAAGAGTAAAGTTGGCATTAAAAAAAATTCTTGGGGCCAGACATGGTGGCTCATGCCTGTGATGCCAGCACTTTGGGAGGCTGAGGCGGGTAGATCACCTGAGGTCGGGAGTTTGAGACCAGCCTGACCAACATGGAGAAACCCCGTCTCTACTAAAAATACAGAATTAGCTGGGTGTGGTGGCGCATGCCTGTAATCCCAGCTACTTGGGATGCTGAGGCAGGAGAATTGCTTGATCCTGGGAGGCGGAGGTTGCGGTGAGTCGAGATCACTCCATTGCACTCTAGCCTGGGCAATAAGAGTGAAACTCAGTCTAAAAAAAAAAAAAAAAAATTCCTTGGAGTTTTTACTGGCCTTTGGAATCTTAGGCAGTTTAATACATTTACTCTCAGGAGATTATTAAGCAACTGAAAGTTCGGACCTCTAAAACTGCTTTGTGCGAGGTTCAAATGATAACTGATTTGAAATGGTCCCTGATATCTTTGATTCCAGGGCAATGGGTGCTAGCTGGGCAGGTCCTGGCTTGAGAGAGAATTAGATGAAGGTCACTGTGCTGCTGGGGCTAACAGTGCCTATGCTGTCCTCAAGAGCTGGGGCCAGAGGCAAGTGGTAGAAGGACCTGGTCCAGCCTCTGAGGCCTATTGAAAGGTCCTAGGCAGCCTTGTGCAGAGCTTTTGTTTCTAGGAATTTCAATTTTCAGTTCCCTTCTCTGAAAAGGAAACTTTTTCTGTGAATGTTTATCTTTAGGAAGCAAATTCATGGTATTAGGACATGATTCCCAGCCTAATAAGAAATGCCCCCTAGTATTATTTGCCTGGTTTCTCATTTTCATTTTGGCCTCCCTTGGTTCCAGATGGTGAAAATACATTTCAGGTATTATAAGATTTGAGGGACCTGATGAAATAGTAGAGTTTACTGATGTTGTGCTATTAAAAAGAAACAATAATAACCTCAATTATCCCACATTCTGAGCTCAGAAGTCAGTCTGGGCTGGGTGTGGTGGCTCATGGCTGTAATCCCAGTACTTTAGGAGGCTGGAGTGGGAGGATCACTTGAGGCCAAGAGTTCAAGACCAGCTTGGACAACATAGAGAAACTCCCATCTCTACAAAAAATTGAAAAAAATAAAAAATTAGCCAGGCCTGGTGGCATGCACCTGTAGTCCCCACTACTTGAGAGGCTGAGGTGGGAGGATTTTGCTTGAGCTGAGAAGTTTGAGGGTGCAGTGAGCTAGGATTGAGCCACTGCATTCCTGTCTGGGTGACAGAGAAAGACCCCGTCTCTTTAAATAAATAAATAAATAAATAAATAAATAGAAGTCAGTCTGGATATGTAATTTTTTCAGAGTGCTTTGTAGTTACTAGACTTGGAAATTGATCTAACTTTGGTCATCTGTAAACACATTACAGACTTCCTTTTCTTACACAGTGTATACCAAGTGTAGCACTTTGTTAAGGACACTTCTGTGAACTTCAGTTTCTGAAGGTGCAGAAGATGTGGGTTTAGACAGGACACAGCTTAGCATAGCGGTCAGAAGCAAGGCTTCTGGAACCAAAGCACCAAATCCTGGTTCTGCTATTGACTAGCCCTGACTTTTGATAAGTTACTTTATTTCTTTGTGACTGAGTTCCACCGCCTACAAAATGGGAATGTGTGGTGGTCACTAGGACGTGCTTTGCAAACTTTCAACTACAGGGAGTATAATTGACTACGGGCCCCAGCTGCTGTGCTCTAAATCTATCACTGTGTGGAAGGGCCTGCCTGGCTGCTCCTGGCCAACTGAGTGCATCAAGGATACTAAGGCACACCCAATCCTGGGCCACACAGAGCTCCTTTGATTGCCACTTTGGCTTGTGGACTCTTTGATGGCTTTCCTAACAAAACCTTTATCTTGTTTCCACCGTACCTTCTCTCCCTGTCTCCTCACTGGGATTAGACTTGCATCATGGCCTGAGGGCTCTCCCAGCCTAGCCAGCTCTTTCCCTATTTTCTCTCACTCAGGAATTTCTCCTAAGACAGAGTTGTCAGTTTAGAAACAAACAAGCATCAGGATGTCCAGTGAAATTTGAATTTCAGATAAACAACAAATAATTTTTTATTATAAATATATTTATACTTTCATTTTACTTATTTTCCATCTGGAAAAAACTTCAGACATCTTTATTCTTATCTAGGCATTTGCTTCTTGGAGGACCTAATCTAACAGTGGGTGCTAATAATTGTACCTACCCCACAGGTAGAATTAAATTAGTAAAAGATATAAAGTAATTAGAGCTGGACTTGGCACTTAATAAGTTCTCAACAAATTTTAGTTACTGTCAAAGACACAGGATGTGATCAGTACTGAATGGGCTCTCCTTGGGTTGTTGTGCCTTTCCCCTAGAGAGGAAGGAAAAAAATCTCTGTCTTCTACTCTCCTAGATTTAGTGTCTGGGGTCTTGCAAATTGAACCAAAAAAAGACAGATTAACAGGAGAAAAATATTTATTTAATATGCATAATGGGGCCTCAGAGAAATCAAATGAAAACCCCAAGGAGGTGACCAAAGACTTATATAGCATTTTAACAAAGGATGATAAATTTGTGGAGAAGTAGAAAAGGATTTGGAGCTCCTAGGCACCGTACCTTGTGGGAAGGTAAATATATGGGTAATGAAAGATAAGGGTTATTTCAGCAAGGTTTGTTTATGCAGATTCAAGCCAGTGCATCCCCAGTGATAAGAATTGTTTCCTTTTCCCAGTATGGGAGAGGAGAGAAAAGTGCCTTCACAAAGAGAAATTTATGTCCTGCTTTTCGGCAGATGGGGGAGGGTAGACAGCTTTTTCAGCAGTCTGTTATTTCTCAATTGCCTTCAGCCCAACACAATCCTTTGCCAAAGTGGCATATTTTGGGGTGGCATATTCTGATCCTGATCATTCCCAAAAGTGTCAGTGGGACTGGTTGGCCTCCAGGCCTTGTGCCAGCTTTAGGGCAGCCCCCACATGGAGTGGTCTTGTGTTGGTGCTTGCAGGGTGGGTAGAACTGAGAATGACCCCTCAGGAAAGCAACTCTGTTCTCTTTTCTGCTGTCTGAATGAACGCTGCTGGGCTCCCTGCCTGTCATTGTTTTTCCTCTGCAGGGCAGCAGCTGTTTCTTACCTCTTCTGCTGTTTTTCTCTTATGATCTTGTTTCTCCTTTGCTTTAGTAGCCTTCATACAAAGAATCAGGCTTGGTCATCAGAAAAGCAGAATGCTTTTTTTTTTTTTGGCAAATCTCCAAAAGTTGTGTCTCTAGTTAGTCTTTCTGGCACTTCTCTTTGTAGATGTTTGACTTACTTTTGCCTTACAAGTTCTTTTATCACCAATGATGTTTTCTTCTTTTTCCCTTGACTATCAGGTTATGCAGGAGTCTGGTTGCTTGAGAATCCTGGAGGGTTGAAATCTCGATATTTGAGGTGATGTGAATAGATTGTATAGAAGTGGGTGGACACTAATGGAACAAAGGAGGAATTTCATGGCTACCTGGGAGAATTAAAAATGTTAAAGCTCGGCCAGGCATGGTGGCTCACATCTGTAACCCCAGTACTTTGGGAGGCTGAGGTGAGCAGATCACTTGAGGTCAGGAGTTCAAGACCAGCCTGACCAACATGAAGAAACCCTGTCTCTACTAAAAATACGAAATTAGCCAGGTGTGGTGGTGCTTGCCTGTAATCCTATCTACTTGGCAGGCTGAGGCAGGAGAATCACTTGAACCTGGGAGTGGGGGCGGAGGTTGTGGTGAGCTGAGATCATGCCATTGCATTCCAGCCTGGACAACAAGAGCGAAACTCTGTCTAAAAAAAAAAAAAAAAGTTAAAGCTCAAAACAAAATGCCTTGGGTGTTTCAAATAGATTCTGGAAGTTTGACTCTTATGTGTTAGGACCAGAGGCATATGAGAAATTCAATAGCAGTAATACATTATTGATTTACATTTTCCTAAAATCCAGAAAAACAGTTATTTCAAAATACCATGTGGATATCAATTAATTTTTATCAGTTAACTTTGCAATAAATTTTATTCCCCCTTAATAGCGGCCTTACCTTGTCAGCAAAGAGTCAAACACTGCAAAATATTTGAAAAGATTCATTTTGGGCCAAATATGAGTGACCAATGGCCGGCGACACAATCCCAGGAGACCCTGAGAACATGTGCCCAAGGTGGTTGGGCTACAGCTTGTTTTCTTTGTTTGTTTTTTGAGACAGAGTCTCGCTCTGCCACCCAGGCTGGAGTGAAGTGGCACAATGTAAGCTCACCGCAAACTCCACCTCCCGGGTTCAAACAATTCTCCTGCCTCAGCCTCTCAAGTAGCTGGGATTACAGGCGCTCATCACCATACCTGGCCAATTTTTTTATTTTTAGTAGAGACATCGTTCTGCCATGTTGGCCAGGCTGGTCTCGAACTCCTGACCTCAGGTGATCCGCCTGCCTCAGACTCCCAAAGTGCTGGGATTACAGGCGTGAGCCACCGCACCCGGCCTACAGCTTGGTTTTATACATTTTAGGGAGACATAAGACATCAATCAATATAGGTAGGATGTACATTGGTTCAGTCCAGAGAGGTGGGACAACTTGAAGTGGGGGCTTCTAGGTCATAGGTGGATTTAAAGATTTTTTGATTAAAGACCTGGAATCAATAGAAGGGAGTGTCTGGGTTGAGATAAGGGGCTGTGAAGACCAAGGTTCTTATTATGTAGATGAAGCTTCCAGGTAGCAAGCTTCAGAGAGAATAGATTGTAGCTATTTCTTTTCAGGCTTAAAAAGGTACCAGACTCTTACTTAATTTTGTCCTGGATTAGGAAAAAGACCTAGAAAGGGAAAAGGATTCTCTTCAGAAAGTGGATTTTCTCCACAAGAGACAGCTTTGCAGGACCATTTCAAAATATGTCAAAGAAATATATTTTGGGGTAAAATACTTTGATTTCTTTCAGAGCCTATCTGTCATGTTGATATCTTATTGCTACAAAGACTCTGTTTTGTCAGTGTTAAGGTGTATTTTAATATTAATACTCGTCAGCTGTGCCTGAATTCCAGCGGGAGAAGGGCATAATGAGGCATGTTGGACAACTCACTCACATCATGGCATGAACTATGTTTCGGGTTTACTTTTTATTTTTTATTTTCGAGATGGAGTTTTGCTCTTGTTGCTCAGGCTGGAGTGCAGTGGCACGATCTCAGCTCACTGCAACCTCTGCCTCCTGGGTTCAAGTGATTCTCCTGACTTAGCCTCCCGAGTAGCTGAGATTACAGGTGCCCGCCATCATACCTGGCTAATTTTTGTATTTTTAGTAGAGAGAGGATTTCATCATGTTGGCCAGGCTGGTCTCGAACTCCTGACCTCATGTGATCCACCTGTCTTGTCTTCCCAAAGTGCTGGTATTACAGGCATGAGCCACCACACCCAGCCCAGACTGACTTCTGAGCTCAGAATGTGGGATAATTGAGATTATTATTGTTTCTTTTTAATAGCACTGGGCCCGGGTTTACTTTAGAATGCCCTTGGCAGGTCAGGCTTGGTGGCTCATGCTTGTAATCCCAGCACTTTGGGAGGCTGAGGCGGGTGGATCATGAGGTCAGGAGTTCAAGACCAGCCTGGCCAAGATGGTGAAACCCCGTCTCTACTAAAAATACAAAATTTAGCCCAGTGTGGTGGCAGGCGCCTGTAATCCCAGCTACTCGGGAGGCTGACGCAGAGAATTGCTTGAACCTGGGAGGTAGAGGTTGCAGTAAGCCGAGATTGCACCACTGCACTCCAGCTTGGGCGGCAGAGCGAGACTCCATCTCAAAAAAAAAAAAAAAAAAAATAGAGAATGCCCTCAGCTGAGAGGAGGGGCCCATTCAGTTGGATGGGGGTCTCAGAATTTTATTTTTGTTTTACAACATGTTGATTAAAGTTCTTCATACTGATGCAAGTTATTAGTGGCAAAATTGTAATCACAAATGCTGGTCTTACAACTAATTTCAATTTTAGGTGTCATTAAAAGTCATAGAATCACAGAATAAAAACTGATTTTGAAAGGCTGTTGAGTCCAAAGCTTTGCCCTTAAGCAAAGGCAAGTCATTCCAAACAAGATAAAAATCAATCTTATTTCAAAGTTCCCAGAGCAGGCTTTGCATAACCTAAGGCAAAATTTAAATTCTTGAGCTATGATATACTTAACAAAAAAAGCAAACTGAGTTATTTAAAGAAGTATTGTGCCAGTGATGTCTATGTAATAGCTTGTTTGTGATGTTTGCTGGTTAATGGAATTATAACATGTAATCTACAATTATTTTAATTTTGGGAGTCTTTGGAATTAATATTTTCTTCTACTAGTTATAAGGTTCCTCAAAGGACTACACTGTATTTAGGACATTCATGAGGTAAATAGTAGGAAGGTGCTGGGATTTTGAATCAGAACACCTGGATTTAAGTGTGTTCCCCTACAATTTAGTCCCTTGGGAAAGTCATTTAGCTTTTTGGAATTTATCTTCTTCATCTGTAAAATGTTAATACAAATTTGTGTCTGGACTTTTTTTTTTGACCAGAATTTTTTGTGCCTTGGAAGTGGGGTTGTATAAACAAGGCTTTGTAACAAGTTCTTGTTACCATTTGTATGAATAACGTAATGTTCATATAATTTGTCAATCATTAGAAGAAACTGCGTGTTTGTTGTTAATTCCATTCAATTATGAGGTGCTCATCTCCAACACAAGTGATCCTTAACCAAGTAAGAAATCCCTCTAAAGAAGGAATGTGTATGTGTATAATATTCCTTGTAAGTGAAGTTCTGTCTCTCTTCCAGTGATGCTACCAGCAGCAGCTGCCCTGGGCACATAACAACACTGTTACTGCATCACTGTGCTCTACTGTGCTCATTATCTCATTCAATTATCCCAACAAGCCCGCAGAATTTTGCGTCATTATTCTCATTGCAGGTGATGTGACTAATGCTTAAAAACTTAGGAAACTTTGTCAAACCTCACCATTAGTAAGTCACAGAAAAAAGAAATTGAATCCAGAGACTTGGGCTCCAGAATCCATGCTCTCAAACTTGAAAAATTTGCCTTCCAGCTTACAAAATTGACTGGGTTTGGGAGCATCGTCTTCACTGGTATATTTCTTCTTTCAGGACTCCTGGAAATACCAAGAATATCAAGGTTCTTTGGCTTTGCCAGATCTCACCTAAGAATACAAAATTCTTTTTTATTTCTTATGTTTTTGGAAATTTTCATGAAATATATGAGTCAAAATGCAAAAGTCTTGTTGTTCTAAAAGGTGAATGGCACAAATGGTTCACATTTCCATGAACTCAGTATTGTAAAAAAGTAGAAACTGTTCCTCTATTCTCTTAAATTTAGTGGCTGGGGCCTGTGAGTTAAACTGACAAAAGACAGATTAGCAGGAGAAAATGTATATCAATTTTACTGATGTTAATTTTATGTGCACAGAGGGCCTTATAGAAAAAAGTAAAAAGCTAAAATAAGTGGTTAGATGTGGGGGCTTATGTATACCTATCTTAGTAGAGGAAAGGAAAGGGGAGAAAGGGCACTTGGGGAAAAGCAAATGACTTTTTGGAAAGATAAGTGGGCTCTTGGGAGAATAGATGGGAGATACAATAGTCTTGTGAAAATGTCCCAATCCTCTAATCATGCCTCTGTCTGGACTTCTTATCTCAGAAAAGATTAAAATTGCTCCCAGGGGAGAAGATTTGAGATTGAGTTCTTTTGAGATGCTTTTAGGGAGATCAGGGATTTCAGCAGCTCAAATGCTTTTAGCTCAAAATAGTTTTTATGCCAAAGTAGTATATTTTGGGATGGTATATCATGATACCTAAGATATGAAATATATGTATAGGTTTTGTCCATGGTACCTGGCTCCCAGCACCCATAATCCTTGTAATTTCTTAAATGATTAGAGAAATAGGAGTATCTTTAATTAAAATATTTAGACTTTTGTTCTTGGTTCTTGAAACAGCTCCAGAACACCTCCAGAGTGATAAAGGTCAACGATGTTGTAGTGAATGCTTATAATTCTATGTTGCCTCCGTATTCATTTTGAATGCAGTTTGGCTTTCTTGTGCCCGAGAAAGGGCTCAGTCACCTGTGATGCAGTTTCCAGTTCTATATCATGTCCAAATGCCTCAAGCTGGTGGTCAGATATAAGAACATAGAGGCATCTCTCCTGCCTAGCAGACTGGGCTCCCCATGATCCCTCCTCTTCCTTTAAAGGGACCATTCAGACATTTGTCTGTCAAGTTAAAGTGACCCACACCCTATTCCCTTATATACGTTGCTGGTTGCCACCGCTTTGTTTTCTCTTCTCTCTTCCTGTCTGTGCTCCCTAAGGCTTTCTTCCGTGTGGCCTCCAGGAGTGCCATGTTCCTTCCTGGGTCTGTAAGCACTAAAATCTCTTAGACTTTCACATTGTGATTATGTAATTGAAGCCCACAATCCAACCCTTGTAGGCCATCCATACAGGTGGATTCCTTCCTGTTGCTTTTTGGTCAGGGTTGGGGACGGTAACTAACAGCTAAGTTGACGGAGAAACTCAAAGACTTTCGTTGAAAATGTCAGAGATGTCTGAACAAGAGCAACTCCACCTTGAATAGGGGCTGGGTAAAATAAGGGTGAGACCTGCTGGGCTGCATCCCCAGGAAGTTAGGCATTCTTAGTCACAAGGTGAGATAGGAGGTCGGCCCAAGTACAGGTCACAAACACCTTGCTGATAAAACAGGTTGCGATAAAGAGGCTGGCCAAAACCCACCAAAACCAAGATGATGAGGAAAGTGACCTTTGGTCATCCTCACTGCTCATTATATGCTAAAAATAATGCATTAGCGTGCTAAAAGACACTCCCACCAGTGCCATGACGTTTTACAAATGCCATGGCAATGACAGGAAGTTACCCTATATGGTCTACAAGGGGAGGAACTCTCAATTCCAGGAATTGCCCACCCCTTTCCCTGAAAACTCATGAATAATCCAACCCTTGTTTAGCATATAATCAAGAAATAAGTATATGTATACTTAGGCAGCCCATTTCAATGCTCTGCCTATGGAGTAGCCATTCTTTTATTCCTTTACTTTCTTAATAAACTTGCTTTCACTTTATGGACTTGCCCTGAATTCTTTCTTGTGTGATGTCCAAGAACCCTCTCTTGGGGTCAGGATCAGGACCCCTTTCTGGTAACAAAAACAGACATGTTATTCATAACAAGGCTGTTTTGGAAAAAACTCCAACAGTGTTTTCTTCCCCTCTCTCTCACACAACATCAACACAAAAGACTTCTGTGACCCTAAAAATATGTGGGGATTTCTCTGCACCAGTGAGTAAACAATCAATTCGGCATCGGACACCAGCTGGGTGTCCTTCAATTCAATTCCAACACTGTCTATTCGGAGATAGCTTCAGACTGTTTTCCCCTCAGACACCAGTCCCAAGTCTGAGCCTCTGGAACTTCCGACCAACTGGCTTCAAATTGGAGTTCCCTAGGCCTTTCTTTGTGTTCGATTAACTTGCTGGAGTGGCTCGCAGAACTCAGGGAAACACTTATGCTTACTGGTTTATTATAAAGAATATGACAAAGTATACGATGAAGAGATTCACAGGGCGAGGTATGGGGGAGGGGGTGTGGAGTATTCGTGACCTCCCTGGGTGTTCCCCTCCCCCCATCCAGGAGCGTCCATGTGTTCAGCTATCCAGAAGCTCTCTGAACCCTGTCCTCTCGGGTTTTTATGGAGGCTTCATTACATAAGCATGATTGGTTAAAACATCGGCCATTAGTGACAAGCATGGCCTTCAACTCCTCTCTTCTCCCTGGAGGTTGGGGATGGGGTTGAAAGTCTCAACCCTCTAATTATGCCTTTGTCTTTCCACTGACCAGCCCCATCCTGAAGCTGTCAGTCAACAGTAGCATACAAAAAGACAGCACTTTGGAGATTCCAAAGATTTTAGGAGTTATAGGCCAGGAAAAAGGGATGAAGACCAAATGTATATTTCATAATATCACAAAGCTCCTTTCAACTACATCTGAGTTTATGTTAATAAGGTGATTTGGGAAAGTTCCTAACCACAGGATGGGAGCTGGTTGCCAGAGGAACCAAAAGTGTGATTGGAGGGTTCCAACTCACAGCCCCAACCCTTAGAAAGGGAGAGGGGCTGAAGGTTAGGAGATCACCAATGGCCAATGATTGAATCAGTCATACCTACATAATGAAGCCTGCATGAAAATCTGGAAGGACCAGGTTTGAGGAGCTTCCAGGTTGGTGAACAAAAATATATCCACTTGCTGGGAGGGTGGCATACCCCAACTCATGGGGACAGAAGCTCTGGCCCTTGGGACACTTCCAGACCTCATCCTATGTATCTCTTCATCAGGCTGTTCAATATGCTTTGTAATGAATGGGTAAATGTACGCAAAGTGTTTTCCTGAGTTCTGTGAGCTGCTCTAACAAAGTAATCAAACCTGATGAGGGAAGCATGGAAACCCTGATTTATAGCTGGTCAGTCAGAATCACAGGTCACAACCTGGGATTTGTAATTGGCATCTGAAGTGGGGGGCAGTCTTGTGGAACCGAGGCCTCAACTTGTGGGATCTAATGCTATCTCCAGGTAGACAAGAGTTGGAATTGAATTGAATTGAATAAGAGGACATCAAGCTGGTGTCTGCTGGAGACTGATATCAGAAGTGTTGTGTTGAGTAACTGTGAGAGTAGGACAATACAGCTTGGTTTTTACACTTTGCTTTTTTCCTATATATCTCTACCAATCCCCTTCAGCAGATTTGAGAACTACGTACAAGTTACCTAGTAAGTGTGATATTTAGTTACTATCATTTGATGCAGTCTATGAAAACAATCTTACTCCCTTTGCAGCTGGTAAGCAAATTCCTTGCAGGGACGGCTACCTCTTTTGGGGAGGCTATGCATGGACAAGCCCCATCAGGGATGAAGGTGGCTTCCAAGGTAGGGGGTGCTGACTGGCTGGAGGGGCTGCTACCTGTGGTGCATGCTCAGGAAAGCTCAAATGGTGTGGGTAAGGACCTTGGCAAAGGGCAGACTCTGAGAGATCAGGGTGAGGAGGAGGAAGAGCAATGTGATAGGTGTGATAGCCCAAGGCTAGGTGAAGCATGGTGAGTGATCTCCCCAGAACCCCTCATAACACTAGTTAATTTATACATTCAGGAACCTGCACCACATCTTTTGAAAACTGATGAAGATTGTGGTATACAGGTGACCAGCACCTACAGACACAGAAGTGGCAACATGGCCACCAGGAGGATGTAAAAAGTGGGCATGGTAAATGCTTTCTTTTTCTTTTTTTTTTTTTTTTTGAGAAAGGGTCTCACTCTGTCACCCAGCTTGGAGTACAGTGGTACGATCTGGGCTCGCTGCAACCTCCAACACCCTGGTTCAAGAAATTCTCCTGCCTCAGCCTCCCAAGCAGCTGGGATTACAGACATGCACCACCACGCCCAGCTAATTTTTGTATTTTTAGTAGAGACAGGTTTTCACCATATTGGCCAGGCTGGTCTTGAACTCCTGGCCTCAAGTGATCTGCTTGCTTTGGCCTCCCAAAGTGCTGAGATAACAGGTGTGAACCACTGTGTCCAGCTGATGCTTTCTTGTTGAGCAAAAACTAAATACTAAAATATATAAAATATATAGATATATACATATATGTGTACACACACCCACACACACACACACACACTAGGCCACATAGAATTCCTCAATAAATTCCAAAAGGAACAATATAATTATATCATCTAGACTATGTTCTCTGACCATAATTGTCAATAAAATTAGAAATCAATAACAGAAAACAGTCATTATGTATGGAGTACATAGGTCCCTCAAAAAATTAAAAATAGACCTACCATATTATCTATGAATCCCACTTCTGGGTATATATTCAAAAGAAATAAAATCAATATGTTAAAGAGACATATGTGCCCTCAGGCTTATTACAGCACTATTCATAATGGCCAAGATATGGGACCAACCTGTGTCCATCAACGGATGAATAGATAAAGAAAATGTGGTACCTATACATAATGAAGTATTATTCAGCCTTCAAAAATAAGGAAATTCTGTCATTTGGAACAACATGAATGAACTTGGAGGATTTTATGTTAAATGAAATAAGCCAGACACAGAAAGATAAATACCACATTATCTCACTTATATATGCAGCCAAAAAAAAGTCAAACTCATAGAAATAGAATAGAATGGTGGTGACCAGATACTGGGGATAGTGGGGACTGGGGAGATGATATGATTTGGCTGTTCATCTCCACCCAAATTTCATATTGAATTGTAATCCCTAGTGTTGGAAGAGGGGCCTGGTGGGAGGTGATTAAATCATGGGGTTGGACATCCCCCTTGCTGTTCTCATGATACTGAGTGAGTTCTCCTGAGATCTGGTTGTTTAAAAGTGTGTAGCACTCACTCTTTCTCTCTTCCTCTCTTGCTCCACCATGTGAAGATGTGCCTGCTTCCCCTTCACCCTTCTAACATGATTGTAGGTTTCCTGAGACTTCCTCAGCCATGCTTCCTGTACAGCCTGTGGAAGTGTGAGTCAATTAAACCTCCTTTCTCAAAATTACGCAGTCTCAGGTAGTTCCTTATAGCAATGTGAGAATGGACTAATATAGGAGATGTTGGCCAAAGGGCACAAAATTTCAATTACATAAGAGGAGTAAATCCAAGAGATTTATTGTACATCATGGTGACTATAGTTAATAACAATATATTTTATATTTGAAAATCACTAAGAGTAGATTTGAAGTGTTCTCACAAAGAAACAAGTCAGTGAGGTGACGCATCTGTTAATTTGCTTGATTTAGCTGTTCCACAATGTATACATATTTCAAAACATAATGTTGTATACCCTAAATATATATAATTTGTAGTTGTCAATTAAAAAATAAAGAATGAAGGAAATCAATAACAGAAGAATAGCTTAAACATCTTATATGTTGGAAATCAAATAATGTTACTAAAGAAATTTTGGGCAGAGTGCAGTGGCTCACGCCTATAATCCCAGCACTTTGGGAGACTGAGGTGAGTGGATCATTTGAGACCAGGAGTTTGAGACCAGCCTGGATTACATGGAGAAACCTCATCCCTACAAAAAACAAAAAAGCCGCAAAACATAAAAATTAGCCAGGTGTGTTGGTGCATACCTGCAGTCTCAGCTACTTGGGAGGCTGAGGTGGAGGATCCATTGAGTTTGGGAGGTTGAGGCTGCGGTGAGCCATGATTGCACCACCGCACTCCAGCCTGGGCAACAGAATGAGACTCGGTCTCAAAACAACAACAACAAAAGAAGTCTTGGAGTTAAAAAGAAGTCATAAAAAATTTTAAAATATTTTGAACTGAATTAGAGGTGAGGCAGTCCCAGATGTGGATCCTAATGGACTGAAGTCAGGTTGACCTAAATCTCTGAGATACAGAAAGTCCACAGCTGTCAGGAGTGTCTGTGCACTAGAATTAGTGGGTTGCTAGATAATCCTGAGGCTACGTTCTCAGAATTTTACTGCCAATAATGTTGCAAAGTTCTTATTGAGCAAGTGCGTATCTAGATGCTTAGAATTCCCACACTTTTCTTGAAGGATGTGTTGTTTGTGAATTATCGCTTGGGTGACCATATGTACTAGATTGCCTGGGACAGTTCCGGTTCACATTGGCTGTCCTGACAAAATTATTAAGGGCACCACCTTTTACTTTCAGAAGTGTCCTGGTATGAGTGATACATTATGTCATCACCCTAATTATCAGTTTTAACTTAAGTTGGCCATGATCTTAAAGGGTTGATATTTTTGCGTTAAATAATCTATTTGTAAATTATCATCACAGTATTCTTTTGGTCATTGTTTTGTTCTTGTATAATTACTGCAGTACTACCATTTTGATTGATTTGTTTCTCTCCTCTAATTCTTTGTTATGATGCTTTTTTGTCCCACGGGAAAGTTAGAATGGATGAGATGGGCAAGCTGTGGGGAACATTGTGTCCCCAAGTGGAGCACATTCAAAAGACTGTGAGTCACATTTCTTTGAGGTCTGCTTCCTGCTGTGAAGCTGACTTCCTGTTTCAGTACATTCTCATTTCTGATCCAGAAGTAAACACATTTCAGGACACTTAACATTTAAATTCTATCAAGAAATGTATTTTCTTTGATGTGGATGCAGCCAATTTAAATTTCATCACAGGTGCAGAAGAACCAGAAGCAATAGAAAGAGGAGCGAATAGATCATCATCTAGTGCCTGTGAGCTGGATTTGGGTCACCTGGGTGCCTCCCTGCTTTGAGAGCCAACAGTGTGGTGGTTTCAAGGACCTCTGCTTCTGGTTTGGGACCACAAATATTTCCTAATCTGTAGAAATGCTCTCAGTTTATGATCTGCTTTAGACACGCACTACTAAGTTTGTATCAAAGGACACTCTGGTTTGAAATGTGCTCTGGTATCCATCAATGAACATTTTTCTTCATGCTCTGTAGCAATGATGGTTTAAAACTGTTCTTGCCGTTAATAAATCTGGAATAGGGGCCAGGTGCGGTGACTCACGCCTGTAATCCCAGCATTTTGGGAGGCCAAGGCAGGCAGATTACTTGAGGTCAGGAGTTTCAGACCAGCCTGGTCAACATGGTGAAACCCTGTCTCTGCTAAAAATACAAAAATAAGCTTGGTGTGGTGGCAGGCGCCTGTAATCCCAGCTACTCAGGAGGCTAAGGCAGGAGAATTGCTTGAACCCGGGAGGCGGACGTTGCAGTGAGTCGAGAACGCACACCCGCACTCCAGCCTGGGCGGCAGAGCAAGACTCCATCTCAAAACATAAGTAAGTAAGTAAATAAATTTATCTGGAATAGGCATAACCAGCATATTTTGCAGCCATAAAGACAGTCCTAGGTTATGTCCCCAGGGCCAAAAAGAAATCTGGTGTGGCATAAAGCAATTCAAAACGAGCAGAAAATAATGTGAGTTGCTTCTTCCTATTTCCTTTTCTGCTTGGGTCTCACAAAATTCACAGCATGTCTGCTGTATGGCTTTTTGTTCTTTAAGGTTCCTGCAGGGGAAAGGACAACCTATGGGCAAGCTGTGTGGAGGCCAGGCTCGGTGGCTCATGCCTGTAATCCCAGCACTTTGGGAGGCCGAGGCAGGCAGATCACATGAGACTAGGAGTTCTAGACCAGCCTGGCCAACATGATGAAACTCCATCTCTACTAAAAATACAAAAATTAGCCAGGCATGGTGGTGCATGTCTGTCGTCTCAGCTACTCGGGAGGCTGAGGCAGGGGAATCGCTTAAACCCAGGAGGTGGAGGTTGCAGTGAGCCGAGATCGCGCACTGCACTCCAGCCTGGGAGACAGAGCAAAACTCCATCTCAAAAAATAAAAAAATTTAAAAAGATGGATGGAACTTGTATGACGTTTTAGGGTATGTATGTTGATACACTACTTTGCTAGAGGGTAGACTTATAGCAGTCTGGAATATTTAGAAACATGGTTAGAAACTGGCGGTTACTGGAAAAGATCTTTGAACACTGGAAATTAGTGCTATGAAGCACAGTACCAAAAAGCCACCAACTCTCCTCCTAGGAAAGACCCTTTGATCATTTTCTTATAACACCTTGATATGGCTTGGATGTGTGTCCCCTCCAAATCTCATGTTGAAGTGTGATCCCAGGTGCTGGAGGTGGGGCCTCGTGGGAGGTGTTTGGTCATGGAGGTGGATCCTCATGAATGGCTTGGTGCTATCCTCTTGGTAATGAGTGAGTTCTCACTCTGGGTTCATGTGAGATATGGTTGTTTAAAAGTGTGTGGCACCTCCCCCACCTCCTCTTGCTCCCTGTCTTGCCATGCACTGCTTCCCCCTTCGCCTTCAGTCATGATTGTAAGCTCCCTGAGGCCCTCACCAGAAGCAGACGCTGGCATCACACTTCCTGTACAGCCTGCAGAACTGTGAATCCATTAAACCTCTTTTCTTTATAAATTACCCAGTCTCAGGTATTCATTTATAACAACACAAAAAATGGACTAATACAAACCTAGACTCGAATTTTGCTCATAATAAGGTTCTGTTACACTTTTAAAGGGCCTGACAGTTTATAACCAGGGACTAGTGAACCAGTTTCAATTCAACCATTTTACTTTCTTCTGATGTACACTCTCCTAAGTGGGTGGCACTACAATCCCAAACCTACCACTAGAGATTTTAATTCAGGAAATCTGATGGAGGGGTGGGTCTAAGGGTCAGTTTCAACAAACATCCACCTCCCTCGGATTCTGTGGTGGGTGTTCCTAGGACCACACCGTTGTGGCAGGAAGGCCACGTTCTATGAGACAGCTGGGGAAGCACAGGGTACCGACTGGAAGAGCCCAAGCTGGGATCCTCCTCAGTCTGAGTGCACGGTTTCGGATTTGTGAGATTCAGAGTGAGGGGCAGAGGTGTTGCAGCAGGTCTGTGTTTTTTCCACGGCCAGAGCAAGTCAGGTGAGCAGTGCACCTGTCACAGCTGGCAAGGCAGGTGCCATACCTGGGAAAATGAGCACTTATACCTTCAAGTGTTTCAACCTTGGGAAAGGTTGTATGATGGCTGCTTAAATTAGGATGTGTTTGGATTATTACAGTGTCCAGTTATTGCTGGGTGCTGTATATTCATTATTGGTGCCAAATACCAAGAAATAAATAATATTCTCAAACATGAAATGAAAATGTTTATGTGATTCTACATATTTAATACAAACCAAATTCATGGGAGGAAAAAACTAAGTCCCATGCTTTTTCATTTCCTCAAACCAGTCTAAATAGCATGGGTATGTAGGAGGATAAACATCCACGTGACACGCTTCCAGGTTGAAAGGAAGCAGAATGGCCTAAAGTCAGTCCCCATTGTTCTATCGTGGCTGCTTGGCCTGTGGAAAATTACTTAATCTTGCTGTCTCAGGTATTGTTTGTGAAGTTGGAAGCAGGGGATGGGAGTGACATATTTTGTCCTTTATAAACAGCATGGGCTAATTTATTAAAATTTACCCAAATGACAGGATGTCTTTCAAATGTACAAAGCATGAAGGTATTGGAACAAAAGGCTAGAAAAATATTGATTTAGAAATGGCCGAACTGCCTATGTTTCCAGGAAGACCATGTGCCGGTTCCACACATTCACTTGAGTAGCAGGTGTGGTCATGTGGAAATATCTACCAGGAGGAGAACCGAGGAGAAAGCTGATACTTTTCACAGAAATCTACCTAAGCCATTGTGCCTACATGTATTGGAGAAAATGCGGTTCCAGCTCCCTACGTGCCATCAGCAGAATATGGTTTTATGCTTTGTTTTATGGTTGTCCTCATTTCATATTCATCACTACTTCCTCAGACAAAATGTAGCAAACTTTAATCTTTATTAAGGTTTCATATAAAAATGGAGGCCAGGTACAGTGGCTCACGCCTGTAATCCCAATACTTTGGGAGGCTGAGGCAGGAGGACTGCTTGAGCCCAGGAGTTCAAGAATAGCCTGGGCAAAATAGTTAGATCCTGTCTCTACCAAACAAAAAGAAAAACAAAACCAAAACCCAAAATTTGCTGGGCATGGTAGCATGGACTTGTAGTCCCAGCTATTCAGGAGACTGAGGTGGGAGGATCTCTTGGGCCTGGGAGGGAGAGTCTGCAGTGAGCGAAGATTGAGCCACTGCACACCAGCCTGGCTGACAGAGTGAGAATCTGTCTCAAATAAATAAATAAAAAATAAAAAAATAATGGGGCCGGGCATTGTGGCTCACGCCTGTGATCCCAGCATTTTGGGTGCCAAGGCAGGCAGATTACCTGAGATCAGCAGTTCAAGACCAGCCTGGCCAACATGGTGAAACTCCATCTCTACTAAAAATACAAAATTAGCCAGGCATAGTGGTGCACGCCTGTAGTCCCAGCTACTTGGGAGGCTGAGGCAGGGGAATCGCTTGAACCCGGGAGGCGGAGGTTGCAGTGAGCAGAGATCGTGCCATTGCACTCCAGCCTGGGCAACAAGAGTGAAACTCCATCTTAAAAAAAAAAAAAAAAAAAAAGGAAGATTCTAGTTCTGAGCGAACCCAACCAGTTTCTTTCCTTCCCTGGCTACATCATGGGAGAACATATTTCCAACATCCTTTTTTTTGAGACTGCAACTTGATGTAGAGTTTGAATTCCCACCTAATTTAATACTTTGCCCCTCAAAAGGAGAAATGACCCAATTGTTCAAGGCTTTATAGTTACTCCAAATGATCATCAAATTCATGTCATTTTGGAGACCGCTTTCATGTCATTTTCCTTTGAAATTAAGATTATTCTAGACGTTGAAAATCCAAGGAAAAAGATAAGTAACCTAAGGGAGCTGAAGCCCCTCCAAACATCCATATATTCATTTTTTTATAAACTTTAATTCAAAAATCTGTTTGGGCAGTAGGATCAATGCAGTCACAAGCCTATGAGACAGAACTGCCTTGGGCTTAATTTGTTGCAGTGTTGGAGAAAATAATGTTAGGGGAAAGCATCAATATCTTATACTACACACTGATTATACAAAAGGGTATAAAATACAATTGATAGTATCTTTTAAGGTTTCCCAGGAGTTGAAAAACAATGACAGCAAAAGGATATGTAGGCCGACCCAAAGCTTGTTCACTTCTTTTACCAAGACTGCCAAAAGCATTCTGTTCCCTGGGGAGTCGTTTGAGCCAGGATGGAGACCGATTTATTGGGTTTGGCACACTAGGTCACTGGTGGACCAGGAGAGGCAGGTGGGAAGGTAAGAATCACCTTGTGTTTCATTGCTGAGTGAATCCCTTTTCCTCCCTGTTATTTAATTTTCTTTTCTAGGGTGACTTTAGGATTTATATAACATTTTATTTGGTTCAGCAGCCACTTGGCTTTGATTGTGCAATCAGTACTCTGCCGTCAATTTTCTCCTGTCAGTAAACTACTTCTCTGGAACAACTGCCTGGCAAACAAATTGGGTCACAATATGCTTGTCTGTAAAGCTGACAGCACATCACATCCTCCACGCAACGTTACCCAGATCAACTGTGTCAGAGTCCCAGCATTATCACGTGACTGTTGTTCTTGTCAGTTTAGCAAGAAATGACTTAATTTTCTATAGATGAGCTTAACCCTTGAATGGGAATTTGCCAGTCTTAAACATGAAAGAATGTGCAGTGGAGGAAATGCAGATTTCTCATTCACCACTGTGCTCTCCTGAAGTAGTCAGCATAACCATTTAACACCAAGCAATCCGGGAAATATTTTCACACCCTGCAGACTGCTGACTGGCTCTGATGACTTTCTAACTGAGCAATCACTAAATAAATAACTTTTAAAGTCCAATGTTGACAGGCAGACTGTGAATATCTTAAATTTTTTTTGGAAATGTGGCTATGAGAGATAGAGTCTTTGCTTTTTCTTCTATCTAAAATAACTCAATCAAATGTTAATTTTCTGGTGTTTTTTTTTTTTTTTTTTTTTTTTTTTTTTTTTTTTAGACAGAGTCTCACTCTGTCACCCAGGCTGGAGTGCAATGGTGATCTTGGCTCACTGCAAACTCTGCCTCCCAGGTTCAAGCGATCCTCCCATCTCAGTCTCCCTAGTAGCTGAACTATAGGTCTGTGCCACCACATGTGCTAGTTTTTGTATTTTTAGTAGAGACAGGGTTTCACCACGTTTGCCAGGCTGGTCTCGAACCCCTGACCTTAGGTGATCTGCCCGCCTCGGCCTCCCAAAGTGCTGGGATTATAGGCATGAGCCATTGCACCTGGCTTTTTTTTTTTTGAGACAGGGTCTCACTCTGTTGCCCAGGCTGGAGTGTAGTGGCATGATCATGGCTCACTGCAGCCTCAACCTCCTTGGCTCAAGCAATCTTCCCACCTCAGCCTCCTGAGTAGCTGGGACTACAGGCGTGTGTCACCATGCCTGGCTAATATTTTTTTTTTGTAGAGATGGGTTTTTTCTTTGTCCAGGCTGACCTCTAACTCCTGGGCTCAAGTGATTCTCCTGCCTTGGCCTCTCAAAGTGCTGGGATTACAGGTGTGAGTCACTGGGCGCAGCCCAAATATTAATCTTTAAATAGAGAATAAATATGATTATTACCAAGTTTTGTTCTGGATTCACCCATAGAGACTTCCCCTAAGGAAGGCTGACTCGACTGAGTGCCTAACGTGGCAACAGCAGGCATTGTCACTGAGCCCAGATTTGGTGCCACTTCCCTGCAAATCAACAAGCCATGTGGTGGCAAGGTGATTACACTGGACCTTTCCCTACTGGGGAAATAAATTTGTCTTATTTGGGATAGACCTATGTTCTTGGTATTGATCTGCTTTCCTTGACTGTAATGTTTCTACTTTACTCGCTATCAATAGTGACTTCATATTCCACACCATATTGCTTCTAATCAAGAAAGTCATTTCACAGCAAAAGAAGTGTAGCAGTGGGCTTGTGCCTACTTGAATCCACTGTTTTTACCACATTCTCCATTACCCAGAAGCTGCTGACTTAGGGCAGTGGCATGACCTCCTGAAGACTCTGTTAGGCCATCAGGGGATGCACCCCAGACGCATGGAATTCTATCTTAGAGGATGGAGTAAGTGCTATGAAGCAGAAATCAATATTTGTGTGCCCTTTAGCCAGAATGTATGGACCCAGGAGTCAAGTTTGGAGGTAGGAATGGCTTCTCTCACTATGGATAGGGACAGGAGGCAGATAAATTTGAGGCAGAACAGGGTGGGGTACCTAGTGAGAGCCCCACCTTCAAGCCTGGAACCTCGGTCCAAAGTGAGAACTTTACATCCTTGTTTTCCTGTTCAAATGTTGCCTTTTCTGAAACCACCCCTGGCCTGCCCCGCCCCTCAATCTGTACCCATAGAGACCCCAGGCTCCACTGGCAGAGAGTAGAGAAGGGGAGAAGAGGAGAAACAGCTGAACATCTGAGAGAAGCAGCTTGACTTCAGAGGGATGGCTTGATGGTGGAGCAGGACTTTGGAGAAGAGTCGTCTGGAGGTGGCTGGACTTCCGGGGAGGAATATCTTCCCGCTCCATCCCCTTTCCAGCTGAGAGCCACTTCCATCAGCAGTAAAATCCTCTGCATTCACCTCCCTTCAATTTGTTTGTGTGACCTGATTTTTACTGGACACTGAACAAGAGCTCGGGTGCCACAGTGCAGATGCTAAAGGCTGTCACACTGACCCTCTGTCCTCGCTGGTGGAGAGCAACCACCTCATGAAAAGGCAGAAGGCCCACTGAGCTGTTTAACACCTAAGCCATCTGCAGACAGCAAAGCTAAATGACTCACTGTAACGCATGCCCTCTGGGGCTTTGGGGATCACAGGTACTCCCTCACTAGTCGTTGTCCTGGGCCCCACACGGAGTTTTGCTCCTGTCAACACCCAGAAGCACTTGCTCTGGCTCCTGCACCCAATCACTTGTATGCTTCCCCTCCCATGAGGGCTTGAGCTGTGGGCAATCCTGTCGTAAGGCCTGTAAAAGGGTCAGGGAAGACTCCCTGTTTCACTATTACAACTAAAAACCCATTTGCAGAATTCTTGCTTCCCATCTGTACAATTCTGAGCTCTGCTGGTTTGGAGGTTTTCATTTCCAAGGGAAGAATGCTCCCATGAGGGGACATAAATGTTTCCATTGAATTGGAAGCTGAGACTTCCAAATATCCATTTTGGTCTACTTATGCTCTTGAACCAACAGAAAACCAAATACTAGAAGAAGAAAAGAGAAGAAGAAGAAAAGAAAGAAAGAGAGGAAAGAAAGAAAAAGACAGGACTGCTGAGAATCCATACCATTCAGGAATAAAGATTTGGGTCATCCTTATCAGGTAAAGAACTGTGACAAGCTGAGGTGTCTGAGGGCAAAGAAAAGATGAAATGAGTAATGGAAGAATAAAGATGGAAGAAGAAACATATTTTGGGATGAGTTACAGAAATGAGAATTATAGCGGCTATGCATATTTTCTTCTCTTGCTTTGTGTGTGTGTGTGTGCACATGTGTGCACAAGCATGTGTATGTATGGTATATAGATCCTCAATGAATGTATGTTAGCTATTTTCTTTTCTCTTTTCCTTCCCTTTAGTGTTTTATACAAGTTTTATTGATGGCTAACTTTACAATTTAGTCATTAGACTACAGAATATTCAGATGGCATTATACCAAATTTGAAGAATAACTAATATAGCTGAGAGATGAATGGTGTGACTGCCTTCCAGAGACGGATACAGTGAATGTTGGGACTTTGCATCTCTTCTTGAGGAAAATGTGAGAATGTCTTCTTGCTCTGCTGCCCAGGCTGGAGGGCAGTGGCACGATCTTGGCTCACTGCAAGATCTGCCTCCTGGGTTCAAGTGATTCTCCTGCTTCAGCCTCCTGAGTAGCTGGGATTACAGGTGCCCACCACCACACCCAGCTAATTTTTTTTTTTTTTTTTTGTATTTTTAGTAGAGACAGGTTTTCACCATGTTGGGCAGGCTGGTCTCAAACTCCTGACATCAGGTGACTTGCCCTCCTCAGCCTCCCAAAGTGTTGGGATTATAGGCATGAGCCACTGTGCCAGAGCTGTGTTTCTCGTTGCATGAGAGTTCAAATATTTGTAAAAGGGTGTGTGTGTGGATGCTGAATAGTCAAAAGGGTGGGTAATAGCCAGTTAACTAAGCTGTTATTATCTCTGCTTGAAGCCTGCCTTTCTACATTCTGTTTTGTGATGCTAACGCTGAATCTTCAAACTGTATTTTCATTTTGCTAGTAGCTCTGTTAGATTCTGCTAATAGGGGGCAAGAGAGAGAGAGAGAGCGAGCGAGAGTGAGCTGGCACCTGTGAGGCTGGAGCGGAAGAAGGGGTTGCTCTTGTTCTCTCCCTAAGAACTTTTTGACTTCATCCTGTTCCGGTGAGTTTGTCACTCTGACAATGGCAGCTTATTTCTGTAAGCTGAATCCAGTTTGCAGTCTCCCACCGTTTGCAGAACCAGCTTCATTATGCCTCCTCTGCGACTTTACCACCACCTGGCTGTGCCCCTTCTTCAGAGGTCTGAGCTTCAGCTGCAGGAAGCCCCTCCGCTGAGCTTCTAAACTGTTGTAGTTTCAACCACTTCTCTCTTGTTCCCCCAAACCTAGATTTGCCACCTCCATGCTTTCTTCGTGTTCTGTTTCCCTTTTCTGTTACCAAGTTAACAATCTTTTCTACTTGGTTCACAATTCTGGATGTTGAATTTTCTGTGATGTGGGACTTCCATCTCCACTCAACATGGAGTAACAGGTGCTAGATTTGACTTCTTATCTGAAACAACCAAAAAACCCAGACAAAATATGTAAAGCAAATGGTGTACAGGACACTGGAAATTAGCTAGTGAAGGACAGTGATGCCTGAGAGAAGGAAAATAGTGGAGATGAGCCTATGATTGCCCGGCTTACTGCCTTGAGGGCTTTCAGGCTGCAGTGTAGGGAGGGGAACCCAGGCAGAGCCCAGGGATCTCCTTGAGCTCCAGAAATGGTGCTGGGAGTTGGCCAGGTGGTGGAGTTTGCATAATAGAGCATCAGAAAGAACTTCTCTTCGAAAGACCTAAAGGGAATAAAAATACAAGCCAAGGTCTGGGAGGAAATATTTGCAAATTGAATATCTGATAAAGGACTTTAGTCTAAAATATATAAAGAACTTTCAAAGCTCAATAATTAGAGAACAGTCCAGTAAAAAACGGGCAAAAGATTTAAACAGACCCTTTACCAAAGAAAATATACAGATAGCAAATAAGTCCATGAAGAGGTGCTCAACATCAACAGTCTTTAGAAAAATGCAAATTAAAACTACAGTGAGATACCAGAACACACCTGTATCATTATGTCTAAAATTTAAAAGACTGATCATATCACGTGTTGGTGAGGATGTTGAGGAACTGGTGCTCTCACCCTGCTTGTGGAAATGTTAAATGGTACACTTTGGAAAAACAGTTTGGCAGTTTTCTCTGAAGTTAAACATATACTTTTTTTTTTTTTTTTTTTTTTTTTCGAGACCGAGTCTCCCTCTGTTGCCCAGGCTGGAGTGCAATGGCACGATTTCTTGGCTCACTGCAACCTCTGGCCATCAGGTTCAGGTGATTCTCGTGCCTCAGCCTACCAACTGGCTGGGACTACAGGTGCGTGCCACCATGCCCTGCTAATTTTTGTATTTTTAATAGAAATGGGGTTTCGCCATGTTGGCCAGGCTGGTCTCAAACTCCTGACCTCACGCAATCTGCCTGCCCAAAGTGCTGGGATTATAGACATAAGCCACTGAACCCAGCCTTGAAATTAAACATATACTTATCATATGACCCAGCAACTCCACTCCCAAGAGAAATGAAAGTGCATATCCTTACAAAGACTGGTGCCAAATGTTCACAGCAGCTTTCTTGGTAACAACAACAACAACAACAACAAAAACTAGAAACAACCCAAATATCCATCTACAGGCAAATGGATAAACAGTCTGTGGTATATACATACAATGGAATACTGTTGAACAATAAAAAGGCATAAACTATTGAAACATGCAAAAAATGGATAAATCTCAAAATAATTATGTTGATGGAAAGAATCCAGACCAAAAAAAGAGTACATATTATATGGCTCCATTTATATAAAATTCTAGAAAAATGCAAACGAATCTACAGAGACAGAAAGAAGATCAGCAGTTGCTTAGAATGGAGAATGTAGGTAGGGGCACAAGACAGGGATTGCAACGTGATTTCTCCAAGGGGTGATGGATGTTTATTATCTTGATTGTGGTAATGGTTTCTCGAGTACACATTTACATAAAAACTTATAATATTGTATACATTAAGTGTGTAGTTTACTGTATGTAAATTACACATCAACAAAGGTGTTAAAAATGGAAAATAAAACAAATCAGAATGCTGTTAGGATGGTGCTGTTAGACAAAACTGTACAAATATTCCTTTTAGAAGCCAACAAATCTACTTCTCTCCTGCATCTATGGCCTTGAACTGCATTTTCACTAGAGAACTTTCAGCTTAGGGCAAAAAATATTTAGCTCTGAGTGTGGGGGAAGATTTTTGTTACTTCCTCCTGCAGCCTATATAGGTGCAGAGAGGAAGAAATAGAGTTCACAGTTATAGTCCTCAAATGAAGAAGGAGCAAAGGAGTAATAGGGTCACGGCCTGGACAGAGCCCAAGAATAAACGGGCAAGAGCTTACATAGGCAGATGGACATCCTTCTGTCTATAATATGCTTAGCATAGGTGCAGTGGTGGCAGGGCAGAGGGATGCATGCTTCTCTGTACAACGTGTTCTCTCACTTCCATGTTTCAGAAGACGTCTTATAATCATGGTTGTTTTCAGAAAGAACAAAATGAAACTTTCTGCTGGCATTCATAAAGACATAAAAATAATGGGTTGCATAGCTCATCAAGATCCATTGAGGCGGGGTGCTGTGGCTCATGCCTGTAATTTCAGCACTTTGGGAGGCCGAGGCGGGCAGATCACTTGAGGTCAGGAGTTCGAGACCAGCCTGGCCAACATGGTGAAACCCCATGTCTACTAAAAAAACAAAAATTAGCAGGGCATGGTGGCAGATGCCTTAATCCCAGCTACTCAGGAGGCTGAGGCAGGAGAATCGCTTGAACCCGGGGGCAGAGGTTGTAGTGAGCTAAGATTGCACCACTGCACTCCAGCCTGCGCAACAGAGTGAGACTCTGTCTCAAAAACAAAACAAAACAAAAAAACAAAAATGATCCACTGAGATAGTGAGTTTGTGAGAAGCAAGGGCCATTTTTCCCTTCCACTTTTCATTACCACATACTGTGATTATTGGTATGGTGGATGCTCCGTGTGTGTGTAGACAGAAAAAAAGAGGCACTACATAGAGTGGTTAGAAACAGAGATAAGGGAAACTACAAGAGATAAACAGAATCAGGTCTCCAGTTTTGTTTTGTTTTTTTCAAATTAGAAAAGGGCTTAGCATCTAGACACAACAAAGAAGTGTTGGAAATTCAGTGATCAAAGATACTTCATGTAATGACTCTGTTTTTTTTTTTTTTTTGGCAATAATCTGGTAACATGATAGTAATTAGCAGGGAGAGGTGTAAAAGAAGCATATGAAAATAATATTATATCACTGGGCTCCTTTGTCAGTGGGTCAGGTTATGACCTCAAATGGCAGTATAACTATTACTGATGTGTAGAATTTTGACTTAAAAAAATGCTTGAGAGTAAAATCACCTGAGATATCCATAATGCATTAGTGTCCGTATCCTTTAGATCACCAGAAACAAAAAATAAGAAAGCATCACCTGAATTTTACTATCGTTAGGATATACAAATCAAAATAGCATATAAGATAACTCATATTTAAGTCAGAATTTTTGTTTTGGCCTGACTCCATGAATTTATGAAATTGTGTAAGGCAAGGAAAAGGCATTTAAAAAATGTCTCTGGGCTGGGCGAGGTGGCTCAAGTTTGTAGGTGGATTGTTTGAGCCCAGGAGTTCGACACCAGCCTGGGCAACATGGTGAAAACTTGTCTCTACTAAAAATACAGAAAATTAGCTGAGTGTGGTGGTGTGTACCTGTAGTCCCAGCTACTTGGGAGGCTGAGGTGAGAGGATGGGTTGGGAGGTAGAGGTTCCAGTGAGCTGAGATTGCGCCACTGTACTCCAGCCTGGGCGATGATAGAGTGAGATCCTATCTGAAAAAAAAAAAGTCTCTTGGTTGGTTTCAAGGAATTGCAGAAATGAATACCTGGGAAATGCTTTGGAGTATTGTGGAGTATATATAGGAAGGTATCTTAAATGTTTACAAAGTTTGAGAGGGCAACAATAATAATAATAGCATTTCCAGCTTATGGAAGATTGGTAATTTCTATTCACCAAAATAGTATGTATTTAATTATATTATAAAATATTAGAGTGCATAGAAATAGTATTACAACTGATAATCTTTTTAAGATTACACAAGTTTTGAAGGGCTAAATATATGGTGGACATTTGCCATTACTTTGGCCATTCAGCATCTGAAACCCCTATCTTAGAATTCCCTACATTTATAACCTAGTTGGTAGAGGCGTAAAAATCCCAGATGCTTGCTTTCCCTCGCTTGGTAGTTAGTATGCAGGCTTATAACATGGATTTCACCATTCGGATCTAGCTGCACCAGATTTTCACTTGGAAGCTAGTAAAGGAAAACAAAACAAACAATAGTATCCGCAAAGAAACAATAACTAAACCTAGGAATGGTGGAGCTGTCTTTCACTTTGGATGAGTCAACTGTAGTGGTTGATGGAAAATAAAATTTCAGTTAAAGAACTAGCAGCCATGCTGTAGGGGGTGGGAGGTGTGAGTTCTGATTCCCTGCAGAGAGCCACCTAATCTAAATTAACTTATCTGATTAAAAAAAGGTAATGACTGTTCATTATACAAAATCTGTAGGATACAGAAAAGGTGTGTGGGCTTCTGTGTGTATGTATGTATGTGTGTGTATATATATATATACACACACACACACATTGAGGGTTTTCTTCTTAAAGTTGGGATCATACCCTATAGTTTTATGTCTTTTAATGCAATTTTCGATATTTTCTATGCCTTTCTTTGACAATGCAATTTTAAATAACTGCATCATTTAACTGTTCTTCTATTGAATATTTAGACTCTCTAATATTTTGCTGTCAGAGGTTTCAAATAATATTCTTGTATATAAACTTTACTATACCTCTAATTGTTGCTTTAGGATAAATTCCTAGATGGCAGATTACTAAAACTCAGTGAAATCTGAGCCTTTTTAAGGCTCTTGATATGGTTATAAAGTTGTTCTCCAGAGGTGGCTGACCCACTCTTGAATCACTAATGGGTTTTGAATAGAAAGCACTGACACTGAGCTTTAATAAAACTGTAATGTCAGACATGATTTTTTTTTTTTTTTTGAGACAGGGTCTCACTCTGTCGCCCAGGCTGGAGTGGCAGTGGCACAATCTAGGCTCACTGCAACCTCCACCTCCTGGGTTCAAGTGATTCTCCTGCCTCAGCCTCTCAAGTAGCTGGGACTACAGGTGTGCAAAAATATTTTTTAAAATAATGACTATTGTAGCTGTTATGAAAGCATACTACTTGCCTGACATGGCTATGTGCTTTAGAGACATCATCACATTGACTGATTGATTGACTGAGACAAGGTCTTGCTCTGTCACTCAGGCTAGAGTGCAATGATGTGACCGTGGCTCACTGCAGCCTCAGTCTCCCAGACTTCAGCAATTCTCCTGAGTAGCTGGGACTATAGGCATGCATCACCACACCTGGCTAATTTATTTTTATTTTTAGTAGAAATGGGATCTTGCTGCATTGTCCAGGCTGATCACAAACTCCTGAGCTCAAGCAATCCTCCTGCCTTGGCCTCCCAGAATGCTGGGATTATAGGCATGAGCCACTGCACCTGGCTGACATTATCACATTTAATCCTCACGCTGACACTTTTTACTGGTACTTTCAACCTCATCAATAAAATGGGGGGATATGGCCAAATATTTTGCTAAAGGTCACATAACTCATGAAATGTGGACTGAGGAATGAAGCATTGTCTTTTTCTTTTCTTTTTTTTTGACTTCAAAGTTCATTTTCTTTCCTTTAAACCATTGTAATCCAAGAACTTAAATCCTTTCAGTTTTGAAATGATTACCTGGGAGGAAGGAAGTATAAGTGAGTTGGAAGTAGTAGATGGCATGTGGAAAAAGAGTTAAAAAGCATAGTTAAGTCTTGGTTAAAGGAATTTACAAACTGACAAAATACAGTGTTAGCAGGGCGTTTCAACCAATGAGTATTTATTAAAAGCCAGAGGTGCACCAGGCACAGCTGTCCACTAGGCCAACAGATACAAACGATGTAACCAATTCGCTTATTAGCTTATCTGATTAAATAAAATACATTTCATAGAAATGATTATCAAATGCATTGCAGATAGAAACAGAATATCCTTTGTACTTACAGATCTTATGATACCCTAAACAATTATTAATAAAAACCAGCCAACCCATATGGTAAATAGTTAGCAAACCACCAGTTATTTTATTTTAGTCAGCAAAGGATAAAAACATACAAATTTCATGCTGAAATGGATTTTAGCATTATTGAATGCTGAATACAGACATCCTGTTTGAAAACTACTAACATAGTCCACCTATAGTCTTAAAAATTCAGTGTTTTTCATCCTGTATTAAATCACTATTACACCTTTTGGCTTAAAAATTAGGTTTGGTTTCAAAATAAGTTTAATTTAGTACTTCAGTCACATGCCTCACAGATTCTTAACCAGGGCTGGGTAAGAATCAGTCCAATTAACTATTAGTTACAGCAACAAAACAAAACATAAACGTAATGTTAAATCCACCTTGCTTGATATTCTTGCCAAAAAGGAATTGAGAAATTAAGACACACAGGTGATTTAAACCAGAACATAACAGGAGAACTGAAAAAAAAAAAAAAAAAAAAAAGACAAAATGTAGATGTTACTTGTTTGAAGCAAACCTGTCCACTTAGAGCCATTTATTGCCTTTTTGAGACTCATAGCTAATTCTTGAAAGGACCACATTGAGTTTGTCAGTATATGATGTATCCTTTAGTTTGAAAGTCATTAAGAGGGGTGTAAGGGAGAGGCAGGAGGGCGGGAAGGACTAAAAAGGCACAGGGTGGAGTGTTTGCTGACGCCATCATGGTAATTATCCAAGAGAGTGTGTTCGCTGGGCCCTTCCTGAGACCTCCAGAGATGGGTCTGTTTTCTTCAGGCAAAAGCAGCAAAATCTTCCTCAGAGAGTCAAGGTCAACTTTTATTGCACAAGAACCAAAATTATTTCCCTCCCCACTTTCCTGAGCTGGAGACCTCCACATGCGATGTCTGGATTCTCATCTGCTTGCGCCTCTGACCAGCAGGGCGCACTCAAACAAAACGCCTCAGGAAGCACCTTCTTCAAAGGGAAACATGAGGTATTCCAATGGCCCAAGCAATCTGGTCGATCAGTCACCATTCTCAAGCAACTTCTGTAAGTTATTTTGTATCTTGAAATAAAAGAAAAGAAACTCCTATTATTAAATAGAATGGAGTATATTAAGGGCATATTTGCTATAGTCTATATAGCATTCTAGATTATTCCACTTTGAATAAAAAGCTACAAAAGGGTTAAATTTAGTGAGGCAAATAGATGCTTTTTCATAAACTAGAACTCCGACAATCCACTTTTTCTTTGGGACAGGGTCTTGCTGTGTCACCCAGGCTGGAATGCAGTGACGTGATCATGGTTCACTGCAGCCCTGACTTCCTGGGCTCAAGTGACCCTCCCGCCTCAGCCTCCCAAGTAGCTGGGACTTCAGGCGTGCACCATAATGCCTGGCTAATTTTTGCACTTTTTGTATAGATGGAGTTTCATCATGTTTCTCAGGCTGATCTAGAACTCCTGACCTCGTGATCTGCCCACCTCGTCCTCCCAAAGTGTTGAGAGTACAGGTGTGAGCCACCATGTCCAGCTGACAATCCACTTTAAAATGAGAGAATATAGAGATTAAAAAAAAAAAAAGAGAATGGCAGAAAGATGAAAATGTCAGTAGAGACTGAGATAAATGAGATGGAAGAAAAAGAACAAGGAACTGGCAACACCAGTGTGACCCAAATGCATTAGAAGACAATGGGAAATTGGTCTTTACACAATCCATTTGATGGTTTTAATCAGAAAAATGCCATGTAATAATGTTTAACACTCCTGTTACTCCAATTAGATATTATTATTTAACATTTCCAAGAAGGCTGTGGATTTCACAAGGACAGAGACCAACCACATCAGATGTTTGGATCTTAAGATGGGTCCAATGTTGGACATCAAAAATGTTCTCAGTAAATGACTGTTGAATAAAGGAACTTGTAAGAATTCATAGCGGCCGGGTGCTGTGGCTCATGCCTGTAATTCCAGCACTTTGGGAGGACGAGGTGGGCAGATCACGAGGTCAGGAGTTCCAGACCAGCCTGGCCAACATGGTGAAACTCTGTCTCTACTAAAAAATATACAAATTAGCTGGGTGTGGTGGCAGGTGCCTGTAATCCCAGCTACTTGGGAGGCTGAGGCAGGAGAATTGCTTGAACCCGGAAGGTGGGGGTTGAAGTGAGCCAAGATTGTGGCACTGCACTCCAGCCTGGGTGACAGAGCAAGACTCTGTCTTGGGAAAAAAAACAAAGAAGGAAAAAAAAAAAGAATTCAGAGCAAGGAATTCTCAACAACAGCACTGTGATGGGAGTACAAACCTTGCAGATGAAAAGAAAGAACATATTGTTTTTTAGAGGAACAGTCTGTGATGTCCTATGGGTGTTCTCAGGTGAGTGAGGAGGAAGGGGATCTGATATGTAAGTGCCAGCAAGGGCATGCCTGCTCCTGAGCCATACAACACCACACAAAGACAGGCTTTACACATGAAACCAAGGGCCAGGGAGCTGAAGTAGCAGGATGAGTTACGTGGGTAGTAAGCAGTGGAGCAGGGATAAGAACAAAGGCCTGACTCCAACATTTACGCTCTTTCTACTATACTGTTCCACCATTAATTCCACTTCCAGAACTAAGAAAATAAGTGTTTACTTCAGTTCCCATAAAAGACGTTGCCTTCTTCCCCAACTTTCTTGCTTTGTTTCTTCCTCATGTATCCCTCATGACCAAAGATAAATGGAAAAACAGGAGTGGGAGGTAGAAAAAGGAATAAAACAAAGAACTGACATCCCAAATCCACAAAACACACCTATGATGACACACACACAAAACCCAAAATTAAAACAAAGGAGAGAAATAAGCAATTTACAGAGGAAAACCCAAATGGCCAATAAATATATGAGATGTTCAGCCTCAGTAATAATTAGGAAAATACAAGCAAAAACCACAATGAGATCCAGCTTCACACTATCTGACTGGTAGTGGGAAGGCTGAATGGACTAGGATGGTACCCGTGGGAAGAAACTTTGAGGAGACATTTGAAGACAGACTTCACTGGATTTGCCAACTAGTCAACCAGCGGCAGGTGAAAAGAGGGAGTTAAAAATTATTCTTAGATTTCCAATGAGGATGACTGAAAGAGCAGTGATGCCATGAACAGTAATAGGGAAGTTATAAGCAGAGAAAGATCGTGAGGCTTAGACATCACCGGCCCCCGAAGGCGAGAAGAAGGAATTGCTGCTATGGAGTATAAGACCTTCAACAGCATGGAGCTGCTATTTCACCGGCAGGCTGTGCTGCGCTAGTGCCCAGCTGCCTCTGAAGAAAGGTGCAGATGAATCAAAAAGAGCACGGGTGTGGCCTGGTACCTCTTTTTTAATACTTAGATTCTTTTGAGCAATGTGTGCAACTTCTAACTTTTTAGAACATCAACATGTGCATTTTGACCCCAAATCCACTTTTTACTGAATCAGTTTCTGCTTTGAGACAAAGGTGGTCTCCACTGGTGCTCCTGTAAACCTTCCCGGCCTCCCTGCCAGGCTGTCTGAACCCTGCACAAGACCTGAGGCTGTTTGCCTGCTGTGAACGAGCCCTTCTGTTTTCAGTTCCCTGGTTACAGAATGTGGTGTCCCGGCCAGGCCCAGCGGGAGAGTGGGAAGAAACACAAAAGAAGGCGGCAGGATCCCATGTGTTTCTAATCCAAAGAATATCACTGGTATGTAAGAGTGAACAAAATTGAAAATTAATACCACTCCATTCTCTGGGTTGCATGAAAGCCAAACATTTGTAAGCATTTCATTAAAAAAATCGTTTATCTTCAATTCTCAGAAACTAATGTTTTAGAAAGGAAAAAAGCTAACCCATACCTTCTCTAGGTTGATTCTCGATGTAAAGAACTTTCTACATTTGCCCATAAATAGAATGATTTAATATGAATTCTCTGACCTGACTTGGTTTAGAACATGAGTTTGGAAACTCCTTTGCTCTTAATACTTTAGCTGTTAAATATTAATTAACACTGAGTGCAGGAAAACAAAGATAATTTTATTCATTTGTATTTAATATGAAATTTTACTAATTTGTATTTAATATGAAGAAATATGTCTTTTCAAGTAAGCATAACTGTACTATGATGAAAAGCTACCAGATACTGGGCATTTGTGACAGCAGTTGTAATTGAACACTGGATTCTTCTCTCTAAGCCTTTCCTGAAGGATTAGGGTAAAAACAAAGTAGTTATCAGATAAAGGAGAAGAAAATAAGACATGTAAATCAGGTTTATTTCTGGGATATTTCTGGCATGCCTGTCTTCTTCTCCAGCTCACCCTCCTGCTGTGTTCTAAGAATGCCACAAGCTAAGGACAGATTTGCCCTAGCGTTGTTTGGACTGTAGATACTTTGAGGTAAAGGTATATCTGTGGCCTTATCAACAAAGCCTAAAGCTGAATTCTGAGGAACAGTAAAGCAGAGAGCTTCTAAGCACAACTTTGCAGTCAGACAGGCCTGGTTCAGGTTCCAGATCTGCTGACTTTATTTATATATTTTTCTTCTAATGCTCTCTCAGCAGACTCACGTCTGCTGCCTTTCTAGGTGTGTCACCCTCAGCAAGCTAATTTGAAACTCTGATTCTTCCCTTATCAGATAGGGAACAATGCCTATCTTCTATGGTTCTAATAGGACTTACATGCAATATTTTACCTATGGGAACAGTCAGCCTTGGTGGAGTCGGGGCTGTACTTTCTGGCCAAGCCAGTGGTTGGTCTCCAGTTCACTCCCTACTATGTCCCTACACTGAGCTCTGATGTCAGTGGTCACTTACCCTTGGGCCCTGTGCTATTAAGTAATATGTCTAATCAAGGAAGAAAAACAAAAGACCTACAAGACTATGTATTTCAAGGAAAATGAGATTAAAACCTATTTTTTTGTGGAAATAAAACATATTCTTCCACATTTACTATAAAAAGCCCCTAGCCAGGGTTGATCATGTAGGTTTATTGCGGCACACTAACAGCGTCTGAGTGTGTAATCCCTGACCTGACCTAGGGCAACCAATAGGCACTACTGTGACTGCCCCTATACACAGGAAAGAAATAGGTCACCTTTTCTAATTTCACTATGTTAGCTGTAAGCTCTTGACAGAGAACCTCCACATTGAATTGTACTTGTGACCCCAGGCCAGATGGTGCTGCCTGTCTGTAACAAAAAAGAGAAAAATTATTATGGGCAGAGATGACAAGGAAAGAAGTGGAATGAACACGTTTAAAATTTATTTGAACAGAAAATTGGTTTATAATAGAAGAGAATGAACATTTCATTTGTTAATATTAGACAAAGCCCTGCAGTAATCTGCAACTCCAGGCTAGATGTTTAGGGAACTAATTCTTAAAAGCTCAGCTGGAAATCTCTTAAGCTATTTTTGTTTAAGTGAATATGGTGTGTTTTGGCTTCTAAACAAAAATCAGGCAATTATTTTCAAGCACGTGGTTTCTTAGAACCCTTTTATTAAACCCTAATATCCTTTCTGTCTCCACCAGAGCATAAACTTACAAGAATTATTGTACTTTTCAGCTATTTATACTAGAACTTTAAAAGTTTAGGTATGTCTTTATCTAGTTAATCAAATGTCCCTTGAAATATGAGACTTTTGTAGTTTCTTCTTTGAGATTTATCATACAACTATAATTGCCCTTGTCTTATAATCAGGCGTGAGCCACTGTTCCTGGCCTGGAGTCACTTCTTATCTCTATGCCAATATTAACTTTTTGAACAAGATGGGAGAAAGTAAGGGCAGAGTATGAATCCATACCAAACTGTTTATTAGGCTTTTGTATTTTATTAGTTCAAGTATATATTTATGGGTCAAAAATAACCTGTATACCTGCATACATGTAAGCCACCTAAAGGTAATTCCTACAGAGTAAAGAAAGGTCCTAGAATGGTGTAACACAGTATTTCTCAAAGTATAGAGCTCAGACCATTGCCATCAGCACCACCTGGGAACTTGCTGGAAATGCAAATTCTCAGGCCTCATCCCAGACCTACTATATCAGGCACTCTGGAGATGAGCCCTGAAATCTGTTTAAACAATTCTAGATAATTCTGATGCAAATTAAAATTTGAGAGCCACTGGTAGCCTGAGGAGCCCATGGTCTTTGTAGTTATATAGACCTGCAGCGGAATCTGCAAACTGTAAGACATTAAACTGATTATTACTCTGAGTCTCAGTTTCTTTATCTGTAAAATGGGAATAACAGTTCTATTCTAAGGTTATGGCGAAAATACAATGAGGAAAAATCATTTGTATTTGTATGTGTATGTATCCATGCTAATAGAGCCTTTAGCATGTGGTGAATACTCTGTCAGGAAATCTCTCTACTTCAAAAACTTGGGCTAAATGTACACTTTCTAACGTGGCATAAATTATATCACTTTTTAGGCAATGTGTCAAAAGCTTCTTGTAAATAGGTTTAAAGAAAAGAGCTCTATGTCTGAAAAGGTTTAATTAGGCCAGGCATGTTAAAAAAAAGACTGATGGAAAATCTTCACAGACACATTCAATTAATTACTAGTCACATTGATCTTGACAGCGGTCAAGAGTTTTGCAAATAAGTGAGTTAATATAAAAAGTTATACATGATAAAATGTGCTGAGTTTCTTGAATTGCTTCTTTCTCTGAGTGTCTTGATTTATTGCCATTTTACTAAGGTAAACTTGTGTAGTTTAATAAATGGGGCAAAGTCACAACTGCATCTTAGCATATTTGAGCAAGATAATGTAAAATTAGGCTTGTTTCTTGCCTTATTACTAGCAACATTACAACAACTCCAAAATAGTACAGGGTTAGGTCATTCATTTCTAGACCCTCCTACCTTTTTACTTTCCACGTGTACACTTAACAAAATGTCACATACAGAATGTATCTCCAATTAATGTTTACTAAGAAGGATGCTAAGTTCAGGTCAATAATTATATTAAGCAGAATGGCAAGCAGATGACAGCACTAGAGGCAATCGTCTTACTCAGTATTATGGGTGTCCACAATGGAGGTTAGTAACCCCAGCTGCTCCTCCAGAGTATTAATTCTGTATCTCATGTAGAAGGTCGAGATGATTAGTGCACAGACACTGGAAACAGATGAAAGAGAAACTTTCGTTAGGTTAACGGCCAGGATCTGATGTTCATAAAACAACTCAGTGCCAATGTGGTACACTCGAGGCAAGGCATTTTCCAAAATAACTTGGTAAAGAGATTTTAAAAACATCCTTTTTAAACAGGCTGATGGTTTTATAAAACTTACAGCTAGAAGAGACTTAAAATCCTCTAGCCCAAGTCCCTCAATTTGCAAATAATGGCCCTTCTAATAGCATTGGTCAGAGCCAGATCCAAGTTGGAGTACCAAGCCAGTGTTCCTCCTCCCTGCGGTAGTACCGTCCTCTGCTAGAAGAGCCTGGGCAGACAGTCCCCAGCCGTGTTCTCTGGTGACTCCCCCCTTTATCTGGAAACCAGACTGGGCATATTTTCCTTGGTTTGGAGGAACAGCCTAGAACTGGGTCAGGCTATTTTCAGAAGAACAATTGGTTACACACTAGAAGTTAAAAAAGTCGATGCCTACATTTTTGGTAAAGGGGATGAGGACAACATTTTCAAGTTGTGTTGGCCCCTGTTCAGGAGACGTGGGACAAATGGCAAAACAAAATTATAGCTAGATAGAAGGAATAGGTTCTGGTGTTGAATGCCACTGTAGAATGACTAAAGTTAACAATGATAGAGTTTCAAATAGCTAAAAGAAGGATATTGAATGTTCTCAACACAAAGAGATGAGGAGGGTGATGGATATGCTAATTACCCGGATCTGATCAGTATACATTATATGTATCAAAACATCACTATGTACTCCATAAATACCTACAATGATTATATGTCAATTAAAAAAATAAAGTAAAAAAAATAACAAGGGTAAAGATGCTTCATAATTCACAGAGCAATTTCCCAACTAATGGTACCCACTCAGAACTTAGTCCTCTGCAGGGTTTGGCACAACCATGAAAATGTGACCTAAGCCTAAGGAAAAAAAGCTGAAGTAGGAGACAGAAATTGTCAAAGTAAAGATGTGGGTCACATTTCAGACAATTGAGATTTACGGTAGGTCTCGGCAATGTGAAGAGATTATTCCTTTAGCAAATGGAATCATTTTCTTAGTCACTCACAGTAAATTCATGTACTTACACAATTGCATAGAATATAAGAATATGGTGAAGCATCGGACATTTCTGAGACTTGACTTTATGTAAGATTCCAACAGTTTCTGACAGACCTGTTGGGAGGAAAACAAAAAACAACTGTTTAAAACCATAACACACTTCTTTTATCCAGCAATATCCCTATGGGGTACTTGAGAGAGGTAATTATTCCCAGGTAAAAGAAATCAGAGAAAATATCAAGCCTCCCAGTTGTCATTTTAACCAGTGGTTATAATTCCTTCCAACACATTCCATTGATTACATACCTATCCACAGCCTTCTTTGTGTCAAGCATTGTGTTGGAATCAATGATGAACAATATAACAATATCCTTGCTCTCTTACCAGTATAGCTAGTTATTAGAATAATTAGTAAATAAGAAATTTGAGTTTTACTGGAAAATTTTTTATTTTTTTGAGATAGTCTCACTCTGTTGCCCAGGTGACAGTGGCGTGATCACAGCTCATTGCAGCCTTGACCTCCTGGGCTTAAGCAATCCTCCTGCCTCAGCCTCCCAAGTAGCTGGAACTACAAACATGTACCACACCCAACTGATTTTTAAATTTTTTGTAGAGATAGGGTCTCACTATGTTGCCCAGGCTGGTCTTGAACTCCTTGGACTCAAGCAATCCTCCCACCTCAGCCTCCCAAAGTGCTGGGGTTACAGTAACAGAAATTTTTGAAAGATAATCTCATGTATTCAGAAGCATGAAGTGACCTCCATGAGGGCTATTCACTTTTGTATCCCCCACTGTAAGCACGGAACTGGGTACTGTTTGCTAAATGAATAAGTGAATTAATATGCAAAGACCTATAATACAAAGGGAGGAAAGGGAATATGAAAAGCAGTCATAAGGTGAAACACGAGGACCCTTTAAAAGTTACAAATAGGCTGGGCATGGTGGCTCACGCCTATAATCCCAGCATTTTGGGAGGCTGAGGCGGGTGGATCACTAGAGGTCAGGAGTTTGAGACCAGCCTGACCAACATGGTGAAACCCTGTCTCTACTAAAAATACAAAAATTAGCTAGGTGTTGTGGCATGCGTCTGTAATCCCAGCTACTCAGGAGGCTGAGGTACGAGAATCACTTGAACTCAAGAGGCAGAGGTTGCAGTGAGCCGAGATCACGTCATTGCACTATAGCCGCCTGGGTGATAGAGCAAGATGCTGTCTAAAAAAAAAAAAAAAAGTTACAAACAGACATCTCCAGTCCTTCTAAACCCACCCCACTAAGACATCCATTCCTTACCCTGCGCAGGCAGACTCTTGGCTTTTCCTTCAGGTACTCTGTTCACATGGGCATCTGCCCGAGTTGGCTTTGCTTCTCCCTTGGAGACATTCAGAACTGTTTGGGATTCTGTCACATGGAAATCTATGAAGCCAAAATGGAGCTGGGTAAGTTTTCTCTCCAACGTATTTAAAAACAGGATTAATCTCCAAGTAAATCAATCCCTTAACACGCATAATGGTCAAGAATGTGAATGGATCGTCTCACAAGTTAGTTGTGGTGGCTGGGGCTGAAATTGAATGCTTAAGCAAATAAGTAATAAAGTGATATAAGGATAGTCTTTCATTTTCCAACCAACTCACATGGATAATTCAGCTGTAACAATTAAAAATATTATTGAAATAAGAGGGAAGAAAATAGGCCAGGTGCGGTGGCTCACGCCTGTAATCCCAGCACTTTGGGAGGCCAAGGTGGGTGGATCACGAGGTCAGGAGTTTGAGACCAGCCTGACCAACATGGTGAAACCCCGTCTCTACTAAAAATACAAAAATTAGCCGGGCTTGGTGGCGCATGCCTGTAATCTCAGGAGGCTGAGACAGGAGAATTGCTTGAACCCGGTGGGTGGAGGTTGCAGGAGCCAAGATCACGCCACTGCACTCCAGCCTCAAAAACAAAAACAAAAAAACAAAATGTTATGTTTCTTTCTCTCAACCACCCAATATTAGGTCTATTTAAGAGACCTCTGTTAAATGAGCATAAAAGGAAATGAATTTTTACCACATGGGCAATTCTTCTCCCTCCAACTCTCAAGGCATCCTTTCTCCAGATTCCATTCCTGATTTTTAACTAGGAAGACAATGTGAGTTTTTTTTCTTTCTTTTCTTTTCTTTTTTTTTTAAGGAGGTGGGGTGAGGATATTTTGAAGGGAATTAAATTTTAGTCAAAATACAAAAATTTCCCAAACCTCGAGAGTTCTCAGATTCAGGAGTTTGAGAACCAGAACTGCTGTATCCTTCCATGTCTTGCCTTCTTTGTTGAACCACTCCATCCAGATCTGAGAATTCATCATTGAAATCCTGAAAGGAAACAGTGAAATGAAGACAGGCTGATATTCCCTTAGTAAACAGGCAGGCCTTTGTAACTCCCAGCCCTTTCACCTAGGCCTGACCTATAAAACATAGAATAGAAGGAAGGATTACTCCATACGACTGGGATTTTCCCAACAGATGACTGAGTATCTGGTTACTGAAACAGATTTTTCAGGCAGTTAAAATTCTGTCAACAAACACTGGCCAACTTGTTTGAAACAACAAATGTCTAGAAAAACACCCAGAATGCCGATAATTGAGAAGCTTCCAGTGTGAAGCTGAAGAGGTTTCATTAGCACTTTGTAATGAGAAAACCTGATTACTACAGACATATATAAGAGAAAAAAATAGAAAGCTTTAAATCCAAGTTCAAATATGTAGACAGAGAGAAAGATATTACTAAATTATAGATTTTTAAAAAAGTATTGGAAACAGAAAAGGAAAAATGGCTTTAGCCAATTAGACCCTGAAAGTAAAGTTTAAGCTTTTTTTCTTCCCTCAACTAAATCAAAACAGGGTTAGTGATAGTACATTTAAATTTTAGAAAGATGATGGAGGAGTAAGGTAAAAAGCACAGACGTTCTACTTTGTATTCTATTGGTTCCCCAAAGTGCTTAAGAACTGAAGAGACAAACGGTGTCATTAAAATGTCCTGGCAAAGGTACAATTAGGCTGAGCTTTTAACAATTTAGTCAGCTGCCAAATGAAGAAGAGACTCATCTTGTAAGCAAATTACCAACCTTTCACCTTGAACTAGCTGTCTTTTGTTCATCTCAACACTCATTTCGATTTTGTACAAGGATTTATAGGAGAAGGAAAATTGAAAATTTCTTCAATTTAATGATTTCTTGAATGCCTATCTTGTATCAGGCAGTATGCAAAGCTCCTTACATACATGATTGCATTTAATCTTCACAGCCACATCATGAAGCTGGCATTTTAATGGATGAAGAAACCGAGTCAAAGCAGTTAAAGAGCTTGCCTGATGATATAACATAGCTGGGTGGAGCCCAGATTTAAAACCAGGTTTCTTGGATTCCAAATCATATGTGTTACATTATATTCTGTACTGCTTCCCACTAATGTTTTTCAAGGTAGATTTTTAAGAAATTGAGATAAAATTCAGGTAACATACAATCCACCATTTTAAAGTATACAATTCAGTGGTGTTTAGAATATTCACAATGTTGTACAGCCATGGCTACAGTCTTGTTCTGGAATATTTCCATCACCCCCCAAAGAAATCCCATACGCATTAGCAGTCACTCTCAATTTCTCCCTCACCCCATTCTCTGGCAACCACTAGTTGACTTTCTGTGCCTATGGATTTTCCTGTTCAAGATATTTCATATAAAGGGAATCATACAGTATGTAGCCTTTTGAGTCTGGCTTCTTTCACTTAGCATACTGCTTTCAAGGTCCATCTATATTGCTATATTGTAGCAGGAATCAGTACTTCATTTCCTTTTTTTTTTTTTTGAGATGGAGTCTCATTGCACTGTCTCCCAGGCTGGAGTACAGTGGCGCGATCTCGGCTCACTGCAACCTCAACCTCCCAGGTTCAAGCAATTCTCCTGCCTCAGCCTCCTGAGTAGCTGGGATTACAGGCATGCGCCACCAGGCCTGGCTAATTTTTTGTATTTTTTAGTAGAGACAGGGTTTCAATATGTTGGCCAGGCTGGTCTCGAACTCCTGACCTCGTGATCCGCCCACCTCGGCCTCCCAAAGTGCTGGGATTACAGGCATGAGCCACCGCGGCCGGCCCTTAATTTCCTTTTTATGGTTGAATTAAATATCCCATTGTATAGGTATACCACATTTAAAAAATCCATTAGGGTTTTCCCCACCTTTTGGCTATAATGAATAATGGTATTAACATTCTTGTACAAGTGTTTGTGTGAACATGCTTTCAATCCCATTACTTTTAAACTGTTCTCAAAAAAAGATTTGTGGGAGATGTTGAAACCGTGGGCTCATATTGCTTCACTAATGTTGAATATTTATAATCATTTGAATGATATGGTTGGAACTCTCTTGGGAAAACATTATAACCATTATGGGTACAAATCTTACACAAACAGAGGGAGCTACTTCCCACTGGAGATTTACTTTACAGTTTACAAAGTCTAAGGGAATGAATCAATCTTTACCTGTCACTTGGGCGTTACAGCTTTCTTTTCTTTTCTTTTCTTTCTTTCTTTCTTTTTTTTTACAGTTAATTCTGAGCATATTTGTTTCTCTTCTAAGTTGTGAAGTCTCCGAAGGCATAAATTAGTTTTAAGTTTTCCTGGTATCCTACAGTGTGCACTAGCATGGTGCCTTGAACACAGAAGACATTTAAGGATTTGTGGGATGACTCAGTCCTACCTCAAATAGATTTGTGAATCCCTCTAAGCCAATACTGACAAGCAAACAGAGCAAGATTTTATGAATGCATTCACTGACCAGTAACTCACCAAGATAGTCTACTAGGTGTTTCTTTCTTTTTGCAGGACAACTCTTCAATTACTTGGAAAAAGTTTATGGCTACCATGGTTTCCTCTTCTTCAAGGAAGATATGCCCTGTTTCTTCAACTGTACCTCAATATTTTGGTCCTAAGCTCTTCCCACACCCTAGTCATGGTGTAAGCACAAATGTAATTGTGGGACATATTCCCTTTCTTTTGCATTTAGATAGTTATGTAGGCAACTTACCAGAGGCAGAGATGAAGGGCGGTCTGCGCGGAAACTGTTTTCAGCAGAAGATGGATTGGGACTGTTACCAACACTTGTATTCTGAAATTATTGGAACAAAACGAAAAACCAGATTAGCTATGAAACCATAAGAAATACAGAAGACAGACAGTAATTGAGGCTCAGGGACATCATACTCACTTCTAAGTGTCCACACACAGATTTTAGTAATTTGTAAGTTGAATCTCTGGAGAGTAAGGAGACAAATATGTACTGAAAAACAAAACAGGATAATTATGAATAGATATTGCCTGATGAGAAGTGAGAGTTAAGAGTTCAGAAAAGTATCTGTATACAGCCTTTTCATTTTCAAACAACATGGACCTCTCTTTGATCTATATTCTCATTCCTCTCACTCAAACATTCCATTTTTATTCCATTCCTGTAATAAAGCAAACGTTCTCCCATAAAAGCAACAAAATCTTCAAACCCAATTTAAGAGTAATAAATATATATAGGGCAAAATGAAGGCTCCAAAAGCCTGTCATTGGTGCCTCAAACAAGCCCAGAGAAGAAAAGGCCTGGACATTAAGAAAAGGCTGATGACATTCACTAGATCCCCTTTAAAATCTCTCTCCCTCTGTTTTTGTTTTTAAGGGTATTTAACAATTCCCAAGGGTCCGCCTCCTCTGCTCTGACCTAGATTTCCACTGAAAACTTCCCAGTGGCTCTAACAGGCTAGCTCTCTTTCATGCCACTTCCAGATTCTTCCTTGTACAAATATGGAGATTTTCTAGTGGAGACTTATAAATGAGCCACGGGAAAGGAGTAAAAGCTAGACAAATCATGTGAAGACAAATGACATGAGGAGAAATGATTTTACCATAAACAATATGTTCGGAAAATATAAAAATCTACTTTTTTTTCCCGTCTATTTATGCCATAGAATGTTTTCAGACCCTCCTTTCCATGAGTTTGTGATTATCCTTCTCATTCACCAGTGAGGGAACTTGAATTATTTCCAAGCAAGTACTATATTCCAAAGTAATTAATATTGTGGGTTCTGGCATCAGGCAGATCCAGTTGCAAATTCTGGCTCTTTCACTTACTAAGTGGGTGACATTGGGAAAATTGCTTAACCCCTCTAACTTTCAGTTTTCTTAATAACACTTATCCATTACAGGGTGGTAGCAAGAAAATATAAGAAAAGCATTAGTGTATGGCCTGACAAGGAGGAAATACTGATGCCTGTTGGCTATTAGTATATTTAAAAAATCCCCAAATAGATATTAACATATTTTCTAGCTTATCAGAATGGTCTCTTTTATCTTTCCATCTTTCTTCTTCTCTCTACAAGTTTTCTAGTATGGTTAGAAAGGAAATCTACAGCCAGTCACGGTGGTTCATGCCTGTAATCCCAGCACTTTGGGAGGCTGAGGTGAGAGGATCACTTGAGCCCAGGAATTTGAGACCAGCCCTTGGCAACATAGCAAGACCCCATCTCTATTAAAAAAAGAGAAAATGAAAAAGGAGAAATGAAATCTATAGAATGTAGAGTTTGTGCTTTCATAGAAATAATTCGTAAAAGATTAAAAAAAATTCATGTGAAAAGTAACCAGACCACTCCACTCCCTCTTTCTTGCCAAGCTGAAATAAACACCACTTTAACGTAAATTTTTCTGATTGCGCATGTCTGGGGTAGCCCAATAGTCAATTCAGCTCTGGAATTTCTACATAGAAGGTAGTTTAGGCAACCTGTTAGTAAAGCAGGTCTAAAAACTTATCCTGTACCTGCAGTTGCAGAGCAGGTGCAAGTTTTATTTATCTGGAATGGCTCTAGGGAGGTATTGATTGAGGTTATGGGGAGGCTGGCCACCCCCACACCAGGAATTCCTCACTATCAACCTGCCTGCCTCACCCTGTCAGTAATGTGGTGGTTTTGTTGTTCTTGTTCTTTATATATATTTTATTACTTTTTTGAGACAGGGTCTCGCTCTGTCACCCAGGCTGGAGTGCACTGGTGCTCGATCTCAGCTCACTGCAACCTCTGTCTCCCAGGCTCAAGCAATCCTCCCACCTCAGCCTCCCCAGTAGCTGGGATCACAGGTGTGTGCCACCACACCCAGCTAATTTTTGTATTTTTTGAAGACAGAGGGTTTCGCCATGTTGCCCAGGTTAGTCTTGAACTCCTGGACTCAAGCGATCCGCCCATTTGGGCCTCCCAAAGTGCTGGGATTACAGGTGTGAGCCCCCATGCCTGGCCTTGTCCTTTTTCTTTTTCTTTGAGACAGGGTCTCGCTCTGTTGCCCAGGCTGGAGTGCAGTGGCACAATCATGGCTCACTGCAGCCTTTACCTCTTGGGCTCAAGTGATCCTCCTACCTCAGCTTCCCAAGTAGCTGGGATCACAGGCACATACCACCACACCTGGCTAATTTTTATATTTTTTGTAGAGACGGGGTTTCACCGTGTTGCCCAAGCTGGTTCCCAACTCCTGGGCTCAAGCAATTCTCCCACCTCAGCCCTCAGCCTCCCAAAGTGCTGGAATTAAAGGCCTGACCTCCTTTTTTTTTTTTTTCCTTTAAGACTATTAAAGGAACTGAATGTATCAGTTTAGCCTGATCTAGCAGATGTTAGCCTGACCTAGCAGAAGTTGAGAAAGAATTTTATTTTTTTGACCTTGGTCAGGCAAGTATAATTAAGTCAGCAGGAAATTCAAAATTGGCAACACTTCTATGAGAATAAATCACCTTGTGAAGGGAAACAGTACTACATGAATGTCTACAGGCTATAATTTTTAAAATTAGTCTTATGGAATTTTCCTGATTCACCACAGGAGATGATATTTATGGTTTGGAGTCTTGGTCCTTGGCAAGAGGCCCCTTAGGCAGCAGAGCCCAGAGCCCAGAGCAGGAGGACAAAGCAAAGGTGCCCTCGCTCTGCTGCATACTCACCCTGTCTGTGACTGTTGCTATGATCAGGGCGTTTGGCACTAGAAGAGCAGTTTTGGTTTTCTTTATTAGGGTTACCGAGAAAGCTGGAATAGAGATCTGAAACAGAATCAGCAAGTTAATGCCAGTTCAGACTTGACAGAACAGCACTTCAAATCTTCACATTAAAGGAAAAAAAAAAAAAGGTACACAGAAATCAAAACCAGCAGCAAGCTCTCCAGCCTCCATGAAGAAAAGCCAGTCTTACAGAGTGGCAGGGATGTATCACTGAGCTCCTCAAAGTGGGGCTTACTAAGCCAGAGGATAAATCTTAATCATCAATTGGACTGAAGATCTTGGTGGGAAACCTTTCCATGTCTTCAGCCATGGAAATAGAATGCAAAATGTATATTCATTTTAAAGATAAGCCCAAGGCTCTAAAGAAATTTCAAGCTTGTGGTCATCCACTTTGGGCTAACTTCTACATGCCCCACTTTCCTCTGTCTCTAGGTGCATGCTGGGGGGAAAATGTTAAAAAGCACTGGTATAATATGACCATCACTGGATAGAAAATCTGGGACCTGAATTCTTGGCTCAGTTCTGTTACTACAGGTTGAGCATCCTTAATCTGAAAATCATAAATCCAAACTATTCCAAAACCTAAAAGTTTTTGAATGCTGATATTGATGGTCAAAGGAAATGCTCATTGGAGCATTTCAGATTTTGGATTTTTGGATTAGGAATGCTCAGCCAGTTATATGTTGGCAGATATTGCAAAAATCTGAAATCCAAAACACTTCTGGTCCCAAGCATTTTGGATAGGGGATGCTCAACCTGTATCTACATGACCTACTCCCCCTTGTAAGCTATCCGTTCTAGGCCTCAGTTTTTTGATTTATAAATTGGAGATAGCCTCGTCTGCTTCTCAGGATTTTCTGTGGATTAAGTGAGATAATATATGCAAAATGCCCAGTGATGAATAAAAATTTCATTCACCTCCTCACTTGTTTCATGAAATCAGGATGGGTGATATAAAAGAATTCTAAATACTTTTCTGGTTCAACAAAGAATAACAACAACAGTAACTACAGAAGCTACCATTATTGATACCTATTTACCAGATAGAATTTAATTTAATTATGATCATACATAGTCAATATTATGGGAAATAAATTTATTTAGAGAGGTGCATGTCATACATAAGAAGTTACAAAGATGGAATTCAAGCCAATCTGATTCCAAATGTGGGTTCTTTTCAATACAATATGCTATAAGAATGTACCAAATGGCACAAAGAACAGAAGTTCATGATAATTTATGTTGTACCTCTCCAACCAAGTTTGATCTCAAAGGAAAATGGATCACATCACTTCAATCCCTGAAAATAGAGTCGCACACAGCCATGGTAAAATGATCTGACTTCCCCCTTCCCTAGGAACTCACACTCACTTGAACATCTACTTCTTGAAAATGCCTCACATATTCTCAAAGAGATGGGCTTTATGTAAGTACTGCCAACTTGAAGGAAGCAAATGAGCTTTTTTTTTTTTTTTTTTTTTTGAGACAGAGTTTTGCTCTTGTTGCCCAGGCTGGAGTGCAATGGTGCAATCTCGGCTCACGGCAACCTCCTTCTCCCAGGTTCAAGTGATTCTCCTGCCTCAGCCTCCTGAGTAGCTGGGATTGCAGGCATGCGCCACCACACCCAGCTAATTTTTTCTTTTTTGAGATGGAGTTTCGTTCTTGTTGCCCAGGCTGGAGTGCAGTGGCACGATCTCGGCTCACCGCGACCTCCAACCCCTGGGTTCAAGCGATTCTCCTGCCTCAGCCTCCTGAGTAGCTGGGATTACAGGCATGCACCACCATGCCTGGCTGATTTTGTATTTTAAGTAGAGAAGGGGTTTCTCTATGTTGGTCAGGCTGGTCTCAAACTCCTGATCTCAGCTGATCCACCCGCCTCGGCCTCCCAAAGTGCTGAGATTACAGGTGTGAACCACCGCGCCCGGCCACATCCAGCTAATTTTGTATTTTTAGTAGAGACGAGATTTCTCCATGTTGGTCAGGCTGGTCTCGAACTCCCAACCTCAGGTGATCCGCCCGCCTCGGCCTCCCAAAGTGCTGGGATTACAGGCGTAAGCCACCGTGCCTGGCCACAAAATGAGCTTTTAATTTTGAATATTTGCATTCACATCTGGGTTTATGAGATGGGCTTATTTATTGCCCTCAATGATCTAGGCAGGAAGACTATGGAAGAACAAGGGGCTAAGCCAATCAAGACATTTTCTAAAAACTGTTTGCCAAAGAACTCCACTCACAACATTTTTCAAAGGCAGGAGGCAATTCAGAACTTACAAGTTGGGATAAATTTGGAAAAAAAGAATTTGAGATCTACTTAGATGATGATTTTTAAAAAATGAGTCTAATTTTGTTTCTGAGCAGCAATACAAACATGCAGTGACAAAGGGCTAGAAATTTAGATTTTTCATAATCTAAGGCATGGAACACCCTTAAGAAGGAGTTTTCAAGCAATTGCTTCATGAGTATAAAATTACAACCAGAAAACATTTGTAAAATAAAGCTTAAATCACTTTTCAGTTTGAGCTGAGACAGAATGTGATATGTGCATGTTAATTTTACTAGCATCTGAAAATACCAACAGGCTGACTAAAAAGGTCCGGATTAAATTAAGGCTACACTTTATTAATATTTTTCCAGGGTAAATGATAATATTTTTCCAGGGTAATGGTAACATTTTTCCAGGGTGAACCGCTTTAGAAGGGGAACTTGATTAGAAAGTTCCCATTGTAGAGCAATTGTTTGGGTGCCTTCAGCTCATATTGGACCATGTTGGACTGAGGTCCATTGGCAGTAAGGAAATTCTGCAACATCTCTGAAGCCCAAATCTCCTTTGACACCACCCTTAGAAGGGATGGAACATACAAGTCACTATCATGGTTCTTATTCCCATGCCCTGCTAATTTTCAGTCTCCTGCCTCTGTAGGTTACACATTGTAAAAGCAATCTCAGTATATCCATGTCTTCAAAAAACCAGGGTCACTCCTTCTAACTTCTTTTTATCAGTTCTTAGGTAGAAATAGAACTTTAAAACCATTGCTAGAGTCATATTAGCTTGAAAGTGCACTGACTGCCTTTGTGAATCCCCCAACCCCTTAACAAAGACTAATACTTTATTCATTAGTGTCTTCAGTCCCTGCTGCTCTGCTCAGAGATGTTGGCTCTCTATGAATTCCTGAGAACTATATCACATTGATCAATACTACCCAGTCCCCTTCCCCATTCCAAGAACAAGACCTTTAATCCAGAAATGTAGAAATATATGAAATACTGCTTCATATTGCTTTGTATTATACTGATTCAGATAATACTGTCAATCAAATCATGCTTAGCTAAACATAGCTCTACATGACAAAAAATCAATATAAAAAGAATATGTTTTACCTAAAGAATAGTATGCTAGTCTCTAGCTCCAACACCAACAAAAGAAAATATTCCTATTAGATTTGTTAAGTGGTCTTTATGCAGTTGCCAGTGGTTTTAGAGAGAATATTTAAATAAGGCAAATAAGGCACATCTACTACTCAAAACAAAAAAGTTTTAATCAGCGACTTCATGAGTATGAAAGTTGCTTCTTCATAATCATGAATCAGAATGGCTGAAAACTCATTGAGGTCATGCAAACCCAAGAAGGTGTTTCTCTGGTGTTATTCTGGGGGACTGAATGAACTGTGATGTGACATCATAGCTCAAAGGTAAAAAAATGTCAGTGGGATAGAATTGTCTTTTCCTTGATAGGCCACAGTCCCACGGTCCCCAGTTTAGAGGGCAGTGCCAATTCCTTTAGGCTGTTCTCCTTTAATGCTTCAGGATGTCATGTGTCTCTGCTCCCCCAAATCTGTATTGAATAATAATGAAAAGATATAATATCAGAGTACACTTGGGATTGAGGATGTCTGACTTACCCAGGCTAGGCCTTAACTGCTCCACTTCCTGCTCATTTTGTGCTGGTGAGGGTACAAGGGGAGTGCTAATAAGTAGCTTTTTTATAGGCTTGCTGTCCTAGACATCACTGGTAACTGGTATAAATATGGTATGAAAATTGATGTTTCTTAAAAGAAATGATTTTGGTTTAAATGTATGTCTTTGAAAATCATGGCACACCCTCCATATAAACAACTTTGAGTGCTCTCTGGTGACATCTGAGTAAAAAGGATTTAGGGTATGGTTATGGGTGAGGTACATGTGTATATATGAGGTATATGTGTATAAACAAATGAGTGAGAAATAATGAGTGAGAAAATAATGTTTAGGGAAAAAGGGAAATTAGTGTCTTCTGGAGGCATTTAGAACACATAGTATTTGGAATTACAACAAAAGAAACTTGGCATAAAAGAATAACCATGATACAAATATCTATAAATATAGCTAAATTTAAGATGATTAATATTTACCATATATAATAAAGTATAGGGTTAGCATTTTTTTTTTTTTAATTATACCAACCTTTGTGTCTTTTCCAAAGACTTTGGAATGAAAACAAATCCAGTTTTCTGATACAAAGAGCTTTCCTTGGTATAGTATTTCTTTCTGTAGAGCACAGGTAAAGCCTGGGAAAATATACACAGGTACAGCATCATTTAGAATTTCCATTTAAAATAAAAACTGTGTATATATTTTGGTGACTTGTGGATGGGCAGAGATAATACATTCACACTCAAAAGTTTTATTACCTCTTCTTCTGTCATCTTTATGGAAAGAAAGCTGTGGCAACCAGTTTGTTTTTAAGTTCAAAATCTTACCAACTTCAGTATAAATATCAGAAGGAAAAGGCAAATCTACCATTGTACCTGAGAGACCAAGAATGGGGTTTTACAAGTCTCCTCTATTTAGCCTGGTGTGTCACCATGTGCTGATATCAGTACACCTGTTCCCCTTTTCCCCAGTATTTTCAGTAATGACTGTTTTCGAAATAGATGGCCTCACTAGGGGAAGAACACATAACCCACACCTCCTGTTTGAAGGTCATGGCAGGAACCCAGCATCTTGCCTCAACTTTTGCACATCAAGAGAGGCTAGAATGGAACTTTGGGCCCCTTGATGAACCACTGCAGAGCCTAGTAAGCGTGCTTAACTAGCATGCTGGGCAAGATATTTAGGTGACCATCTCACCCTTCATAGTGGCATCAGCACATGTCTGTCCATGTCTAAGGATGTGAGTTTTCTTTTAGGCTTCTTCTAGTGGCCTCTCTTGCCCAGGCTTGTTATCCTAAATCTTAAAGCAATGTAACCATGTGCATTTCAGCAATAAATAAAGAAGGGAAAGGTATCACGGAACCATCTTGGGTGACTCCATACCCCATGGAGAACTGTTTCTTTTTCTCCTCTGTGATCTTTTCACGCTGCCTGGTGAAAGCTGGCTGAAGCTGGTGTTATCGTTATGTTATGACTTTCAGAAACCTGATCCCCTTGGTGACTCAGTCCATGGACTATGCGCTTTTTCTTCCCCAAAACTAATGATCAACTTTTCAAATATGTAGCTTAAAAAGTCAAACAGGTCAGAACTTACTTTGCTTCAGTGGTTCCTCCGTTGGGACACTAAGAAACAACTTGTGAAAGTGCATATTGGCCTTGTACTACAATAAGAACAAAATACAAGCATCACTACTTTCACTTTCTTGCGAAACATCACAAATTCAACTTCAACAACAAATTTTCCCTCCCTTAATAGTATCTTTAGGAATTCCTTCTCACTGATCTTACAGTCTCTGACACAAGCCTTCAGTAAAACACAGTGAAAGTCTGGGCACACAGTTTCATTTTCTAACAAGTTTAATGCTTTGCTGGTTGGATATAATGATGCAGCTGCTGGTCGGCCTACTGCCGAGGTAACAGGGCTGGACAAGGATGTCCCTGATGAGAAATGGGATGAAATTCTAAGGAATCTCATTAGGGAAGGTACTGGATCCCAGGTACTAAAGGTACCAGTGAGTACTCTCAGAAGAGTACAGTGGTTCAAAGCTTTGTAGTCAGGTAAACCTGAGTTGAAGTCTTGGCTGTAGTGGCTCTAGCTCTTGGTGTGTGACCATGGCTTAGTCACTTAATCTCCCTGGGTCTTGGTTTCCTCTTCTATACCAGAGGGCAAAAACAGTACCTGCCTCAAGGGATGCCATAAGGCTTAAATGGGATAATACACATAAAGGACCTATAGTCTAAGGCAACATATGGCCACTCTTCCTACTGTATTATTGTGAAGGCATTTCCTTAGCCAGTGACAGGAGTAGGATGCAGTAGTAGGCTACTGACAAGACAAGTAGGATTTCATACAAAGACTTCACTCTCCAGGGCAGCAGAAGGCCCAAGACCATGAAAGCTGCAAATCACTTCATCTTCAAGGGATCTGTTTTCACAACTGTGACAATAACAATGGATAGCCAGCAATTTACAGCTTGTAAAACACTTTCACCTGTATCATATAGCTATTAAGAGGTAGAACTGTTAGCTGGATGCGGTGGCATGTGCCTGTAGTCCTAGCTACTCAGGAGGCTGAGGCAGGAGGATCTCTTGAGTCCAGGAGTTCAAGCCTGCAGTGAGCTATGGGGTAGAACTCGATCCTCCCTCCACAGGATCAATCTGCCTCATAGGATGCTTCTGAAGAAAAATTCTTCTAAGGAGAATGGGTAGGAGGCCCTGGATGGCTTTATTATCCAAACCAAGAGTGGTCTCAATGGCAAAACTGGCCCTGTTTTGCCATAAAGAACTACAGACCAGGTCATCAAGACGATAGATGGTCCCTGCAAGTCAACTATTTTATAGATAAACACCTTATAGAAAGATACCTTGATTAAAGCTAGGTGTTCTATGGCTTCACTGAGCTTTTGTTTTCAATGGCTACAGTGAGCAGTGGTTGCACGCTTGATTTAAAATATGCTAGACCATAAACTCTTCAAAAATGTCAATGTAATAAATGGCAAAAAAGGTAGTGGGGCTGCTTTCAATTAAAAGGGACATAGCAGGCTGAGTGCGGTGGCTCATGCTCATAATCGCAGCATTTTGGGATGCAGAGGTGGGTGGATCGCCTGAGGCCAGGAGTTTGAGATGAGCCTGGCTAACATGGCAACACTCTGTCTGTATTAAAAATACAAAAATTAGCTGGGTGTGGTGGTGCACATCTGTAATCCCAGCTACTCAGATGGTTGAGTCATGAGAATCACTTAAACCCTGGAGGTGGAGGTTGCAGTGAGCCAAGATTGTGGCACTGCACTCCAGCCTGGGCAACAGAGCAAGACTCTGTCTCAAAAAAAAAAAAAAGACATAGCAATTACATGCAGTATGTGACTCTTGATTGGATCCTGGAGAGGAAAAAAACACCTTTATAAAGGATATTTATTACTGGGACTACTATGGAAATTCAAAAGTGAATTTTATATTAATAATATTTTAATACATTTCTTATTTAAATTTCTTGGGTGTGCCGATGGTTTTTGGTTTAGCTCTTAGGAAACACATATTCAAGTATTTAGAGGGGTGAAGAATTACGAAAAACCCCAAACTCCTGTCCCCAGCACATGCATCACACTCTCTGATGACATAGAACTAGGCTTTGTTTCCTATCTGGGTATATTTTAAAGCAGAACCAAAATTAGTTCTGGAGAAGAATCCTGACCCTGTTCAAAGGTCTAACTCCTCTGTGTGCAGTTGGCTGGCCTACTACTATTCAGGCAGGTGCCTTATTAGACTCTTCAATCTCAGTACAAGGATGTCACAACTCTCCTTGTCCTGCCAATTATTGGATAAGCACATGACTTTGTGTTGGTCCCTGATCTCTGGGTATCTGTCAGAGTTCGAGGCCACAGCACGGAACTCACCACCATGCAATGTGCTGAAAAATGAGTTGTGGAATATAACGTTGATGAAAAATGGACTGGAGGAACTGCTGCCTGTTTGTTCTTCTAAATTCTCTAAACTCTATGCCTATATTAGTCTTGACCAGCAGGAAGGTGCATACTTGGGTTCCTTCTTGTCACTGGCTTCAATAGCCCTGTCACCCTCTAAGACAATACAAATTCCATTCTCAAATTACCTGGCTGGAAGATGAAGACTTTTTTCTTTCAGTCTTAGGGTCATTTTTGCTTTCTGTTTTACAGTCGTTCTTATCACTTGCTAAAGAGGCACCATCAAAACTGGATTTTGACCTAAAGAAAGAAAGTCCAGGGTGTCTATAAGATAATTTTTTTTTGAGACAGTTTTGCTCTGTTGCCCAGGCTGAAGTGCAGCAGCATGATCACGGTTCACTGCAACCTCCCCGTCCAGGACTCAAGTGATCCTCCCACCTCAGCCTCCTGAGTAGCTGGGACTACAGGTGCGTGCCACCACGCCCAGCTCATTTTTTTGTAGAGATGGGGTTTCACCACGTTGCCCAGGCTGGTCTTGAACTCACAGACTTAAGCAATCTACCAGCCTCGGCTTCCCAAAGTGCTGGGATTACAGGCATGAGTCACCACACCTGGCCTATGAGATACATTTTTCATTAATTTATTGTAATAAATCTTGATTATTATACTATCTTCTAAGAAAACCTGACATTTGTTTTTCTTTTCTGGATATCAAAAATCATTCATGATACTCTGAGAGCATTTACACAGCACATGCTTTAGGACACTGGAATGATTTCATCAGGCTGTAATCAAAAACTGTAGAAATAGTAACTTACAGAGGGTGAAATAACAATCAAGTTATTGTGAAAATAATTACATCATTTTAAAACTAAACTATTTTAATCAGTATTTCAAAAGGAGTACTTGAGGCAAATTACTAAATAGTATTGCGGCTATAGTTCAATCAAAGAATATTTTTGTTTCAGAATTCCACTAATATTTAACAAGTATTAATTGAGTGGGGCACTGTGTTAAATGTCTTGGGGCCCATAACACGGTTTGTATCCTTAAGGTACCTGTGTACGCGTGCATCAAACACTTTTTAAAAAAGGCAGTACATGATTTAGCACCAAAAAAATACATATTATAGGAGTTAGGAGAAGGTATGGAGCCAATAAGTCTAACAGGAGGTAAGAGAAGAGGAAAACAGGCCGGGCACAGTGGCTCACGCCTGTAATCACAGCACTTTGGGAGGTCAAGGTGGGCGGACCACCTGAGGTCAGGAGTTTGAGACCGGCCTGGCCAACGCAGCGAAATCCCATCTCTATTAAAAATACAAAAATTAGCCGGGCATGATGGTGGACGCCTGTAGTCCCAGCTACTCGGGAGGCTGAGGCAGGAGAATCGCTTGAACCCAGGAGGCAGAGGTTGCAGTGAGCTGATATTGCACCACTGTACTCCAGCCTGGGGGAGAGAGCAATATTCTGTCTCAAAAAAAAAAAAAAAAGTTAAATTTAAAAAAAGTAAGTAAATAAAGAGAAGAGGAAAACAATAGAATAATGTGGGCTTAAAATGCTGGGTCTAACAGGATAAGCAAGAATTGGGTATGAGGAAAAGAGACAAAACATCCCAGAGTGGGAATACAATAAAAGTGAAATCAGAATTAAAAAAATGAAACCACAAAACATGTTTGAAGCCAAGTCTTCCTTTTTCCTGTTAAGCACAGAGGTCAGAGCTCCAGAGTTTCCTTCTAAGACGATTCTAGTCCTGGTTTTCCATTTTAGTGGATGTGTACATTTGTACGTATCTTCAACCCTACGGCTAAAAGCAGTCATTTCAAAGTAGAATGCATGGATGATTTTTGGAGTTATATATATGAATAAGTTTTACGATTATGAAGTTGCTTTAATGTTTGTTGGGAGGAAATGGCACATAAAATCCATGATTTCACAATATTATTCCTTAAAATGAGGTTCAGTTAAAAAAAAATTGGTTCAAAGTGGATTTAAGAACAATCTGAAGTAATTCAGGTGGTACATGGGTGTCACAGAGAAACAGAAAGGACTGAAGTTAGAGAATTATGCTCTGGTTTTCTCAGCTGTGAAAAGATGGACTATATGATGTCCTAGGCCTCTTTTAGCCACTACAGTGTATGATTCCACAATGCTGAAATCACAGGGCAAATACCCCTCAGCAGTTCAAGGTAAATGAGTTTAATTTCAGACACAGGCCATTGAAGCTATTCACAGACATAAATTCCCTGGGAATTTTAGGGATTACATTTTTTTGGAAGCTATGAAAAAACATTTGTTCTCTATTTGAAAATAAAATTATCTGTACAAATGTCAACTTGCCTTTTATTTATACTATTCACAGATTTGAATTCATCACCTCTACTGATTCACATTAATAAATGTTAATGGAATGGGCAAGGAAATGATCCGACCTTTTGAAGATCCATGGACTGCAAGCAAATATGACAAGTAGGGTGGCTCTACCCTTGCTAATTTCAAAAGGCACAAGCAATAAAGGGGTTCATCTGCATGACACTGGCCCCTGTGGACAGGGTATGTATGTATATAATATGGATTTCTTTGGGTCTTTTCAATCCTGTTATTCTCACTTCCTACAGGTGACAAGAAGCCCAGTGCAAAATGAAAATGTGGGGTCCTTTATATAAAAATTATTAATTAATTAATAAAAATAAAATATTTATTTACAAATAAAATAAAAACAAGTAAAAATTATTAATAATTTTTATGTAGAGACAAAGTCTCACACTGCTGCTGAGGCTTGAGTGGCACAATCTCGGCTTACTGCAACCTCCACTTCCTGGGTTCAAGCGATTCTCCTGCCTCAGCCTCCTGAGTGCATGCACTACCACACCCGGCTAATTTTTTATTTTTAGTAGAGACGGGGTTTCACCATGTTAGCCAGGCTGGTCTCGAACTCCTGACCTCAAGTTATCCACCCACCTCAGCCTCTCAAAGTGCTAGGATTACAGGTGTGAGCCACCGTGCCTGGCCCCCTTACATAAAAATTATTAAGCATTTCTGGAAAGCAAGAGGGGAACATTAAACCAAGTGTGGGCCCTTTCCAACTGCACGGACCGCATGCCCATGAAGTTTAGCAAGCATGCCCTGTGAGAGTGTATTATTATTACTGAAGCCTGGGGAAGTTGGAGTAAAACCAACAATGTTTTTAAGGTGCCTGCTGTAGTCAGCCAACAGTGGTAAAAGACATGAGAAATAATGTGCCTTGTGCCTTTGTGAAGAGAAGCATTAGGTGAGGCTTTGAGGGGAAACGACTAGAGGAAAAAAAATTGTTAAAGTGAGATGCTGGCCAGGCGCAGTGGCCCATGCCTGTAATCCCAGCACTTTGGGAGGCCGAGGCCAGTGGATCACCTGAGGTCAGGAGTTCAAGACCAAACTGGTCAACATGGTGAAACCCTGTCTCTACTAAAAGTACAAAAATTAGGTGGGCATGGTGGTGCATGCCTGTAGTCCCAGCTACTGGGTTGGCTGAGGGAGGAGAATCGCTTGAACCTGGGAGGCGGAGGTTGCTGTAAGCTGAGAATGTGCCACTGCACTCCAGCCTGGATGACACAGCGAGACTCTGACTGAAAAAAAAAAAAAAAGTGAGATGCCACAAAACAGCATGCAGGAAAGACGGAGAGCTAATTGGGAATTAGAGTCAGAAGAGGAAAATTTTGGGAAGAGTTAAGACTTACTCTTGGTCCTGAATGAGGCATAGATTTGGAGAGAAGATATGGGCTGGGAAGCCAAGAAGGAAGCAAAAAGCGGAGTTAATAATCTTTTAGCAAAGACCAAAAGAAGTAGAAGGTAGCAGTTCTAAAAGTTCTAATAATGGTGAAGGAGCACAATGATTTCTGTACTCAGTTTAGATAAACTGCATTCACCCATCACACACTATTGGTTTAATTGCTATCTTTTAAGTGCCCCAAAGCAACTTTAGTCTCTACCAACTTTAGTCTCTACCAAATGGTAGTTGGTGCCTCTGAGAATGATGAGGCTACAGCTACACATCTCAAAACCACCTCTCCCCTCCAGCCCCACAACCAAACCAGCCCTCCCTCTTAGTCTGTCACAGGAAACTGGTGGCCTGCTGGGTCTCCGGGATGGGGATTCTTTTCCTCAGCTTTTTTCACGGCCCCTAGGAAAGTGAGACACCAGGTGTGCATACCCAAAGCTGGGCAGACACTCCAACCTGGCCAGCCTTCCCAGCTTTCTAAACATATGCCTGAGAGGGGGCCACCCTGGCCTCATCACTTAGCAAAATCAGCGCTTTCAGAAAGGTGCAGATGCTCTGCTGAAGGTTGGGGCAGGAAGGAGAAAAAGATGCTGCCTGGGTATCAAGGAAAAATGCTCATTCTTTCTCAGGAGTATTATTTGTCTATAGTATTAATACATCCTCACTCTTAACAAAAAACCCCTGCTCCTCCTGTAACGCCCTCTCCCCAAAAGACAAAAGAGAACAAAGAGAGTCAACGGAGGACTTACCGTAGGCTAATGATTTTCTTCTGGTCTGGGGACTCGGCCTCCACAGATGGGGTAGGGGATTGGGCTGTTGGCGACCTGCAGGCTTTCTTTTTCTCCTCCACACCATTCTCAGCCTCTGAGCTGAAGAAAGGAAACCGCTTCATTTTAGACATTCAGAGAGAGGTAGCTGGAAGGAAAATGACTAAGTAACCTGGTTTTCTAGAGAGTGGAGTGATTTTCATTCCTCACTGATAGGCTAGTTAACTTTGACAGCGAGGCCCTTTCCCAATCTCCATTCTAACCCCTTGCCTGGTGTCCCAACGGCAGTAGCTGCAGGTCACACCTGTTTCACTTGTAAATGCCAGACTGTGTGGACTTGCTGGCTCCCAGGTCTGTGCTGCCCAGCTCTGCTCTGCATGGGCTGTGCTGGGGCAGCAGATCACCTGGAGGCTGGGAGGGCCCTGCATACGCACACACGCACATGCACACATGCTCATGTGTGGCCTCCTGCAGGTGTGAGCCTTCCTGCTGGGAACCCCCACCCCTTTTGTTTGCATTTCTCTTATGTCACTTACATGTTGTTTAACCAAGCAGTTCCCTAAGCAATTTACAGTCTCTAATCTTTACAACCACCCAGACTAGGTAGGAATTACTACCCTCATTTTAGAGATGAGGAATCTGAGGCTCTTGCTATCTTGCCTAAGTTCAGAGAGCTAGCATCTATCTTACTTGAGATTCAAACTTAGTATGTCTGTCTGCAAAGCCTTTGTGTTCTCTCTCTCCATTCATCCCCCCAACCACCTACTCATCCATTTATCCCCATAATTAACTCTTCAGTGTGAAAGCTCCAGGGCGGGGTGGGAATCTTACTCATCTTTGTCTTAACCACGGGGTCTAGGATAGTGTTGACCTACAGTCATGATCAACAGGCTTTGGAAAAACTAGGTCTGACCTTGGTAAAAGAGAAAGTGGAAGGGAGTAGAGGGGAAGGTGAGTCAAGAAGGTTTGTGCATAGAACCAACAAACAGAGGACAACCAGCATGGGGGATGCAGAGGTGAGTTCCCTCAGTCGGCCGGTGAAGATCTCTTGGGAAGCAGGCGAAACCACTTCCAATGGGAAAGTGGGAAAGGAAGGGATGCTGAAGGAAGAATACAAAATGTTATTTATGGATCAGAACTTCTTTGGTGTGTCAGCTCAGTAAAACACAAACGATACTTCTGAGGATGTGAGGACTCCATGGAGACTGAGCCTAAAGAAAGACATGTTAAGATGGCATTGCTATGAGAGATTAGCTAATCTTCACTTTCATTTCCCACCTATTTGGTATTCTCACCTGCATATGACTGCAGGCAGGAAATGCCACTAGATAGTTTAAGCTGTGTGGTTGCTTTCCTGATCACTTTTCACAGCATATGAAAATTGCACCCTAGGTGAGGAGGCCTATTGTAGTGTCAGAATCAAGGCCAGTATATCTGACAAGGGTATCTAACTAATAACACCCACAAATGGTTGATGCTCTTTTTTTTTTTTGAGATGGAGTTTCATTCTGGTTGCCCAGGCTGGAGTGCAGTGGCACGATCTCGGCTCACTGCAACCACTGCCTCCTGGGTTCAAGAACTTCTCCTGCCTCAGCCTCCCGAGTAGCTGGGATTACAGGCACACGCCACCATGCCTGGCTAATTTTTGTATTTTTAGTAGAGACGGGGTTTTGCCATGTTGGCCAGGCTGGTCTCGAACTCCTGACCTCAGGTGATCTGCCCACCTTGGCCTCCCAAAGTGCTGGGATTACAGGCGTGAGCCACTGCACCCGGCCAAATGGTTGACGCTCTTAATTTTGTGGTAAGCATTTCTCTTTTCCTAGTAGATACATATCTGAGGACAGAGGTCCAACCTTCTATTTCTTCAATTATTCTCAAAGTACTTAAAACAGTTACATACATTAAAAGGGCTCAGTCCATAACAGAATTGCATTATGTGACAAAGGTACATGGAAGGCTGAGGCGTTTTAATATTATTAGGAAAACCCTGTTTTGGTTTAAAATAATAATTGGACTTTATTAAACTTAGCACCAAGTTTAATTTGTGGACTCAAAGAATTTTAGAATAGTTAAGAGGCCTTAAAGCACACCTCTGCCTTTTTTCGCTTCCCCCAAGACACACACACATTATCTCTTTTCTTCAGATTCAGGCAGAAATCTACTTGAGAAGCCCTCTTTAAGTAGAGACTGGGTATAGAACTTCAATAATCCATCTCAACATTTATTCAGATATTTACTGGATTTTATGTAGGATCAGATGAAGACTTAGAGGGAGAGCTGGAGCTGTCCTATACAGCATCTTTGTGTACAGAGAGCCACTCTGCAAAAGGTGCTCCTGGCAGAGATAAGGTGCTCCTTGCTCTGGGCAGAAACAGCCCAGCACCAAGGTCAGAAGGCAGCAAAACTGAGGCTAGATTTCAGCTCCTCTTTGACCCTGACCCATCTTGGTCAGGCATTTGTGTGCAGTGCAGGTGACTTAAGTGCTTAACCACATAAGGTGGTCCTGTTTCGGGACCCCTAGCTTAGCACTGAAAAGATTACAGTGCATGCCTCTATATTGTCCTACTCAAACAATGTCTTTCAGGGATGGAACATACAGTGTACTCAAAGTAGCTTTTTTCTACTTACTCTCCACTTCACTTCTCCTTCAACTTGTGTCTTGTCTTCTGCACTGGTTCTCTCCTTGATGGCCCTAGCCAGGGGACACATCTTCCACACTGCTTAAAAGTCTCTATGCTGCCTGCTGATTTTATAACTCACTAGGCATATAATTAATTAATACCTTGTACTGGTACCTTTTCTCCCAAAAATCTTAGTCATCCAGCACTAGACTAAGTTCCTTAAAGGCAGGGAATGTGTGTTTTTTTCCACAGCACTCAGCTCAGCAGTTGCTCACAGTGGTCATTTATACGTTGAATGACATGGATTAATTATGTAGTATCTCAAAGAGGAAGTGAAATTCATCTACAGGTCAATTCGATCTTAGGTTTTTGCTTAAAGATGCTACAGGCTCAAGCAAGTTAATTCCTCACACAGGCAAGATTATTCCTGCAAGCGTCCCTTACCTTGGAGGTCGTGTCAGCAGCAGACTGAAACTATGTAGAATTCAAGCAGCAGAGGCTAGCCTGTGTTTGAGTGAGCAGTGTGGGAGGGGAAATGGAATGCTTCCTCAAGGCCTTTTGGAAACTTTTAAGTTACTGTCAATGAAGCTGAACCAGGCCACTTAGTAACTTTAAAGTTACTGTCAACGAAGCTGAACAGGTTTCATTTAAATCATGAAAATAAGGAAATCAGTTTTTATTTATTTTTTAACCAGAAGACAAAGCCCTGTTACGGACTTTGACTAAAAGAGTTAACTGAAAAAACAAACCAAAAAACCAATCCTCCTTTTTCAACAAATATTTACTGGACTCGTCCCTGCTGTCAGGGTGCTCAGAGCTTTGTAGGTGAGACAGGTAAGTGAGCTGGCAGGTGTAAGTATCCACAGAAGCAGTAGAAAATGCTGGAGACACAGGACCAACCTTTACTTGGCCTTGGCAGGTTATTTCTCCTCCCATCTCCAACCCACTTTAAGCATCAGTTATGGTCCCTGCCTGAAAGGTTTTTAGTAGAAATTTCAAAGCAGTGAGACAGTCATGCTTATAACAACTAAACCTGACTTCACCTATTAGGGGACAGCATTTTTATTTTTATTTATCTATTTTTTTGAGATGGAGTTTCACTCTTGTCACCCAGGCTGGAGTGCAATGGCGTGATCTCTGCTCACTGCAAGCTCCACCTCCCAGGTTCAAGTGATTCTCCTGCCTCAGCCTCCCGAGTAGCTGGGATTACAGGTGCCTGCCACCATGTCTGGCTAATTTTTGTATTTTTAGTAGAGACGGGGTTTTGCTACGTTGGCCAGGCTGGTCTCGAACTCCTGGCCTCAAGTGGTCCACCCACTTCAGCCTCCCAAAGTGCTGGGATTACAAAGCATAAACCACCATGCCTGGCCAGGGAACAGCATTTTTATTACTGGCTAGGAAAATCTCGTTTCAATAAAACACTGCCACACACTGTTACACAATTTATAAATACAAAAACAGGTTGTACAGTCCCTATCAGCCATCTAATATTTGTCACTTCCCAGACCTCATTAGTTTGATGATGACTTAAATTCTCATTTCACAATTTTTCAGAATTAGAACTCTTATGTGGAGTCAAGTATCATTCCTACTGGAGATAGTCTCTGTGAGTTTCAGCTAAACTCAATACGCCTTTCTCTTGTCACATCACTGGCCCTTTGCCGCTCCTGCTGGGAATGTATTGTAGTCAGGCACATCACATGCAAGTCCAAGTAAATAAGTAGCTGAGGGTAGAAGCTATGATTAAGCTGTGTCTCAGGTGAAGGCAAACAAGTGTTTCACTGTGGTTCAGTCCAAGAAGGTGTGTTCCCTTCTAATTACAGTAATGAGTCCCTGTGTTTGAGTCTACCTACATGTTAATCTAAGCTAAAGGCACAAAAAAAAAACCACTAAGCTTCCTTATGGTAGTAGAAGTAGAGGTAGTTTTACATCTACTATTATTTTTTAAAAAGTCTCTGATCATTTTAAAGCCACAGTCTTGATCAACGAAGGTTTAGAAGTGTCTTGAAGATAGGATATGTTTCATCAGAGGGTCTTCATAGAATAAATTCCTGGCAATGGGATTGTTGTGGTCATGGGTGGGTCTGTGAAAGTAGAGTGTTCCTGAAACTCTGTAGTGAAAACCGTGTTGGCACCTGGCTTCACCAAGATCTGGGGCCTCATAGACGCTTGTTTTTGGAGTGCTGCCTATTCAGTGGCTCCGTGGCTGGCAGACACAGGCCACAATACTTGGGAAGCAAAGAGTTGGGCTATAGAGATGGAAGAGGGCTGACAGCAGCCATAGTACAAATAAAGAGAGGCCTCACAGTGACCAAAAGAAGGAAATAGAATGGAGTGCGGAAGTGCAGGAGTGAGCAATGGAGACAGGATGGCTGGGAAACCCTTTAGCTTTTCCAATTTCATAAACTCAGAATCTCCCAAGTTAGATTTTTACAAGTCAAGAAGAATGATCTTCCATTTACAATTCTGATACATATATTTTTGTTTGGACAACTATAAATTTCATTTATCCATCTATATATTTATTTCTGAATAGGCACTATAAGCATAAGTATAAAATTTAAAAGTTACAAATGGAAAAACAAATTTTCTTTTTACTCGTTTCATGGTGACCCAGTTTCTCTCCACAAAGGCACCTACTCTTCCCAGCAACTTGTGCGTCCTTCCTGGGAGAGACTGTGCACATGTAAATGTGTGCATTTTTGAACCACAAATGATAGACAGCATGCTATTCTACACCTTGCTTTTTTTTTTTTACTTATTGTATCTTGGTGTTCTTTCAGTACCCATAGATCTTCCTCATACTTTTTAATGACTGCATAAAGTTCCATTGTAACGATGAACTGTTATTTAACCAGTTCCTTACTGATGGGGCATGTAGGTGTATTTCAGTCTTTTGCAAATACTAACAACATTGCAACAAATGTCCTTATATGTTTACTACATGTGTGAATAATTTTCTGGAAATGGAACCCCTGCGTCAAAAGGTATATGATAGAAAAAATGTTACAGCTATTGCCAAATTGCCCTCAGTAGACATTTTGTGATGCGCACCCAAATATTCAATAATGTTTATATCTTCTCACTAATAAAGTATTAGCCTTAAAAAATATATATTTTGAAGTACCTAGCATAATAGCTGGCACACAAAATAACAATCATCATTTTAATCATGACTAGTGCTAAACTTTTTGATCTTTGCAAATGTAAAAGGTTAAAAAATATTCCACTACAGTTTCATTTGCATTTTCTTCTTAAGAGTAAAGCTGAGTGTGTTTCCATATATCTAAGTGCTTATTAAAATTTTTCTTGTTTTGTGAATTAGCTGTTTGTATGTACATTTTGCCAATTTATCTAATGGGTTGTTGATTGAAACATTTAGTATAAACGATTCTTACCATAATTGCATCACAGATTCTTAGTAAAATCCTACAGTTGACTTTTAAAATAAATAATCTTAAACATTTAGAAAAGTTAAGTGGAAGCCAGGTATGGTGGTATGTGCCTATAGTTCCAGCTACTCTGGAGGCTAATGTAGGAGGATGGACTGAGGCCAGGAGTTTGAAACCAGCTTGGGCAACATAGACCCCATCTCAAAAAAAAGTTAAGTGGATATTAGCAGTTGGCATGACATTAAAATAAAACATTAATGACAAACTAGTTTTGTTGTTGATAGATTTATTAGCAGATAGATAAAAGAGTGTCAAAAATATAGTATTCTCTAATTTCAGCAAAACCTTCAATGAAATGTGACAGGCTTTCAGTTCAGGTTGGAGAATGGGAGCACAAATGTTTGCTTCTCCTTTCTTTCTAAGGCCTTTAAGATGAATATCTACAAAAGAAGTGATAATCCTGCTACAATGGAGGGAAACCATCAACAGAAGACTGATTTCTGAAATTTTCTGAAATACGGAAAAACGGAAAGCAGAAAGTAAAGTACAATATTTACTCACGCAGCAAAACAAGGGAAGCCATAATCTTGAATATGGGCATCAACGGGGGATAAGAAAACACCGACCCGTTTGTCAGAAGTCCAGTGAGGTGCTATAGGAGGAGTGGGTGAGAAGTTTCCGAAAACACTAGATTTAATTAAAGACGTGGCTGTGAGAAATCTTGACACTTCCTCCTCACTTTCCCTGGCTCAGACCCAAATTACAGGCAGTTAAGAGGGAAAAGCATCAGAGCGGTCACTGCTAAAATAACTGAACAACTTGGGTGCAGGAAACTGTGGTAACTAGTTATATATAACCATGGTAGTTAGTTATGGAGCACCAGAGTAAATCCTCATCCTTCCATTTTGAATATGGTAGTCCCAGGAAAAGTGCCAACTCCCTATCCATGAACGTACAAAGATGAGGAGCAGCTACTCCAGTCCCTTATTATTTTTTCTCTAGTCCCTCATTCTTTTTTTTTTTTTTTTTTGGAGATGGAGCCTCACTCTGTCACTCAGGCTGGAGTGCAGTGCAGTAACGCAATCTTGGCTCACTGCAACCTCTGCCTCCCAGGTTCAAGTGATTCTCTTGGCTCAGCCTCTTGAGTAGCTGGGATTACAGGTGCGCAACACCATGCCTGGCTAATTTTTATATTTTTCTTAGAGACAGGCTTTCACCATGTTGGCCAGGCTGGTCTTGAACTCCTGACCTCAAGTGATCCACCTGCCTTTACCTCTCAAAGTGCTGAGATTATAGGCACAAGCCACTGCGCCCGGCCCAGTCCCTCATTCTTAAATATGAAATAACAACCAAGGATTGCCATTTCTTTGAAGAAAACTTGAAGTCTGAAAGAAAAGACCAAGATGAACCAACAAGAAAGTAAAATCCCAGGGAAACTGGCTTTAGTGAACAGATGAAAACAAAAGACAAATATGCAAACAAGAAAAACAAAATCTAAATCCTACGAATTAGTATCTTCAGAGAAAGAAGGTAGCACCCATGAAAGAGAATCACAATGGTATGAAGAAGGAAACCCTACTTAGCTCCCAATTTTTTCAGAGTTCAAATCCTTGCAATAGCCTATCAGGCACTTCAGGACCTGACCCACACACATCCCCTGATCCTCTCTTCTCCTTCCCTCACCCCAGTCCAGCCCCACTCCAAGCCCCCATGAGAAACCTATGCCCTAGTGTTCCCTCTGCCTGGGATGTTGTACCTCAGTTAGCCAAGTGACTCTCTCCCTTTAAACTTTAACTTGAATGTCACCTTCTCAATGATATATATATATATATATATATATATATATATATATATACACACACACACACACATATATATATATCACAATATATATTGCACCACTGGAGTGCAGTGGTGCAATCTTGGCTCACTGCAACCTCTGCCTCCCAGGTTCAAGTGATTCTTCTGCCTCAGTCTCCTGAGTAGCCGGGATTACAGGCACGTGTCACCATGCCTGGTTAATTTTTGTATTTTTAGAGGTGGGGTTTCCTTATGTTGGCCAGGCTGGTCTCGAACTCCTGAGCTCAGGTGATCTACCTGCCTGGGCCTCCCAAAGTGCTGGGATTACAGGGGTGAGCCACAGTGCCTGGCCAAGACTTATATCTTTAACCAAAGGAGATAAAGCATTAAGGGACCAAAGTAAGATAGAATTAAGATACCAAAATTCAAAAAGAGAATAGGTATGAGAGGGAAAAACACGACATGTGTCAGCCAGGTACTTCTTTTTTTTTTTTTTTGAGACGGAGTCTCACATTGTCGCCCCGGCTGGAGTGCAGTGGCGCGATTTTGGCTCACTGCAAGCTCCACCTCCCAGATTCACGCCATTCTCTCGGGCGCCGGCCACCATGCCAGGCTAATTTTTTGTATTTTTAGTAGAGATGGGGTTTCACCGTGTTAGCCGGGATGGTCTTGATCTCCTGACCTCGTGATCTGCCCGCCTCAGCCTCCCAAAGTGCTGGGATTACAGGCGTGAGCCACCGCGCCCAGCCTCAGCCAGGTACTTCTATATCAAATGGATAGGCATTCTAAACTGAAAAAGAGAGAAGACATTATTAAAGAAAAAACAAAGGGGTAGGTAAAATGGCAGCGGTTTCTAATTTCTTACCCTAAAAAGTGGGGAGTCAAAGTGATTTCATTAGAAATTTAGGTTGCTGTATTACTTAAAAGAGGCAATAAACAAATGCATGAAAATAGGAACTAGAAAGATACTCCTGTTTAAACTTAGGAAGAGAGGGAAGCAGGGAGTTAGTATAAGGGAGTTGATTCTTTTCCATCAAAACAGGAAGATGAGAGATAAGGTTTAATACTGATAAACAAAAAGAGCAAGATACACACATTTTTACAGATAATGAAGTAACCCCTATACTATAACTGGGTACAGTTAGAAGTGTTAGGCTGGGTGTGGTGGCTCACTCTTGTAATCCAGCATTTTGGGAGGCTGAGGTGGGAGGATCACTTGAGCCGTGGAGTTTGACACCAGCCTGGACAACATAGGGAGACCCCATCTCTACAAAAAACAAAAAAAAATTAGCCGGGTATGGTGGTGTGCACCTGTGGTTCCAGCTACTCTGGAGGCTGAGGTGGGAGGATCACTTGAGCTCAGGGGTTTGAGGCTGCAGTGAGCCGTGATTGTGCCACTGCACTTTACCCTGGGTGACAGAGTGAGACCCTGTCTTAACAACAACAAAAACAGTGGTAGCTACTGAGAGGGCATATAGGGGATGGGAGAGGTGGAATTGAGATCGTTATACAATTTTAATGAATTATATTATTTTGGTAAGCATTTAAACAATTTTAAAAGTTTTATTCATATCCTTGTAGCAAAGATGTAAGATACAGAGTGGATAATAGAAATCAGTGGATTTACTATCTTCAAATGTTTGAGCTCTTACTATGTGTAAAAGCTAATACCAGATTTTATGTTCTCAAAGGATTTAGGCTTTATTGGGAACTTAAGTTTAGTACATAAATACAGAAGAATACATATTGTAAAGGATATTGTGTCATAAAGAAGGTGTCTAAGGAATTCAGAAACCTCTTCTAATTGTAAAAAGGAGACTCAGAGAAGTTGTGCGGAAGAAATAAGCATGACACCCTTGTGTATGAGGAGGGCACTATGTCTTTTCTAGTTAAGTAGAAAAATATTATAGCTGTCAGAAATATATTTCAGTACGAGAAACTAGAAATGTAAATTATATTTCTATTTGTTATATAAAACAGTAAAAATAAAACAATCCTTTGGATTGGAGAAATCAAAACTTTCATTACTGCATCACAGCTGTCGGTGCCACCTCTCAGCCAAAGAAAAGCTGTAGTTATACAATGATTATTGTTGAAGGATTGAGATTTGAGCTGGATACATACAATTTGGACTCAGAGATGCCATAAGGTCATGAGAAACACAAGGAAAGGCAGAAGCACAATATGCAGACGAGGAAAAGTCACTCTCACAAGGAAATCCAGCAGTTTGTTTTTTTTTTCCTGAAGTACAGGCAGCAGGAAGAAGCAGAAATTAAGTTGCGAAGTTTGACTCCTAATGAGGGAAGGCTACTTTTAGACTTCATTTGACTGGTGGTAGGTATTAATTGAAGATTTTTAAACAGAAGGAATAAAATGACAAGATATTAAATGCCCACCTTTTATATATCATGGACCTGACGAGCTATGGGCTTCTGGAGGACTATATTCCTATTTGTACAAGAACAAGGGAGGGTGGAAGCTGGAGACAAGAGAAAACAGAAAGGCAGTTAGGGAGTGAATCTGAAGGCAAGAAGCAGACACTGCATTGGAGGGAAAATCCAGAGATAACATTGGAATGATTAGGGAGAGCACGCAATGGAGAGGAACATCCAAGAACACCAAGGTTATCTGGGGGATGGAGAGGATGGCATTGCCACTAACAGTTACAGAGAACACAAGAGAAATTGTAGTTTGGTGGGAAGGATTTTGTAAATTTAGTTTTAGACATAATAGACATATATTGATAGCAGGTAGAAAACTGTATCTAAAAAAACCAAAAGAGCCCTAAATAGGTCAACAATAAAAAGAATATCAGATTTTGCAGAGGAGGGGTTCCTCCAGTTTAGAAACTAATTCCATTGAGTCTCAAGCACACTGCTGTAGCAAAAATGAATACCTAAACACCAGCAGCAATAGCAGGGCTAGAGAAATGGTTTAGCAGAGGCCACCATCTGACTCTAGTAACCTCTTTAAGATGGTCTCAAAGAAGACCCCTCTGTTCTCATGAAAGTGGAAAAGTCATTGTCCCATGAACAATCATGTGATTCATTCCCACCTCTATATCTACTCCTAATCCTGTTTTCCTAAAATATTATGTCTCTTTGAAAGCCTAAGGCAACTCATATAACTCCAAAAAGCAATTAATTGTTAAGATTCTGATTTTGGAGAGACAGAAACCCAACTCAAACTAGCTTATGATTTTTTAAAAAAGCAACCAAACAGCTCCCAAGGGCTTTTGTCACTGCTTTAAGACGAAGTCAACAGTAGACAGTGGGTGCAGCTGCAGTGATTTCCCTTCCACCCTTGGAATGCACAGCAGTGATCTCTAGGATCTTCCTCTCCAAGATTCTGGGACATCAATGTGCAATTCATCCTCCTGAGACACGGCCTCCATTATGTCATGCCACTGCTCCAGAGTTAACAATGGCTTTCTATTGAGCACCAGATCGAGGCATCTGCACATGAGCCAAGACCCTCCAGTTTTGCAATCTCCCTCTGCTTTTCAAAAGGAATTCTCTGTTCCAGCCATGTTGGTCGTCTTACCTTGGCCGCACTTATATCATATTCTGTCCTTCCTCTATGTGTTGATTCTCAGTTCTCTGCTCCCTCCTCTCTACACACAGGAACCCATCATACCAGACTCTGAACAAATCCAATTACATTCCCACTTTTATACTGGCCTCCATCTCTTTATTATCAATAATATAAGAAATTAATGCAATTAATACTTATTGCCTAGACATCTATTTGCAATACAGGAAAACAATTAGCATTTTAAAAAGGGCTTGGGCTTAAATTTTATCTCAAAACCTACCTCACGAACTCCTTCCCAAGTGTGGTTGATAAGTTTTGGAAGAGGGGGTGGGAGCAAGAGAAAAAGGCCAGTCTTTTCATTTTCCCCACTGCTGAATTGGCATTGTGTGCAAACTTATTTTTTCAAACTGATTATTAGTTAGATGAGTAATAATTTGAAACCATATGGAAACTTGAAAAGACTGTTTTCATCAAACTAACTTCACAGCAGTAGCATTTTGAGGCCAAGCACAGTTGGAAAATAACAAAGTAAATTATAAAATGCAGCAAGGAGGTAGCAATGGACTTTTCTAGTTTCCAGCCAAGGAAGATTGATGCTGCTGATAGTGAATTATCTTTTGCTATTTACAGCCTCAGTGCATGAATGCTACTTTGCATTGCATAATAAACTTCCTAAAAACATATACTGAATATATCTCCTCCAAACTAGACTATAACCTTTTTAGGGGCAGGGACTTTAAGCATTTTTTTGAATTTCTGCCTTCATTCCTTTTTTTTTTTTTCTTTTAAGATGGAGAAGATGGAGTCTTGCTCTGTTGCCCAGGCTACAGTGCAGTGGCATGATCTTGGTTCATTGCAACCTCCACCTCCTGGGTTCAAGCAATTCTCCTGCCTCAGCCTCATAAGTAGCTGGGATTACAGGCATGTGCCATCACGCCCAGTTAATTTTTGTATTTTTAATAGAGACAGAATTTCACCATGTTGGCCAGGCTGGTCTTGAACTCCTGACCTCAGGTGATCTGCCCACCTTGGCCTCATATCTTCATTCCTTTTTGGAGCTCTTCTCCACCGGAAATTGGATGTCACAATGAGCCACTTTTCATATACCTAAGATATATTAGAGGACATCTATTTGATTAAGGTTTTTTGTTCTGAAGACTGTGTTTAGGAAAGAACTAATTTTTAACTAGAATGAAAAGCTTACCCAAACAAAAAGATAGAAATACAAAAGAATAAGGCATAAAGTCCAGAAAAACATACTTAGAGAAAATGAAATTTTTCATTACTTAGTGAGGTCTATCATAAAGGAAACCAATTTGGAACCTCATTTTAAAGGAATAGAAGATCAAAGAGAGAATAAAACTGTGAGGATGAGAACTTCAGGCAAGAGTCATAAAAGGTTCTACTACTAGTATACAAAGGAGGAGAAAGGAAAGAACTGACTTGTATATCAGGAATGCCAAGGAGAAGTGGTGTCTGTAGTATGAGAACTTCCAGGAGAGTAGAATGATAAGAAATAGAGTGGCTGAGGGGCTAGACTTACTGATGGACAGATAAGGGTGCTTCTGAATTTAGGAGGGAATAAAAGGCCCTGCCATGGTTTCCTGAGATGTGACAGTTTATGAACCTGATACTCAGGAGAAAATTAGTGTCCATTTTTTGATAGATGGGTATTGCAAGAGAGTAGCGTCAGGGAAACCAGATGCTGTGGTCTGAATGTTTGTGTCCACCAAATATTTACATGTTGAAATTCTAACCCCCAAGGTGAAGGCATTAGGATGTGGGGCTTTTGGGAGGTGATTAGATTATGAGGGTAGAGCCCTCATGAATGGGATTAATGCCCTTGTAAGGAGCTCATTAGTCCCTTCCACCACATGAGGATCCAACAAAATACAGCCATCCATGAAACAGCAAATGTGCCCTCACCAGATACTGAATTTGTTGATGACTTGATTTTGAACTTCTAGCCTCCAAAACCATGAGAAATAAATTTCTGTTGTTTACAAGAATGTCAGTCCATTTGCATTGCTATAGAGAAATACCTAAGACTGGGTAATTTATAAAGAAAAGAGGTTTAATTGTTTCACAGTTCTGCAGGCTGTCTAGGAAGCATAGTGCCGGCATCTGCTTCTGGTCAGGGCCTCAGGGAGCTTACAATCATGGTGGAAGGCGAAGGGGAAGCAGGCACATCCCATGGTGAGAGTGGGAGCAAGAGAGAGAGAAGGGTAAGTCCAAGACTCTTTCAAAAAACCAGATCTCATATTAACTAACTGAGTGAGAACTCACTCATTACCAAGGGGATGGTGCAAACCCGTTTGTGAAGGATCCACTGCTATGATCCAATCATCTTCTACCAGGTCCCACCTCTGACACTGGGAATCACATTGGAACATGAGATTTGGAGGGGACAAATATCCAAACCATATCATTCTGCCCCGGCCCCCCACATCTCATCCTCACATTGCAAAATACAATCATACTTTCCCCAAAGTCCCCAAAAGTCTTAACTTGTTCCAGCATCAAGTCTAAAGTCCCAAGTCTCATAAAAGACTCATCTCCTACCACTAATGAGCCTGTAAAATAAAAAAAGTTATTTACTTCCAAGATACAATGGTGGTACAGGCACTGGATAAACATTCCCATTCCAGAAAGGAGAAGTCGGCCAAAAGAAAGGGGAAGTAGGCCCCATACAGGTCTGAAACCTAGCAAGGCAGACATTAAGTCTTAAAGCTCCAAAACAATCTCTTTTGAGATTGTTTACACCATGCTTCCTGTATAGCCTGCAGAACTGTGAACCGATTAAACCTCTTTTCTTTATAAATCACCCAGTGTCAGGTATTCTTTTATAGCAGTGCAAATGGACTAACATACTAGTAAACAACAGAAATTTATTCCTCATGGTTTTGGAGGTTGGAAGTTCAAGATCAAGTTATGGAGCTCACTGGTGCAAGGAGTGGGCTCCCGAGGCCTTGGACAGTTCTGCAGTTCTGTGGCTTTGCAGGGTGCAGCCTTGCTGGCTGCTCTCACGGGTTAGATTTGAGCGCCTGTGGGTTTTCCAGATGTAGGGTGCAAGCTGCCAGAGGCTCTACCATTCTGGGGTCTGGAGGACAGTGGCCCCCTTCCTACAGTTCCACTAGGCAGTGCCCTGGTGGGCACTCTGTGTGGGGGCACAACCCCATATTTCCCCTCAGCACTGCCCTAGTAGAGTTTTTGTGTTGGCTACACCGAGCGACAGGCTTCTGCCTGGGCATGTAGGCTTTCTGAAATATCCTCTGAAGTCTAGGTGGAAGTTGTCAAGACTTCTTCACTCTTGCATTCTGTGTGTCTGCAGAGTTAGCACCACATGGAAGCCGCCAAGGCTTACAGCTTGCACCCTGTGGAGTGGCAGCCCGAGCTGTACCTGGGCCCCTTTGAGCTAAGGCTAGAGCCAGACTGGCCGGGATAGAGGGAGCAACATTTTTTTTTTTTTTTACAGTAGGCTGCATGGACTGACACTGGTTTTAGAGGTTCTCTTCTAGGACAGAGAATGAATGAGGGCCAGGTGACAGGTGAGAAAGGAAATGGGAGGAGTCACAAATGATAACCCAGAGTGAGGCATTGCTAGTAAACTTCACAGCAGAATGTTTCATTATGTTAATACAAATTCCCCTTGAATTACACTTCAAATCTCTTGTCTGAGCTTACAAAAATTATGTTTATGATAATATGCTAATAAATTTTATCCAGAGAGAGACAGAGAGAGAATATATTATGCTAGAAATACATGTATTTGGTCAGAAGAGAATTTTTTACCTGTTAATAGTGCAATAACCTTTTAGGTTTAAACAGACAAAAACCAGGGCCATTAGAAGCCGACTTAGAAGAGAGAAATGTTTGCTTTTGTTTTGAGGCACCCCTCTCCATCCCCGTGGAGATGAGCTGTACTACTCTGGCCCTCAGCTAAGACCCTGAAAGAAGAGCTGCCTCTTGCCACTCTGGCATCTATGATAACTACAGCTCTTTCTTTCCTCTTATACCCTTCATTTCCTGTAATTCTGTCTTCTGTTTCATGTAGGAGGAAAAAAAAAAAGAGATCAAAAGCCAGAGAGAGCTTAAAAGACCAAGTATATGGGCATTGTAGCAGAGTTAAAAGTTACTACAGAGGTCCAAGATAGTTCCAGAAACCTGTCCCTTTGTTTCTCCCTCACTCAAACTCTGCATTGCTACTTCCTCAGTCTCCTGTGTTCTGATCTTACAGTGCAGAGCCGCACACATATGAGGACAGAGTAGGGTGTTCACAGGATGTGACATACAGGACTCTCCCAGAGGCCAGGTTTGGGTCTCATGCCATATCCCACCAAGTGAATCAACACGGGCGTCAGCAGCACACGTGAAAATTCTCTTTGCTTAAATGCCAAGTATTATTAAAGCTCAGGATTCTTTTTCTAAAAAAAATTAATAGGACTCAACTTCTAGAGAAGAAAGACATTGTCACTTTAAAAAAGTGGAATATATCGATATATTGGTGAAAGCAGTTTTATGTAAAAGGCTTTGGTTTAACCAAAACATCATCATATTAGACACATGTAAGGAAAAAGAAGTTCATGATATCCCATGGCGAAAAATAAGAGAGTATAGTTTTAGTATTTCAAATTGTGAGGTTTCAAAGGTGTTAATCTACCTAAGAATGTAAATGTCTCTTATCTGTATTTGGCTTTCCCTAGAAGTTATCCAAGTGGTTTGTCATGTTAGCGTCAACAATATAGAATTATTCCATATTATTATTATGTAAAAATATACATGATTTTAATTATTACAGGTATCAAGATATGAAATAATTGTGGAACTAGTGATAGCTCCTCACTGCTGTTAAAATGTTTACCCCAATATTTTAAATATAACTAACTTTTACGGGATAGAAGAATTAGATTGAATACAATTTGTACGTGACAGTTAGTACCTCTTTCAAGGAAATAAGCAGTGGATCTAAAAGATTTTAATTTTATATTTGACATCTTTATTTACTGTCCTTAATTTCTCCCACCACAAATATGCATTTTCTCTATCTGGACTTTAAATGCATTGCTTTGGAAAACACATCTCTGCCTCTTCCCTCTTCCTTGCCACTCCTTTCTACTGGATTTCCCGGATGACTTTATATTTGCATGGTGCTTTGCTGTTCAAAAAGCATTCATACCCATGACACCATGATACCACACTAACCCTCACGCAGGCATGTAAGACAGGTGTGTTAGACAGGTGTTTGAGGCAGGCATGTAAGACAGGTGTTATCCACATTTCACAAATAAGGAAACAAAGATGAGTTCGTTGAGGACCCACACAACTCCAATCTTGGTGACTGAAGCCTCTGTTACTCTCATACTATGACTAGCCTTCTCTTTCCAAGCCCGATCAGACACCAAGACCTGTAGACTTTACCTCCTTAATATTTTCCAGTTAAGTCCCCTCTTTTTCTTTCCCTCATTTGGTTGGCTTAGCTAGGGTCCTTAATACCTTCTGCCTGGATGACTAGCCTTCTCTTTCCAAGCCCGATCAGACACCAAGACCTGTAGACTTTACCTCCTTAATGTTGTCCAGTTAAGTCTCCTCTTTTTCTTTCCCTCATTTGGTTGGCTTAGCTAGGGTCCTTAATACCTCCTGCCTGGACCACTATACCTCCCTACCTCATTTGAGTTATATGTGACCCCTCCTCCTTCCATCTATATGGAAGATCACTGTGCTCTGTGATCTTTGTAAAGCCCAAATATGATCATATCATTCCTTCTCCTCCTTTAAAACCCCTTTGGTTCTCCGTTGCCTACAGGATAAAGCTGAAGATGAGTACAGAAAACAGGTCCTCTGCAATGTGAAGCCTCCCTTTCTGGCTTTGAACCTCTTGTCATGCTGCCCCCAAGCAGCCTCCTCCTGGGCTGCCATGCCTTCTCTGTGTTCCCTTGCAAGCACTGTTTATCTTTCAAGATTTAGCTCTTGATGGGGTCACCTCCTACCTGGCAACTTCCTCAACCCCATCTAGCTCCTAAGGACTGACCTCTTCTTCTTTGTGCTCCTTTCCAGTACCCTGTGACTGTCATGGCAATTGTATCACTTTAGTATGTGGTTTATTTAAAAATTATAAATGGGATCAAGTGCTGTGGCTCACACCTGTAATCTCAGCACTTTGGGAGGCTGAGGTGGGTGGGTTACTTGAGGTCAGGAGTTTGAGACCAGCCTGGTCAGTGAAACCCTCTCTCTACTAAAAATACAAAAATTAGCTGGGTGTGGTGGTGCATGCCTGTAACCCCACCTACTTGGGAGGCTGAGGCAGAAGAATTGCTTGAACCCGGGAGGCGGAGGTTGCAGTAAGCCGAGATCATGCCACACTGTGCTCCAAACTGGACAACAGAGTGAGACTCTTTTTAAAAAAAAAAAAAAAAAATTATAAATGGGCTACTGTTTACTTGTCTTTGCCCTGCTTTGACCATATGCCTCTGGAGGGCAGGATCCTGGTCTTTTCACATCTCCGTATCCCCACAAAGGGGTTCAATTCATTTACCTTAAGGACTTCATGTTCCTTAAATCAGCTCTAAAGGCCAGGCTTTCTGATTTCTTTTTTTTTTTTTTTTTTTTTTTGAGACAGAGTCTTGCTCTGTCGCCCAGGTTGGAGTGCAGTGGCACGATCTTGGCTCACTGCAAGCTCCGCCTCCCGGGTTCACACCATTCTCCTGCCTCAGCCTCCTGAGTAGCCGGGACTACAGGCGCCCGCCACCACGCCTGGCTAATTTATTGTATTTTTTTTAGTAGAGATGGGGTTTCACCTTGTTATCCAGGATGGTCTCCATCTCCTGACCTCGTGATCTGCCCGCCTCGGCCTCCCAAAGTGCTGGGATTACAGGCGTGAGCCACTGCGCCTGGCCTAGGCTTTCTGATTTCTAGCCCAGGGCCCATTTTGGCTACACCAGACAGTATAAATAGCAATAGGAATGGATACACTTCACTTGGAATTCCTGGGCTTGGGAATACTGGCATGGGAAAGGCCAGGAGTTTTCTGCTGGGGTTTGGATCCTCTTCTGGAACAACCCCCCAAAATTCAGTAGACTAAACTACTGAGGGTGCTTTTGGTGAGGCAACCGCCTGCCCTTCCAATTCCTTCAGACAAAGATTAGAAAGATGGATCCTGTGAAGGTTATGGCGAAAGAAGGAACATTTCCATCGAGGGAGCTTTATCATTTCTTCCCACGAAACTAGGTGAAAGGTAGTGGAGTCTGCCTAGTTACTGAGGCCAAATGATCTCATAATTACTGCTGGGAGGGGCCGTCATGCCTTAGTTTGCTTTACTTTGCTAGAGTGTAAAGGGCAATGCTTAGATATTAGATTTCAAGAAACGGAAAGGAAACAGGATTGCTTTCCTTCATTTTATGCCTTCTTGGAAATGGAGAAGGTTCCAGGAGAAGAATCTGTATTCCAAGGTCTGTGGCTTCCTAAGAGTAGCTCAAGTCCCAGTTTCTGGGAGTGGCATCTTCATAAGGATGTTTATCATATTTCAGTGTCTTAGTAAGGGCCCCGGTTTCCTCGCCTCCACACCACATCCTCCTCCCACAGCCTGCGTCACAGAGCTGCTCTCCGTCATACCTTACTCAAATTGAGAACACACAGGTTTTTTTTTTTTTTAATTTTTAAAAGCTTGGAGAATGTATGCATTTTCTACATGACTAATGAAGCTAGGCATTGTTGATAAGAGAAGCAGTGAATGTTTTAAAATCAGTCACGGTTACTGCTGGATTTTATTAGAAACACTCAGACTGGTCTAGTTTTGGGGGGTTAATATGAAATATTCCAAGTGAAGTACATAATATGAGTAAATAAGGGTATCCACTTATTTTCAGAAATGATTTTTGAAGTTTAAACCACTTGCTATGAACATTTTATAACATATAAAACAGGTACAAAGTAGATAGAATAGTATAAACAAGGCAATCTTGTTTCATCTATATACCTGTAGCCCACCACTCTTACCTCCTACTGGTTTTGAGACAAATCCCAGACCACATTATCTTTTCATCTGTAACTATTGCAGTGTATAACTCTAGAAGATAAAGATTCTTTGAAAAAATAAACACAAAAAAAATCAAACCTTAAGACTAAAAATTGTAATTGATTTTTAAAAAATGAGTGAAATATGGCTGTTTTTCAGGGAAACTATTAGCACGATGTAGTAGTATTTAGGATTGGAGTGGACTAAATCATCTCTAGGCACACTGTTGGGTATCTGGTTACCCAGTGGGGGACTTGGGAGAGTTCCTGTTCTCACACTAGTCCACATGGCTTTTGCTAGCACAGCAGTAGGAGCTACCTACTTTGACATCACCAGGTACCAGGGCCCCTTTTCTCTTGCCCTTCCTGCTCTGGCTATACTGGAAAGAGGAAGAAATGGAAATGCCATTCCCCAATCTCAACACCTGAGTCAGATTCGGCTCTCTTGAAGCTGAAGAAGAGAGATTCCTAATGACACGAATCAGCATGAAAGGAATTATGGTTGTGAACAGAATGTATCGAAGTGGGTGGTGTCCATGACTCTAGGTGGGATGATGGAGTCACTCTGCGTCCTGTCTGTGCCTCAGGCTGCAGCTGCTTCTCTTTAATCTGCCCTCCCACCCCCTCCTCATCTTCCACCCCCCACCACATACCCAAGAGACAGTGAGAGAAACCTGAGCAGCAGCAGACATGGGGTGATGTGATAGCCAGGCTGCCCACTTCCTCTGGCCCATCAATACTTTGTGTCAGCAAGTCCTCAGGCTGTGCTGGCCCTCAAGATTGTCTGGATTTTTCATAGGAAAAAAAGCTCAACATCACTGATCATTAGAGAAATACAAATCAAAACCACAATGAGATACCATCTCACACCAGTCAGAATGGCAATTATTAAAAAGTGAAGAAAAAACAGATGCTGGCAAGGCTGCAGAGAAAAAGGAACACTTTTACCTTGTTGGTGGGAGTGTAAATTAGGTCAATTATTGTGGAAGACAGTGTGGCAATTCCTTAAAGACCTAGAGGCAGAAATACCATTTGACCCAGTAATCCCATTACTGGATATGTACCCAAAGGAACAGAAATCATTCTGTTATAAAGATACAGGCACAAGTATGTTCACTGCAGCACTGTTCACAATAGCAAAGTCACGGAATCAACCCAAATGCCCATCAATGATAGAGTGGATAAAGAAAATGTGGTAAATATACACCATGGAATACTATGCATCCATAAAAAAGACTGAGATCATGTCCTTTGCAGGAACATGGATGGAGCTGGAAGCCATCATTCTCGGCCAACTAATGCAGGAAAAGAAAATCAAACACCGTATATTCTCACTCGTAAGTGGAGGCTGAACGATGAGAACACATGGACACAGGGAGGGGAACAACACACACTAAGCCCTGTCAGGAGAGGTGGGAGGGAGAGCACTAGGAAGAATAGCTAATGGATGCTGGCCTTAATACCTAGGCAATGGGTTGATCTGTGCAGCAAACCACCATGGCACCCGTTTATCTATGTAACAAACCTGCACATCCTGCACATGTACCCTGGAACTAAAAATAAAAGTTGAAGAGGAGAAGAAAAGAAAAGATTGTCTGGGTTTTCATATGAACATGCTCATTTATCTTGGAGAATTTACAAGGTTTGTAACAATTCTGTATAGATCTAAAAAATGAGCAGTATGTTTGAAACAAAATATGGAATTCTAGGTGCAAAAATCAGCTCTCAAAAGTATTAGATTCTCTGAATTGATCAATCATAAACATATACTTCAAAAGGCACCCGTCCCCTTATCCTTGCAAAAGGTTCTTGCCAATTCTTAGAACAAAAAATCTATGGAATTCGGTTCATAAAAAACGGCTTTTACAAAACAATAATTCATAACATCTCCTTGAATGGCTTCAGATACCAAATAGGCAAGTTACCTTAGAGAGGACATGGAAGAAATGTCTTTTCTAAGCTAGAGGGCCAGCTTGTTCTTAAGGCAGATGGACATCTGCACAGTATGGTTTGCTCAGTAGTGGGGGATAATGGGAAGGGCTCTTGTCCTTAAATTCCACAAATTCTCTTGCCACCACCCTGGCCCCCTACCACAGTGTGCTCCACCTATTTTTTTTCTTGGAATAATCTTCTTTGGAAAAGGTAGGCCAGGATTGGTGGTGGTGGTAGTAGTGGTGGTGGAGTGCTGGAAGGCCTCTCTATCTTTTTTTTTTTTTTTTTTGAGATGGAGTTTCACTCTTCTTGCCCAGGCTGGAGGGCAATGGCGTGATCTTGGCTCACTGCAACCTCCACCTCCTGGGTTCAAGTGATTCTCTTGCCTCAGCCTCCTAGTAGCTGGGATTACAGGCGCCCACCACCACGTCCGGCTAATTTTTTGTATTTTTAGTAAAGACAGTGTTTCACTATGTTGGCCAGGCTGGTCTCGAACTCTTGACCTCAGGTGATCCACCTGCCTCAGCCTCCCAAAGTGTTGGGATTACAGGCGTGAGCCACAGCACCCAGCTGGCCTGTGTATGTTTTACAGCTCATTGTTTTCTGTTATGGATATAACAATATGCATGCATGAAGTCACTGATGGAGTCTTTCCATCACAGCTGAGAGAAACCCAGTTTTACTGAGAAAAGACAGAAAACTATTGTGCAGGAAAGTTCAATGTCAACATCTCTGTGGGGAGAGCAGAAGGTGACTGGGCAAAGATGTCTTTGAAGACACAAAGGAAGGGAGATAATGAAAGAGGATGTGAGAGGACTCTGAAGCCTCAGGGTTTTGTCTGCAGGGACCCTGTTTTCTTTTAACTAATTAATAGGACACTGGCTCTGCAGAAAAATACACAGACTGAAACAACACTTACTAAAACTAGAAGTGAGAATATAAATAAGGCTGAAGAATTTTCCTCTCTTCCATTAAAAGTCATTTCAGGTGCACCTGAGCCATACGGTTTCTGAAAGATCAGTCTGTGAATTCCATAAACTAGAGGTTCTCGAACTGTGGTCTAAACTTTCTATGTCAGAACCATTTAGGCATGGGGCTTGTAAAAATGCACTTCTTAGGTCTACTTCAGACCTTTTAAAAACTTAAATCTTATACCCACCAAAATCTTGGAACTACTGAGCTGAGCGTCAACCAAGCCAAGATTACTGGGCCAACTGGGAAGCGAGTCAATTACTATTGTTACTTTCATCCAGCAATCTTCTAAGGAGGGCTGGGAGAGAGTGGTAAATTTATCAGTACTACTGGAAAAACAATCCCCATTAATGATCAGTCTGTAATGCTACTTCAGGAAAGAAGTTTCCAAATACTTAGTAATTTTGGATTTTGGATGATTAGTTAGATACATTATCCAAAATCAAAATATGGGGCACATCTGAGTTTTCTTTGGGAAATGAAATTACTGGTGTTTTTTTAATTTTATTTTTTGCCAAGATCTGTGTTTGTCAAGGTTTCTACAATGAGCTTTGTAGAATCATAGATTTTAATTAAAAAAAATCTTTAAAGAAGAGAAGTAATAGAGACCACATTTAATTTTGAGACACCAGTTGTACGTGGTATCTTAAACTAGACCAGATTTCAAGGAAATATTTAGAGAGGGATTTTAAGCAGGGGGCTCACAGAAAAATCTAGAAGTTTTATAATGCATACATGTAAATACACATTAGGAAAAGCATTTTAGGCCGGGCACGGTGGCTGACGCCTGTAATCCCAGCACTTTGGGAGGCCGAGGTGGGTGGATCATTTGAGGTCAGGAGCTTGAGACCAGCCTGGCCAACATGGTGAAACCCCATCTCTACTAAAAATACAAAAATTAGCTGGGTGTGGTGGTGGGCGCCTGTAATCCCAGGCTACTAGGGAGGCTGAGGCAGGAGAATTGCTTGAACCCGAGTAGTGGAGGTTGCAGTGAGCCGAGATCACACCATTACACTCCAGCCTGGGTGGCAGAGCAAGACTCCATCTCAAAAAAAAAAAAAAAAAAAAAGAAAAAAAAGAAAAGAAAAAGCATTTTAGGGAGGGTTTTGAATGAGTTTGCTTCAAAATTATGACTGATGTAAATATTCAGTTGAAGAACGTGAAGATGAGATTAGGAGTTAGTGGGTTAATGTGCTGAATTCAAATCCTATCTGTTTTTGCTTTTGTTTTGTCTGGTATTCAGTGGGATAGTTAGCCTTCTTGTTGAAGTATCTTCATAGGCATATTAGGAATAATAATTCCTTCTTAGGACGTTGTGAGACTTTAGTAACATTCATAGATTTTTTACATAAAAAGGTATGCATAAATACACTAAAACAAGGCTTAAAAATGTGTTTTAGCCAGAAAAAAAGTGTTTTGATTTGATTTGAAAATTTTTAATGCGAGGAAACAGAGATTTCAGCAGATATAATCCTATGACCATCTAAGGTTGTCACAATTATCAGGTAGGTTCTGTCTCCTGTTTACCATTGAAATGCCTGCAATTCAGAAGTATATTTTATCAAGAACCTCTAACGAGCTGGTTCCTATATTCCTAAAAAAATCCTCATTGGGGGAGCTCTGCTCATTAGAATTAAAACTATATTATCTGTTTTAGCAAAAAAAACTTATATCAGGACTAGCCATTGCAATGGTAATTGTGAAATGTTGCTGTGTGCCAGCATTATTATTTATAGTTCTCCCTTGTATGGCATGATCAAATGGCCTAAATAAAGAGAAGGAGTATGGGAAGAAGAGGAGAAAGGCTGGAAGCCTACTGATTGTCCTTTGAGCACCTGCATAGTTTTCAGGCTATAAAAGGTAAGGAAGATAATCACTTGAAACAGTGTGAAGGTGACAAAGTAGATGAGGGGGGCCCTGAGTCAATCCTGAAAGCAGTTGCAAACAGCCTGCTTTCCTCTGCAGCGCCAATGAGGACCCAGTCTGTAGTTTAGAGCAATCCATAGCCCAGAGCCTACATGCATCTGTGTACCTAATTTCACAGTATGACGTGAGACTTAATTTGAGGGACAATGATTACAACATTACAAAGTTGTCTTCATGCTGTTACATTTCAGATAAACCCAGCTAACAGTATTTTAATGTCTAAAAGGTATCTATCTCCTCTACAAAGTAGGGGATCTTAAGCTTAAGAAAAAAAATATATATAATTATGTTTTTTATATTTTTTCCTCTGCCATAATACATGCTCATTCTAGAAAATTCAAACATTATCAACACCATGAAAAAAAAAAACAAAAAATAAGAAAACATAATTTAGAGAATTTAGAGAATATCATCATTTTTTACATTTTGGGGAACATTTTTCCAGGCCTATTTCAATAAATAGAAATGTCAATATAGAATTTTGTATAATAGGATCATTTTATACATGTTTTATGCAATTAAAAAAAAGTCAAAGATAGTCCTGAGACTATTCTACCCCCATGATTAAAGGTGGTAGATAAATGCCACCTTTCATGAATGCTATAAAATATACCATTGTGTTAATGTGTAGTTCATTAATCTAATACAGAATTGATGGTCCTTTGTAATGCCTTATTTTATTATCTCACACAATTTTTTCATTTTGGTTAAATTTATCCATTTTCCCCTTTATAACTTCTGAATTTAATTCCATGCATTGTAAGACTTCCTACTTCCATATTATATAGTAGTTTTTGTTTTCTTCTAGTACTTTTATGGTTTCTTTTTTTCTGTGTTTAAATACTTGATTGATCAGGGGTTTATTTTAATTATGGAATGGAGTAGATTTCTAGCTCTAGTTTTTCCCAAATGGCTAACCAGTTGTTGCATCTTTTCCCCATGGATTTGAAAATACCTCCAGATATATTTGGATTTCCTTCTGAACCTTCATTAGGATAGCTTCATCACGATAAGCTATGGGTCTATCTCTTTATTATTCAGATTTGACGTGGCTATTTCTGAATGCTTCAATCTTTCAGAATAATTTTAGAAGCATTCTGAAATGTTTTCTCAAGAGAGTCACTGAGATTTTGTTTGGAGTTGCAGTGAACTTATACATTTAAGAAATACTTTATAAGTTTTCCTTTTGAGGAAGGTAAACTCCATTTATTCAAGTTTTCTCCTTTAGTAGGTGTGTTGTTTTACTTGATGTCTTATTAAATCAATTTCTGGGTATTTTATATTTTTCGATGCTAGTCTGTAACTCTTTCTCCAATTTATTTTATTAACTTTTCATTGTTAGTTAAGAAAGGTAATTGACTGTATTAGTCCATTTTCATACTGCTATGAAGAAACACCCGAGACTGGGTAATTTATAAAAAAAAAAAAAAAAAAGAGTTTTAATGGAGTCACTGTTTCACATGACTGCGGAGGCCTCACAATCACAGTGGAAGGTGAAGGAGGAGCAAAGGCATGTCTTACATGGTGGCAGACAAGAGAGCATGTGCAGGGGAACTGCCCTTTATAAAACCATCAGTTCTCATGAGACTTATTCACTACCATGAGAACAGCATGGGAAAAACCTGCTCCCATGATTCAATTACCTCCCACTGGCTCCCTCCCATGACACATGGGGATTATGGGAGCTCTAGTCAAGATGAGATTTGGGTGGGGACTCAGCCAAACCATACCATTGACTTTTATAATTTTTCTGATAATCAGTCAACTTAGTAAGTACTATTATTTCTAATTGCTTTTGTGTTTGTTCACTTGAGTTTTAAAAATACAATCAATTTTGGCCAGGTGCGGTGTCTGTAATCCCAGCACTTTGGGAAGCTGAGGCGGGATGATCACTTGAGGTCAGGAGTTCAAGATCAGCCTGGTGAACATGGTGAAACCCTGTCTCTACAAAAATGTAAAAATTAGCTGGGCGTGGTGGCACGTGCCTGTAATCCCAGCTACTCGGGTGGCTGATGCACGAGAATCTCTTGAGTCCAGGAGGTGGAGGTTGCAGTGATCCGAGATCGTGCCACTGCACTTCAGCCTGGGCAACAGAGTGACTCTGTCTCAAAAAAAAAAAAAGCAAACCAAAAAACAAAGAAACAATCAATTTTATCTATATTCAACATATAGACATATATGAAATATCTATATATTTCAACATACGGAAAGTCCAACCTCTTGCAGGTTACTTTTGATCCACTGTCTTTAGTGTTCCTATTGCATTCATCCTCTGACATACTTCTTTCTTGAGGACTTTGGCACATGGAATATTCAATGTCCATGTGGGCGGAATGGCATCCAGTAATAATGGCCTTATCACCAGCAACCTTTACTGACATTTCAGATAATCCCTCGTGGTCAATACCAGGCTTGTATCATGGCTCAGACGGTTGTGTACAGGGATGTTCTTTGTCAATATGTCATCTGTAGTGTCCCCATATCTGCCTGTAATCTCCTATCCTTCCAATTCTCATCCCTTGCCTTTCTCACCACCTGTGTGTTTCAGCCTAAGAGAAAACCATCAGCTATTGATGTTTCCATATTCTCCTCATCAATTAACCTCTTCTGGACTTATTTCCTGAGGCAGCTCAGGCCATGTATGTGATTGTTCACCCCCAATTTCCAATCATGCTAATCGTTCTGCCATGCCCACTCAGATAAAATCCCCAAATCAGCCTTTTAAACTTCTAATATCAAGATTCTGAGCACATTGTAGGGAAAAAAATACCAGTCTTTATTGTGGATCAGTCCTTTTGCTGGGCCCTCAACGGTGCCTGGACATCCTGTTTTATTTCGTCAGCTCGTATTTCAAACACTCTCCATGTTTCTCAAGCCCCTGATGAAACACAACTCATCCTTCTTGGTGAAAGGGGCCTTGTTATGACTTCACTAAGAAAACTGAAACTTGAAGTCATTATACGAGAGCACCCACATTTCTTTCCCAGACCTCTAATTACTTACATCTGCATCGACTGCATCTATTCATTCCTCCACTTTCGGAAGGCAAGGCCTCTCTCTTACTCATGTTCAAGCCCATTTCTGACACCTCTGGGCTTGTTCTATCGCTTATTGGGTGTGCCCCTTCATATTCTCCCTCTCTGCGGGCTGTTTCTCCGAGGTTATGTACAGGCTCACAAGGCTCTCTCTCACCTAAAAAACAAAACTTTTCATTGACTTCGCTCCTCCATTTGCCTTTCTCTCTTTTCTTCACTTCTCAGACAAACTTCTTAAAGCCTACGTAGCTTCCTGAGCCACCTAGGAAATAAGTCCAGAAGGGGCTGATGGGCTAGGAGAACATGGAAACATCAAGAGCTTATGCTTCTCTCTGAGGCTGAAAAGCACAGGTGGTGAGAATGGCAAGGGATGGATAGGAGATAACAGGCAGACATGGGGACATGAGGATGCCATATTGACAAAGAAGATTCCAGTATGCACCAATCTGAGCCATGATGCAAGCCAGGTATTGACAGTGAGGGATTATGTGAAATGGCAGTAAAGTCTACACAGGCTATGCTGGCTTCCTCATTTCCCATTTACCCAGCCCACAGAGTCTGGCCCTCATGCTCATCGTGCTACTAAAATTTATTTGGAAAGGTTCTCTGGTGATTTCTCTATTTCCAAATGCCAAGGGCAGTTTAGTAGCTGCTCTTGGTTGTACTTGCCACTGGTGACTATCTTTTGGGATTCTCCTTTCCTTGTTTGTTTTTTCATGATTCTGTTCCTCTGTTTTATTTTGTTTGGTTGTTTTTGTTTTGTTTTATTCTCTGCTGTGCTGTTTATTTCCCATCACCTTTTGTGGCCTCTTCCTTTTTTGACCTTCATCCCAACACAGAATCATTCTCAGGTTCTCTCCTCAGTTTCCTACTCTTCTTAGTGGGAAATTGGATCCACTCTCATGATTTTAACTCTTACCTATAGGCCAACAATTGCCAAATCTATCTGCCAGCTCTAAACTCTATCCCACAACTATTAAAAAAGGGAACGCATTTTTAATACCCCAAATCCCCTTCCATGGCATAATGCAATGGCAACATAATCCACACAGCCTTTCTGAAGAGAAAAACTAAGTCATTCTGGCTTTCTCGCTCTGTCAATCCATTCCATCACCTGGTCCTTCCAATTTTATTTCCTCAAAATTTCTCAAACTCATTCTCCCCTCTCCCCTACCAGAATAATCTCACCTGGATTGTTTTACAGCCAGCTAATTCCTGCTTCCTGCTTTGTTCTCCAACAAATCTATCTTCAACTGTCACTAGCATTATCTCGAAAAAACTCAAACCTGGCTATATCACATCCCTGGGTAAACCCTGTCAGTGGCCCCTGTGCCTTATAGATAAACCAGACCTCCTTCTCATCACAAAAACATGTCCTCTGGGACCTTCCTCCATCCTACTGCTTCTGCCTTATGTGCTGCCCTTCAAGTTTATACATTTTATCATCTAGTAATATTAATTCTTAATAGTCACCTGGCTGTTTCACATCACTGTGTCTTACTTTAGGCTACTTTTTCCAGTTAGAATGATTTCTGTCTTTTTTTGGCAGAGTAGGCAACTGACTCCTATTCCTCCTTCAAAACTTCTCTCAGATATCATCATTTCTTCCAAGAGGCCTTCATTCAATCCCCATGCTGGGCTAGTTTCTTCCCCACTGTTCTTTTAAAAATGCCTGTACATAGCACAGTAGATTGAAATTCATAGTGAATGTCATAGTAAGACATTGCTCAAATTATAGTGAACCTGACCTAATTATTATTATTATTTTTTAAATTAAGAGACAGGGTCCTCAGGCTGAAGTGCAGTGGCATGATAAGAGCTCACAACAGCTTTGAATTCCTGGGCTCAGACGATCCTCCCACCTCAGCCTTCCAAGTAGCTGGAACTATAGGCTTGTACCACTGCACCCGTCTAATTTCTATATTATTTGTGGTAGAGGCAGGGTCTTGTTATGTTGCCCAGGCTGGCCTCAAACGATCCTCCCATCTTGGCCTCCCAAAGTGCTGGGATTATAGGTGTGAGTCACTGCACCGGGCCTAATGTTCTAGGGGACACAGTTCATGCCTAATACATGCTAATAACTATAACACAGTATAATGTCTAAAAATAGTAGGTCCTCAAAAAATGTGCATTAAATTCAATTATTATGTAAATACAAGTACTTAAATGAATATAAAGTAAATTAAAATGCTAGTATAATTATTAAGTTGAAATGGGAACTGGTATCTCTTAGGTATTCCCCAATTTCATTTCTGAGGAAAAGGGCTTTTTAACCTAAAATTGTATTCTCTATTTAAGTACAATCTTTGATTATTTTCAGACATTAAGTATATCAGAGAAGCTTGCAACTCCACTGATAATGAATTTGGTCTCCATTTGTATTATAGGTTTAAATTATGTTACCCCATTAGGCATCTCTGCTATGACCAGTCCAGAAGGCACTGTGGCAAAGCGGGGTTGTCTGATGCAATGTGAATGCTGATATGTATCTATAAACGTGTAAGAGGATAGTTTAGGTATGTTCCAGCGGCAGTCCTGCCTTAAACAGGTATATGTTTACCTAGGGAAAGAAAAGGAAATAAAAAAATAAAGAGGCCAAACCACATAAGAAAGCAAGGACTCTATTCATATTAAAAAGGCTTTCCTTGGTTTGTTCAGTCTAATAGAATTCTTTATACAAAAACTACAGAAGCGTGCAGAGAAGTAGGGCAGTTTCTTCAAAGACTCTTCAGGTTGGAAGGGATCTAACAAATCAGGTCATTCAGCCCTCTCTCTTTACAGAGGAGGAAACTGAAGACCAAAGAGGAGAACGACTTCCCTAAAGTTTCAAAGAGTCGGTAGTAGAGCCAAAGCCGGAAAAGAAGGAAAGAGCAAAGCAAGAGGGGGCACCTAACCGGGGGCTCTGAGTCCGTCCCCCTTCTGCTCTCCCTGCGAGTCCTGCCAGCCCCAGCCAGTCATGCCACAGGAGACCCCTAAGTGCCCATCAAAACCACGCATTTGAACTTTCAAGTATCCTATCCTTGTTCTTCCCTCTGCCTGAAATAATTTTCTCCCTCCAGTTAAAGACACATTCTTCCTTGTCCATCAACCTCACTTCAAACAGCGCCTCTTATCTCACCCCACGAAACACAAATTGCCTACATCTCTATCCTCACAGAATTTAATTACTGTGAAAGTCTTATCACATGGTATTAGTTATGTGGGTATGCATCCCGTTCCCCTCTCCCCAGACTGGACGCTCTTAAAGGGCAACACTCATACCTCATTTAGCCTTGTATTCCCTGCACAGGGTAAGCATTAGGTAACTGCTTGCTGAATTACTTACTTTAGATTAGAGAAGAGTGAAGATACAGCACATAAAAGTTACTGAACAGTACAGTGTTAAACTCAGATCTTAGATAAAATGGTTGTGTAACACTGCTGTGCTAATGAGTCCATTCTGACCCAAAGTCAAGAACAGGAGAATATGCTTGTCCATAGGTATGCTCAGGAACTTCTCAGGGAGTAAACCAATCAGCTAACAGAGGTTAACTCTCAGGTGCCAGACAAGAATGGAAAGCTTAATGCTAAAAATTGATAATTATCGGCTGGGTGTGGTGGCTCATGCCCCTAAGCCCAGCACTTTGGGAGGCCGAGGCGGGCGGATCACAAGGTCAGGAGATCGAGCCTATCCTGGCTAACATGGTGAAACCCCGTCTCTACTAAAAATACAAAAAATTAGCCGGGCATGGTGGCGGGCACCTGTAGTCCCAGCTACTCGGGAGGCTGAGGCAGGAGAATGGTGTGAACCCAGGAGGCGGAGCTTGCAGTGAGCCGAGATTGCACCACTGCACTCCAGCCTGCGCAACAGAGTGAGACTCCGTCTCAAAAAAAAAAAAAAAAAAAAAGGATAATTGTCATGTGGGAAAGTCAAGAGTAGTGTCTTGTAGACAGTGAAAGAAAGGCCATTTGGAATATGGAGAGAGGGTTTGAAAAAGTGTGATTTCTATACAAATTACCATAATGTACAATAGAGTAGAAACTAGTATAAGAAGATTGTGATAGCTGAACTTTTACTGCCTAAGCTCATGGATATTTAAAAAAATAATTTTTAAAAGTAATTTTTAATACTTATGACATACCAACACCTACCTGAGTACTTTATAAACACTGATAAATGAATTTAGGACAGAATAATAACTATAAAATTTTACTATTTTCATAATATGGTTACAAAGTAATAAATGTTGAATTGGATGTATAGAAATTAGTTTGTTAAGTATTGTCAGAAACTCAGTCTTATTTTATAGTCACATCTTGTTTTTGATAAAAAATGATCTTATCCACAGAGTGGTTTAAAGATATTTAAACTATTCTTACTCGCCAAATTTGGCTTCAAGTAACTTGAAGGTTTTTTTTCAAAACCTGAATTCACTCTCAAAAGAAGAAGATTTGCCAACCTTATGACTATTCCGAGAATTGGCTCCAGGCTTTGAAAGTAACACTACAAGAAGAATTTCAAAAAGATTTTGTGCAATTGCTGCATTGTTGGAAAAGTTCTTGGGTTCCTTTGGTGACTACTTTTAAAGACACAACATTCACATGCTTTTAAAACACATCAGTCACATCACTTTATAGAAACACTCTGTACTTGTGCAAAGAAGAACCCATCTATGGTTTTTAAAAACTGGAATCCATGAATGACTGCTGTGCCAATGACGACGTAGAGCTTCAACCGAAAAAATGAACTTCTCTACTGCTAAGCTGGAGCACAGATGAATATGCAAGTATCCAAAGAGGTACCTGTGTTTAACAATACAGAGAAAGCACAAGTGCTCAATTGACAGCTAATCTTGTCTTCTGCAGGACATTAGAAATTCTTTCAATGTTAGAATTGTAGAATGGAAATAAGTTTTTGTTTTATGATTAGAAAACACACGTACAAAAGTTAAGAGAGCTACACAGGGATGCACAGACTTTAATGGGAGTTACTTTGTCTTCTGCATCTTTGCCCTTCGTAAATCTAGTGAGGTTGTATAATCAGTGATTTTAGGAAGCTGGTTCAGTTTAGACTGCCTGCCTTTCTATTTTGGCTTCAACACTTTAACAGCTGTTATGACTTGGGCAAGTCACTGTGTCTCTCCTACATATAAAATGTGATGAAAATAGTACCTACCTTATTATATGTATATCTGTAAAAGCACTTTGAATAGTGTCTAATGAATAGCAATGATATTACTTCATCTTGTCTAAGCTTTGATATATTTTCTGGAGCTACTTAGTTTCTTCTTTGAAAGGAGAGCGAATCTCAAAACAAAATATTCCTTTCCTCTCTATTCCATTTTCCTTATGGCAAAGGCTTTACGTGTTTCATCCTGGTGATATTCAAGACACTTAGCATGGTACCCATGGGTGCAAAAGTACTTAGTAAATGTCAGTTGAGTACTTAATCAAATCTCTCTGTTCATCATCAACTGTCAAATACTGCTTTTCTCTTATAGCTCATATGCCATTTATTATTCTGATGCAAGGTCTGATATTTTGTGATTTTAGAATTTGAGAAAAGGTGCTGTGATTCTTTGTAAAATTTTCAGAAAAGATCATGATCAAATCAAGAACACACCTAAGAAATCTACCAACTTCACATCAAAACAAGTGCAACTTTATATACTATGGAACTTTGTTATTAAGGGAGGAAGGGAGAGCGGGAGGAAAAGAAATATATTCTTAACAATAAATGTAGGCTCTTTGAGGACCACACTGTATATTACACACAGCATCCTGCATAATATTTAAGGATTAAATAGATCTAATGAGGTGTTATTTTCTAATGAATTATAGAAACAATGTAGTGATAATAAAAGTTGTCATGATGAATTGATAGTTTTTCATCACTATCGATATATAGCAATTAAACTCACAATACACATTTTACAGCAATACACACTAAAGGTTTCAGAATCATTTGTAGAAACACAACTGCTTTCAGATGATAATCCTTAATTATTATAAAGGATACAAAAATTAGCATACTGTTTTTCCAAGGTTCTTCCTGGTTTTTAACTTACTGCACAAGTTGGGCGTAATGTGAAAGACAACAAATATGGATATAATCATACACCTGATATATATGGACTTTAAGAAAACACCAACACGTATACACAGATCAACATCTCCACTAGGGCTGGTCATGGTGGCTCACGCCTGTAATCCCAGCACTTTGGGAGGCTGAGGTGGGCAAATCTCTTGAAGCCAGGAGTTCAAGACCAGTCTTAGTAACATGGTGAAACCCTGTCTCAACAAAAAATAAGAAAAATAGCCAGGCCTGGTGGTGCACGCCTGTAGTCCCAGCTACTCTGGAGGCTGAGGTGGGAGGACGACCTGAGCCCAGAGAGGTTGAGACTGCAGTGAGCTGTGATCATGCCACTGCACTCCGGGTGATAGAATGAGACCCTGTCTTGAAAAACAAAACAAAACAAAACAAAAATCCCCATTAGGGAAGAAGAGGCATGTCCACACCTCATCTCATTGTCTGAGACAAGACACGGAATAGAACACAGAGAGAAAAGAAGGAATATCTTCCGGGGCAGAAGAGGAAGATTATGCAGGTTAATGGTAAATTAGCCAATTTTTTTCTTTCTCTTTTCAATATAACTCAGTATTATTTCCCCCTCTCTTTTCCCAACTCTCTTCTATTTTCTCCTCATCTCTTTACTCACTTTCTCCAACTTCACATTTCCATTTCTCTCACCTTGGTCTCTTCCCTTTTAAAACAGGTCTCATCACCATTGTGCCCTCTATTGAATTGTTCAGAGGGTGGCCCAGATATCACTACCTCATCTAATTAGGGGGTCTGTCTAGGATCATCCAGACTAGAAGAGAGTAACAGAAGAGATTAAGAAAATGAATTGGCAGGATAGCTCAGTCACAATTCCTCTGTTTAACACTGGGGGTCTACCTTGCTAAGGTCATCACCATAAGATCGTATTCTAATGGGTTTGTTTACTACTGTTAAAACTATGAATTCATTTTATGGGTGGATAACTATTCTGCAAAGAAGCTTGGAAAAAATAGTATTTGAGAGCAATGCCTGCCATTTATTGAGCTCTCCTATGGTGTGCAGATACTGTGTGATCACAGTCATAACTATCTCACGAGATCCTTCAAGTCGCCAAGTTCAACACATTTATAGTCGGCTAAAGTTGGATAGTCTAAAAAAAAAGACAACTAATCAACAAAAAACTTGATTCCAGCCTTAAAATGACAATAGCATAAGAAAAAAAGACCAAAACGTTGGGAAGTGTTAACTTTGAGACAAGGAACTATAAGGTGTGAGACAGGATGAAGGCCTCCATTTTTCATTTTGTATCTATCTATATTGTTTTAATTTCTGACTTTATACATGTATTGCTTTAAAAAATATCAACCCATATGGGAAAATTATGTTCCAATTCTGTCACTTAAAAAAAACAGTAATAAATATTAGATGCAAAATTTTAAGAGGTCGTAAAAAAAAGTAGCCAAGTATCACAGCCTGAGTTATCTTTGATGCTGTGGTTTGGGAAGTTTTCAAAATCTTAAGTATGAATGTCACTTAGTCAACATTCAACAGATGTTTATTGTTACAAAGTATAAGGCACTGACCTGTCTTTAAGATGCTTACAATCTTGTTTCTCTTGCTACATGAAAGCCCTTTCTTTTCTTTTCTTTTTTTTTTTTTGTGAAAAGACATATATTTATAGAGTAAAAGGCTTAGTAAAAGTTCTAATCTAATTGTCTTTAAATCAAGCCTATGGAACAAAGATTTCTACGAAATACCCAGAAAAGGCAGATTTATAGAGATAGGGAGTAGGTAGTGATTGCCTAGAGCTGGGGTTGGGAATAGAAACAAGGATTAAGAATAAATGTACCTGAGGGATCTCATTGGAGGGATGAAAATGTTCTTAAACTGGGTTATGGTGACGGTGCATAACTTGGTAATGTTACTAAAAGTCATGGAATTACACCTGGAAATGGGTAAATTTTATGAGGTAAAAACTCAATAAAGTTTTTACAAATACTATGCATCTTGGGACATCATGTCCATTATAAATACAGAAACCTTTGACACACATGGAGTGACCAATGACAGCTACATATGTCTATCTTACAGAATGTAAATTAGTCTACTTAAGGAAATGTAGTTTAAGTTGGTTCTGCTTCTCTTCTCAAGGTAAAGAATCAAACTTCGGATAAAACACTCCTTTTTAAGGATAAAGAAGCAGTCATTAAGGTGGCTGAGGAGGAACCTCTCTCAAGGATCTTTGCTTTATTACATTTGAAAATGTGCAGAGTGGCTAAAGCTGAGCATTTAAAAAATTAGAAAGGTGTTAAAGGACAGTTGTGTTGAAGTTTAGCAAATGGAAACAGTTTAAAGCTGAGAGTCCATGAGTAAAAAGCTCAGTGCCAGGAAGCAGAATGTGGAATCAGTGGATGATGGATAGAAGTATTGGACAACAGATGTATAACACCAAATCAGTAAGCAATATTTAAATTAGGTGGAAGGTCACAAAATACTCATGGCATGAGATCCTTTTAGCATAAAGTAAAAACCAACACACCTGGTTAGATTCAAAGAAATGCTCAGGTGCTGTCACAAGAGTCGTCACGGTCACTTTACAGAACATTGTTGCAGGCTACTGTAAGCATTTGACCTCTTTGAAGTTTGACCATTTAGTTTAATTACATTTCATGTCATCCTCCCACCTCCACCCCATAGCATGTCCCAGATATTAAAAAGTGAGGACTAATACAGCTACAGTTTATGGAGAGCTGATAACATGTAGGCACTAGGTGAAGTGCATTTCTTTTTTATTTTACTTTTTTCTTTAACATTGATTTTAAGTTCAGGGGTACATATGCAGGTTTGTCATATAGGTAAACTTGTATCATGGAGGTTTGTTATACAGATTATTTTGTCACTCAGGTATTAAACCTAGTACCCATTAGTTATTTTTTCTGATCCTCTCCCTCCTCCCACCCTCCACCTTCCAATAGATCCCAGTGTGTGTTCCCCTCTGCGTGTCCATGTGTTCTCATCATTTAGCTCCCACTTATAAGTGAGAACATGCGGTATTTGGTTTTTTGTTCCTGTGTTTGTTTACTAAAGATAATGGCCTCCAGCTCCATTCATGTCCCTGTAAAGGATGTGATCTCGTTTTTATGGCTGGATAGTATTCCATGGTGTATATATACCATATTTTCTTTATGCAGTCTACCATTGATGGGCATTTAGGTTGATTCCATGTCTTTGCTATTGTGAATAGTGCTGCAATGAACATACACATGCATGTGTCTTTATAAAAGAACAATTTATATTCCTCTGGGTATACACCCAGTAAAGGGATTGCTGAGTTGAATGGTATTTCTGTCTTTGGGTATTTGAGGAGTTGCCACACTGTCTTCTACGATGGTCAAACTAATTTACACCCCCACCAACAGTGTATAAGCATTCCTTTTTCTCTGCAACCTCGCCAGCATCTGTTATTTTTTTGACTTTTTAATAATTGCCATCCTGACTGGTGTGAGATGGAATTTCATTGTAGTTTTGATTTGCGTTTATCTAATGATTAGTGATGTTGAGCTTTTTTTCATGATTGTTGGCTGTATATATGTCTTCTTTTGAAAAGTGTCTGTTCTTACATTTCCCATTTAAACTTCAAAGCAAGCCTGTATCAAACAGCTGACTTAAGTACTCCCCATTATAGATGATGAAACAGAGACTTAGAGGTGCTGAGTAACTTGCCAGAGTCACACCTGTAGGAGACAGGAAAGCCAGAATTCAAATACTAGTTTCCTAGAGCCTGCATTCTTAACTACTTCATGTACTGCCCAGATAAATCGGCATTTTCTGTGATATTAACCTCCAGTGATAGAGCCGATTTGATTCACTATATATTTTTTTCAAAACCTTTCAAACCAGAACGCACACTGTTTATTTTTCTTCATTTTTTAAAACTCCTCTATTGGGTGTTATACTTTAATATAATTTGTTTAATATAATTTATAAATATAATATGTTATGTATAACATTTTAAAATATGAGTTTTCATACATTGAAGGCCCATATTCAGTGGATTAGTGGGTGAATTAATATATGTTAAAATATGTTATACATCATTCTTTCCTACCCCAAAGTTTATAATGAAAAGTGAACTGGATCTTGTTATGTTGCCCAGGCTGGAGTGCAGTGGCATGATCCATGATCTTGGCTCACTGCAACCTCTGCCTCCCAGGTCTCTCACCTCAGCCTCCCTAGTAGTTGGGATTACAGGCATAAGCCATCATGCCTGGTTAATTTTTGTATTTATAGTAGAGACGGGGTTTCACCATGTTGGCCAGGCTGGTGTCAAACTCTTGGCCTCAAGTGATCCACCTGTCTCGGCCTCCCAAAATGCTGGATTATAGTGAGCTACCATGCCTAGCCTGTCAGATCTGATGACCTGGAAATTAAAAAAAAAAATTATATGCACACACATACATAGATAGAGAGATAATCATCTTTTGCTAAATGGGAGCTTTCAAAGTTTGGAATTAAGTAAGCACTAAGAAACTGAGTTAGGTCCAACAATTATTTGCCTTTATTTCTCTTGCTTCTAATTCAAGATCAGTTCCCAACTTCAACCTGTGTTCTGTTTGTCAAGTACTCCAACAGGCCATGCACAAAGATGGATAGTTTAGATGAGAGATGTTGCCACTGCAGGTCATTTATTTTTACTTGAATTCACTATTTTAGGTAAAAATATATACTAAAAATAACCAACCTTTATTGATAATACCAGAGTGCTTCCTTTTAAGGTAAATGTTCTTGCTGCCCACATCTATCCTTTTCCTATATACATATGGAGTTGGACACATTTCTAAAATTCTTACACCTCAAGTTATTAAAGTTCAAATGTTAAAAATTCAAATTGCAATTTGAATGATATTACATGTAATTTAATTCATTATTTGAAACATGAATCAAGATAACTTTTGCTCAGAATATATCAGCATTCATTTTGGGTACTTGTTGAAATTCATTAAAAGTAACCTGGATATTACTAAATGAGATCCAGAAGAAACTTTAAGAAATAAAGGTGTGTTTCATAAAATGTGTGTCAAGGGTAGGGGTTTGGGGGAGGGATAGCACTAGGAGAAATACCTAACGTAAATGAAGGGTTGATGGGTGCAGCAAACCAACATGGCACATGTATTCCTATGTAACAAACCTGCAGGTTGTGCACAGGTACCCCAGAACTTAAATAACAAACAAACAAACAAACAAAAGTTAGAGCAAGGGTATTCTGGCCTCTTGAAGGAAAACAAAATGTGTGTCAAAAAAAGTCGGGCTATGCTACGACTATTAAAGTACTGGGAACATAAAATTCAGAACTAAAAAGGTAATAAAAGTGGAGAAAATTAGGATCTCAAAAGGAAATATACAGCTAAAGTACTTATTCTTGGTCAGAAAGGGGTTCATTGTATTTTTTAATCAAATATGCAGTTCGGTAATGAGTGTATCAGCAGCTTCACCTTCTAGCACAAAGATGAACAAATTAGCCACAGCTCTCGGGCAAGTAAATGCACCTAGAAATTCTAACCGCTACTGATAGGAAATGTGATTAAGAAAAATTTTAAACGTAGAATTTCCCCTGACATAGTCAAGCTGAATGTCAGCTACAAGCGTATTACAGTATATATCTTAATTACTGGGTCTGGGGTCTTAGCTTCCCCAGCTCACCAACAGATGGTACTGGAAAGTGACTGTTGGTTGGGCCCTCTGAGAAATTCAATAAGAAAAAATGTAATCTGAGTCTGCAACCTATTTAGAGGAAAGATAACTAATACAACTGGATTAGTGGGTGAATTAATATATGTTAACAACTTGAAACAGTACTTTGTACAAACTAAACTGTCAATAAACATTAATTGTTAATTAATCATCATAATAACAGCAGATAAATTCTATGAGGCAGAAGCCACATATGTACAAGGTGAGCACTGGTAAAGAAGAGATGAGTATGGCCAGTAATGAAGGAAGGCTTCACATGAAGGAAAACTTGAGTTGATTTCTAGAAGTAGATGAAGAGAGAGGAGAGAGGGTAAAGGAATAGCAGTAAGGAAAAGTGAAGACAGAAGGGGATTCATTCGCTCCTATGTTTGGCATACCAGTTCCTTATTCCTTCTGCATATCACTTCTTTTTTGGAATTTTATAAGAAACATATTTTTAAGTTATTTTAAAATTAATATTATTTTTAATTGACAAATCATAATTGTTTACATTTATGGGGTACAAGGTAATGTTTTGGTATATGTATACAATGTGGCATGATTAAATCAAGCAACATACCTATGGTCTTGCTTACCTATCATTTTTTATGGTGAGACATTTGAAATTTACTCTTAGTTATTTTGAAATATACAACACATTATTATTCACTAATCACCTTGCTGTGCAATAGATCTCAAAACTTATTCCTCCTAACTGAAACTTTGTACCCTCTGACCAACTCCCTATTCCCTCCTTCCCCACCCCTTCCACCTTCCAGCGCCTGGCAACCACCATTCTACTCTCTATTTCTATGAATCCAACTTTTAAATTTATTTTTAAATTAAAGTAAATTTTAGTTTTGAGACAGGGTCTCACTCTGTTTCCAGGCTGGAATGCAGTGGCATGAACATGGCTCACTGTAGCCTCAACTGTCTGGGCTCAAGAGATTCTCCCACCTCAGCCTCCCGAGCAGCTGGGACCACAGGTGTGCGCCATCATGCTTAAGTTAATTTTTTTTTTTCTGTAGAGACAGGGTCTCACTTTGTTGCCCAGGCTGGTCTTAAACTCCTGGGCTCAAGTGATCCTCCAGCCTCGGCCTCCCAAAGTGTTGGGATTATGTGCATGAGCACAGTCCCTGGCCTGAGTCAACTTTTTTAGATGTCACACTTAAGTGAGATCATGCAGTGTCTGTTTTTCTATTCCTGGCTTATTTTGTCTAACATACGTCCTCTAGGTTCATCCATGTCACAAATGATCTTTCTTTTCAAAGGCTGAATAATATTGTGTATATATACCACATTTTCTTATCCATTTATCCATTGATAGACACTTAGATTGATTTCGTATCTTGTGTATATATAGCACATTTTCTTATCCATTCATCTGTTGATGGACACTTAGGTTGATTTCATATCTTGGCTATTGTGAGTAATCTGCAATGAACATGGGAGTGCTGCATATCATCCCTTTAAGTATAGGGCTGCCCGTATGATTGTTTGGCTATAAAAGATGTGCATGCTGACTAGTATTAGGAAGTGAGGTTGCAATGGTCTGTGTGGGTCCAGATCACGAAGGATCTTAAAATCTTGGCAGAGGAGCCTATTTTTAAGAGTAGGCCATGGAAGGCCATCATAGATTCTAGAACAGAGGAACCGGTGTACAGCATAGTGGTTATAAATTCATGCTGTAAAGTTAGGAGACCTGGGCTTGAATCCTGGCTGCTCTTTTATTAACTGTGTGACTCTGCCTAGCTGCTTAGCTTCTCAGAGCTTCAGTGCTTTTATCTGCAACATGGAAATAATAGCACCTGCCTCATTCTTTGTGAGAATGCATTTAAAGTATTGAGCACACTCCCTGCCACATAGTAAGCATTCTCAGTAAGTGCCAGCTACTATTACTTAGGAGGCTAAGGCTCTAGGTGATGAGGCCTACATGGGTGCAGTTACAGACGCAGGGAAATTGCGAGGAGCAAGTCATTCTAATCCTCTTAGAAGAAATGTCCATTGGGACACCCAGACTTCAACAAGACTTTGAGCCTAGTGATAATTAATCTGAGTTAGGAAGTTCAAAACAGAAGCACAAAAATTTGGCAACTTAAAATGATTTCAAAGTGGAATTATCACATCAGTATATCCTTATGATAATACATATCCCTCCTTCCTAAATTACTCATATCCTGATACCAGAACAAGTTTTAGAGCTCAGAAGGGTTAGTGTCTAAAATCATAGACTGAATTAGAAGTGACTTCAGTAGGCTTAGAAAATACCACTTTGTAGGAAAAAACAAACAACCTCTCCTCCCAAACCAATTTTACCAAAGACTGCAAAATAGATAAATATTTTAACAGTAGAGAAGACTCAGTTATAGACTAAACTCTTTATCATACCTTGTCTGTGTGTTTAATGTGGCAATGGTCACCAAAGTCCCTTGAAGTACAGTATATTCATTTGTGCCTCCCCCATCCCCACTCTGCTCTTGAAGTTCCAGAAGGGCAGATCCAAAATAACATTTATCCTTGTATTGCCCTTCGTTACTGAACAAGTAGATACTCAATTATTTGCTGAACTAAAATGAATTTGTGAAAATAGTCATTCTAAATGAACGGCTGTGTTGGGACTTTGAGCTTCAATGTGGTTAGGCTTATTTTCTACAAAATTATTTTCCCAACATCCAGTGAGTTTTGAATTAAGAGAATTTGTTTAAAGCCTACAGCAGACTTTTCAATCAACCTAAACCATCTCCTTAACTGAATATCTAGACAGACAGAGAGAGTGACAGATAGAGAGAGAGCGCGCCACAAGATTGTCCATGTAGGAACTCCAGAAATCCGCATCCACCCAAAACGCGTCCCGGGGCAGAGAAGTTCAGGCTGCGCTCCTCCCACCTCCTTGGATGGGTCCCAGCTGAGGATACTCACTGGGCTGAGCCAAGTTTGCTCTCCCTCTTCCCGAGCACTTTCGCAGGCTTTGTGTCTTCCACATCTTGCTGTAGTTCAGTCATCGGGGCCGTGTCTGGAGGGCACCTTCAGACTTCCGCGCGCCTGGCTCTCCCCCGGCTCGTCCCGGCTTCTAGGTCCGGGTGCGCAGGCCAAGCAAGCGGCGCCGTGCCCTCCCCTGCACCCTCCGCCCAGCGCATCCAGGCCGGGCCGCGCCAAGCTCCCGGGGCCGCGGACCTGGACACGTCGGAGCGGGCGCGATTGGTCCGACCCAGTGTGGAAGAGCCGAGAGGGAGGGAAGGGGAGGGTCGAAGCGAAGTGACAGCCTCTTTCCCCAACCCAGGAGGCAGAGAAGAGAAAAGGGAAACCTGTTGAACGAGTCTTTCGGGAGAGGAAGCTAATTGGCCAAGCAGGTGGAACATTTGCCTAAGAAGGCACAATCTGTTAAGCCTCCTGGTAAATTAGGCTTTTTGTTTTCTATCCCGACTGTAACAGGGGGATTTTTAGAGGGCAGCCGGCTCTAGATACCGGAAATGCAGACGTCTGAGTGGGACGCCCTGTCACACAAATGCGCTCTGTGGGCTGGCCTATGCCCCAACCTAAATTATTCAAACAGGATATTGCTTCATTGAGGGACTGCCTCTTCTGCTTAAACAATAGGTCTGCTCAATTTTTTTATGTGGGAATAACAAAGGTAATAAGTAGTTGCCTTTGGTGGTGTTTTGGTTAACCCTTCATCGTTCTGGGTGGGGGGGCGGTTAGAGGGGAAAAGAAGAAGCAACCATCAGAATCTTCAAATATTGGGTTATGACTGTTCTCATCAAAATCAAAATTGGTGTTTGATAATTCCCAAGCCGTCTCTTTGTTGCCCATAGTTGTGCAAGTACCTTATTTACTACGCACTCAACCAGTACCGTGAAAGCCCCTTCTTCCCACCTTTTGGTGACATTTTGACTTGCCTGTTCTGAGGTTTTGTATTGGAAGCATCCGTTCATTCATTCATTGAACAAACTTTTGAGAGCTACAAAGTTACAGGCATTGTTCTCAACCTGGGGTGTCCAATCTTTTGGCTTCCCTGGGTCACATTGGAAGAAAACGAACTGTCTTGGGCCACACATAAAATACACTAACACTAAGGATAGATGATGAGCTTTAAAAAAGGTCTGTGCAGGGGCCGGGCACGGTGGCTCACGCCTGTAATCCCAGCAGTTTGGGAGGCCGAGGCGGGTGGATCATCTGAGGTCAGGAGTTCGAGACTAGCATGGCCAACATAGTGAAACGCCATCTCTACTAAAAATACAAAAATTAGCTGGGTGAGGTGGCGCAGGCGCCTGTAATCCCAGCTATTTGGGAGGCTGAGGCAGGAGACTCCCTTGAGCCTGGGAGGTGGAGGTTGTGGTGGGCCAAGATGCACCACTGCACTCCAGTCTGGGTGACAGAGTGAGACCCTGTCTCAAAAAAAAAAAAAAAAAAAAAAATTCCGTGCATAAATGCCACAATGTTATAAGACAGTTTATGAATTTGTATTGGGCTATATTCACAGCTGTTCTGGGCTGCAGGTTGGGCAAACTTGTATAAACATTGACTTGTTATAGCAAATAACATTTGTGTTGGTGGTTTTCTAATTTGCTATGGAGTAGTTGACAATTAGAATAAGTAATATAAACGTTATTATTGGAAGCCTGACTTGACTTCAAAACAATTACAAGTGGCAACAGTAGAGCATGACATGCTGGGAAAAAACTACTAACTGTGTTCTGGGGTTGCAAGTCCTTCATTTTTCCTTTAAAATAAAGTTTAGATTTAAGAGTATTACAAAGACTATACAACCATAGTATGTACGTGTATGTATGTATGTTTGTAGGGTGTACGTGTGTGTAAAACACCTAACCTTCTAAATAACTTCAAACATTTTGGAGGTGCAAGTTCTTTCCAAAGTTTTCTTATTCCTTCTCTTTTTACATATATATCATTAGGCTGAGACAACAAAAGCATCTTTTTTTAGCCTGCTTGCTCCAAAATTGATGCTTGTGACATTTGAAAAATAAGTAAAAGAAAAAAGCTTACATAAATTCCAGAAGAGTTGGCTTAGTCAGGCCTCTCTCTCTTTTTTCTTGCTGACCACTGACCGCTTTGCTATAGGAGCTGTGCTAGGTGGGATGGGGAAAGCTCTGGGTGACCTGAAATCTTGAAGGCTGTCTCCTTGGTGCCCATAGTTGTCTCTTCCTGGGGACATTTCTGATGCCTTCACCTCTAGGTCTTTGCTTGAGATCCCCACCCTCCTCAGGATAGGGATAGGTTTGGAACAGAGATGAGGTTGTCAATTTCCCAAACTCTGGATGAGGACTTTCATATCTCAGGTGCCCTCCAACTTCTCATTACAGAGCACAGATCAGACTGACTTTTCCCCCCTAAGTAATTTGTTTATTGTGGTAAAATATATATAACATTACTATTTATCATTTTAATAAGTGTATAATTCAGTGGCATTCAACACTTTCACAATGTTATTTAACTATCACCATTTACCTGTACCCAAAACTTTTTTTTATCATCCTTAGCATAAACTCCCATTAAACACATTAAACAATAACTCTCTCTTTCTCACCTCCTCCCAGCCTCTGGTAGCCTCTAGTTTACTTTCTGTCTCTATAAATTTGTCTGTTTTAGGTACCTCATATAAGTGGAATCATACAATATTTTTCCTTTTGTGTCTGGCTTGTTTCACTCAGTGTAATGTTTTCAAGGTCAATCCATGTCATAGCATATATCCACATTTCATTTTTTTTTGGCTGGATGATATTCCATTGCATGTATATACCACATTTGGGTTGCCCATTTATCTGTTGATGGACACTTGGGTTGTTTCTAGCTTTTGTCTATTGTGAATGATGCTGCTATGAACATGGGTGTGCAAATGTTTGTCTGAGTCCCTGATTTCATTTCTTTTGGATATATACCTAGGAGTAGACTTGCTGGGTTATATGGTAGTCTATGTTTACCCTTTTGAGAAATCATGGTCAGGCCTCTTTTAATGCATGAGTAAGGGCAAGTATTCAAAGCAGTCTTAGCATGGGCATATGGCTCAATTAAAGAGCACTCAGTTACCCTGAAATAGCTTAAAGTTCTTTAGTGCATGGTATGAGGACTTCCAATGGTGTGGTTTTAAGTGAGAAGGAGCAGGTGAGGTTGAAGTGGAAGGCAGGACAGGTAGGGAAAATATCAGTCTTTTCCTAGAGTGGAAGAATTAGAAAGGAGCAAGTAAGCTACAATATTTTACCTACTGATGTTTGCTTATGTTTAAAAGGCATTGTTAAACAACTGCCTAATTTGTTTATTCTTGGGGCTATTCTACAGTAATATATGGAATATAGTATTCAAGAGGCACAGCAGATAAACAATAAATGATATGTCATTGCCATGTGACAAAATAGAGATGTAAGATTATGCCTATGATATGTGAGAGAGGAGACAAGAAAAAAAGATTATGCCTAAAATATGTTTTAGGATGCCCTTTGATATTGCACCAATAAGAGACATTATTTTTCTTCCTCTAAGTCTCTGGGAATCTAAATTCTTGTTTTTAAAAGCAAAGAAGATTTCTTTTCTTTTCTTTTCTTTCTTTCTTTTTTTTTTTGAGAAAGAATCTCGCTCTGTTGCCCAGGCTGGAGTGCAGTGGCACGATCTCAGCTCACTGCAACCTCCGCCTCCTGGGTTCAAGCAATTCTCCTGCCTCAGCCTCTCGAGTAGCTGGGACTACAGGCACACACCACTACTCCCAGCTAATTTTTGTATTTTTAGTAGAGACGGGGTTTCACCATATTGACCAGGCTGGTCTCAAACTCCTGACCTGGTGATCCGCCCACCTCGGCCTCCCAAAGTGCTGGGATTACAGGCGTGAGCCACTGTGCCTGGTAAAAGCAAAGAAGATTTCTAGCTGATACTTTTTCTGGTTTTTAAAACTACTTTGGTAGAAGATGCCAGACATAACACCTTTGGTGGGTGGGCGCTTCTATGCAAACAGCTTTGATGTTTGATATTGGTCAGATATTGGCCTTCCTTAACATTGAGCACATACACTGTGCATCTGTTCATAGTCTTGGGGGCAGAGTACAAATAATGTGTTTGGAGACTTGAGTGGAAATTTGGTTGCAAGATGATATGGTTTGGCTCTGTGTCCCCACCCAAATCTCATGTTGAATTGGGATCCCGAGTGTTGGAGGTGGGAAGTGATTGGATCATAGTGGTGGTTTCTAATGGTTTAGCACCACCCTCCTAGTGCTGTCTTGTGATAGAGTTCTCATGAGATCTGGTTGTTTGAAAGTGTGTAGCACCTCCCACTTTGTGCTCTCTCTCTCTCTCGCCTCTCTTTCGCTTCACCATGTGAAGATGGTGCTTGCTTCCCCTTTGCCTTTCACTATGATTGTAAGTTTCCTGAGGCCTCCCCAGAAGCAGAAGTCTGCACTGCCCACAGAACCGTGAGCTGATTAAACCTCTTTTCTTTATAAATTACCCAATCTCAGGTAATTCCTTATAGCAGTGTGGGAATGGACTAATACACAATGTATGGTCAAATATTATAGTTACCTAACTTAAAACATGTGATGGGGTATTTATTAACCAATATAAGTATAGGTAAGTATCATCACATGCCTGTAATTTTTTGCATATTGTCTGATGATAGGTTTTAGAAGATGTTGATGACCTTATCAAGATGAAACCTGGAAGCTCTGTAGTAACTTAAAATATAAAAGATATTTTATAAGTAAAAGAATTCCAGGAACACTTCTCAGACCATTCCTGTTTTCAATTAAAGCCAGTATCTAAAGAAGAAAATGGGAAAAATGGAGAGAGTTCAGAAGAGAAACACACAGTGACAACGAAGAACTTAATTCTAAGACTTTCAAAAAAATTGTAAGAATGAAAGTTGAGAAGCATTATCTGAATGGGTACCTTTGTTGAATGATTTATGTCAATATGAAGAAAAGGTTCCCAATGAATATAACCATGAAACATTGGAATGGAACTCTTTAGTAGATTATGGAATCTTCTATGCTGGAGGGCTTTGAAAATAAGATTAAAAAATTTAGTAGAGTAGTTTTAAGCCAATATTTCCAAAGCCAAGTGATACTGCAGATTGAGATATTTGAAATCTTCTATTTTTCTTCCTAGAGATGAAGCAACCACAATGCTTAGCACTCATGCTCAGAGGAACAGGCAAGATGGCAAGGGCTTACTGGTCCAGGGGCCAGAGGGTAGTTTTGAAACACTAATTTAAATCTGGTTCATTGAGAAAGCAGAAGCCGTAAAAAACTCTTCCAGTTCATGTTATTTTTTAAGAATTAAAATAAATGATGCCACGGAAACAATACATTAATATCTATCTCAAAGTTTTAAAATGCATGCCTATTTTGTATATGGCAAATGTTACAGATCACCATGTGTGAATTGGGAGGGCCCCTGCGATCATCCAGCATGGTGGTTTTCACGCTGGTTCTGCAGGAGGCCAGGGCTCTTTGGTCTAGTGAGGGGAGGACCCAGCACTTGAACTTAGGTGTTCTGACTCCTGGGCCTATTTCCTGCTGCTATTTCAATGCAGTCTGTCCTGCTTCAATTAGAACTCTTCTACTTGTATCTGTTTAATATATTTGTGTTCTTTCTTAATTTCTATTTGGCCTGCCACACATTGAACACAATTTAAAATTTCACCATCATTTTTCAGAGAAGAGCCCAAGCTTTCACGTAGTTCAGTGACTTGGCCAAAATTACAGTGGTCTCATGAGAACAAAGATCCAGTTTTCCTGACTTGCAGGGGGGTACTTTTAGGGTTGTAGGAGAGTGAACGTGCAAAACAAATTTCGTTGGTGGCAAAGACACATATCTTGTAGGAGAGTGTGTTGGAGAGAAAGCCCAAGGACCTTCAGGTGTGAATACAATGTTTGTGGGGAAAGAAACTTTTGAATCTAGAGTTATCTTTGGTGGCTGCATTTTGCAGTTATCTGTTGCTGTATAACTAACCACCTCAAAACCTGGTGGCTTAAAACAATAATTTATTATTACCTCTCATGGTTCTGTGGATTGACTGGGCTCAGCTGAATGGTTGTCACTTGTGGTCACTCATGCATTTGCACTCAGATAAAGGCCGGGTTTGAAGTCATTTGAAGACTCAGCTGAGCTGGATGTGCAAGATGGAATTTCCATTCCCAGGTCTGGTGCTTCAGCTGGGATGGCTGGAAGAGCTGAAGGCTAGCTGAGCATTTCAGTGTCTGTGCAGTGCTCCACGTGGCTAGTTTTGGCTGCCTTACAGCATGGCCATCTCAGTACAGTTGGATTTTTTTTAACTTGTTCTCTGGCATACTCCAGACCATGTGTCCTATAACACCAAGGGAGAATCTACGAGGCTTCCTATGAGACAGTTGGAGGTCATGCAGCTTTTCCTATGCTGCATTCTCTTGATCAAAGGTAAGCCATAGGGCTAGCCCAGATTCAAGATGAGAGAACTACACAAGATGTGAATACCAACTCACTAGGGGCCATCTAGAGAGACCAGATATCACAGTGCAGATAATAGATTAAGCCCTCTGACTATGGATACTTTGTCATTAGGCATGTGGGTAAATGGACATTTCTAATAGTACTGTTGTAAATGCGTGAGATATAGAAGTGAACAAAACAGGTAAAACTCATGCTGTTGTGGCTCTTACTTACATTCTAGTGGGAGAGACTGAGAATTTAACAAGTCAGTACATGAATAACACAGTTTCAATGGGTAAGAGATATAAAGAAAATGAAATAGAAAAGGATAGAGCTTGAGGGAGGCCTATTTTACGGGATGATCAGAGGGGCTTCTTTGAGGGGTGACATCTCAGCTGAGCGTTCAGTGAGGAGGAGGAAGCAATGTCAAGGTCTGGTTGCAGAGCTTGCCAGCCAGAGGGAAGAGCGAAGGTACAGACCCTGAGCCAGGACTGGGCTTGGCATATTTTCAGAATGGAAAGAAGGCCAGTGTTCTCCACTGTGCCTGGAGTATAAGGGAGGAGGAGAAGGTTGGTGGGAGAAGGTTGGCGGGAGAAGGATGGCATCTCACAGAAAATGTTTTCTGTCCCTTGGTTTATTATCTTTCCTCTCCCACAAGAATAGAATCTTCTCAAAGACAAGAACCTTGTTGGTCATGTTCGCTCCTGTGTTCACAGTGTCTAGTTCATGTTAGATGCTCAATAAATATTTGTTGAGTGAATGAATCACTGAGTGGTTGTTTCTAAACACTGAGTTTCACCCATACTCCTGTGGAACTCTTATTGACCTGAGATGTTCTAATGTTGAATAATTACTCTTTTTTCTTCACTTTGCAGGAAGAAAAGAAGTAAGCTAAAAAGAAATATGACAATAATTTGCTCCCCATAACAAAAAGGAAAATATTTGGTTCATGCTACTTACCAAATGACTCCTAGTGGAGTGCAAGTGCCTCTACCAGATTAGAAAGGTCCCATGACTCTCAGATAGTTTAGACCTGGAGCAAGTCCAAGAATCACTGTTTATAATCCACAGGAAACAATTTAGGGTTATGGAATCTCTCATATTTTCTCAGAGAAACATTCATACAACTACTTCCTTTCCTTGTTTTGGGAACTAATGATCACACCATCAATATTAGTCCTGGCCTTTCTCTTTCCTCCTGCCATGATTGGCATGTTCTTTTTCTTCGTGCGAAATGTTTTGACAATGCAATCCATGCATTGCAACTGACAGACCATTTTGAAGTAGTTAATATTTAATCATGGTTACTGTCTGTATATTACATATTTTCTTTCTATCACTTATATTGTATACTTTTTATTGCTGATTCTGACTTTTCATCTTTTTAAATATATTTTCTTTTTCTTTTTTGACAACTTCTATTATTATAGCATTTCGTTATCTTTTCTCCAGTCTTTTCTCTATGTAGCACTATTCATTTTTAAAAATCATTTGAAACTAATAAGTTGAAACAAGGAAGGAAAGGGGGAACAAAAGAGAAGGGAATGCAGAAGACTTCTACTCCTCAGGCAAATAAGAAAGTTTTTCTACTTTTCTCAAGTAGCCACAGATTTATTTTACTTTCGCTTTTTGGTTGAATCTTTTAAATAGAACCTTCATTTGAGGCAAATTGGGCAGCCCTCCCTCTTTCTCTTCTTCCCACCCTTCCTTCCTTCCTGGCTTCCTTCCTTCCAACAAACATTTTTTTTGCATGCCTTTTACATGTCAGGCCATATTCTGGGTGATGGAGATATAAAAATAAATAAGCACCGTGATTGCTATAAGTGAGTTTGCAGTCCAGTAGAAGAAACATATCAATAAACAGATATTTACAAAACATACATGCACAGACAGAACCTTACTCAGAAACCATCATGTTCTTACACCACAACCAGATATAGTGCCAGGTAACATCATGGTGTTAAATGGAGAGAAAGGAAAAGGGCTTACCATTTGATGCTTTGTGTTCTTTTGTTTTGGGTCACACACAAACCACTCATTCCCAGTTGTCCACCTCCTGCATCCCCCATGCATCTGAACAACTTTTAGAACAGGCTCTAGGCTGGAAGTCAGGAGAACTGGGCTCTAGTCCAAGCTCTGTGCTTTGTACTGGAATGTGATTCTATTAATGGAATACAGCACTGAAGTAATAGAACTACTGGCCTTAAGGAAAGGGCCCTAGGTTGCATAATTATAGCAGTATCTCTTCTTTCTGTCTTTATATAGACAAACTACAGAAATGGGGTAGGGGAGACTTTTTACATAGAAATGTTGTATAAACCAATTGCAAAACCTTAAAAAAAATTTCATGAGGAGAGGGTAGTTATTGAAGTCTATTCACCTGAGAAGATAAGTGCATTTACCATCTTCCTATAGGGCTCTGTAATTTGCATTAGCTTCTACATTTAAAAGCATACCAGGTGGGGCATGGTGGCTCAAGTCTGTAATCCCAGCACTTTGGGAGGCTGAGGTAGGAAGATCACTTGAGACCAGGAATTTGAGCTCAGTCTGGGCAGCATAGTGAGACACTGTCTCTACAAAAACAGAAATTAAAACAATTAGCCAGGCATGGTGGCATGTGCCTGTAGTCCCAGCTATTTGGGAGGCTGAAACAGGAGGATCACTTGAATCTAGGAGATCAAAGCTGGTGTGAGCCATGACTGACTGAGCCATTACACTGCAACCTGGGTGACAAATGAGACCCTGTCTCAGCAACAACATGCAAGAATGCCAGATGAAAACAGAACATTTCCCTCTGTGTTAAGATCCCAGACTAATTCAAGTCAGAATTTAGTTTTTATTTTTAGTAGTAGTTGAGGAAATCAAATTAAGGAGTTATCTTTATTCCATATCAACAAATATATGATAAACTCTCTAATAAGACACCTATCAGAGGGTGATTCAGACATTGGAAATAGACAGACATTGGTCTTATAGAATCTGAAGCCCCCAGATTTTGAAAAAATATTGTATAAATTTGCAGCAGACACTACAAAGAATCAGGTGATGAGAGCTGGTGGGAATAGTCTTGATTCCTGGCTTCTTAGCTGTATTTCCCAGGTGGTCCTACAGTATTTACTTTTCTGCACTGGATGTCTAAGTGATTGTCGATGGTATTTTTTTAGTAAACAACTCTCCTTGTTTGAGCTAGTTGAGGGAGTTGTCCTGGAGATAAGAGAGTCCTGACTGGGGGGTAGAATAAAGGAATGGTTAAGAGTCAGATTAATCTGAGAATCCTAACATGCACTTTACTATCTTGGACAAGTGACTTGCCTTCTCTAAGCCACAATTTTTCTTATCTATGGGAAAATATGGGAATAGTAGTAGCAACTGTTTTATAGAATCATTAGGGATATAAGGTTCGATTCAATGAGAAATCTTATCTATCCTAAATATATACCCACACAGCATTGGAGCACTCAGATTCATAAAACAAGTACTTCTAGGCCTACAAAAAGACGTAGACAGTCACACAATAATAGTGGGGGACTTCAACACCCCACTGACAGCCTTAGACAGATCATCAAGGCAGAAAACTAACAAAGACATTTCTGGACTTAAATTCAACACTTGACTAATTGGACCTAAGAGACATCTACAGAACACTCCACCCATCTACCACAGAATATATATTCTCATCTGCACATAGAACATACTTCAGGATTGATCACATGTTCAACCTCATGTTCAGTCTCAACACATTAAAAAAAATTGAAATCATACCAGCCATAGTCAAAATGTGGTAGAATAAAAATGAAAATCGATTCCAAGAAGATCTCTCAAAACTACACAATTACATGGAAATTTAAAAACACTTCTGAATTACTTTTGGATAAACAACAAAATTAAGGCAGAAATCAAGAAATTGTTTGAAATAAATGAAAACAGAAACACAACATACCATAATCTCTGGGATGCAGCAAAAGCAACGTTAAAAGGAAAGTTTATAGTGCTAAATGCCCACCTCAAAAAGTTAGAAAGATCTCAAATTCATAATCTAACATCACCCCTAGGGAAACTAGAAAAACAAGAACAAACCCCTAAGTTACTAGAAGAAAATAAATAACTAAAATCAGATGAGAACTGAACAAAATGGAGATTCTGAATTCCATTCAAAGAATCAATGAAACCAAAAGTTGGCTTTTTGAAAGGATAAACAAGATCAACAAACTGCTAGCTAGATTAACAAAGAAAAAAGAGAGAAGATCTAAATAAGCACAATCAGAAATGACAAAGGTGACATTACAATCTATCCCACAGAAATGGAGAAGATCCTCAGAGACTATTATAAATACCTCCATGCATATAAACTAAACTCTAGAGGCTACGACTAAATTCCTGGAAACACATAGTCTCCAAGATTGAATCAGGAAGAAATTGAAACCCTGAATAGACCAATATCAAGTTCTGAAATTGAAATCAGTAATAAAAAACCTACCAATCAGAAAAAGTCCTGGATCAGATGGAGTTATAGCCAAATTCTATCAGAAGTACAAAGAAGAGCTGGTACCAATCCTACTGAAACTATTCCAAAAAATTGAGGAGAAAAGACTCTTCTCCAACTCATTCTATAAAGCCAGCATCACCCTGATACCAAAACCTGGCAAGGACGCAACAAAAACAGAAAACTATAGTCCAATATCCCTGATGAACATAGATGCAAAAATTTTTAAGACAATACTAGCAAACTGAATCCAGCTGCATATCCAAAAGGTAATTCTTCATAAACAAATAGGCGTCATTCCTGGGATGTAAGGTTGCTTCATTATATGCAAATCAATAAATGTGATTCATCACATAAACAGAATTTAAAACAAAAACCATATGATTATCTCAATAGATGCAGCAAAAGCTTTTGATAAAATCCAACATTCTTTCATGACAAAAACTCTTAAGAAACTAGGCATCAAAGGAACATACCTCGAAATAATAAGAGCCATCTATGACAAAGCCACAGCCAACATCAGATTGAACAGGCAAAAACTGGAAGCATTTTCCTGAGAACAGGAACAAACAAGGATTCCCAGTGTCACTACTCCTATTCAACATAGTTCTGGAAGTCCTCATCAGAGCAATCAGGCAAGAGAAAGAAATAAAAGGCATCCAGATAGGAAAAGATGAAGTCAAGTTATCTCTCTTTGCTGATGATATAATTCTATACTTAGAAAACCCTAAAGACTCTGCCTAAAGACTCCTGGAACTTAAAAATGACTTAGTAAAGTTTCAGGATACAAAATCAACGTACAAAAATCAGTAGCATTTCTATGCACAAATAATGTTCAAGTTGAGAGCCAAATCAAGAATGCAATCCCACTTAAAATACACACACACACACAGACACACACACCCCAGAAATATATTAACCAATGAGGTGAAAGATCTCTACAAGGAGAACTATAAAACACTGCAACAAGAAATCATAAATGACACAAACAAATGGAAAAACACTCCATGTTCATGGATTGGAAGGATCAATATTGTTAAAATGGCCATACTACCCAAAGCAATCTACAGATTCATTGCTATTCCTATCAAGCTATCAACATCATTTTTAACAGAATAAGAAAAAAATACTCTAAAATTCATATGGAACCAAAAAAGAGGCTAAATAGCCAAGGGAATTGTGAGCAAAAAGAGCAAAGCTGGAGACATCAGATCACCTAATTTCAAACTATGCTGTAATGCTACAGTAACTGAAACAGCATGGTACTGGTACAGAAACAGACACATAGACCAATGGAACAGAATAGAGAACCCACAAATCAAGCCACATGCCTACAGTCATCTGATCTTTGACAAAGTTGTCAAAAATAAGCAATGGGGAAAGGACTCCCTTTTCTTTTTTTTTTTTTTTTTCCTGACTTTTTTCCCCAGATAATTTATTATAAATAATTTCTCCAACTTGCTCCATATCTTTATAACCACCACTTACAAGGTTTGCAGACCTTCCATAGAGCAGCTGTACTGAGATTTACTCAGCCAGTTCCCAAGGTTAGACATGACGTTATCACCCATTTCAGGGTCTTAGAGAAACTCTGAGTCACTCACCTTTGGTCACAAGGCTTTTTCAAACATTTTGGATAGAATGTTCTTAGTTTCCATTCTCACCATTGTAGTTCAACTTGCTCTTTCATTAGAATTTAGGCATCAAGGTCAGACCAGATTGCTGGTTGGCCATGTTCTGTGTTCTCATGGAAACAAAAGGTCAGCGGCACTGAATCCAACCACCCAAGCAACTGGGCTTTTCCAGTCCCAGATGCTTGACGGCACGGCAACAGTGGAGTCACTAAGAAATTTTACTTTAGTTCTATCACAGCAAACTCCAAACCAGGGGTAGCAGTCATTTGAAAAATGCAGAGACTATTTTAAAGGACAGACAAGTGCCTCAGATAGCATCAGAGAACAATGCCTAAGGTGCATGGATGGAAGCCAGTCTGCACAAAATGCTGAAAATAGGTCGTTCTGAGCAAGGGGGTCATGGAGAAGAAAGTACCAGCCCTCCATTCCTTACACCCATTAGGCAGGTGCCTCTTCCCCTGCACCCAGGCTGACCCCTCACCTGGAAACTGCCCCCTTCTCGGGTTTTCACACCTGTCTTGTCCTTTCCCTTCTCCCTCCCTCCTTGCCTCTTTCTTTTTTTTTTTTTTTTTTTTTTTTTTTTTTTATGAGCATGTGAATCTTTATTTTTTTGGAACCAAAAGTTGCACTATAGGCTGTGTGAGCACATAGCGCAACCAGTGGCCAAACTCTAATTTCTTTTTTTTTTTTTTTTTTTTTTTTTTTCAATTTAGCACTTTTTATTATACAGTCTTATTTGCTATTTCATGTATGTGCAGCTTCTCTGTTGGGTACTCAGATTTAGGTGAGCTTTGGGTTTTTTTTTTTTTTTTTTAAATTTATGAAGTATTTATTGATGATTCTTGGGTGTTTCTCGGAGAGGGGGATATGGGAGTGTCATAGGATAATAGTGGAGAGAAGGTCAGGAGATAAACACATGAACAAAGGTCTCTGGTTTTCCTAGGCAGAGGACCCTGCGGCCTTCTGCAGTGTTTGTGCCCCTGGGTACTGGAGATTAGGGAGTGGTGATGACTCTTAAAGAGCATGCTGCCTTCAAGCATCTGTTTAACAAAGCACATCTTGCACCGCCCTTAATCCATTTAACCCTGAGTTGACACAGCATATGTTTCAGAGAGCATGGGGCTGGGGGAAAGGCCATAGATCAACAGCATCCCAAGGCAGAAGAATTTCTCCTAGTCAGAACAAAATGGAATCTCCTATGCCCACCCCTTTCTACACAGACACAGCAACAATCTGATCTCTCCTTCCTTTCCCCACACTTCCCCCCCACCTTCCTTTCAACAAAACCGCCATCGTCCTCATGGCCGGCTCCCGATGGTCGCTGTCTCTTCGGAGCTGTTGGGTACACCTCCCAGACAGGGCGGCCGGGCAGAGGCGCTCCTCGCTTCCCAGACGGGGCCGCCCGGGCAGAGGCGCTCCTCACTTCCCAGACGGGGCCGCCCGGGCAGAGGCGCTCCTCTCCTCCCAGACGGGGCGGCCGGGCAGAGGCACTCCTCGCTTCCCAGACGGGGCCGCCCGGGCAGAGGCGCTCCTCGCTTCCCAGACGGGGCCGCCCGGGCAGAGGCGCTCCTCGCTTCCCAGACCGGGCCGCCCGGACAGAGGCGCTCCTCACTTCCTCCCAGACCGGGTGGCAGCCGGGCAGAGGCGCTCCTCACCTCCCAGATGGGGTGGCCGGGCAGAGGCGCTCCTCACTTCCCAGAGGGGGCGGCCGGGCAGAGGCGCTCCTCACTTCCCAGACCGGGCGGCCGGGCAGAGGCGCTCCTCACTTCCCAGATGGGGCGGCCGGGCAGAGACGCTCCTCACTTCCTCCCAGACGGGGTGGCGGCCGGGCAGAGGCGCTCCTCACCTCCCAGACAGGGCGGCCGGGCAGGACTCCCTTTTCAATAAATGGTGCTGGGATAGCTGGCTAGCCATATACAGAAGAATGAAACTGGACCCCTGCCTTTCACCATATACACAAATTAACTCAAGATGGATAAAAGATTTTAATGTAAGACCTCAGACTGTAAGAATCCTAGAAGAAAACCTAGGAAACACCATTTTGGACATTGGCCTTGGGAAATAATTTATGATTATCCTCAAAAGCAATTGCAACACAAACAAAAATTGACAAGTGGGACCTAATTAAAGAGCTCTGCATAGCAAAAGAAACTATTAACAGAGTACACAGACAACTTACAGAATGGGAGAAAATGCTCACAAACTATGCATCTGACAAAGATCTAATATGCAGAATCTAGAAGGAACTTAAACAATTGAAGAAGCAAAAAACAAATAACCCTATTTAAAAATGAGCAAAAGACATGACCAGATACTTCTCAAAAGAAGACATACAAACAGTCAACAAACATATGAAAAAACGTTCCACATCACTGACATCAGAGAAATGCAAATCAAAACCACAAGGAGATACCGTATCATACCAGTCGGAATGGTTATTATGAAAAAGTCAAAAAACAACAGATGCTGGAGAGGCTGTGGAGAAATGGGAATGTTGTTGTGTATAAAAACAACAGTTGTCATACTGTTAGTGGGAATGTAAATTAGTTCAGACACTGTGGAAAGAAGTTTGGAGACTTCTCAAAGAACTTAAGACAGAACTACCATTTCGACCCAGCAATCCCATTACTGAGTACGTATCCAAAAGAAAATTAATCATTGTACCAAAAAGACACATGCACTTGTATGTTCCTTGCAGCACTATTCACAATAGCAAAGAAATGGAATCAACCTAGGTGCCCATTAATGGTAGATTGGATAAAGAAAATATGGCACATATATACCATAGAATACTATGCAGCCATAAAAAGTATGAAATCATGTCCTTTGCAGCAACACGAATGCAACTTGAAGACATTATCCTAAGTGAATTAACACAGGAACAGAAAACCAAATATCACATGTTTTCACTTATACGTGGGAGCTTAACATCAGTTACTTATGGACATAAAGATGGCAACGGTGGACACTGGGGACTAATAGAGCAGGGAAGGAGGGGAGCAAGGGTTGAAAAACAAACCTCTGGGTACTATGCTCAGGACCTGGGTGATGAGATCAATCGTACCCCAAACCTCTGCATCAGGCAATGTGCAGGTAACAAGCCTGCAAATGTACCCCAAGCCTAAAATAAAAGTTGAAATTATAAAAAATAAAAAGATACTCATTAAAAAAAACAAAAATAATATAGAATCATTAAGGAATATAAAGAGATAATATAAACAAAGGACTTAGCACAGTATACCAGGCACATAGCGCTCAATTCATATCCATTATTGGTTATCACCACCATCACATCATTATTAGCCAGAGTAGTAGTTTTACAAATTGAGAATATTGCCCTCCTTTAGTTCATCAGCCCTCTTAATGGCAACCCACAGTGTGTGGAGTATTATGACACGTGCTAGAGGAAGTTACTAAAGATATACAAGATGTGACCTCTGTCCCCATCTGAATCCTCAACCCTATTTATGCTGAATCCTTGTCAGAAGTTAAGCCTGTATATTTAGATCTGAGCCATTTTTTATGTTTAACTCACTAGATCTCAGCCATAATCTCTCTTGTCTATTTGCTTTTTCTTCCTCTTGTGAGCGGAAGGAAAGGAAGATGCCTTTGCCACCCTGAAAGCTCTAGCTTAAGTAGTAAAAGAGTCATTGGAATTAAGAGTTAATCAGTATGAACTCTGATGGAATAGAGGCTTATGATAGCTAGGGTGACTGTATGTCCTGGTTTGCTTAGGACAGTCTTGATTTAGTCCTGCTGTTCTGGCATGTTTATAATAGAGACTCTTTTCAATCTTAACAGGTGTCCCTGTCTGTAACATTTGTTGATAGCCAATCTATAGTAGGGACCTAACTAAAATATCATATTAGCTCAGTTGTTTAGACTAGGCACCTAATGAACCAAAATCTTGGATCTGACTGCCTTGCTGTCCAAGTAGGCTACTTACCTCTGTCACTCACTGTATTTCCTACTCCTACTAAATGGCTTGAAATTTATCAGAAAGGTGGGGTGAAAGCAAATGTAGCAAGAATGTCAAATTATCACAATTACTTGAAAAACACTCAAGTAAAACTGCTCCATTGTTGTCAAATCAGAAGCATTTCTTTATGCCCAGAGCAGATAGCTTTATGACCCAATACAGAGTTTGTTATTGTTATTACTTATCTTGGCTTTCAGAACCACAAAACAGAATCTGTGTTCAAACTTCATTGAAAATCATACTTCTGTTGACAGTGAGGTTGAAAGCAATCTGGCTTACTTCTCCAGATGCTTTCTGTACCTATTTTTCTCTAGAAGAAAGAAATCATCAGCAATCTGACTTTTCCACAGTAAAAACCTAAAGGCTGCTTCTTTGAAGCCCCCAGCTATGATTTTTCTGTTTATCACCCAGTGAACCAATTCCTTAAAGCCTTGGGTATCCAGGGGTTACTAAAACTCCAATAGGTAAGCTCTGTAAGTAGTACACAGCAGAAAACATAACAAAATCAAATTTAGGATTTCTTTTTCATTTTCTATTTTTGTTATCTTCTCTATTTATAAGTTTAGATAGGGATTGCCTTGGGGCTGTAGACTGAGAAGGGGGTAGAGGACTTTTAGGGGCATTGGAAATATTCTACATATTGATCTAGGTGGTGGTTAGTTACATGGGTATATGCATATATAAAAATTGAGTGTATGCTTGAGATTTGTGCATTTTAATATATATAACTTAAATCTCAATTTTATTTTTTTTTATTATACTTTAAGTTTTGGGGTACATGTGCACAACGTGCAGGTTAGTTACATATGTATACATGTGCCATGTTGGTGTGCTGCACCCAGTAACTTGTCATTTAACATTAGGTATATCAATTTTAAAAAGTAAAAAGAAAAGCCTCAAACTTCTTTAGCCAGAGCCGGTAAAAAATGTATTCTGAGTTAGTAAAATAATAGGATGAAGGACAAAACAACAACATAAATATTTTTTTTTCTTTTAGACATGAATATGATCTTCATCTCTATATTTACTTTTTTTTCTGTGGATAAATGCCTCCTTTTCTCTGCCTTTACTTAGTCTTTGACAATAAAGCTTCAAATTATGACAAATGAGTTTTTAGGTAGGACTTTTTCTGCCTACTTTTATTCAAATATTTATTTTAGTATGTAACACTAGAACATTTTAAACTCTTAACTACACTTTTCTTTGGCTTTATAAAATCTATGTAATATCTATTGAAAACCTCCTAGGCCACATCAGTCATGGTTTATGAATGGTATGCAACTTTACTACTTGGTTCCTAGCTTATCGTGTGGCTGTTTACTAAGTTTGTTGAGTTGCATAATTAAAAGAACCAAGAAAAGCAAATAGTGTTTTAATATAAAATAGCAGGATGGCAACTTGGAAATTTCTAGATTAAAAAAAAAGGGATATCCTCAAAGAGACTATCTTTTACCATCTACCCCCAAAGGGTATTGTAATAATGTGTAGCTAATCATGTAATGATCTAGTTCAGTAGACTTAGGTGAATTCAAGGACTGAGATTATATGCGATTAAAGAAAAAGAAAGGGAGTGGGGAGAGTAAAATTAATGAGTGCTTCGTCTGTGCCAGGCACTGTGCCTCACACAGATTATTTAATCTTTACAACTCTGTGAGGATTGTCTTATTGTACCATTGAGGAAGCTTAGGTTCAGGAATGGCAAATAACTCACCCAAATCACACAACTGATAATTTAGTTGTGTTGGTTTTCAAAGGTTGCTCTTTTCCCACAATGTACTATCTCTGGTGATGTCACAGATGAATTAAGAAGTACTTAAAAGAGCCAAAGGGATTTTAGAGATAATGTCATCAATCCCATTTGTTTGGAGATAAACAGCATCCAGGGAGGTTATATTGGGTCCAAATGGGCAACATAGAACTCGACTACCAGTTCTTCCCAGATGCTTCCTCTACTCCTCTTCCTACCTCCTCACCTTATTCTGCATCCCCAGTCATAGTCAGGATTAAAATCTTTTGCATGTTTCATTATGGGTGGTTAAGAGTAAGCATCCTCTGGAACCTGGGTTTAAATCCATGATCTACCACTTATAAGTTGTGTGACCTTGAGTAAGTAACTTAACCTCTCTGAGCTTTGCTTTCCTCAGTGTAGAAAATGAAAGAGTGGTTGTGATAATTAAAATATGGAGAGTCTTTAGAATGGGATGTGACCTGTAGAAAGTGTCCTATGAGTATTCATGATTTATTTTTTGTTATTATGTTGTATAATTCTTCTTCTGTGATTTATTATTACATGTGTACAGGGTTGTCTACCTGTTGACATGGAGATGGTGTCTTATGCACCTTTGTAATGCACTCCTCTTCCTCTCCTCCTCTTAGTGCCAAGATCAATGCTTAATCATTCTAGACATGGAACAAAGGCCTATTGGATGAATTTGGTTTTCCCAGTTAATGACTTTCCAAATTTTCCCAGTTAACGACTCTATCAAGTATAGAATCCAAGACTCCCCTGTCATAATCTGCTACTCTTGAGGATCCTGATTGTTGATTTCCAGTCTGGCATTTTCTCCCTATATTCCTTATTTCTTTTAGGAATCTGAAAATATAGGAGTAGCTGCATATGCCCATGATTTCACTTAGGAATTGGTTATTTCTTTGTTGTTCCTTTAGGGGGTTAACATCAAGCATGGACTGACTTTCTATTCGTGGCATCATGTCCTTGATGCAAACTGGTCTAAGGTAACAAGTAATCTTAATATGTGCTTTCTACCCACAGCTTCCCATTTCTGTTGACACTGGTACTTTTAACTCCCTCTACTAGCTACCACAAAGAAAAATAAGGGGCTTAACTTTTTTTTGCTTTCCTTGACATTTTCCCTCTCTACCAGATATTACAATCACAAAAAGGGTTTCATTTCCTTGGGTTGTGTTGAGACTGTACAATCCTGGGATTTCCTGATTTCAGGGGAGGTAGCTATTGTCTTTTGATTTCCACTCAGAGAATTTAACATTAGCATTTCAATAGCACCACAATTGTTTTCAAAAGTATGGTATGTAGAACTTTGTGACAAACTTTCTAAAAATGTGGACAATAGCTATCAGACTTTAGCATTCCATCCTCTTTTGGCAAAGTGGTGGATTTTTTTTAAAACAACAGATTTCATCTATATTAAGATTTAAATACTGCTCAACATCTAATGCTTGAAAAAATGATGCTGTTATTCCACTATGAACTTTATAAGTTGGTTTGTTCCAGATAGCCTCTTCCTTATTAGCAGAACTTGGGGGATAATTATAGGTATTTAGAAAATCTTTCTGACCTTTGTGAAAGTTTAGAGAGTTTTATGTTCCTCTATGTAAGTCTTTCAGTGTGTGGAGATATAAGTTGCCTTAAGTAAGAGGAAACTCAGTATAGGAAGGTTTTGAATAAAATTACAACAAAATGTGTAACTTTATTAAATACTTAATTTTACATTAAGATGAATTTATTTTAAACTGTTAAAACTTTTTTCCCCTGCTCTTTTTTCCCCTAGAGCCTAAACTTCGTAAAGGATGGTTCATTTTCTTTTCTGTTGAGCCCTTTATTCCTAGTACCTACTACAAGTGCTCAATAAATATTTTTGAGCAATAAGTGATGACTTAATTAATCAGAAAAACACTCCGCATAGTACAGGCAACAGCCAATGTAGAAGTGCATTGTGTTCCACATGGCATTTTGTAATTCATTATTAGGATGCCAAATATATTTTCCTACATAAAGAGTAATGTGGAAAGAACTCAGATTCCTAGGTTTGCTCATAAAATAAGTTCATCACATATTGCAAATTCTACTGTTTTAACTACTCCAGTAGCAAACTTTTCTGGGTTAGCTTGGGAATCAAATCATTTTTTAAAAGCTTGTTTATGTGGAGAAGGTACTTCCTATCCCAAGGTGACATCTACACTGAATTAAGAAATATATTTCTTTCTGTGTGAATATTAGTCAAATGGTATTCAGAGAGATGGAGAACTGGCTGCCAAGGAGGAAATGGCATCTTCTTCATTGCTTTGGAAAGACTTGATCCTAACTCCTGGCTCTATAAAAATACTTGCCTCCCACTAAATTCCCCATTACATTATGAAGATTTCTAATTCCTTATGTGACCTTCTCCTTTTAGCCTCACATTCTACTTAATTACCTCAGCCCCTATGGAAAATAGAGGGAATACTCTAGAACAAATTCTGAATTTACTACAGATTCCTAGGCCTTTATCCAAAACTCATGGGGCCAGATGTGTTTTGGAGTTCAGAGATATTTTTGGATCTTAGAAAGGTAATATGACACATATGCTGTATATTACATAATATCCTTGGCCCATAATTCAACATAATAATATTTCTTTGGCTAAATGTAAGACTATTCCCACAAAGTGAGATAAATAGATACTGCTCATAGCCTTACATCACATAAATTCAGGTTCTGCTTGTAAAATTATAAAAGTTGTTTGGTGTTCAGTATCCCTTCTATCTCAGAATTGTGGGTAAGGGATTGTGGACCTGTCAAAGAGATAATGTATCAAATAAGAAAATTATAAAGGTGGTTTCAGTCTTCAGACTGAGTTCTGAGCTGCAGGGACCCCACTCTGAGACAGAGCAGAATTACATTCTTTGAAGAGGTTGGTGTTGTACCTGGAATGAAGGCTCAGTTTATAATTCAAGGTGGTATTTACCAAGGTAGTATTTGCTTCCTAGGTTAGCCAACCCTTGGGTTCATTAGCCTTAAGTGTTATTATTAGTGAGCTTATTTCTTAGTAAGCCAGGCTTTCTGCATTGGCTAAAAGAATGGTACACTTGGAGAGAAAACTCTTTCACTTTTCTTTTTTCCACTTAGGGTGGGGTTACAGGAAACCATAGTGATGGCCTGGAGTCCCAGCGAGGATGCTGGTAGAAGCCCTGCAGATACATAAAAAGGAAGGATGCTATTGAAGGCACTGGATGTGAGTGCTGATACTAGAACAGGATGGAGTCTGAAAACCAATTCAGCTGGGCTCCCTATCTAGGCTTTTGATTTTCCCTGTGGCTAATTCAGCAGTCACGAAATAGACTCTCAGCCAGTAAGTTTGTTTTGTTAGAATTTGAAAGCCTACCAGTGAACCAGGCACTTTCCAATTTGCTGTGTCACTTGCTAGGATTAGCGTGACCCCTGTATATGACCTGAGATGACAGGGTCACCTCAATATTTAATTGTCTGAGTCAATCAGCAACAGTGATATCTTGACTAACCTGAGTAGATATGGTCTACTCAAGATACAGTATTTAATGTCTACCCAAAATACTGTATAATAATGTAAGCTATCATTTTTCTATATGGTAGTAAACTTTTCTAAGTACTAGGTAAAGCAGGTCTATATTCAGATGTTTCCATAAAACACTCCTTGTTGGAACAAGAGAAGTGGAGCAGGTGCATCCACAGAAAAGATTTAAGAGGCCCTGCAAATTTCTAGCTTGGATGACTGGTAAAGGTCTTTCTCTCTTGAAGCCAGTCAGTAAAGACTGGAGGAGCTAACTGATTCTTCAAATGTGAAGATAGCAATGAAAGACTTCAAAGAACATGAAAAAAAATCAAGGAAACATGATTCCACCGAAGGAACCCAGTAATATTCCAGTAACTGAACCCAAAGAAATGGAGACCTATGAACTTTCTGACAAAGAATTAAAAATAATTATTTTAAGAAAGCTCAGTGAGCTATAAAACAGCACAGATAGACAACTTACTGACTCAGGAAAACAATACATGAACAAAATCAGAAGTTTAACAACAAGATAGAAATAATAAAAAAGAACCAAACAAATTCTGGAGCTGAACGCAATTACTGGACTGAAAAATTCAATAGAGAGCTTAAGCAACAAACTTGATCAAGCATGAGAAAGAATCTGTGAACTCAAAGACACATCATATGTTATTTTTCAATCCAAGGAGATTGAAAGAAGAAAGAAAAAAGAATTTTAAAAAATAAAGAAAGCCTAAGAGATTTATAAAACACCATCAACCAAACCTATACATGCATTATGAGAGCCTCTGAAAGAAAAGAGAAATGGGAAGAAAGCTTATTTTTAAAAAATTGGCTGAAAACTTCCCAAATCTTGGGGAAGGATATGGACATCAGGTTCATGAAGCTCAAAAGTTTCCAAACAGGATCAACCTGAAGAAGATTATATGGAGACACATTATGATCAAAAGTCAATGACAGAGTGTTTTGAAAACAGCAAGAGAAAAGTTACCTGTCACATACAAGGGAATATATATAAGACTATCAGAAGATTTACCAGCAGAAACTAGCATGCCAGGAGAGAGTAGGATGATATTTTCAAAGTGCTGAAAGAAAAAAACTGCCAACCAAGAATACCATACCTGATAAAGCTGTCCTTCAGAAATAAAGGAGAGACAGATTTTCCCAGACAAACAAAAGTGGGAATTCATCACCATTAGACCCGCCTTATAAGAAAAGTAAAGGGCATTCTTCATGTTGAATGAAAGATGCTAATTAGTAACATGAAAACATATGAAAATGTGTAACTCACTGGTGAAGATAAGTATGTGGTAAAATTCAGAATACTCTAATCCTGTAATTGGCAGTGTGTACATCACTTCTAACTCTAGTATAAAAAGATAATAGACAAAAATATTAAAAATAACTAAAGCTATAATAATTTGTTAATAGATACATGATATTAATAGATATAAATTGTGACATTAATAACATAAACTGTATGTGTGGGAAATAGAAGTGTAGAGTTTTTGTATGAAATTGGAGTTATTATCAGCTTACAATAAGCTAACTGTTATAACATAATTATAAGATGTTCCTTGTGATTACCATGAAGTTTAGATTTAAAATCTATTTTTTCTTCTATAGTTACTCCTGCTTTCTTTTGGTTATTTGAATGAAGTATCTTTTTTTTATCTTTTCACTTTCATGTGTGTCTTTAAATCTGAGAAAAACCTCTAGTAGACATACAGAAGATAAAGAGAGAGGATTCAAAACATACCACTATCAAAAAAAAAATCAAATCACAAAGAAAGGAACAAAGGAACCATAAAACAGAAAATAATTAACAAAATGTCAATAATGAGTCCTGTATTATTGATAATTACTATGAATGTAAATGGATTAAACTCATCAATAAAAAGACATAGAGTGGCTGAATGGATTAAGAAAATGGGATGCAGTAATATTCTGTCTACAAGAGACTCACTTTAGATTTAAAGACATACATGAAAGTGAATGGCCAAAAAAAGATATTTCATGCAAATGGTAACCAAAAGAAAGCAGGAATGACAATAGAAGAAAAAAGCAGATTTTAAATGTAAAACTGTCTCTAGAGTGAAAGATCACTGTATAATGTTAAAAGGGTCAATTAAACAGAAAGATATAGCAACTATAAATATATTGTATTAGTCCATTTTCACACTGCTATAAAGAACTGCCTGAGAGTTGGTAATTTATAAACAAAAGAGGTTTAATTAACTCACAGTTCTTTATGTCTGGGGAGGCCTCAGGCAACTTACAATCATGGTGGAAGGTGAAGGGGAAGGAAGACATGTCTTACACGGTGGGAGGAGAGAGCAAAAGGGAGGAACTGCCAAACACTTTTAAACTTGTGAGAACTCACACACTATTACAAGAACAGCACAGGGGAAACTGCCTCCATGATCCAATTACCTCCCACTAGATGACTCCCTCGACATGTGGGGATTACAATTCAAGATGAGATTTGGATGGAGACACAGAGCTAAACCATATCATATATACAAAACATCAGAGGACCTAAATATATTATATAAAGCAAATATTGACAGATCTAAAGACAGAAATTAAGAGCAATACTATAATAGTAGGATACTTCAATACCCCACTTACACTAATGGATAGAACACCCAAACAGAAAATTGATAATGAAACATCTGACTTGAAAAACACTGTAGACCAAATGTACCTAATAGACTTATATAGCACTTTCCACTCAACAGTACCAGAATACTCATTTTTCACAAGTGCACATGGAATATTCTCCAGGATAGATCACATATTAGGTCACAAAATAAGTCTTAACAAATTCAATAAAGTCAAAATCATTCCAAGAATCTTTTCCAACCACAATGGAATGAAACTAGAGATAACAGCAAGAAAACTGTAAAATTCACAAATATGTGGAAATTAAATTACACACTCCTAAATAATCATTGGGTGTAAAAGAAACTCAAAAGATAACTTAAGAAGTATCTCCAGACAAAGCAAAATGAAACACAACATACCAAAACCTATGAGATACAGAAAAAGCAGTTCTAAAAGGAAAGTTTATAGTGATGAATGCCTACGTTAAAGAAGAAGAAAGATTTTGCATAAACAATCTACCTTTATACCTTAAGAAACTAGAAAAAAACCTCAACTAATTAAGCCCAAAGTTAGCAGAAGGAAGGAAATCATAAAGATTAGAGTCGACGTAAATCAAATAGAGAATAAAAAGAAGGAAAAAAATCAATGAAACTAAGAGTTGGTTTTTAAAAAAGTTAAACAAAATTGACAAAGTAGAGTAACCAAGAAAAAAAGACAGAAGACTCAAATAACTAAAATCAGAGTTGGGAGAGGAGACATTATAACAAATATCTAAGAAATAATAGGGACCATAAAAGATTATTATGAACAATTATATGCCAAAAAACTGGATAAATTAGAAGAAATTCCTAGAAACATACAACCTACCAAAACTGAATCATGAAGATACAGAAAACCTGAGCAGACCACTAGCAAATAAAGAGATTGAATCAGTATTAAGAAATCTTCTGCTGAGATGGGAGGATTGCTTGAGCTCAGGAGTTCAGGACCAGCTTGGGTAACATAGAGAGACCTTTCTCTACAATAATAAAAAAATTAGTTGGCATGGTGGTGCATGCCTGTGATCCCTGAAACTTGGAAGGCTGGGGTGAGAGGATCACTTGAGCCTGGAAGGTTGAGGCTGCAGTGAGCCACGGTCATACCACTGCACTCCATCCTGGGTGACAGAACAAGACTCCATCTCAAAAAAAAAAAAAAATCTCCCAACAACGAAAAACATTCAAGGACCAATGACTTCATAGGTAATTCTACTGAACACTCAAAGAAGACTTAATAGCAGTCCATCTTAAATTTTTCCAAAAAAATAGAAGAGGGAACACTTCCAAATTTTTTCTATGAGGCCATCATCATCTTGATACCAAACCCAGACAATGACACTGTATGAAAATAATCCTACAGGCCAACATTACTGATGAACACAGATACAAAAATTTTCAACTAGCAAAGTAAATTTTATAGTACATTAAAATGATCATATATCATGATTAAGTAGAATTTATCCCTGGGATGCAAGGTTAGTTCAACATAGGCAAATCAATAAATGTGATACAACACATTAACAAAATGAGAGAAGAAAACCACATGATCGTCTCAATAGGCACAGAAAAAGCATTTGACACAGTTCAACATCCTTTCATGATTAAAACTGTCAATAAAATACATATAGAAGGAACTTAAGAAAATAAAGGTCAAAGTCAGGTGTGGTGGCTCGTACCTATAATCCCAGCACTTTGGGAGGTTGAGTTGAGTGGATTACTTGAGCTCAGGAGTGAAGACCAGCCTGGGCAACATGGAAAAACTCCATTTCAACAAAAAATACAAAAGTTAGCCAGGCGTGGTAGTGCATGTCTGCAGTCCCAGCTACTCAAGAGGCTGAGATGGGAGCATGGCTTGAGCCTGGAAGGTGAAGGTTGCAGTGAGCCAAGATCACACCACTGTGCTTCAGCCTGGATGACAGAGCCAGACTCTGTCTCAAAAATAAATAAATAAAATAAAAGTCCATATGAAAACCACACAGCTAACATCCTAAACAATGGGGAAAAACTGAACACTTTCTCTTTAAGAAACTATCAACAGAATCAACAGACAACCTACAGAATGGGAGAAAATTTTTGCAAACTATGCATCTGACAAAGGTCTAATATCCAGCACCTACAAGGAACTTAAATTTACAAGAAACAAACAACAAACAAACAACCCCATCAAAAAGTGGGCAAAGGACATGAACTGACCCTTTTCAAAAGAAGACACACTTGCGGCCAAGAAGCATGTGAAAAAAAGGTCAACATCACTGATCATAAGAGAAATGCAAATCAAAACCACAATGGGATACCATCTCACACCAGTCAGAATGACTATTATAAAAAGTCAAAAAATAACAGATGCTGGTGAGTTTGCTGAGAAAAAGGACTGCTTAGACACTGTTGGTGGTAGTGTAAATTAGTTCAACCATTGCGGAAGATGGTGTGGCAATTCCTCAGAGACCTAAAGACAGAAATACCATTCGACCTACCAATCCATTACTGGGCATATACCAAAAGGAATATAAATTATTCTATTACAAAGATACATGCACTCGTATGTTCATTGCAGCACTATTCACAATAGCAAAGACATGGAATCAACATAAATGTCCATCAACGATAGACTGCATAAAGAAAATGTGGTACATATACACCATGCAATACTATGCAGTAATAAAAAAGAATGAGATCATGTCCATTGCAGGAACATGGGCGGAGCTGGAGGCCATTATCCTTAGCAAACTAACGCAGGAACAGAAAACCAAATACTGTATTTTCTTACTTATAACTAGGAGCTAAATGATGAGAACACATGGACACATAGAGGGGAAAAACACACACCGGGGCTTATTGGTAGGTGGAAGGTGGGAGTAAGGAGAGGATCAGGAAAAATAACTAATGAGTACTAGGCTTAATACCTGGGTGACAACATAATCGTACAACAAACCCCCATGACATAAGTTTACCTATGTAACAAGGCTGCACATGTACCCCTGAACTTAAAATAAAAGTTAAATTAAAAAAAAGAAAGAAAATTTGCTCAACATCACTACCCATCAAGGAAATGCAAATAAAACCATGATGAGATATTACCTAACACCTATTAGGATGGCTTTTATAAAAATGACAAAATATAAGTGTTGGTGAGGATATGGAGAAAAGGGAACCCTTTTACACTGTTGGTATATTGTATACTTCAAATTTGCTAAGATAGTGGACTTAAGTGTTCTTATCACACACCCACAAATCAAAGGTAACTATGTGAGGTAATGGATATGTTAATTAACTCAATTGTGGTAATCATTTCACAATGTATGTGTGTATCAAAACATCACGTTGTACACCATATATATATATATATACAATTTAATTTGTCAACTATACCTGAATAAAACTGAAACACACATGTGTGCACGCACACAAACACACACACACACACACACACAGACACTCCCTCCCTCTTCTTCTGGAAACTGAGTAGCAGGCTCTCTCTTGCTGCTTTTGGCTTTTCAGTCCCCGACATTTGTTCTTTTTCTCTTTTAAACTTCTGGCATTCTAAAATTGATTAATACATAGTTTACTAATAGATTTTTTTGGATTGGTCTTAGCAATTTAAAAAAGCATAAAAAAAAGTGAATGTTTGTGAATGCAAGTTCATTTCCCATGAAGACATGTTTGTGAATTCTGTGTTGCCTAGAGCCATGCTGGGAGGTTCAGTGAGAGTCACCTCTGGAATTTCCCCATTACTTCTCTCCCCAGCCTTGTGTCAGACCAGGCAAACTATGAGGGCTTTCATCCACAAGACAGCATAATCCAAACCAGCCTGAGACTTCAGCCTCAGACCATAGTTGTTTAATTCAGATTAAAGTGATCTTATCTTGAAATATGCTGACTAAGAGAGGGTTAAAAAATGAACTTCACTGATTATAACTAACAGGCAAGAATAGATTGTACTTAAGCAGTTTTGTGTATTAATTTAATTCTGAGACTTAAATGTTAACCGTATTTTAATAATCCCTTTTTGTGTGTTTTTAATCAGTCTTATGTTCCTTTCCTAATTATAAAATATTATTATTCTATTTTTCTGAAGGAAAAGTATCTTCTAATAAAAAAAAGTGTAGCTCTAAATTATAAGAACTGCAACCAAAAGCAAAAGGCTGACAATAACTGGCTCACTTTAAGAGAATGGTTTTGAGTCTTCTTCATTAATATACTTTGGAGACCCACAGTTATAACTTTAATGCCCAAATTTCAATAGTATCCAAAATAATCTCTGAGCTAGCCTTAGGGTGTTTCATAGTTAAGCGTTATTAGTTTGGCTAGCTCACTCTTGGAAAGAAAAAAACATATTTATGGTACTCCAAATGTAGAAAAACTGATGGCTTTTATTTAATAGATTTACAGTTTCTTGAGATTACAAAACATTTCACAGGTCCTATCTGTATGTACATTTAAGTTTCCTCTAAATATCTGAAATCACACCATCAGAATCTAAGTTAGATGAGAGCAGGAACCCTGACTACTTCACTCACGTGTGTAGAGCCAATGTCCCGTCTCCAGAGCAAAGATTGGATGGAATGCAGAATATTGAAATGGAATGTAGAATATTGAATGAATCAATCAGACTTTAACACTACCAGCTACAGGCAGCTCATTATGGCTCAAAGCAGCCAGGCCATCCTTGGGCAGTTCTGGTTGCTCAGAGTTCTTTTTTACAATGATTGGACTGTCATCTCTTCCCACTTGTTTGTTCCAGCTTTAGCTCGTCAGGCCATGTAGATTTGCTCTACCATATAAGAAACCTTTAAATACCTAAACTGATACTCATGCCCTACTTTCTCCACCTGACCTCTGAGGTTTGCCTCTGCAGACTAATATCCCTAGTTTTTTTTTTTTTTTTTTTTTTGAGACAGAGTCTCCCTCTGTCACCCAGGCTGGACTGCAGTGGAGCCATCTCGGCTCACTGCAAGCTCTGCCTCCCAGGTTCACGCCATTCTCCTGCCTCAGCCTCCCGAGTAGCTGGGACTACAGGCACCTGCCACCACTCCCGGCTAATTTTTTTGTATTTTTAGTAGAGACAGGGTTTCACTGTGTTGGCCAGGATGGTCTCGATCTCCTCACCTCGTGATCTGCCCACCTTGGCCTCCCGAAGTGCTGGGATAACAGGCGTGAGCCACCATGCCCAGCCTAATATCCCTAGTTTTTTAACAACTGACATAGGTATGAGTGTCTTGTGATACTCTCAGATGCTCCCTTCCGAGCACATACCAGATTGTCACCTGTACATGGTACTCAGGATGGTTCATGGAAGGCCTGGCCTGCGTGGGGTTGTGATCTTATGCTTTCTAGAGTCTGTTCATGCTCTTTGCTATCAAATTAACTTTTTCATTTTTTTCTAGGAAACATTGTTTTTTTCCAGTGCTTTAGGGAGAACCATTTTATTCTTAGTAAAACCCTGCCTCAATGGAAGGCAATTGAAGTGGGAGATAAGTATTATCTTGGGGCTGGTATAGTCTACAAATGGTTCCATATGTTGTGTCTTGCTTCCAAGTTGACTTATTTGGAGGTTCAAGATAATTGACCACCAAGTCTGGTTCTGGAGAAGTTGGGTTTCCACATGCCTTATAGGTAAGGTGGAACTTTGAAGATTTTTGAAATGTTGTAGTATTTAAATGCTGCTGCTAAATAAGAGTTTACTATATATTTTTTCAAAGGGCTGAAGTTGCAATTTGGCAAAAAATTTTATTTATTTCCATGAACTTTGATATTTTCTGAAGATAATTTTTAAATCAAGCTATTAATTTGGAAGATGCAGGTACATGTATCTGCAAACATGTAAAAATTTTTATGAGAATTCATCTATTAGTAAGATAATATTTTACACTTGGAAGACCTGTGAAATAAAATTGTAAAAGAAAACAATTTTTACAGTGATTCGAATGTTTTGAAATCACAGTCAGTTTATAATTGGGGAGATGGTTGTGATGGAAAAGGAGAAAGTGAAGGGGATGAAACTGATGGGTGAAAGCAGGGAAGGGAAAGAGAGGAAGGGGAGAAAAAAGGGAAAAGGTAGTGAAAGTAGGTTGTCTAAGAAATTCCAAGTACCCACTCAGTCCTTAAACTATTTTCTTGCATGAACTTTGAGTCCTGCTGTGTAATTATATATTTTGTAACAAACTGTTCAGAAGTTAAATAATTCCTATGAAGCAGAAATTTATTGTTCTGGAAGAAAGATGACCTTCCACTTTATTTTTCAAATAGATTCTAATTCAGGGGTCCTCAACCTGCTTCCTGTCAGACCAGTGGTGGCATTAGATTCTCATAGGAGCCCAAACCCTACTGCAAACTGCACATGCGAGAGATCTAGGGTGAGTCCTCCTTATGAGAATCTAACTAATGCCTGATGATCTGAGGTGGAACAGTTTTATCCTGAAACCGTTTCCCATCTGGCACCCCCTGCCCCCACCTCACCCTCCCATGAAAAAACATAATTTTAAAAAAGAAAAAGAACTTTTCTTTCATGGAAGAAAAATTGTTTTCCCCGAAAGCAATCCCTGGTGCCAAAAAGGTTGGGGACCACTTGTCTAAACTATGCAAATAATAGGATTTATGTTGAACCCCTGCTTTCATCCTGGGAGCTCAAATTTGAGGTATGTATTGGTCAGAGAGTGCCTCTGTGACCAGCCTCCAATGAAAATCTTTGGTTCTGAGTTGCTAATGGGCATCTCTGGGCAGAAATATTGCACACATATTGCTACATTTTTGTTGCTGGTGCAAAAGTGTGCTCTCTGTGCCCCATCATGGGAGGGAAAGAGCCTAAGGAAGCCTGTACATGGATTCCTGCAGACTCCACTTGTGTCTTCCCCCCTGTAATCCACCTTACTATGTCACTGTAAGAAATCTTAGCCATGAGTTGAATGATGCTGAGTTCTATGAGTACTTCTAGTGAATCTCTGAGTGTGGGTGGTCTTGGGGAACACAACCCCTTTTCTTGTAGTACTCATCCTGATACATCCCTTTTGTAGCGTTACACAATTTTAGTGAAAAGAGAAAAGGGAAGTGTTTTGGAAAAGTTAAATGTCAGATAAAATACTGATCCAGAAGACATAGTTTAGCAAAGGCATGTCAATCTTTTTGAAAATCATCAAGCCAATTTAGTCATGGAAAAATTATTTACTTATTTTGTGCTTACAGAATATGAACTTCCAAGAAAGAAATGGCTTTTAAGGATCTTTCTTACCTTTTAAAAAATAATAGTTTTATTGAGATATAATTCACTATACTACAAAATTCACCCTTTTGAAGGGTAAAATTTGGTGATTTTAGTACCACAAACAGAATTGTGTAACTTTCCCCACCAATTCTAGAACATTTTCATCACCCTCCCCAAAAAACCCTGTACCCATTAGTAATCAATCCCCATCATTCCTTCCCTGCAGTCCCTGGAACTAATTGACTTGCCATCGCTATAGATTTGCCTAGTTTTCATATAAATGGAATCATGTGGCCTTTTATGACTAGCTTCTTTCATTTGTGTTGTGGCATATAATAGTACTTCATTCCTTTTTATTGCCAAATAATATTCCGTTGCATGGACATACCACATTTTATTTTATCTATTCATCAGTAGACGACATTTCAGTTGTTTCCATTTTTTGGCTATCATAAATAATACTGCTATGAATATCCATGTACAAGTGTTATTGTTATTTGGACAGGTTTTATTTCAGCTTTGTTGAGCTATAACTGACAAATAACAATGTACAAGTTATTTATTTATTTATTTTTTTGAGATGGAGTCTCCCTCTCTTGCCCAGGCTGGAATGCAGTGGCACAATCCTCCTGGGTTCAAGCGATTCTCCTGCCTCAGCCTCCCGAGTAGCTGGGACTACAGGTGTGTGCCATTAGGCCTAGCTAATTTTTGTATTTTTAGTAGAAATGGGGTTTTACCATGTTGGCCAGGCTGGTCTGAAACTCCTGACCTCAGCTGATTAATTTTTTTGTCACTCATGCTTTTGGTGCCACATCTAACTCCTGTACCAGATTTTAAATCATCCCATGAGGAGGTCTACATTTTTAAGCCCAATCTGTTACTATATGATGGATGGAAATTAAAGGAGGGAGGAGTTGGAGTACAGTAAAGTGGCTAGAATATGGAATTTAGAATTTTCATATAGAGTGCAACTCTTTTATTATGTGAATTAGGCAGAATATTTTTAAGCCTCAGTTTCCTACATGGAAAATGGAGTAATAATAGTTCCTATTTCATAAGGTTATTGTGAAGTTTAAGTTAGCCTATTTGTGAAAAGAGTTTAGGAGGAGACATCTGGCACACAGAAGACATCTAGTAAATGTTAGGTTGTTATAATTTTATCAAGAGATTATGGAACTGGCCGGACCAACTCAAGAATTGCCTAGCAGAATTAAAGTTATCACTCTTCCAGCTGCATTTATGAAAGGCTGCTGAAATTACTTTACTTATGGTTATATAACTTTCTGGCAGCATAAAAAATCCTGACAGATATACAGCAGAATTATTTTATTTCTTCTGGTTTCAGCAATAAACAATGATATTCCTCTTTGGGGTCTAAAGAAGAATCCTAGGCCAAAAAACTGTAGTGTCAGCCTAACTGAACATTTCATCATGATGTGTGATTATTATTTATCATTAATTAATGGCCATTTATATAACTACGTAGAAAATAACAAACAAAACTCCTTTCCTGTCAGTTGGATATAAGTAGGAAAGGTCACTTGACATTTCAGTTAAATATTTACCATGCTTTACAGCATGACTTCAGAACTTTTATATACATGTCTCAATCATTTGGTGTTCATGGGTACAGAAGCAGGTTAGGGCCATAATAAACACATTCTTTTTTATTATAAACCTAGATATCAGTGAAAGTTCAAAGTCAAGTCATCTCAGGTCAGCCTATTCCTTTGTGGCATGTAGACTAATAAATGAGGAGGCACCTTCCAGAAGAGATATGGTTATTTATATGTACTATAAAGACATCTTTCAGTAATTTTTATATAAACAACTCAACCTAAAATTTTACTACTTTATTCATCATCAAAAGTAAAACCCTTTGTTAGCAATTGGCATAGTTATATTTCCCAATGTGAACAATTTAAGAATTCTTTTTTTTTTGAGACGGAGTCTCACTCTGTTGCCCAGGTTGGAGTGCAGTGGCATGATCTTGGCTCACTGCAGCCTCCACCTCCCAGGTTCAAGCAATTCTCTTGCCTCAGCTTCCCAAGTAGCTGGGACTACAGGCGTGCACCACCACATCCAGCTAATTTTTGTATTTTCAGTAGGAACGAGGTTTTACTATGTTGGCCAGGCTGGTCTTGAACTCCTGTCTTCAGGTAATCCACCCACCTCAGCCTCTCAAAGTGCTGGGATTACAGGTGTGAGCCACGGTGCCCAGTGCAATTTAACAAATATTAAAACATCTTTTGAAAAAACACATAATAATCTTATACTGTGAAACATTTATTTTAAGCACACAGTTTTTTATTTTAGTTTTTCCTGTATTAACTTGCAATAATAAAAAAAAAAAACATTTAGGGACTCTTACTAAGAATAGACGACTATAAAACAATACCTTAGGAGGATACAAGGATGAGTAATATAATTTCTTCCAGTACAAGTGTGGCAATTCAGGAGGTGATCTAGAAGCAAGGTGTCCTTGCTCATGGAAGAATGACAGTGGGAGAGAAGATCGAAATCACTGCCCAGGTTAATAAAGCAATATGTGAGATGACAGTCCAAGTTAGAAACCAGCCAAAGGTATTTCAAGTAACACTTTTATAGTGCTTATATGTGCTGGGTAGTTTTCTAAGCACTTCACAGATGAGGTGATTCATTTAATCCTTACAATAACCCTGTGAGGGGTAAGCTTTCACCCCTCATTTAACAGGACAGCAAACTAAAGTGCAACATGATAAGTAACGTAGACGACATTAGAGCTCAGGCAGTCTGGCTGAGGAGTTGGGGCTCTTAATTACTATCCTATGCTACTTTTTCATGCAAATAAGAATTATTGTTAGTAAAGTCACTTTGGGGTTTTTTGTATTTTTAGATTTTTATCAATTTAGGAAGTACCAGTCAGGTTTCTTACATGCATATATTGCCAAGTGGAGATGTCTGGGCTTCTGGTATGCCCATTAGCCTAATAGTAAATATTGTACCTAATAGATAATTTTTCAATTCTCACCCCCACCCCACCCTCTTTGGTAACTTTGGGATTTTTGGAAGCTTTAGTTCTTCAAAACTCCCCAAATATGGGATATAATAATGTAGATAACTAAAAGATTCAATAGGTTTTTTTTCTCTTAAGAAGGAAAATAAAGATACATTTATCCATAATTTACTCTAAAATAAAATTCTACATTACAAATATGTTGTATAATCTAGTATGCTGAATTACATGGCTTATACAATGTGATCATCTTATGTTATATAAAGATGAATATTACCAAAAGTTATGATTGTGTAGGGAATAAATTTCATGTTCATATTTTCCGGGAATCAATGACTGATTCCAAAATAGAATAAACATTTCATAGCATAATGATAGCTTCTCGTATAGGTTTGTTAATCTACATGTTAGTAAATAATATCTCACTTACTGGCATAAAATCTTCATTATAATATTTAGAAAATTTGTCTTGGTTGAAAACAGCATCGTTATTTAATTAATTTATTTGTTTGTTTATTTTTTGAGATAAGATCTCATTTTGTCACCCAGGCTGGAGTGCAGTGGCATGAATATGGCTCACTGCAGCCTCCATCTCCTGGGTTCAAGAGATACTCCTGCCTCAACTCCCTAAGCACCTGGGATCTCAGGCAGGAGCCACCACACCTGGCTAATTTTTATATTTTTTGTAGAGATGGAATTTCACCATGTTGGTCAGGCTGGTCTCAAACTCCTGGGCTCAAGTGAATCACCTGCCTTGGCCTCCTAAAATGCTGAGATTGTAGGTGTGAGCCACTGTGCCAGGCCTGAAAATTGCATCTTTAAGTTAACAGCAGCAACAACTGGGACAGATTCAGTTTTGTATGGCCTGAAGCTAATATAGTATAGGGGGTTTCTTTAATAAAAAACCCACAAAATTAGGTGCAAACAATGAATATTGAATTAGAAGAAGTTCATTCAAGTGACAAACTCTGAAGTTTCAGCTTCATTAGCTTCGTGGTAAATGTAGCACTTCAGACAGTGACTATCTAAATTTTTTTTTAAATGCCAAAAGAATGAAATAGTCCCTGAAGACAGTTCTTCATTTTTTCCACAGAAGGAGCTTATAAATTTATGTGTATATATAATCTCTGTTGATTTTTCTCTCTCTTCTTTCTGTTTCTTCATTGTCTGGCAAAATTCTGTTTACAATTTGTTCTCCATTTGTGAGATGAGAAAAAAGAGAGACTTAGTGCTTTGCCACAGGAAACAAAAGCCTGCCAGGGCCAGGTCTGGGCCCTTTCCACTTATACTCTCAGCATATGAATTTGGAGAAATTATATACATGTATATAATTATAAATACATAAATATATATATTTCTTGTTATAGCAGCAATAAGAGAGAAATAATATTTTGAGTATACAGATGGAGAACCATCTTCTCTTAGTGTCTTTATTCTTATATTTCCAGAAAATAAACTAAGCCCAGAGACATTTAAAACCAAGCCAAACACAGTTCTCAAATTCCTGAGTACAGAACATTTGTTTAGCCTCATAAACCAGTAGCAATGTTGGGAAAAAAAATTTTATTTTGACTTGAGACAGAACTTGTCTTTTTATAAAAAGAGATAATCCTTTTTTTTTTTTTCACAAGAGTTAAAATTTTGAGAAACCCACTTAGCTCAGTATTGGTGGTTTTTCTTTCCCCTTCTATTTTCTTTATTATTATTTATTTATTTATTTCCATGTTTACTTAAGGTCATCAAAATATGGACTTCAGTCATATGGGAGAACTGAAATAGCTTGACAGTTTTTTGACTCTTCAAGTTTGGCCCTTAAAATTCTTATGGTTTTTACATGTATTCAAATACATAAAAGTAAATAATTTTTTAAAGCCTCATGTACCTTTTCTTTTCCCTTTGTTTGGCTCTCACTAGGTTATAAAAGAATATATGGTGATAATAAAACAAATAGGTAAAACAAAATCTTAGAATTTGACATAGGGTTGTGTGGATAATGACTTCCAACTGTGTTTCTATATTAACAATTCACCTATGTTGTAGCTATAGTGATAACAATTCTTCAGTGCCTCCATCTTGCCAGCCTCCATAATTATCTGTACCTAATCCTCAGAATAGTCCAATAAGCTAGATGCTACTAGCCCCATCTGACAAATGAGAAAACTGGAATTTAGAAAGATTAGTTAATGGGGCTAAGGTGGCACAGTAAGTGGCAGAGTTGTGATTCAAATACAGATCCAAGTAACTCCAAGGCTAATGTCCTTTCACCAAATACTGCCTTTCAGATTAGAAATATTCAGAGTTTTTGTGGTGGCCAGCTTCCAAGATGGTCCCCAGTGAGCGCCCTTCTTGGTATTCTCAGCCTTGCATTGTCCAACTCATGAAAGTCCCTGAGCCAGAGCTACCTAGCCAATTTACTTCCAGATTCAGAACCCACAGATACTATGTAAGATAATACATGCTCATTGTTTAAGAGGCTAAGATTTGGCATAATATGCTGTGAAGCAATTGACAACTCATCTAACCCTTGTCATTTTGACTCAGCTTGGAACGTGCTTCCTTGGGGATTTCATGTTCATATCGATGACCAATTTGGGATTTGGATTTGCCTTTGAATGTCGGAGAGCATGGAATCATGCAAGGATCAGCAGACAGATCCTGGGTGGTGATCGTGATGTACAGCTACACAAAAGAAATGAATGTCTTTTTTTTCCCAAAAGATGATGTATTATAAGAGTCACTACTAATTCAGCATCTATGTCAACTGAATACAATCTCTAAAAGAAAAACAAATAGGATGATATTAATCCTGGAGAGTTTTATTTTGTTTATAATTTGGGATAATTAAGCTTTAGAGTTTCATGTTTACTCTTTGAGGAAAGTGTGTCAGGGCTTTACCTCATTTCCTCCAACCCTCTCTCCCTCTCTCTTCTCCAGAGACCCAGTGTTCTTTCAGCAACTTGAAATGTGTTTTCTCTTCCACAGAGAATAGCAAATGCTATTTCTACAAATGGGATTCTACCTCTCCCTCTTCCTCTCTTCCAGTCTCATGTTCTGTTTCATTTCCTCAGGGACTGCTGCTTTATGACTCCATGGACTGAGTTGCCCCCATTGCTCCCTCTGCCTTCAACTGTACCTTCCCAGTATGCAAGACATTCAGAATCCTATTTAATGCCTGTCTTTTTCTGATTACAAGCAACATAAGAACCTGCCACACTGGTTTTATTCACCAATGGATCTCTAGTGCCTTATTACACAATAAATACTTTTTGACTAAGTATCGTTTGAGGAAAATGTTATTTCTGGCACAGAGAAAATAAGAGCAGAGGCATGAAGATACGAAAGTGTGTGGCATGTGTGAGGAAATATTAAATTAAAAACGGATGTTTTCTTTAAGTAAATACTTATCTCTTTCATACGTAACTTAATTCAACTTTACCATAATTAATTTTTAAACAAATGAATTCAATGTGAAATTAAGCTAAAATTAACTTATATTTACATTTATGGAGGTAAAAATTTAAGCCTATATTGCTCATGGTATCCTTTTTGTTGTGTAATTTTCCCCTCTCTTTTCTCAGTTGCAAGAATAAAATATTTGGGATTGCTGAGAGTCAAATCCGAATTCAGATCTATTAATAAATCCCTGTGGAGTAGTGGAAAGTTCCTGGACTATGAATCAGAAGGTCTGCGGTATCATTTGATCTGCCACTCGCTGTTCTCCCAATATTGAGCATATTAGTGACTTGTGTGCCCTGAATGTTCTGCTGAGCTTCAGCCCTCCTGGAGTGAAGTCAGCAGCACTCCCAGCAAGGGTCAGCCTTGCTTGTCAACCAGGGAAGGTCTTCATTCATCCATAACCTACCTGAAATTTATTCATCCATGTAACATTTGTCATTGTCTACTTTATGCCAAGAACTGTGCTCAGTGATTGGTTAGAAACAAAAGGCAGCACAATGAGGAAGAAGGACAAATATAACAAGTATAATTTAATGTATAATGAATGTTATACCGAAGATAAATAAAAGGCACAATGTGAGCACAGAGAAAGGGAGATTGGTGCCAGGGCAGGCTTTCTGAAGGCAGTGATACCTGGCCCAGTTTTGAAGGACAGCTCAGAATTTACCCTGCCAGAGTATTGCAGGCAAAGAAGGTGCAAAGGCCCTGAACCAGGGTGTGTGCATAGAGTGTGGACTTCTTGGGCACAAGGAAGGGCAACAGGTATGACTGGGGAAGCTGACCAGGGTCACAGATAATTCTCCTTAAGAGGCCAAAGGACAACTCTGTGAGATCACTGAAGATACCTGTTCTATTTCCCCATTCCTGCTTCCAGATTTCTTTTCCCTCCAAACAGGAGCATGTTTGAAGTGAGACCTGCTCATGGAATATTACCCTGCCCTTATGGGGCTATTTGAAGGAATAAATAGAAACTTTCCCTTTCTCCGGGATCATACTGGCAGCTGTTAGTTTTTTACATTAGGCAAGGTTTATTTTGTTGCACTAAGCATTGGAAATGTGCAGTTAATTTCTAGATCTAAATATAGCAATATGAGGATGAGCAAGAGCCATGTTGTGGAAAATGATAGTTTGGAGAGTTAGTCTCATAATTTAATTTTCAAAGTGCATGTACGTTGTCTGCCTTCTATAGTAACCTGGATCTGTGTCAGTCACCAACAGAGATTTCAGCTCCTGGAAGCAGGATCTGAGCCTTATTTACTCAAGAAGAATCTATTCTTCTTGAAGAATAGATTTAAGATCTATTTGAAGAATAGACTCTAGATTCTGCTGTAGTAAAGTATAGTTTTTTCTATGTGCTAGGTGCTAGGACTAGAGAGGAAAGAATGTATTTGCTAGGTTCTAGGAGCTCTGGGTGATGAGTAAATATACCATTATTTCTCTGTGGATCTCCCTCATTGTCCTGTAACAGTCACAACCAGCATTAGAACATTTAAGCCCACAAAATCATATAATGAGTCAGTGTAGAGCTGAGAATCTCATGTAGTTCTCTCTGACCTTTTCTTTCAAAGAGTATTGTGTCTACTTCTGAAATCTTTGTACGCTCTGGGGCTCTAGAAATCACCCTGAGTGAGATAAAGAAATGGAATTAAATGACCCTCGAAAGTGGGTTTGATTTTTGAAAATAGCCCAAATAATTTGAAGCTGAGCCGGGTGAATAAATTGGTCCATGAACTTGGATAATGCCATTTTGATCATGTATCTGGCTGTATATATACTACCTGGACTAATTTGTTTGCATAGTTTTGCCATACAGCAACAACAGAAAACTTTTTTTTTTCCTGTTACCTGCTTACTTCATCTAAGTAATGCAGAGAAAAACTGCAATCCATCTACCACAGTGAAAGGCCAGCAAGGTTTATAAAGTAATGCCTATAAAAAGTTCCCATGAGTAAGGCACTGTGCAAATAGAAGAGATGATTATTGTTACTGCTGGGCTATATATAAGCACTCATTCATCACTTACGTGCTTCTTGGCAGGGCTTCCCAATTTGCCCCACGTAGCTCCATGCTAGGTCTTCTACATAATTACACAAGGAGGCAACTCCTAGAACCTTCAATTCAATTACATTTGCCAGGCTTTGTTTTTATGAAACATGAAGCCTAAATAAATAATAAACATCTTTAGAGGTGAAAGCATATAAATGAACCTGATTGAAATAATGGCATTTGCAGCAACCTGGATGGAATTGGAGACTATTATTCTAAGTGAAATAACTCAGAATGGAAAATCAAATATCGTATGTTCTCACTCACAAGTGGGAGCTAAGATATGAGGACACAAAGGCTTAAGAATGATACAATGGACTCTGGGGACTTGGGGGAAAGGGTGGGAGGGGGGTGAGGGATAAAGGACTACACATTGGGTACAGTGCACACTGCTTGGGTGATGGGTGCACCAAAATTTCAGAAATCACCACTAAGGAACTTATCATTGTAACCAAACACTACCTGTTTCCCAAAACCTATTGAAATAAAAAAAGTGAGTCAAATATTACAGAATAGGTAATTGAATAGTGTGTATTTTTTAAAATAACAATTTTTGGTGGTCTGAAAAAATTGGCAAAGTAAAAACTACTCAAAACCATTTGTGTAAAATTAGTTTTCCTACCAATATTTTCAAAATTTCCAAAAATGAGGGGCTGATAACAGGCAGTCACAAGCCAACATGCATTCCTGTTGGGAGTTCATTCCCCTAGCTGGGAGTTCATTCCCTTACCTGGGAGAACCACATCCATTCCTTCACTCAGTACTGCAAAGTACACAGTGTGTATCAAGTTCTACAAATAGAAAAAGCAGATCTGTTGGAGACCACGGGCATAGAAGCAGTTATAATCAGAGGGCAGATCCAGGTTTTATGGGCCTGAAGCTTATACAATTTTAGAGTCTTCTTTAAGAAAAGTATGAACAAGGAATTAGGCATGAAAGTGATTATACATTTAAATGAGAAAAAATCAAATTATGAATTGGAAAGAGTTAAAGATTCCATAAACATCTCCAAATCCAGAAAAGTAATATAGTGCTCTTATGAATTAGCTGACCTATTCTATGATATTTTCTTATGATTTATAGCTGATACTCATTGATCTCTTCATATGGAAACAACTTCATATATTTTCAGTAAAGAGAAGATGGTTTAGTTTATTTCTCTAGAAAAAAAACTTACCTTTTTATTGATAGGTTAAAGATTTATTTCAAATTCAAACCCAGTTTTGATAACGTGATGATAATCTACTATGTGACACATACACAAATGCTGTGGGTGTTTTTAGTATTACTTTGGGTTTGTGCCTTATAAACACAAGAATTTTGATAATTTCTATTATGCACAATTATCACCAAAAAAGAAAGAAAAAGAATAAAGTTGGTATAATTATATCAGCTGCATTATCGAGTATATAGTCCTAATAGGAGAGAACTGTCTTGACTAGGCAATGAAAAGAATAGAATCTACCACTGTATATATTTATATATCTTATGATTTATATATGTGATGATTGGAAAAACTTGTCAGAAACTAGTTTCTGGCTGTGTACATTTCAAACTCATTTTCTTTTCCAGTACCCACACACTTCTGATGCATGACACCATGTTCATACCATGATCCCATCTCTGGCTCTGCCCCATGCCCCAGAGCAGGGTATATTGGCTTAGAGGGTGGTAGGAGTATTCCTGGAAGCCATTCCAATACCATACAGCTAGTGATAACTTATGGGCACATAGAAATGAAGGCAAATCACACAAATAGATTCCACAAATACCAAACTAAATGTATCTCTGAACAACTTCCCCTTAGTTCAGAATGCCAGAAATGCCTTTGGCTACATATCTGACTGGAGGAAAAGTGTGAAAGAGGAAAAATCGGAGTGGAAAGAGACAGAAACTATAATTGCAGTTAAAATACTATCTGCAAATTTTGCAGGAATGTAGGACTATCTGCACACCTTACTAGTGGCCCTCCCAGGGCCTTGGACAGTAGAAGCTGTCTTATAAGTGAGGGTAGAAGCTTAAGCTGCATTGGCTTTGTAATAAATACATCCTGACGGCAATACATTCTGATAAGTGGTTAATATAGGATATAGTGCCAACAATTAAAAGGTCGCTAGTTCTGAGGGATGAGAGTGGGGGTGTGGGTGGCACAGGGAAGTTACCCAGAGCTTAAACTAGACCTTCCAGGTGCATCTTGAAAGGGCATAGGAATTTTTGAGGCCATCAAAGAGGACTTCCAGCATGTTCAACAGCCTGGCAACTAGATAGAGCATGTGCATTGAGAAAATATTGAATGTGTGGAAGTATCTGGTGAAGTCTGGGAAAGAGACCAGAGATCCTTTCACTCCTTGCAATGACACTGCTGGCGAGGTTTATTCTTTCCTGCTGGGAAAATTCTAACTCTCCTAAGACAGCCTAGTCCTCTGACTTAACCTCCTCATTTTAACTTCCATAGCCACGTCTCACTATATCTTGGTGCAATTTGTTCTTTCTCTGCCTCCTCTTAGCCTGCCTCTTACTCTCCTCTGTGAAGCTCTGCAGAGTTCATAGGTACTCCTGCCCTGACCTTGCCCATTTGCTGAAATACCTGCTCCACACAAAGAAAACTAATGCCATTATATATCCCCTTGAAACAGTGCTGCTTCCTTTGAATACTTCCATCTCATCCCTGCTCTTGGAGAAGTAACCTAATTTTCCAGGACTTGGCCCCACTCCAGCCTCTACATAGCACTCTTGTGAACAGGCGCTGAGCCCATGGGCTTGACTAGTGAAAATGGGTCATGGCACAGTGTCTGCTGTGTTCCTGTTCATCTGGTGCCATAGAGTGCTCCTGTCCTTTTTGTAACAGCAGGAGAAGTGGGGTTGGCTAAGAAAAGACAAAGCTCTTGAGAGAAGAGGGCAGAAGGAAAGAAGGGCAAACATTTTCTCTCCTACCCACTGGTGGCAGCTAGAACAGAGGAGAAGACACTGATGCATTGGAGCCACTAAGTGGAGGCATAACGAGTGTGACTGTGGGGCTGCCTTGGACACCAAGGTTATCGTTGACTGCAACCTAGAGTGGACTTCATCCCAGAACACAGAAGGACTTTGAGCACCCTCCTAACATTTCCGATTAGTTCTGCCTCATTTTTGTCCTCTTCAGTTCCCATCTTGGGCCTTGTTTGTACTCCCAAAGGCCATGGTGTCCTATTCTACACACTAACTCCACTGGGCAACTTTCACTTTTGCCTAATGGCTAATTTGCCTAATAAATCTCCAAAAGCTTCTTGATCCAATAGAGGTTTTTGATTTTTTAAATTTCCGGAGTGATAATTTATGAAACTCTTAATTCACCAAAGCCTTTCCCAGTCAACTACCTATAGAGGTTACAGCAATTCATGTTTTTCCAAGTCCGCTTAATGTTCTGTATATTTTGAGAAATGATGATTTCTGCAAATTTTGAATTTTGAGGTACTGTGCACATTATCAATGTCAAAGATTTTCAAATGGGGATTAACCCAACGGAGGCTGGGAAAGCACTGAATAACTTTAACAACCTCTTGGAAAACTTTAACTAGAAGGAAACTTTTAATCTGAAAACAGCTCATAAATCCTGAAATATTAAAAGCATTCCCTTTAAAATCAGGAACAATACAAGGATGTCTAGAATTATTGCATCTACTCAACATTATACTAGTGTTCATTGCTTGTGTAATAAAGCAAAAGAAGATTTAAAGGAGTGGCCGGGCGCGGTGGCTCATGCCTGTAATCTCAGCACTTTGGGAGGCCGAGAAGGGTGGATCACGAGGTCAGGAGATCGAGACCATCCTGGCTAACACGGCGAAACCCCGTCTCTATTAAAAATACAAAAAAATTAGCCGGGCGTGGTGGCGGGCCCCTGTAGTCCCAGCTACTCGGAGGCTGAGGCAGGAGAATGGCGTGAACCCGGGAGGCGGAGCTTGCAGTGAGCCGAAATCGCGCCACTGCAGTCTAGCCTGGGCGACTGAGCGAGACTCCGTCTCAAAAAAAAAAACAAAAAGATTTCAAGAAGTAAATTTTGGAAAGGTAAAAATAAAATTTTTATTATTTCAAATATTATTGTCTACAAAGAAAATCTCTTAGAGTCTATAGATTTATTATTAAAAGTTTAGCAAGGATGTTGAACTTAAGATCAATTTAGAAATCTAATTATATTTCTGTACATTGACAAAAGAAAATACAATGTAAAATATATTTACAATAACAACAAAGGTGTAAAATATCTAGGAATAAATCTAACGTGATGTGTAAGATCTTTATGCAGAATATTCTAAAACTTTATTGAAGGACATTAAAGAAAAACTAAATAAATGGAAAGCTATACCATGTTTATGAATTGGTATATTTAACATCGTAAAGATGTTGAATTTTCTCAAGTTGAACAATAGGCTCAATGTAATTTCATTTAAAAAAAGTTTTACTTGATAAGCTAATTCTAAAATTTAAGTGGAAGAACAAAGGGTCAACGTAATGAAACACTTCTGAACTGGGAGAGGAGTCTTGTCTTAGCAGATTTTTATTATAAAGTGATGATAATTAAGACAGTGATATATGACAGAGCTGGGATTACAGATTAGTGATGAAAGGACAGTCTATTCAATAAATAATGTGGGACAATTTATTATCTCTACAAATAATTTAGAATGATGCCCTAATTCACACCAGAAAAGGAAATATGTTCCAAACACAGAAAGAACCCTAGTTTGAAAGGAAAACACACTTTTAGCAGAAAATACGTATGTTCTTATGACCTCAGGGTATGGAAGGATTTCTTAAGTCATAAACAAATCATAAAGAAAATAATTAATAAACTAACAAATTAAAATAAAAACTCAGACATAGTAGAGAGTGTAAGCAGACAAGTCATATGTTGGAATAAAATACTTGTAACACATAACAAAAGATCAGTGTCTGCAGTATTTTAAAAAACTATCTTAAAAGAAGAAAAAGATAGTGACCTCTTTCCTCCAAAAGGGATATAAATTCATAAGCAGGCATTTTATAGAAGAGAAAACAAAAAAAGACCACTAAACATGTTGAAAAGATGTTCCTCCTCTCAGTTTAACATATATTAAACCCACATTGAGTTACCATTTCACACCTTCCGATTGAAAAAGGTAAAAAAATCAGACAATTCCAGTGTTGCTGAGGCAGTCGAATAACTGCTGGTGGTAGCACAAATGACACAGAACTTTGGAACACAGAATGACATTAGCAAAAAAAGTTAATCATGTTCATAATCTATGATGAGCATTTCCTCTAGGTATGTGCCTTAGAGACACCCTTCCACAGTGTACCAGGGGAAACAGGTAAGATGTAGCATTGCTTGAATGCTCAGACAACTGGAAATAAACCACAAGTGGGCCAGAGTGCTCTTTTAAAGTGAACGTCACATTATGACACTCTTCTCTTCTAAACCCTCAGTGGCTTCCTGTCATAATTAGAATCGAACTCTAAACCCCCTTATCATCTGTTTATCTCTCTGATTTCATGGGTGCCACTCTTCGCAGGTTCCTCTAGACTTCTTCCCTATCTTCCCTACTGCAAGGCAACCACGCTGCTTCTCAGTCTTATGATGACTGGTTCTAAGTCAGCCTAAATATCACCTCCTTGGAGAGTCTTTTACTTACCACCCCTTCTAAATTAGTTTTCTCTATCTTACTGTCTGCCTCAGCTTTGTTTCCTATAAAACATATTAATTTTTGAATTATGTATTTATGTATGCACATATGCATTCATTCATTTTTTTGGACTGTCTTAAACATTAAACTAATAATCTCCATGAGAGCAGGGACTAAGTCTATCTCACTCATGATTGTAACCTCTGTGCCTTGTACATAGCCTGGCATATAATAATTACTCAATAAACTTTTGTTGAATTGAGTGATTGAATACAAACACTGTGTAAATTGTATCTGTGCCTATTTGAAGTGGCTTGTTGATCTGCAAGTACATTTTATTAGCTCTAGTTCATTGAAAGGATAATGTGATACTAAAACAGTCACATAAATTCTCAATACTTATTTAGAAGGTAAAGGAAAGTGTTTACCTGGTCTTATTTTTTATCTAAAAAATTTAACCAATGTGTGCCTGAATGCTTCCACAAATTATTTTCAATGATTTTCTACACAATACATTAAATAGATCTTTCAACTAGACTAAAAGTCCTTCAATGCCTGACCTATTTAGAGATATGTTAAATTTTTTTAGGTTGGTTCTAATACACATTTAAAAAAACCACTTATAGATGCTAACATGGAAATTTGATATTGAATACTCAAATATGCAGGTGACATAGGCTGGAGCTTTTTTTGCAAGAGGCTTGAATTTAGGTTGATGTGCGTTTTATTTTACTTTTATTCTATTTATCTATAATTATGAAAACATATCTATTTTATTTCAATTATACTTTATGTATTTTGTATTTGTTTTAATATTTATTTGTTTATTGATACATTTTGATTTAATTTAATTATTTTCCTGGTTAGAGCTTGAGCTCCAAAGAAGAATTTGCATAATAGTCTACTTAAGAGATGGATTCCACAGACGAAGCAATTCAAGAGGCACTTGAAGCTCAGCAAAATATGGAAATAATGCATGAGTTTTACATTTTATTTTATTTTTATTTTTTCTCTTTGTCTTTGTTTGCCTAAGTTTTACATTTTAAATCACAGAATTATACCCTTGCTCAACTACTAATGCAAGTAAGATAGATTCATTTTAATAATGGATAGAAAAATTAAGTAACTTGAAAATAGATATATTATGAAACAATTTGCACATATTCACTTTTTTGGTCTCTAAAACTTCTTTTTAAAAGTATTTAATTTATTTTCATAACCTGGCATTCTGATATGTGAATGCAATTAAATAAAATAGAATTTCTTTGTTTTCTATTAAATTTTTGAAAGCTATAATTTAAAGTATTTTTGTGTAAATGATTTAAAACAATTTAAAAAACAAAACAATGATCATATTTAACTCTTGAATTTCTGAATATGGTGCTGTCAAAAAGTCATGTTTGGGTGTGGGGGTTATTCTGAGAAGTTTACATGAATGCCGCATTAAAGTTTACATGAAAGTTGGATGAAAAACTTCTTTCTGAATATGTGATTTCCACTTATACTAAACTTCTACATTCTATAAATTGCTAGATAAATATAATGAGACAAAATGAGTAAAGAATTTGAAAAATAAATTTTCATGAAAAATACATAATTATTAGAGTGGTGTTGATGTGGATATTAATGTGCTGATTTGGATATTGTTGTGTTTATATTTTGAATATGTGATTTCCACTTATACTAAATTTCTACATTCTATAAATTGCTAGATAAATATGAGACAAAATGAGTAAAGAATTTGAAAAATAAATTTTCATGAAAAATATATAATTATTAGAGTGGTGTTGACGTGGATATTAATGTGCTGATTTGGATATTGATGTGTTTATAGCTAAAATGAATATGTTCTGAAATTGGCCAAAACTGCTATAAATCACTATGCAGTAAATACTTCAACCAGAGCACAGTTGGTACTATTTTAAATTTAAATTGGAAAGGCAAAAAGAAGGCAATTATCTTAATATTTTAATAATTATTATTTAAATAATAGTTCATGTAATTTTGATACCAAAGTCGATGTGGGGTTCAACAATTTGTTTTCACTTCTTATGAACCTGAGAGTAAGTCAAGAATTGCGGAATTGCATAGTGACCAGTTATCCAGTACTAAGAAAGTACTAAAGAAGGCACTAAAAATTATTTTTCCTTAACAGTAGTAATAGTTCTATTTGCTCAAAAGAGCACATTCCTTATTATATACCCACTTCGAATCCACTGGTCAGGATGCCTAGGCTGTACCTTCTCTTCCCGTGGCTGATCCGTACCTCCGGGAATGAAAAAGGAGCTCTCCAAGGGTCACCAGTTGGGTAGCTGAGGCCACCAGGGGGACAGACGTGGATGGCCAGGCCCAGGCTGTACCCACCTGAAGAACACCGAGCTGGGGCTGTCTGTGGAGCTGTGTGAGGCCTCCACATTGGCCTTCCTTGGGCTGCCCGGAGTCTCAAACCGGAACACCGTGTCACTAGAAGGCAGCCTTTTCTTCACCATTGTGCGCTTATTGATCCACAAGTCAAGGAACAACCTTAAAAGCTCATTTCTGAGTCTCCCAAATAATATGAAAATCTCTGCGTTTCAGCTTTGTACAGTCCTTGCATTGCAGGAAGCTCTTTCTTCATGTGACTCAATCTAGCTGAGGCTATTTTTTTTAAAGTCAGTTAATGATTAACATATCAGTGTGACACAGGGTGGTTTTCATCCTACCTATGTTTGCTGTAAAGAAATAAATGTGTTTGGGAAATTCAACTTTTAGTTCACTAAGATGAACACCACTAAATCTGAATTTAGTCAGAAAAGCATGGAAAAGTAAACACCCAAACAAAACAAAACAATGAGGTGCAGAGACTGGCAGCATCTAAACATTAAAAACAGGATGCTTTTTCTAACTACCTGAGCCTGACCAACAGGGTGAGCAATGTGGATGTGCTTTATGCCTGTACTCACACAGGAAATGACCAGCACACTGTGTGTGTTGCAGCCAATGTTTGGCAGATGCACAGCAGTTTTAAGGCTGCGTTCCTTGGTCCTTGGGACCTGAAGAGTTCTGGAATTCTTATGGAAGTGATACACAAAGTCAAGGGAGTCTCAATATTCAGGTTGCATATTTTGCTGGGTTACAGGAAGCTGTGACTTGTACCCAAACAATAACAACAAATACAAACAAACAAACAGTAGGAGGCAAGAGTTCGAATGTGTCTCTTGCTTGCTGGCTGGGCAACCGCAGGTGATCCCAATTCTGCTCTGTTTGATATCTGTTATGCTGATTTCACAAGATTAGAATGAAATACATAGGAGAATATGCAGTAGAGATTTGCAATTATGTGTCATTATTGTTACCTAGATATGCATTTTACTAACAAATAAGTTCAGAAAATGAGTTTCTTTATGGGACAAATGTTCATGCACAAGGAAAACATCAGTGTCCCTCCACCCTCGTTACTAGCACCAGTGAAGGATTTGTTCCACAGTAGCTATGCTCTCTCTCCTTGTTCCCTTTGTGATTAGTCGGTGACATTGCAGAATGGCTGACTTAAGAGAAGTACACAGTTTCTGATTGTGGAAGAGAGCAAAGTTTCCCGGGAAATCAAAGCAAACCTTTAGCCTTGGCCTCATTAGCATGTTGCTCTAACCAACTGCTAATCTGGCAGGGACAGGTCTGTGCTGCTCTTCGTGCTGTACTGCCCCTAAGAACACTTTTGAAGTGAGTCTTTCAGTGATATTACATTATTTTGGACAATATTTTCCTGCTGAGTTTTCTTGGTTTTAGCACTGAATGCCCTAAATTCCAGGAACTCTTTAGTGCTGGGCAAACTGGGGCAGGTGGTCACCTTAGTACTGCTGAGCGCCCTCATGCTACAGTTCTGATGGTGCACCGCCCCCAGCTTTCCTCCCTGTCCTTCCTTGACAGAGCACGGTCTATATTTCTCTTGCGTCTCTTATCTCTGTGCTGAAATTGTGTTGAAATGTTGGAGACATTAAATAAGCTGTTATATTAAATTGCTGAATTAAACCAGTCACCATGCCTCATACAATAGCAACAACCTGCATGGGAGTTTCTGCTCCTTATAAACAAAAAACAACTCTTACTGACACAGATGTTAATGGTCAATGAAATGTAGTCTGTTACTCTCTGTCTCATGCAGGTTTGGATTAAACAGCGGTAATTCTTAACTTAGAACAAAATGTCTCTAAAGGAGGAAATTCCAGTGTCAGTGAACAGTCTTTGAACTTATTTTTCAATAGATAAGCTTTCCTCGTACTCACTCAATCAACTGATACATATTTATTAGCAAAGCTCTTTGCTAGCTGCAGCGAGTGATATAAAAAGTTTTAAAAAATGGGTCCTTGCTTCAACAATGAAGCTAGGAAAAAACAATCTACATAACTGAAAAGTTAACTAAAAATAAAAGCGATAGAAAGGCAGTGAATTAGGCTAATATTTATTGTCTCTGTACTAGCTAATATCTTTTGAGTCAATATAGCATCTCTACTAGATAATTTCATATATAACATCTCATTTAATCGTTGCCCAAATTACATTTTTATAGATTAAAAAAACTATATCTTTAAAAGGTTAAACCACTTGGCCATAATTAAATAGTAAGCATGTGGTCATGCTGGAATTCATTCATTCATTCATTCATTCAACAAGTATTTATTGAGCATTTACAGTTAAAAGGAGGCAAATCAATTGAGACTGGTGTGACTTATAAAAGTCTAATGGAAAATGTGGGGTTTGAGTTTCAATGTGGGGACATGGGAAAGGCAGAAAGGGAAAGGAGTAGTGCTCATGAACAAATAAGTGGGCATGGACTAGGTATGTGTGTGAGAGTGGAGAGTGGAGAGTTTGTGTTGGTGAAGTAGAGGAATAGTGAACATTTCTCTAGAGGCTGAATTATGAAGGATCCTTGATGCCAGTGTGGTTAGTTCAAACTTTATCCTGTACGTAATGGAAATAAAATGATGAAAGGTGAGCTCGATGGCCATGTGCACGATGCTTTGGAAGCAGAATGAGACGAGTTGGTCCCATTACTGGAGTCAGCCGGGTGATATGGTTATTTCAGTTACGCAGCAATTTACTGGCCTGTGGGAAGCATACTGAAGCAGTTAAACAGTATTGGCTGAACTCTTATGTAAGATGTTGAGTTAATCCTTATTATAAGAAATTGTGTCAAAGGTGAGATTTTCTGAAAGTCTAGAGCAGAGGTCACAAACTCAAAGGCCTTTAGGAACCAGAAAGGTAAGTAAAACCCTGGGGTAGGGACAGCAGCCCGCAGAGAGTGGTAAACAAAGGAATGCTTATGCCTCCCTCAGGGCATTCAAGTTCTAACACAACAGATTCTGGTGGGAGGAGGCATCCTAAACCTGTCTGAGGGCTGGAGCCAGCTGGGGCTTGCCCGGTGAATTTCACTTCTTGATATGAGCTGCCTGTGATAAAGCTGACAAAATGTGCAAGTAGTTATAGCTGGACTTTATGTTTAAGTAGGAATAAGGTTTTGATAGTACATGATCATTGAAAGACAATGTGAATTCTGACAGCTTCATTTTCAAGATTAATGGCAGTTGACTGCTGTGCAGCCATCCACAGCCACTGCCTGAGCCCTTTGACTGTTTAGACATGGCCCCTGCCCAAGCCCTCCTAGCCTGTGCCACAGCTTTCATTTGTGTGTGTGCAAATTAAAACAAAGACCAGGTGGTTGAAGATAAACAACTGGAATAGGACGTTTATGGAAATATAACTATAAAAGGAACATGCACAGTGGCCAAAATGAATAATATATGATAATAAATAAAATACAACTAAAATAAAAATCACAGAGACTCTTTTATATCCTTCCATGGGAATTGAGAAATAATGTTGAAAGTCTTCTCGGCCAGGCGCGGTGGCTCACGCCTGTAATCCCAGCACTTTGGGATGCCGACGCGGGCAGATCACGAGGTCAGGAGATCGAGACCATCCTGGCTAACACGGTGAAACCCCGTCTCTACTAAAAATACAAAAAATTAGCCGGGCGTGGTGGCGGGCGCCTGTAGTCCCAGCTAGCTATTCGGGAGGCTGAGGCAGGAGAATGGCATGAACTGGGGAGGTGGAGCTCGCAGTGAGCCGAGACGGCGCCACTGCACTCCAGCCTGGGAGACAGAGTGAGAATCCAAATCAAAAAAAAAAAAAAAAAAAAGAAAAGAAAAGAAAAGAAAATCTTCTCAAGCTCTAGTTTTCTTTGCTTAAGCCCTACAAATTAAAGTTTGGCCATAAGAATTTTTTCTTTCTTCAATGAAACAAGGTCCATAATTCAAAGAATATAGTCTTGTGCAATGATGATAATAATCTTTGGTTATTATATCCAAGCATTCTGGATTCCATAAATAAGAAACTAATATGCCTACTGATGCTAGGCTCAATGGATAGGAGGTGGGGAATTCATGCCTGTATATTCCCCTTTTCCTCCGCTCCCTCCTTTTCCTCTACTTCCTCCTCCTCCTCCTCCAGTTTTTACAGGTGTAAGATTTGGATACTGAGACATAAGATAAAACCAGAACCACCAGATTAACAGAGCTTCAAAATGGAGTTTTCCAGAGCCATGGAATATAAATTTACACTTAGAAATAAACGAGATTTTCTCTACAAATAAGCAAAGTTAGAAATATTTGTGCCTTAAGATTTATTTGATAAATTATGCTGTGTTTAGGCTATTATCAATACAATTAGCTTGTATACTCTAAGAACATAGTACTGTGATTTGGATTAAAAAAGCCTTGGTCTAGGCCGGGTGTGTTGCCTCACGCCTATAATCCCAGCACTTTGTGAGGCCGAAGCGGGTGGATCACCTGAGGTAAGGAGTTCGAGACCAGCCTGGCCAACATGGTGAAACCCCGTCTCTACTAAAAATACAAAAATTAGCCAGGTGTGGTGGTGCGTGGCCTGTAATCCCAGCTACTCTGGAGGCTGAGGCACGAGAATCGCTTGGACCCGTAAGGCGGAGGTTTTTGTGAGCCGAGATTGCGCCACTGCACTCCAGCTTGGGTGACAGGGCAAGACTCCTTCTCAAAAAGAAAAAAAAAAAAGCCACGGTCTGGTAAAATCACCTTGAATTTCAGATGTCACCATATTTCCATACGTGGTTATTCCATGTATGGAAAACCGGTGTGTGGGTGTAAAGTAAATATATCCACATTCCTGGGGTTGGCTGTTTGATTTCATGGTTTAGAGTGTTACTTTAGGGGTCAGGTTGCCTGGAAAAGGGTGGCTTGATTATTTCATTGCTGTGTTACTTTAGAAAGGGACTTAACTACTCTGAGCTTTTGTAAAAATGGGAATAACAATAATATCTATCTCAAAGAATTGTTTGGAGGACTTGATATAATACGTGTAAACTTCAAGTATGAAGTCTGTACATAGTAAGCATTCAGAAAATACTACTGATGGTAATGACAATGAAGATTATGATCTTTGAGCTGGTCATACTTTCACTCATGTTGAGTGGAGTCATATGATATAAGTGAAAGATATGATTTGCTTTTCTCAATGGGACAACAGCTGTGTGTTTGCACGTGGTTTGTGGAAGACCTAATCTTAGAGGGAGGGCAAGCGTTGACAGTCTGGGCCCATGGAGTGTTGACATTGGTGATAATGACCCTGCCAAGCAGCTTGGAATATTCCAGTCTAATTCATGGGCTAAAGTATATCTTGAGTCCCTTCCTCTCTCCTTCAAACTTCTTTATTCTATGGTTTTTATGATAAAGAGGGGTGGGGGTTGATTTCTCTCCCAAAGTTGTGAACCCTTTGAGAGGATGCAGAGAAAGGATATATGTTATCCCCTTGTCAGAAAACTATTACTATCTGCCATAGCTCATGACTTTAGAGGGAGTTTGCCCCCAGAAGATTAGAAAATTGATCTTGCAGCTTCAGTAAACATGTAAGTAAACATGGCAAGATTGGACTTAAGATAATCTTTCTTTTTTTGTGTGCATTTGGGGCTTTAAGATATAAAGGTAAGAAATTTGAAAACCCAAGTTCCTATTCTAATTTATCCACCAGCTTGGGTAAGTCTTTTTAGTGCTTTTAACTATATTTGCTTAAATTTATAAAATGATTTGAGATAGTTAATTTTAAAAATTTTGTTTGCAGAACTTTCTGTTGATTGATATGTTTATTATTTAAACAGTGATGCATTGGTAAACCAGTTTTCCAGGAAAAAAAAAAAAGCTCTGATATGTAACATTGGCCAATTTCCACAGTGTAAATACTCCCACCACAGCTGATTTCAAGCTGCTGACGTGGTACACTGAACGTGACTTTGGGAATTGAGCCTGTAATGAGCTGACAGTTGAGCAAGCATGAGCTGACTCCCTTACACCGCTGTAAACATTTAAACATTCACATTTGGGTGTTTGATAAAACATATACATTTGACCTCAGAGTTACCAGATTTTAAAAAGCAGCATTCTTGATTTCAATAGCATTGTTATCTGTCAAATTTCATAGTGGTTATTGCATATTCTGCCTTTGTTTGATTTTATGCAAATTGATAATTATTTTCAGAGAAATACTTCTGAAGATAGTATGATTATTAGTGTCCCCCATAAGGTTATTTTTTGTATTAATTTTACTGGCCTAAGGGATACATAACATAAATTTACTATTTTAATCATTTTAAAGTGTATAGTTCAGTGGCATGAACTACATTCACAACTTTGTGCCACTAAGGTTTTTAAAATATACTGCTTTTTTTAGTTCACAAAACAAAATGTATACTCATTACAAACATTTTGAAAATAAACAAAATATAAAGAAGAAAAATATCATCTGTAATCCTCAACCACCAGAGATAATCACAATGAACACTTTATCATCATCAAAATTATGTTTTGCTCTAAAGGATTATCAAAATCATTTGGTAATTCTGAAAGTATATCCAATATCCACTAAATACAGTCATTATTTTCAAGAGGCCTTACCCTTCAAAGTGAGAAACAGACACATCTTCTCTGTTCCCTCCCACAGCTGGAGCACCAGGGGCCAGAGTAGTGGAAACAGAATCAAAGACATGTTTGGAGAATTCTGTGAAACAGATCTCAGAAAGATTTGTTTGGGAATGAACATACCACTGGCCAAGATGTTTCTGAGATTAGTCTAGAAACTAGACTATATAGAGGATATAGAGGGTGAGGTTTTAGAGCCAATAGGAGCCTTAGAATGCATGTACTTAAAATACTTCCTGTTATAGATCTATCACTAGTGGGGATAGGTCACTTGAATAGTTGGTGGCAGAGCTAGGGCTGCCTCCTGATTCATGTTCCACTCCTGACCTGGTAATCTAGATCCTCTTCACATCATGCTGCTTTGTAGAATCCCTCCCTGTTGTGACTCTTGAGAGAATGAAAACGTACCAGCAACAGCCCATCTGTGTTAAATATTGTCTTTGTACAGGACAAGAGCGGGAAGCGATCCTACAACCTACACTTTCATTTTCCACTGCTATTGTGTGAAGTAATTAGATAGATATTTACTCTGAGGCATTAGCTGTGTTAGGTTCCATCATTAATTATAATATTTCAAAATTTCCACAGTTTTCTGAATTTCAAGAATTTCCTCCCCATAGTTTGCAATTAGATCCAGACTCAGTACATACTTTGTTTAAAAAATGCAGACTCTTTCTGTTTGTATTCTTACTGTGCTACTTAATAGCTGGGGAATTTGAAAATCTCTATATTTTAGTCTCCCAATCTGTAAAATGGGAATAATAGTACCTGCCAAATAGGTTTGTTAAAAAAGTACATTAGCTAGTATTTGTAAAGACTTTAAATATTGCCTTGAACATAATAAGGATTTAGCAAATTTTATGTTTATTTTGAGCAATATTTATAATAAAATCATAAGGTCTTATTTAAAGTAACTATCATTTTAGAGTTTTTTTTTTAAAGCCTTATTAAGATATAATTTACATAATACAAAGTTCACTTGTTCAAAGTGTATAATTCAGTGGCTTTAGTACATTTACAGAATTGTGCAACCATCACCACCATCTAATTTTAGAACATTTTCATGACTCAAAAGAAACCTTGTACCCAAGAGCAGTCCCTCCCCATCCTCCCTATTTTCCTCTTCCACTCTGCCCTAAGCAACCACCAACCTACTAATTTACTTTCTCTCTTTAGAGATGAGACATTCACATCTCATCTGTATATATAGAAAAAGTACCTATTCTGGACATTTCATATATAGATGGGATCATACTATCTGTGATCTTTTGTGACTGTTTTCTTTCACCTACAATGTTTTCAAAGTTCATCTCATTTTGTGACCAAAAATATTCTATTGTATGGATATACCACATTGTATTTATCCATTATTTAGTTGATGGAAACTTGGATTGTTTCTACTTTTTGGCTATTAAAAATAATACTATTATGGATATTTATATACAAGTTTTTAGGCAAACACATGTTTTCAATTCCCTTGATTGTATATCTAGGAATGAAATTGCTATATTTAACTTTTTGAGGAACTGACAAACTTTTTTCCAAAATGGTCATAACATTTTACATTTCTGACCAGCAGTGGATGAGAGTTCCAGTTTCTCACATGCTTGCCAACACTTCTTTTTTTTTTGTTTTTGATACAGCCATTCGAGTGGGTATGAAGTGGTGTTGCATTGTGGTCTTGATTTGCATTTTCCTAACGACTAATGATGCTGAGCATCTTTGCATGTCCTTATTGGCCATTTGTGTATTCTCTTTGGAGAAAAATCCATTCAAATCCTTTGCCCCGTTTTAAAATTGGGTTATTTGTCTTTTTATTATTGACTCGTATGCTTTATATATTGTGGCTACAAGTTCCTTAAAATATATGATTTGTAAATATTTTCTATCATTTCATAGGATGTCTCTGCACTTTCTTCATGGTGTCCTTTGAAGCACCAAAGAAAGTTTTCCATTTTGGTAGAGTCCAATTTATCAATTTTCTCTTTTATCACTTGCGATTTTGCTGTTGGGCCTAAGAAATAATTGCCCAACCCAATGATTATTTACTCATATGTTTATTAAGATTTTTATAGTTTTAGCTCTTATATAAGGTCTATGATCTACTTAGAGTTAATATTTGTGTATGTTGTAAGGTAGGGGTCCAACTTCATTCTTTAGAATATTGTCCTGGCACTATTGTTGAAAAGGCTATTCTTTTCCCATTGGATTATCTTGCCCATTTTGTTGAAAATTAATTAACCATAAATGTTAGTGTTTATTTCTTGGTAACTATTTTAAACAATATACATAGAAACGTATTCAGAATTAATGAATTTGATTATCTCTCTTCCTTTTGAAGATCTTGTGTTTTTATTCTTTTTTATGTATGTCTACATAAGTCCAAGGCCAGGACTTTTGGTACTTTTCCTTAATTCTTCCTGATAATCCTGAAATCATAATTTTCTAGGTAGTTGTTTACTTCACCTGTTTGTAATAATGGCAATAACAAAGAACACTAATAATGATGATTGTCAACAAAATCTTAAGTCATTTAGAAAGCATGAAATTAAAGACAGGTAAAGTGAAAGGCTCATATACTATTATATAATAGTTTATATCTATGTTGCTGTTGATTATACATATTTCTTCAATTTAGCATTCATCCTGCAATTTTTTAAAACAGTGAAGTGTAGCAAGGCCAGGCCAAATTCAGAAGAGGTGACTGAAATGGTGCTGCCCCATCAAAAAATCGTTTGATCTTCAGAACTGAGCTCATAGGATCTTTTAACATGTAAGTCAGGTCATAAACATGCAATTTATAGCTGAAGAAATGCATGTGGCTAATAACAAATGAAAAAATATTCTCCACTAGTAATAAAAAACAAAGGAGGAGACCCAACTGGGTAACAAACTGGAAAGGAGTTTTTGAAAGGTCACCACATTTTGGGTGATGGTGGTAGGCTTAACACGCTTGTGTGCAATGCTGGGAATGCTTCTGGGAGGTAGGTATTACACTGATTTTGCAGAGGAAGAACTGAGGCTCAGAGTGCCTATTGAACTGGTCTCATGTCCCACAGTTTGTGACACTCAAACACAGATATAGAGGCTTACCAACTCCTCCACAGCCACAGTGAGCAATTAACCCAGACAGGAAAGACATCATTTTGAGATTTTTGGTAAATTAGAGTTAAAATGGGACCTCTGCCCAAAGCACCTGTGAAAACTCTATAGCGTGAGGTAGGGTTTGGTGACTGGGCTGGGCCATCATGAGAACTGCAGAGCCCTGGGCAGTTTATTTGAGATACCGTGTTTCAGTGTTTCTTGTTAGATTTTCAGAAATGGAAGATGAGGAGCAGAGGGTATTTATTCATTGTGTAATTTCTATATGCCTGGCATTTTACATATAGAAACTTACTCAATCCTCTTAGTAATGCTAGGAAACAGATTTTTTTTTTTTTTTAACCATTTTGGAAATAAAAAAACTGAAACTCAAGAGAAACTGTCTCTTTTCCTAGTCGACACATTCAGTTAAATGGCAGCAGAGTTGGGATTCAAATGCAGGTTCGTAGAATCCAAAGCCCAGTCTGAAAGGAAACTAGAGATCCTAATCTTCCCACCCATTTATATTTTATGTTATGTTTTCAGTTCCCATCGTGCCTCACAGACAGTGTTTGTCTTCACAGTGTTTATGTGTACCCTTCACATGTCTTTCTGAAGACATTCTATTTATTGCCCTAGCTCTGGGCTAAGCCTTACAACCCTCCAATACAATTATTTATTCTTTGAAGATAGGATTATTTGAGGGATTTTAAAGGAATTATAGTCAGAATAATAGAGGAATTTTTAAACAAATTAAATATCTCTACATATACTTGTTATTCTGCTAGCAGTTGTACAAAATTTAAAGTAAAAAACAAAGCAAAACCTAAAAAACCAAAAACCTAACCCATAGTGCCTGCTTACAAATAACTCATAAAACCTAACCCAAACCCAAACCTACCTTTCTAGATTAAAAGGAATCTAAAACCAAAATGTAGAGAGTTGACACGGCAAGTGTGACTTCATGCAAATATCTTATAATCCTAGTTTTCCTGAGCTGAAATGGCAAATACTGAGTTCTCCCAAACACATTGAGTCTTAGATTGCAACTGTATCTTTCAAGCCACTCCTAGCATTTCTCACTGCTGTCTCCACTTGAATTCCCCTTTCAGCTTGAGTGACATGACAAACCTCAAACTTCCAGTTTTATGCAATACACCTATAAGCAAAATGTACTTGTATCAGGGGTTTCTGAGGACATTACAGTATGTGGGATAATTCTTACTTTTGCTCAAGACCCAGATGATAAACAAGGAAAACTCCCCCAGTGGGCAATCAAAGACGTTCTCCATGTGGAGACACTGTCCTTAAGATACCAAAAAGACCTTTTAAACCACAGAAGCCACACTCCACTCCCAAATGATTTTGCCAGGTCTGAGACCTGTCACTTACAGTTTCAGGTCTGGACCCACTGGCTTCACTTCTCTCCCATGGAACATACTCTTCCAGGGCATGAGCTGCGCTTGGAATGTTTGCTGAATGCTCCTTTTTGCTTGTAGGACTTGCTGTCTCTTTGTCATCTTCTAGAGGCCAGGTGATCTTCAAGAAACTCTGGGGAATGTCAGGAAGGAACTTTGTATTTACACCAGACCTGCCCAGCCACAGCTCTTCGAGCCAGTTGGCCTGCTCTTCGCTCACAAGTGCTATCTCAGAAGTTTTCTCTTTCAGAGTCTGCTCAGAGGGATGGGACCAGCCGCACTTGAAACCCACATGTGTGAGAAAGCAAATGACCACAGAAACATTCAATGTGACCTTTAAGATAATGTTACGTCTTTGCCTTAAGAGCTTCATCTTATCTTGATGTTGACTTGGAGTCACATCACTGACCCTTTACTCATGATGACGTATGTCTTTCCCCAATCCTGATGTCTTTCTTCACTGTAGAAGACAGTGATTGTGTGTTACCTCAAAGGCTCCACCATAATTCACCCCAAATGGTCCTCAGTTGTCCTACAAGTTCATGCCTATTCATTACATAAATTAAACAAATGTAACACAACTTTGATATTCATTATTGAACGGCATGATCAATGTCTTATCACCCGTGTCTCACGTGCATTCTGTAATCGGAATATATATTTCTCTTTAGAATATGTTTTGTGTCATACTCATCATGATTCTTTTCTCACTGTGGGGACTCAATGAATATTTACTGATGATAAACCTGTCATGCTGGAAAGCAAATTCACAGAGAAGCCGAACTTTCTCGAACTTCCTTCTTTTTAGCTGTTCTACCATGTCACTAATGCAGACAGTAAAGTTGCTCATCAATTAGAAGAATAATGAAATGGCATTAAAGTTTTTCTTTCTTTTTTTTCACTCTGTATCAAACAAAAATCTGATTGGCTGAACTCAAATAATTAAATAGTTTTAGGTACTTAATTCACTTTAATCTAAGACCATTGCAAAACAAAGTGTACATTTGGAGATGATTTATTTGCATAGGATATACTAAGATAAAGATTTACAAATGAGAAAGAAGAGTACAATTTGCTTGAGTTCAAAACTAGGTAACAGAACAAGAGAGATCTATGCAAGAGATTATTTCGAATGCAAACAACTTATATTCTCTATCCTTTCCTTTCCTTCCTTTTTTTTTTCTTTGAGACGGAGTCCTGTTCTGTCACCTAGCTGGAGTGCAGTGGCACAATCTCGGCTCACTGCAACCTCTGCCTCAGCCTTCCGAGTAGCTGAAATTACAGGCATGGACCACCACACCTGGCTAATTTTTGTATTTTTAGTAGAGATGGGGTTTTGCCATGTTGGCCAGTCTGGTCTCGAACTCCTGACCTCAAGAAATCCACCCACCTCAGCCTCCCAAAGTGTTGGGATTACAGGTGTGAACCACTGCGCCCAGCCCCTTTCCTATCCTTTCAATTAAAATTTGCCCTTAGGTTGTGGTAGATTGAATGCATTGATAATCCCAGCTACATTAATGGCCTCTATATATCCATAGCCTTTGCCTTATAGCTCTGTAATTTCTGCCCACTCTAACTTGGGCTGGTCTTGTTACTTGCTTTGGCTAATAAAATGTGGCAGAAGTGATGCTGTGACAGTTCTGAGTCTAGAGCTCAAGAAGTTTCGTGGGTTTCTACTCCTTTCCTGTGGTCACTATGACTACACGACTGAATTAGAGGCATCCTCCACATGAGACCACATGGCACAGAGCTGAGTCATTCTGGCTGTCGTAGACCACCCAGCTCCCCAGTGACCTGCCAAGTCCCCACAGACACAGTAGTGAGCCCAGCCAACATCTAACTGATCTAGATCAGCAGAACTACCTGAACACCTGTAGACTCATAAAAAATAATTAATTGTTTCCAACTCAGGTTTTGAGATGGATTTCTACACAGCAGTAGCTAACTGCTTCAGATCCTACATTCATATCACTAATGCAGTAAGATGATAATAGCTCCAGGGGCAATTACGTTTTAACTGTTGCCAACCACTTGAGCTAAATGAGGGAAATTTTGAGAGGGTCTTCAGGTTCAGTAGGTCATCAGGAGGAACTTAGGCAATACAGTGGATCTTCCTGGGATCAAAGCCTGATATGCTTTAGAGGTCTGCTATCATGAGACTAGGAAAGGTAGCTTTAGGGTAGGGTAGATGACATCTATTAAAGATCTAGAAATTGTATTTGTTAGTCCTCCAAACTGTTGCTACTACAATCCCACTTCATCTCCCACTTCCCCTTCTGTACTTCCACTTCCCTCCGTGGTCACCAGGCAAAGTTTAGGGTAGTACTCACCACCCAACTCTTCTCAGGTCTATGGGAAGCCCTTCTTCTCCCCATTCTAATGGCTGCACTCTAGGTTTTTTCATTGAAGGGGTAATACACCTTTAATGTGAGACAAACCTGGCTTCCAATCTTGCCTTTTGCCTAACATGTTAAGGGCCCTTGAACATGCTAAGGGCTTACTGCCTGTGTAATCCAGTTTTCTTCTCTGTGAAATGGTGATGAGAAAAGGCACTTGGCAAAGCTCTGTTTTTTCTCTTTCCTGCTTAACTCTACAAAGATACTTTCTGCTGATTTAGAAACTGCATTATAGGTCAAAGGTTAAGCAAATATTAACTTCCATTTTACTGCCTTTCTTAATAACAGGCAGACAAATGAAAGTTCAGAGATTTTACCTCAGGTGAATGGATCCAAGGTCACACATATTATTGGAGATGAGGCCATAAATACGGTAACAGTTTGATTACTCAGTTTGTGCTTTTTTTTTTTTTCAAAAAAAAGGAAAATCTCTACCTCTTACTCCATATTATGAATATGTAACAAAGTCATTCTTACGTAGGCAACTCTTCATAAACCACAGGGGTTCTATTTCAGACAGAGGCACTTGGCTGCTTTCTCTAGGCATCTTATCTACCTGAAAGCCCTGTATAGACGCCTCATAAACTCAGCTTTTAGGAAAAGAGCTGAAGTAGGCTACTCAGAGGGAAAGGCTGTTGGAAAGTTGGGGTAATGTTAGTAATAATAAGCGACATCATAGTGATGGAATATTCTAGAAAAAAGAGCTCCAAATTTGGTGTCAGAACACTTTACTAGCGGTGGAACTTTACTCAAGTTACCCTATCTCCCTTGGCTTCAGTTTTCTCTTACGTAAAATGGGGGCTTGGGGTAAATCAATGCTTTCCTAAATTGTGGTCTGTGGACAATTTCTCTAGCTTGTGTGGAAGTTGGCAAATACGGCACACAATTTTTGTCCTTTAGAGGTCTCTATGAAGGTCTGCATTTAATAAATCTATTCAACTTCATTAACTCAGGCTCAACCAAATAGAAATGGAAAACTTAATATCCTATAGGAAGAATCTCCTTTTGGAAATGCAGAGGCAGATGATTCTTAAGACTTTCTCTAGCTGTAAAGACATCTGAGCCAATAGAGAGATTTTAGTTCTATTGCAATTTACCGCAGAGTCCACTTTTACCAAGGAAGGAAATTGGGGAAAAAAAGGTCATATTTTATTGATTTCCTACTCCGCCAGGCAATCTCTTAGATATTTTACATATTCCTCATTTACTCCTTGCAATAACTGTATGCAGTATTATTATTCTCACTTTACCAATATTGATTTTAACCACATTACTTAAACAAAAATAACCACTGACCCAGCTACTTGGGAGGCTGAGGTGGGAGGATCGCTTGAGCCCAGGAGTTCAAGGCTGCAGTGAGCTATGATCACACCATTGCACTCTAGGCTGGGCACCAGGGTGAGCCCTTTCTCAAATAAATAAATAAACAAGGAAAATCACTGAAGGCTTATTGAGAGAGTAACAATACAACGTCAATATAGAGTTAGTGGGATCAGTCCTAGATACTCTTCTCTATCGACACATTCTCTCAGTGATATTATTCATCCTATAACTTTAAATGCTATTTATATGCTGATGACGTCCAAGTCTTATAATTCCGCTCTTACTTCTCCCTATTAAATAAACATCTCAAACTTACTGTGACCAAAGTAGAATTTTTATTTACAGCTCTCCTCCAGAATTTTTCTTGTCTCATTTTACTGTTCTGATTTGGTTTGGCTGTGTCTCCACCCAAATCTTACATTGAATTGTAATAATCCCCACGTATCAAGGGCAGGGCCAGGTGGAGATAATTGAGTCTTGGGGGTGTTTGACTCATGCCATTCTCGTGGTAGTGAATAAGTTTCACGAGATCTGATGGTTTTATAAATGCGAGTTCCCATGCACACGCTGTCTTGCCTGCCGCCAGGTAAGACTTTACTTTGTTCCTCATTCGCCTTCCACCGTGATTGTGAGGCATCCCCAGCCATGTGGAACTGCGAGTCAATTAAAACTCTTTTCTTTATAAATTACCCAGCTTCAGGTACGTGTTTATTAGCAGTGTAAGGACAGACCATTAAAGGGCTTCCTCATCCACCTGGTTGGTCTAACAGCAATTTAGGTGTTGTTGATTTCTCTCATGCCCTTGTTCCCCACATGCAGTTAATCAACAAATCTTATCAGCTGTGCCTTCAGAACACATCCAGAATTTCACTGCTTCTCTCCACTGGTATTCCTATTACTAGTCCAAGCTGCCATCTCTTATCTAGACTATTGCAGCAGTATTCCAATTGCTCTCTTTCCACTTGTGTCACCTCTACAATCAGGATCCAGGATGATTTTAAAATTTAAAAATATGATTTTAAAATCATTTTAAATTTTAAATTTTAATTTTAAATCATTTTAAATTTTAAATAAAATTTAAAAATTTTATTTTTAAAAACCATGTTACTCTTCCCTTTAAAATCACCTAATTTTCTATTTCACTAAATTGCAACCTCTGGCCATGCTCAGGTCTTTGCCCATATCTCCAGCCTCATTTAGCTCATGCTTCCTTGCATTGGCTTTCTTCGTAATCTGCAATATACCACACTTGTTTCTATCCCTGGATCTTTGCACCTGCTCTGCCCACTGACTATATAGCTTCCTTTCTGGCTCTTCTCGTCATCATTCAATTTCAACTCAAATATCACCTTCTCAGGGAGCCTCCCCTGACTACAGTGTCAAAAATAATCCCGGCTTGTGCAGAAACTATTACACCTCTCTGCTTTATTATGTAAAAGAGTTGTCACTCTATCATTATCTTGCTATTTTTTTCCTCTGTACATTTCTCACAGCTAGAATGCAAATTCATGAGAGCTTATATTTTTTTGCTTTGTTCAACACTGTATCCCTACACCAATGTGTATGACAGTGCCTGGTACATATAGTTGCTCAATAGATATTTGTAGGACTGCTATGGTTTGAATGTGTTCCCTCCAAAATTCAAAGGGTGCCAGTGTGATAACAGGTGAGGCCTTTAAGAGATGATTAGGCCATGAGGGCTTCTCCCTTGTTAGTGGGATTAAGGTCCTTATAAAAGAGGCTTCATAAACCATTTAGTTAGTTTGCCCCTCTTCCTCCTTCCGCGTGAGGATGTGGCCAAAAAACCCACATCAGAAGCCAGCGCCCCAATCTTTCCCAGCCTCGAGAATGGTAAGAAAATACATTTTTTTTTCACGAATTGCCCAGTCTCAGGTACTTTGTTATAGCAGCACAAAGAGACTAAGACAAGGATTAATAAAATGTTATTTGTCTTGCTCGGCTTTCTAGCCATTTCTATTCAATGCACATTTAAAAATAAATATTCATGAGGATAAACACAATACCTTGGAGCAGATTCCAAACACATAAACTCATCAGAAAAACTGAAATGAGATTATCATCTGCACAGGATTTTTTAATGTGCAAAAATCCTGAGGATAAAGAAAGGATAAAACAGTTTAAGAAATTGTCAAATGCTTTCCCATTGAGGCAGTGGTAGCTTAAGAGTAATCTGACATTATTTAATAATATGATTTATTATTTAACTGATATAATGTACCAAATAGTTGTGGTACGTTCTTGAAATCACTGTTTCCGGGAAAGGACAGGGATCAAAACCACAAACGGCTAAATATGGCTTTTAGGAACTGGTCAGACCATTCTTTCTTATCCAATTACTCATTGCCAACGAGGCCACCTCTTACAGTGGATTTTCCTCTTCTAAATATCTGCACTGAGAAAGTAAAAGGCTAAGGGAAGAGTACTCACACAACCTCCTCTCAAGATCCCTTCAGAACGAGCCTGTCTGTTATAACCAAATTCCAAGGAGAAGCTGCTAAACTGATACTGAACAAAATATCTATTTTGGTGTGATGTAACCCTTTCCTAGAAGTTGGGGAGAGGTGGAAGAGAAAGTGGGTAAGAAGGAAAATGAACACACTGTATACTCAAAGGAAAATAGACATTGTACCACAAAGTTCCGTCTTTGAATTCTTGGCACCATCTAGTGGATAATGAATCCTAATTTAGAGACCAGTTATTTTCTTAAATGGTGGTTCTCAAACTTTCTTAGTATGCCTCACAATTGCACAGGACTTGTACAAATACCCCACACCTATACATTGATTTTATAGGTTTGGTGTGAGACTTGGGCATCAGAGTTGTTTTTTAAACAAGCTTCCCAGGTGATTCTGCTTTAACTGATTGTGAAACTCAACTATCTCTTTGGAAGTTAGCCTTTTGTTTGTATGATATTCCCTCTTTCTTTTCCCCTTGTAAAAATATTTATGTGTATATTTTACATTGTAAAATCAAAGTGAATTGTGAGCAACACTATTCTGAAGTTTCTCTAAGAATTAAGTGACATATTCAAGTAAAAATAGGTGAGTGTGAACTTGGGGGTGTAGTGCGATAGCCCCAAACTCATGTTGCAAATCAGTGATCAAATCAACCAATATCCAACTAAATATAACAAATGTCATTTGTAATCTGCCTATTTCAGGTATCATCTTCCAATTGCTCATTATCTGCTATCCACTGATTTTAACAACTTAAACTTTTTAACTTCTCATTTTGAACTCTTACAAGAGCTACTTCATCATTTCATCCAGATCCAACTATAATACAATTAATCAAAATTAGAAAACTAACACTGACACAATACTACTTTATACATAGGCCTTATTCAAAATTTTCAACTGTCTTTCTAGGCTGCAGTCCAACCCAGGGGCCATGTTGTATTTTATAAGCATGTTTCCTTAGTCTCTCCAATCAGTTCCTTGATCTTTTTTTTTTTCTTCCCCTGTCAATAAATTTGAGGAGTATGGGACAGTTTTTTTTTTTTTTTTTTTTTTTTTTTTTAGAATGTTCCTCAATTTGGGTTTTCTGATGCTTCTTTCTGATTAAATTCAGGTTTTGTATCTTTGGTAAGATCACTACAATGATAATCTTTGTGTTCTTCTCAGTGCATCAGATCAAGAAGCACACGATGTCAATTTCTTATTGATTTAAATTTTGATCACTTGGGGTTATAGAGGCTCCTTGGGTTGTTCTCTTACAAAATAATCCTACATCAGGTGGTTCTAGAGGAGATGTTTCTGATTGTCTTGTAAGTTTTTCCTGGGAAGACACGGTCCACGGATAAATTTAACTGAGATAACATTGTCTGAAAAGATGATTTATGGAGATTCAGGGTTTGCATAAACAGCTTAGGAGCTCCAGGATATCTGTGCACTTCCTAGGAGACCTTTTACATCAGACTTTCTGTGGCTTCCTAAGGAAATGGATATTGATGTGATGACCTCAGACAGGGAGCAGCAGGTACAGCTGGCACATGGATTCACAAATGCTTGACTGGCCCTCTGATTTCAGCTGTGACTATACTGGACAATTCTCTGCAGGCTTCCACTTATTTGTGGCTGAGATTGTCTCACTTCAAGTGCTTCATCTAATACCTCAGGTATTAGATTAATTTATTAATCTAAAGAAAATATAAAGAAATTAGATTTTTGGTGCTGTAAGGAACTTTCTAGGCCATGGCACATGCCCAGAGGTCGGGGGAACACCCCTTGATCTGTGGGGTCTGGGGGTCAATGGTTAAATACTCCTCTACCTCTTGTAAGTCAGGCAAAGCCTCATTATGAAGGTTATGATTATTGGGCCCAGGGTTTTATCCCACAGACAGAAGTGTGCTTCAGCGGAAGAGTGACGGCAGGGAGAATGTTAATTAGGATCCTAGCCACTTGAATAACATGGAAGTTAGATTGATGTAAGAAGTAAATAGGGGCAGGAACAGATAACCAGGAGTCAACTACAGTGGTCTTGATTGGAAATAAATTGCGACCAAACTAGGCAGAGCAGTGCTGTAGAAATTTGAAGATGGAGACCTGATAGTAAAACCCCAACTATGCTAGTACATTTCCCTTACTGAGTTGGTGTGTTTGGTAGCCAGTGAAATGGGCTCGGTCTCAGTTATCTCTTGCTGTATAACAAACCTCTCCCAAATGTAGTGGCTTAAATTGGCAATTTGTTCACGAAGTTGGGCAGGGCTCAATTAGGCAGTTATGTTGCTGTTCTTTCTGGGGGTATATTCCAATAATAACTGTTATCAGGAGGTAGTCCTATGGTCTGAATGTTTCCCCCAAAATTTATGTGTTAGAAACTTAACCCCCAATGCAACAGTGCTGGGAGGTGGGGCTTTTGGGATGTGTTTGGCTGAGCCCTGATGAATTAATGCTGTTATAGGAAGAGCTTGTGGGAGTAGACTTGCTCTTTGTCCTTCTGCTAAGGGAGGACACAGCATTTCTCCTCTTTGGGGATGCATTATCCAAAGCACCATCTTGGAAGCAGTGAGCAGCCCTCATCAGATGCTGGCCCCTTGATCTTGGTCTTCCCAGCCTCCAGAGCTGAGACACTTCTGTTCTTGATACTCAGTCTGGGTATTCTGTGATAGCAGCACAAATGGACTAAGACAGGTTGGTTGGGGCCTTCAGAGTGTGTTCCGCCTGGTCTCTCCCTGCAGTGGCCTCGCTCACTTTTCTTACACGGAGGCCTCAGGTCCAGAAGGCAAGAGCAAAGTTGCAAGCTTCTTGAAGCCCAAGCTCAGTAGTCACAGAGCATCACTTCTGACTTATTCTATCAGTCTAAGCAGTCATGAGTCATCCAACTTAGATTCACATGGTGGGGAAATAATCTATCTCTTGATGGGAGGAGCTAATACAATTTATGACCACTTTAAATTTATTTCCGTGTATCTTGGTAGCTGATGAAACGAACTTTTGGTGTCCTCTTATCTGAGTTTGGATTTATAGCTAGAATTCAAATAACCATGTGCTGACATACCACTCCTTCCTCTTACTAATGCCCTGGTAAATATTCCAACACCTCTACTCCTGTTCTTGTTAAATATTTAAAGCCAGGACACTTGAACTCTATCATAGACTTAATCTCACGTAAGTAGAAGAATGTAGGAAAAAGCTTAGATTCTTCGAATATTTTCCAGAGCCACTGAAACTAATATCTTTTAAAAAACTACTGAATGTACTTCAAATGAGTTTTATGAAACTAAAGTTTTTTGTGAATTTGGGCTTTTTTTTTTTTTTTCAAGGAAGAAAAAAAGAATAAAGGGTAATTATATTTTCAGAATCTGGCCTCAATGTTTATGGGACCATTTTGATAATTGCTTTAATTAACATCTTCATAACAGAATAAAAACTTGTCTTAAGTGCTAGTATTATGAAATATTGGTAAAAATATTAGTGCCTTAAATATCAGTTAGCTAGTAACAATAGTTCAGTAACTTAGAAAGTTTCATAAAGTGGCAGCACTGAAGTATCAAACTTACAAAGTATCAAACTTACAATTTTATCCTTAAGATATTTCCTGCATATTTGGGATGTTACCCTCGATCTGGAAGGCTTTTGATAATAATACAAGAAATCATTTTTTTTTTTTTTTTTTTTTTTTTTTGTTGGAAACAGAGTCTCGCCCTGTCACCCAGGCTGGAGTGCAGTGGCACAATCTCAGCTCACTGCAAGCTCTGCCTCCCGGGTTCACACCATTCTCCTGCCTCAGCCTCCCGAGTAGCTGGGACTACAGGTGCCCACCACCACGCCCAGCTAATTTTTTGTATTTTCAGTAGAGACTGGGTTTCACCGTGTTAGCCAGGATGGTCTCGATCTCCTGACCTTGTGATCCGCCCGCCTTGGCCTCCCAAAGTGCTGGGCGTGAGCCACTGCGCCCAGCCAAGAAATTGTGTTTTAAAGAGGCAGCAACAGAATGCTAATGTCCTTTCCCATAAGGAATGGTTAGGTCATGTATATACAATGTGTGGAAAGCTGTGGCAAAACCTGATCCCTAAGAGGGGTATTGCCTTCAGAACAGTTAGGGCTCTAAAGTCTGAACTGGAGAGGCAAAAAAGAGGTTTTGCTGAAGAGATGAGAACAAAGACAGCCTAAATCAAAACCTTTTTGGAAGGCTGTCTTATTTCCTTTAAGCCAAGATCCCTGACTCAGTTCTGGGTATTTCTAAGATGGCCTTTCTGATTTATCTGAGAGCTCTCTTTAGTTTTATTTTTGATAAATAATAATTGTACATATTCATGGGGGACAGTGTGATGTTTTGATACGCTTATTCATTGTAGAATGATCAAATCAGGCAAATTAACATATCCATAGAGCTTTTTACCATTCTACTTCTCTCCTGAAACAGCTGCTTCTCAACAATTGACTTCAGGCTGTTTTGAGAGGTGGTCTTATTTACTTTTTGCTCTTTTGGTTAAAGCTTTTATATTCTAACACTGGGATCCATGTATCTCAAAGCGTTTTCCTCAGAATACTTGTTTGCTTAGATGCTCCTGAAACAAAAATTCTATATAGCCATGACAATGCACAAATCATTGACACATGCAAAAACAAAGATTGATCTCATACATATAATGTATGGAAAAGAAATCGACGTGAAAGTACACACTGAATGAGTCCATTTACGTAAAGCTCAAAACAGGCAAAACTAATCTCTAGTTAAAGCAGGATAGAGGTTGTTTTGGGTGGGGGGTATGTTGAGGAGTGAGCACAAATGGGGCTTTTGTGTGCTGATTATGGTCTGAGCACTGGTTGCTTTGGTAGGCTTGCTTTGTGAAAGTTTATTGAGCTGTACGCTGATTTGAGCACTTCTCTACTTCTTTGTTAAGCTCATTAAGGAGTAGGACAATACAGAACAAATGGTTCTTCTCATTGACTTTCAAGTGAAATATGAGACTGGGTATCTCTAGTGGTTTGTTAAGGAAAGAATTGTTAGGCTGGCAACTTTTTTTTTTTTTCTACATCCACTGTATTGCAGTGTTGATTTGGATTTTATTGGGTTTCAGTCTCCATATAAACCAATAAGGGGTCAAACATCCAACAGATCAGTGGCAATCAGCAACAGAACAAAAACAACAAACAGCAAAGCAAAACACCATCAACACTGCAGTGCTATAGGACTGCATTTCATTGAAAAAGAATCCTCATGCTCCACTAAGCCAGAAAAAGCTACCAGTATAAGGTGTTGTTTCCAAGAAAAGAGGAAAGTGAAAGCTAAACATTGCTATCACTGAAGCCAATGTTATCTAGACATGTTCTTTATTTTCTCCCGGAAATACCATATAGGATTATGTCACGAGGTATCACTTGGAGAAAAGTTTTCAGCAGAAAAATCGTATATTTCTTAGAAGGGGGTGGGAAAATTGAAGTCATATAGACTGGTAAAAAAATTAATGTTTCATATTTGCCAAAATTCACATTTAAATGTTATATGTTCATGGCCTTGAAGCAGCCAATAGATTTGTCTCTGCCCAGGAGGCTGCATTGGGCAGACGTATTATCTTCCATACAGCACTGACTGCTCTCACAGTTGGTGTCTCTGCCAGGAGGTTTATAGACTGTAATAGAAGGTAGGACATGATACCTGAAATCATCATTCTTTTCTATCAGTAGAAAGAGTTGAAATAGTGTCAATGATGCTATCCTTAAGCTATACCCTGCATATTTGGGATGTTACTCTCAATCTGGAAGTTAGAGGAGGAATGATTAGCATTTTCAATTTCTGCTGACTTATCAGAGACACAATTGTGATGGGTGAAAATGGAGCTCATCTTTGGGACACAAAATTTAAGCTGACCTAAATACCTTATCTCATCTTGTTGTTAATCTGGTCCATGGGCTGAGAGATTGAATTCACTTCAGCATTTATTGAGTGCCATTCACTATGTAAAACACTAGGGATGAAAAGGCTTGGGTCTCCCAGAATTGTGGGAGGGACAAATATGCACACGAAGTTATAATCAATGGTAAATGTCATTGCATAAAAATATAGAAATGGTGTTACACACACAGAAAGCAGCTCTACTGGTGGCAGGGAAGCCTACAGAGAAGAAAATCTTAAAAGCTGAGTGGGAATTTGTCACACAATGAGGGGAAAGGACATTACAGGAAATATGGAAAGCAAGAGGGGAGGCATGAAGCTTGGATTTCTGTGGAGGGGCCACAGAGTGGTGAGGACTCTGGGATGTTAGGATTTAGAGAAGATGTGGAGGCTGGGCCAGGAGCGGCGGTGGCTCATGCCTTTAATCCTAGCACTTTGGGAGACTGAGGCAGGCAGATGGCTTCAGGCCAGGAGTTCAAGACCAGTCTGGGCAACATGGTAAAACCCCATCTCTACTAAAAATACAAAAATTAGTTGGGCATGATGGCATGTATCTGTAGTCCCAGCTACTTGGGAGTCTGAGGTGGGAAGATCACTTGAGCCTGGGAGGTTGAGGCTGCATTGAGCTGAGATTGTGGCACTGCACTTCAGCCTGAGTGACAGAGTGAGACCTTATTGTAATCCAAACTAGAGCTAGATTTCGGAGGATGTTGAATGCCCTGGGAAGGAATTTGGATCTTAACCTAAAGAGCAGTTGAAGAATTGTGAAAAGGGAGAAATGTGATCCTCCCTGTGTCTTAGAAAGTTAAGATCAGCAACCATTTGGATAATGGCTTATAGAGGGAAAAGCAAACAAGGAGATCGGTTAGGAAATTACTAGAACAAACAAGAACACCCTGAATGAGACTAAAGATGACCAACTTGGAAGGCAGAATCTATCTTGGATCTAAATGCTGTTGTAGGCATATAATGGGTTAGTATAAAAGCATGAAAACAATGTTGACCTATTTTAATAACGCAGAAAGATTTCCAAAATATGTTGTTGAATAAGTTTAAAAAACATGAGCAATAATATTCTAAATCTGTATCTACACAGAAAAAACTGAGAATATATGTAGTATACTAAAATGTTAATAGTAATATTTATTTGCTAATAGACTTTTGGGTAATTTTTGGAGAAAAGCAACTCACATGACCAGTTAAGAATATAGGGCTGGGCGTGGTGGCTCATGCCTGTAATCCTAGCACCCCGGGAATCTGAGGCCAGTAGATCACTTGAGGCCAGGAGTTTGAGACCACCCTGGTCAACATGGCAAAACCCCATCTCTACAAAAAATACAAAAATTAGCCAGGTGTGGTGGCACATAACTGTAGTCCCAGCTACTCGGGAGGCTGAGGTGCGAGAATTGCTTGAGCCTGGGAGGCGGAGGTTGCAGTGAGCTGAGATCATGCCACTGCACTCTAGCCTGGGCAACAGAGTAGACTGTCTCAAAAAAGTAGTATGTAAGGGCTTAGAAAAAGTCTTTTATATTCAGACCCTTTTTAAAACCTAGTAAATAGTCTGGCACTTCAAGGTAAGTGGGATATGCAGAATCAAGACGAGTACAGAAAAGAATCAAAAGATAAATGGAAAATAAAAATATGATACAATGTAGAAATGGAATTATTGAACTGAGAACAGATGGCTGGGGAACAATTTTAAGGGTGTTTTAAAACTTATCTCTGGATGCCTTTCAGGTTGATCCCATTGGTAGAGTCTAAGAATGTTGCTCTATGAAGGTGGTAGAGGCGTACATGATCTATTAAGGACCCTCCCAACTATACGATTCCTTTTATCATCTGGTTTCATTGAATCAGCATATGAAGGGAACCAAGTCTTGTATTATCTCTTGTAGTATTTCAAGTACTTTTTTCCTTAAAATATATATTTAAATATTTATATATTTAAAGTATTTCATTCCAATTTCATAAAACAATACTGGCCACAGATGTAAGATTGAACTGATACTATTGGATAATACAATTTACATGTAATTGTGTGAGACCAAACTGACTTTGCCAATTCAGAATAAAATCCTATAGAAGGGTTGAGGGTTGAAGAGATAGCCAAGGAAGAGTTTGGAATTGAAAGAGAAGAAAAAGAATGACTAAGGTTAATTTGTAGGAAGATAAATGCATTTATGATGAAAGATCAATAGTCGTGCTGCTACCTATTATGAGAAAATGAGTTGCATTTCAAAGAGGGAATCAATATTAAAGTCCATCTGGAGGGGTTTGTATGATATACTTTTGAGGAACCACCTCTTGTAAGCACCCATCCTTTTGGGTCCTGGGTAAACATGTCCTTCTCCTCTTTAGACCCTGGGCTCTGGCTGCCTGCTTTAGATATTGATTTCCACCCTCATTGTTTCACCTGTACTTTTCTTTGATTCTCTTTGCTTCCATTTCTTCATCTTTAAAGGGTTAGGATTAACCTAGGTTGTTTAAAAATGTCTATGTATTAAAATCATGGGCCCCTTTAAGAAGATACATTTAGAGCTCTTCTGGGGAAGTTGGGGTAGAATGGCAGGGTTCCTTCTGGCTCTTCTCACTCCCTAAAGGGGTTCTATGGAGCCAGGCTTGAAAACTACTCAACTTGAATCTGTGCTGCCAAGAGATTAGTGTGGCCTGGACTATCCTGAGGACAATGAAGACCCTTGTGAAGATATTTTGCTTTCTCACATTGTTTTCTTAAAAAAAAAACAACAACTTGTGTTGCTGTGTCATCTGGTGGTGGCACCCAGGACCAATTCCTGTGATGGAGAAAATGAAGTGTAGCTATCATAAATGGTAAAACTTTTTTTTTCTTATCTGCCACAGTCTTACTGAGTGGTCTTCTGAGAATCTCTCAGGAGTGCCAAACATCATTTCCTCCCCACTGTTCCGTAAAGATGCTGTGAAGACCTCTGACTGAGATGTACACCACTTTGAGGCTCTGGGAGAAAAGAGGGAACTAGTGTCTGTCCTCCAAAGCAGTATCTTCCCTTGTACTTGACTTAGCAGAGGTTTGAGTTCTTCTGGACCTTGATGTTTCTGAGTATCTCCTTGTTCAGCAGAATACTTTTAGCCACTTGCCATCCAATGGCTTGAGTAAATGAGAGTTGTTGTTACATCTTTTGTTGAAAGTATGTCCTGCTGCCACTTTGGTCTTCCCATCTAAACACACTATATGAAAGGAGCGTAGAATAATCTCATCTTTTAAGGGAAGAAAAATCATTTGTTCTGTTGCTGTCTCAGATGCAAGTCATTTCCAATGGATAACCCTTCCTCGACCTGGCAACGCTGGTTAGCACAGACTGCAGAGAGCTTAGAACACGCTAAAAGATTGATTCGAGGCAGCAGAAACCTCTTATCTACGACCTTACTGACCTTTCTCAGGATTCACTCAAAAGCTGTATCTGGGACCTCTATTCTGCAGCTTTTGAACTAATATATCTTCATTAGGACTTAGAAGAAAACAATTTTTTTTAAAAGCTCTAGGAAAGCAGTTTGTTTTGAACACAGTGGATTTGATCTTTAGAGAGAGGTGAACAGTTAACTGTTTTTTTCAGCAAATGCTAAAGATGATGAATGAAATGCCCACAGCTAAGAAGACCTCTTTACAACAGGGAGAGTTATTTTGGAAGGATTTTAAATCATTCACACATAGTTACCAGGCTAGGATCACTTGGCTAGCTCTGATTGGTGACTTTTTCATCGGAGGTTTCACAAACAAAAAACAAACAACAAATAAAAAAAACTTAACATTTTATCTTGCAAACCTGAGTCAATATCCAGAATACCAAAGGATTATATCTTGCAAATTATCCTTGTTTAGGGTTTTGTCAAAAGGGTGAGCTCTCCTGTTATGCCTGACAGCTTTTTTTTGTTTTTTTGAGACAGAGCCTCGGAGCCTCACGCTCTCGCCCAGGCTGGAGTGCAGTGGCATGATCTCAGCTCACTGCAAACTCCGCCTCATGGATTTAAGTGATTCTCCTACCTCAACCTCCTGAATAGCTGGGACTACAGGCATGCACCACCATGCCTGGCTAATTTTTTGTTATTTTTAGTAGATGGGGTTTCACATACTGGCCAGGCTGATCTGGAACTCCTGACCTCAGGTGATCTGCCCATCTCAACCTCCAAAGTGCTGGGATTACAGGTGTGAGCCACCATGCCCGACCCTGACAAACTCTTTATAAAATATGAGGCTTGCCCTCTGGAAATATGCAAGTGAAGGCATGCAGAATTACTTGATTTTTCCTCCACATGAGTCTTTAGATTTAGACACTCTTAGGGGAAAACATATATGGGCATTGTCATCTAAAGGGGATGCGTATTGGTGTTAAATCTTCTTAAATGAAGTCTTAATTACCTACAGAAATAGATCTGCCTGGGGTAGTTATATAGAATTTGAGGCATATTACTATTTTGATTAATTACAAAGGTTTACACCTGCCCTGCTTTTGTTTCTATAGCACTTTGCTATTCTAGCCATGAGTGATTTGATATCGGTCTCCGGTCAAACCCAAAACACTTACGTAGTTATGCACATAACTATATAAGTATATGATATTCTTATAGAGGAGTAGGAGAAAACATGACTCACTTTAGAAAGGTCTGCTTTATGACTTGAGTTCTTAGGTTTCCAACAAATGCCCTATATTTGCGTCATACACTTCTCCATGTGCTTGATATACATTGTCATTTAATCCTTTAAACAACCCTTGTGTGATAGGTATTATTATGACCCCTTCCTATAGATGAGGAAACTAAGGCACAGAGAACACAAATAATTTGTGGAAGGTCACCCTGTTAGTAAGTAACTGAGCTGGTATTCAAACCCAGCCCCCAGAGTGCAGAGCTCATGTCCCTGATGGCATTTTCTGGTGCTGCTACCATCACAGGGAAAAGACGGAATGGCTGTATTTATCATTCATCTATTACAGTGTGGTTGGAAGGAGAAAAGGGGTACAAAAATGTCCTAATAAGAGAATAGTGTTAGCCCTGGGATATAATGCATGTGGGAAAGTGGCACACATACCAGTGCGACTTAAAGACAAATACGTGCTAAATGTACATTAATTACACTCCAGAATAATTTAGAATCACTGAAAAGTAAAAAAAAAAAAAAAAATTATGAGTTGAATAAAAGTGAGCTAAAAGGTACAAAAAGATCTGGGAAAAACAGTTGGGCAAGGGAAGTAATAACTAGTTACAGAATGCATGAAATAATTTTTCCCTTCTTAGGTAGAGACTTTCACTTACTGAATTTATTAGACTTGGATAGAACACTTAATGTTTGGTTTGGGGAAAATATTTGGATTGGCCTAAAGTTGAAGGTACAGCTTCCCAGATTTGACTCACTTTATTAGGGTTCTCTTGGTGTGCCTCAACACATGGAAGTGTGGGATCCTTTTAGCAGTTGGGGAAGCTGTGTGTAGCCTGGGGGACACCTGCATGAATGCTGACACAAGAACCAGGGGGACCCCCTCATAAGGTGTTGGCTTTATATAACCCCCCCAAACTTAGATATAACCAATGAAAAAGAAGGAAATCCAAATTTACTAAAATCAAGTACCTTAGTAAAATGGGAACTCAAAAAATAAAGTCAGATTACTGTACCCCTATCTTTGACACCGAATTTTTGGCCACAGCTATTGTTACAAGGGATAGACTTTAGGTCATGCAAATGGGGATTATTAAATTTTTAAAAAGAGTTTCATTGATAGGGTTTGTGGGTCATCCCTGCAGAGTGCTGCTTTGGGAGTCTTGGATCCCTTTAGCTTATTGTGGAAAGGCAGACAGCCTGGAAACACAGCTCATAGAAGAAAAATCAATTGAGGCTGTAAATCCAAGAAACCTATTCTGATTTTTAACTTGTGTTTGAGTTAAATGTGCTCAGACTTACAAAGGAAGTTCAAATATTCTTACATGAAACAAAGTCCCTTTGTAAAAAGCACAATTGACAGAAAAGCTGGTACCTGCTATTAATCTTTTCTAGGAAAGGGCTGAGTTTTCTCTTCCACACATGTGGCAGTTTTTTTCTGGACTATGGCAGGGATATGCATTTGAAAATAAAAATCTTTCCCACAGGCTAGACTTTTGGAACCACTATTTATGAAGCTATAGAGACTTGGATTTATTTCATTATCAGCTTTATATAAAAGTTTCATATAAAAAGAATCCCTTTAGTAGGAGAAAATGGGGAACTGAGCAGGTGTCAATATCAGTCACTACCTCACCTGTCTATCAGCAGATTTTCTAGTCCCTGTCGTGGCTTAGTCATCCCGCTGAAGGCTCTGATTCTTCCTTCCTGGAATTGGTCTTTTCCTTGAAATTCTTTGCCATAATAGGTGTTGTCTTGATTTCTTAATTTTGTTGTTGATGCTCATTTTTGACATCTCTGGCTTTCCAAATTTCCTGCTGCTTCTGGCCTTGACCTTGGTGAGCAAGGATTCTCAGAATGCACTTATGTCTCAAGCTGACATTAACTCTTTTTTTTTTTTATTACACAGAACTATACACTTATTATAGAAAAATACACATGAGAAAAAGAAGCAAAGGAAGAAAGGGAGAATTTATAAAATCAACCCTAATTCTTATAACTTAGAGGTATCACTCTTAGCCATTTGGCATGTATCATTCCAGGATATATAATCAAAATGGATATTATTCCAGGATATATAATCAAAATAATGGTCTCTGTATTACACAGATTATTCTAGAATCTGCTTTTTCCATGTAATATATCAAATACACTTCAGTACAATAACCTTTACCAAGCCGTTATAAAAGGCTGCATATTATTTTCTTTAATGGATGTACCATAGTTGATTTAACATCGCCAGCATTGTTAGACACCTTATTTCTAATTTGTCAGTATTTTAAAAAACACTGTAGTGAATGTTCTTTGCTACATCACTGGTGCGGTCACAATGATTTCTTTAGAATACATTTCTAGGAGGAAGATTGCCAGGTCGGTCAAGGCATGTGCAGAACTTGAAGCCTCCAGGTAGATGACAAAACTGCCCGCAGAATGTCTGCTCCCTTTTCATCAACCACCAAAACCTGTGAGGCTGGCACCTTCCCTTGGCTTTTCAGGAGATGGGTTTTTGCTCATCTCTCAGATGCTCTGGTCTGGAGAAAACAAAATAATACAAAACTGACAAACGAACAACTTATTAGGAAGTAGATACTTAGGTTGAAGAGAGCGATTGTAGGTCACATTCTGCTTGACTTCATGTGCTGTCATACTGTCCTATGTGCACAGCACAGCTCTCACAGGAAACAAGTTGATGGTGCCAAAGGTTCTCTTCTCGGAAGCTAAGTGTGGGTCCCCAATTCCCAAGTCCTCTGAAAATGTGTACTCTTTTACAGTGCAGGTGACTTTTTTCTTTTCTTTTTGGTGGAGAGAGTGTCCATAACTTCTTTTAGATTTTCTAAGGGTCTGTAGGGCAGGTAGGTATCCCTAAGAACCTGAATGATCCACTGTATCAGCTTCTTGTCTCATTAAATTAAAAGAATAAAGGAACTTTTTTTTTTTTTTACAATTAATATTACTAAGCTTATATTAGATGCTCTGAGAATTGGCTTTATTTCTGAACTCGTGTTTGCTGGAATCAGAGAAAAATGGCTATTCTGATATTGCCAGAAATTTGCTTCTGTGCCACCTCTAAGAATGGAGATGGGGCAGATTTGCCCTCCACTTTGGGAGGGGTTACTGTGAGGATGAGCCATAAGGGTCAGTGAAGTCAAAATCCCCAGCTCCTGGGCTTCAGCACTGCTTCTCCCAATGATGGATTTCCAAGTCCAAATGCGGACTTCTGCCAAATTAATTGTATAAGCAGGGAGGGGCCAGGAAGAGCAAAAGGTATGGAAAGTTTTGTTTTCTTAAATGAGGACATTTGCTATGGTCAGTGTGTCCCCTCAAAATTCATATGTTGAAACTTAATCACTAATGTGATAGTATTAATATTAAGAGGTGATTAAGTCATGAGGTTGGGCCCATCGTGAATGGGTCTAGCATCCTTATGTAAGAGGTGTGAGGACGTTGTTTGCACTGCATCCATACGAGGATGCACTAAGAGGTGCCATCTTGGAAGTGGAGAGTGGTACTCACCAGACCTGCCAGTGCCTTAATCTTGGACTTCAGCCTCTAGAAATGAGACACAAATTTGTTCTTTATGAATTACCCAGCCTAAGGTATCTTGTTAGGCTGGGTAATTTATAAAGAACAAATTTGTCTATAGCAGTAGGCTTGGACTAAGACAACATTCGAGACAATTAAGAATTAAAACCCTTTCTGAATATATGGTGATACTAAGAAATTCTTTTTAGGTAGAAAATGATATGGATATGTGTGTATGTGTGTGTGTGTATACATGTATATATATTCAGTAGTAAAATACATTTTGCTTTGTCTTGAATCACGAGGAGATGGCAGTTACCCATGGCTGACTAAAGACAAAATTGATGTATGAGTGAGTGAAAGTGAAGATGAGAGAAGAAACTGATTCTTAGTTGCTTGGGGACCGGTTGTTAGGCATTATAGTTGAGATCTGAATTTAGGTTTATTTCCAGAGTACACAGAAGTACACTTCCTGTATTCCAAAAGATTCTTTGCTTATTATCTAGGTTGTCTCCTGAGCTAGTATACAGTACTCCTGGGATTCCAGAACATAAATCTTACCATCTAGGGTTTCTCTTACACAATGCAGCATCTTTTATTCCCAGGACCCTGTAAGACAAGCAGATTAATAATCAGCAAGGTATTGGTAACTCCGAATGTTTAAAAAATTTAAAGCTGATTTCAGGGTGAATGGCTGAAGCTACAATAATTTCAAATAATATTCATAACTGATTGAAAATAAGAAAGAAATCTAGAAGTCATATAGGTTGACTAGATGCTAAAACAATTTTTATAAACATACCTCAAGTTCAAGGTCTGAGCTTCTTCAATGATATAATGCTGCCACCTGGTGGTTATGCCTTTTTACTGCAGTAAGATTGTGTAGTTGACCAATGCTTCAGTGAAAAGTTAGACTTTTCTGGGCAGTAACTATTTGCAATTTTATCTGAGACTAAGTTGAATGTAACTTGTTCAAAACACAAACTTCAATGAATCACAGAGGCCTTGAATTCCCTTTATGCTCAAATTTCGTTGGTAGCGTCACGAATGATAAAGGAGAGATGAGGCATCTGTCGACATTGGTTACATTCTGATAATTTTTGTCATTAGAAATAAAGCCACCTTCACAATCGTGGTGTTGTGGGTTGATCTAACAACCAACGTTTTAATGTAAATAATGTTTGGAGCCCAGGAAGGAAACTTTAGAAGTAATAATTTAAAATGAGGACAGTATGGGAGTGTGGGAGAGGTCAGTCAATTCTGAATGTGGTGGTGGTGGTGGTGGCAGCGGTGGTGGCTGGGAGGGGGACCACTTGGAGAACAGAGTTGGAGTGCTCCAGAGCTATAATCTATCTAAAGCAATCCATATCATACCCTGGGTGAGTTTTGGGTAGCTCACAAATGTTCTTATAAATTGCTTCAGATGTCAACAATAAAAATTCCTGAGGTCTCTTTGAAAATCAGAATATTGAAATGAACTGATATTCCCAGATGTATAATTGCCTTGGGCATGCGTTTTCCGGTTTGCTCCAGTCCTCACCTGGCAAGTTTCACTCATTTGCCAGACTGGACTCTGTAGCCATTTATATTTGCAACCTCTGTTTCACAGCTTCTAGATTTTAATGGGAGAAAAATTAAAATTGTGGCTGTTAGAGTTGGAAGAGAGAATCCCAGGGCATGCGGTCTAGCCCCCTTCTTTTCAAGAAGTAGAAAACTGGATTTGCCAAAGATCACACACCTGTGGAAAGAAGAGCTAAAGCCTGAGACTTCCTGGAGCTTTGTGTATTTGCTCGGGCATGGTTTACATTTTGGGTGACCTAATGCCAGTCAACTAGCTACAAGGTTTCTCAGCCACATTTGTACAATTGGTACAGAGTGCTAATAACATTCTCAGAAACATATTTGTTTAGCCTTTAACACTCCACATTGATGGAATACATGAGTGTAGAAGTGTGTAGAAGCCAGACAGAACCCCCAAAAGAATTTCTAGGATATTATATCTCTTCTGCACTGTCCAAGATGGTAGCTACTGCCGACATTTGGCTATTTGAACTTAGATTAGCTGAAGTTAAATAAATTCAGTTCCTCAGTTGCACTAGCCACATATGGCTAGTAACAACCACACTGGACGGCCCAGATATAGAACATTTCTACTATTGCAGGAATTTCTACTGGGCAGCACTAATGTGATTGAAAAATGCCTTTTTTTGGGAGACATTTTTTATAGCTATATCTTGGTCTTTGTGATAAAATTAATCAGAATTATTTAACGGGCAAGAGCGGAGATTCATCTTAGTAAACTAATTTGGGCTATAAAGTACTATAAATGGGAGCTTATAAACAATAGAAACTTATTTGTCAGTTCTGGACACTGGGAAGTCTAATATTAAGGTTGCTGCTTGGTTGGGTTCTGGTGAGGGCCCTCTTGTGAGTTGCAGACTGCTGACTTGTCACTGTGTCCTCACATGGTGGAAGAGGCAGACAGGTTCCCTGGGGCCTCTTTTATAAGGGCACTAATCTCATTCATGAAGGTTCTGCCCTGACGATCTAATCACTTCCCAAAGGCCCTACCTGTGAATCCCACGACATTGGGGATTTGTTTAACATATGAACTGTGGAGGGACACAAATGTTCAGACCATGGCAGGAATTAAAGCCTGGTGACAGTTCACTGTGAAAGCTAAATACTGAAATGAGAAATTTGTATGTTAAAGGAAGGAATGAAATATATGAAATGCACTGTTAGAAGAGGATGTCTTTAGACATAAAGTGAAGAGCAGTTGGATAAACTTGTATTTTAGGAGTTGAGCCTGACATATAGTTTCTCTGAGCTTCATCCCATTGCTTCATGCACATGTTGGGTGTGGTTGTGGGGGATGGTCAAGGGCAGTGCCTGCCCAGCACCCAGCCTACCTTCTGCCACCAGCACTGGGGACCTTCCCCTCGCCAACTCCACACAGCCTCCATGGGAATCTCAATCTGAGGGCCCAGCCCTAGTCTGCCCAAGGGAAGGCACATAAACCCCACCTAGGAATTTGGATCCTGAGCAGAATAACATCAAGACTCCAAATGGTTGGATTTGACTCATCCTTTTGGTGATTATGAAGAGGCTGTCCATCATTTCTCTAGTGTTACCCTGGTTTTCATCTTTCCTTATACCTGGCTACTCATCTTGCCTTTCCAGTTGATCTATTTCTCCATTTCCTGCTGCCTGTTTTTTTTTTTCTTTTTTTCGTTTTTGCTAAAGTTAGAACTCATTTATGTTGCATTCAATCAAATAATCGAAGCCAATATGATGTTACTTGAATACCATGAGGGATGGGAATGAGAACATAGGTGAAGGAGAAAGGAGGGAACTTCCAGGAGCAAAACAAAAAGAATGAAAAGCTGTAATAACACAATGACTTCAAGTAGGTCATATCCAATTGATTTGTACTCAGTGAGCTGTTGTGAGGAAGGAAAAGGCATCATCGCAAGGTCCACAATGTTTCTGTTTTTTCCCAAGGAACCCGAAGCAAATGACTGCCCCACACTTAGCACTCTGTTTTCAACACAGTCTCCCACCCCTGGGAACAGTCTTTCAATTTTTATTGACTTTTATTTAGCTTGGGACCTTATCCCCTTGTGCCTGTGGAGGTCCTGCAATGAATGATCTGATTGCCTGCCTTTCAGTCTGGCCTTTCTCTAAGTTTGCCTACTCACAGCACCAACTTAACTATTTTCCAGCATTTACTTGTAATTTTAAAACATACCCTCTCCCATGTACTCTGGGAAACCGAGTATTTATAAGGCTACTTTGAATAGTGAGGTGAACAGGTAGTATAAAAGTGGATTACTCCTCTTGAGGTTGAGGTAGTTAGGTGGTGAAAGGGTGGAGTCTGAACCTGTAAGGTTGGGGAGAAACAACTGGCTATAAAAAATGAAAACCTCTTAATGAAGGCTATGCAACCGCAAATGGCCAATCCTACAACGTGGCTGAGAGGGTTTTATTTATTTTCCCAAAGCCCTTCACTGTCTTTTCCTGCTTCCTGAAGCTCTCCAAGTTTTACTATGTTTCTGTTGACTGCCAGCATATTTTCTAATGGGGGCGGAGGGGGTCTGCTGCAGGATTGGCTAGACATTTTCAATAAGCCGTTAGCGGCTGCAGCAGATGTTTCTGCATTTGCACAATAGTGCAACAGTGTTGCCTATTAGGAGCCAGCACACACAGTGGAGACTTTCAAATTCATAGCACACCAAGGCTAGAGAAAGGCATTTCCAGAGTTTCTTTGAAAGGCTACTCAATCAAACTGCAGGGAGTTTTAGAGGACATTGACACGTATGAATGCAATCACATGGAATTTTCATGGGCCAAAAATATTAGGTTATATACTAGAATCTCATGGTTAGTGACTCTCTAATTTTATAACTAGTCACCCTTCTCCATTATAACTCCCATTGATCACCATCAAAAAAACAAAAATTAGAACAAAACTCAAATAGATCTGATAAAAAGCCTCACCAATTTGAGCATTAGTTTCTAAGCCCAAACCACACCGTTAGACTTTTGCTGCTGTATTCCTACTAAATTGTTACTCTCCTTTGCTTTACTAATTTGAGGAACAAATCAGGCAAACATGTTTTAACTTGTGCTATATGAATGAACAGTGAAATCAAGGTCAAGAACACCAGTAAATATATAAGTCAATAAAAACTGAAGGATTACTTGTAAAGGGCCACTTTATGAGGATTTAATCGTTTGGGTGCACTCTCTCATTTTGGAAATATCAAATACATATGAAATACCCCCAAGTAACATGTACACAGTAATATATCATTTTGAAGTATCAATATGTATGATTCAGCTCTAATCACTACTTGAATTCACTACTTGGAAAAAAAAAAAGAGAAACAGAGTGTTGGGTGGGAAACCTGATTCTATTACAGAGAACCATCCCTTGGGACAGGATTGTTCATGTCATCAGGCTATGGCCTTCTAAAACCCAAATCCTTACCTCTAGTAGGTTGTATTTCTTAGATGTCAAATCTGTGACTAGAAGACAGCTGATCATAGGCTGTAGTTATATTAATTCTTAGTGCTGAGAATGTCTAATGGCATTGGACAAGGACAGCTGCAGTATAACGTAATGTTCCTGTCTTCCATTTCATGCTGTACCTGACTTTTTTCCCCCGCTCCCTGAAACATTGATTGATTCGGTAACGTAGAATGTTTGCTTTCCAGCTGGCAGATCTAGTTGTAAATAAACAGCTGCTAGCTGCATTTAGACAGTGGATGATGTTGGCAGGTACAAGAGCAGGGTGTGTAGGGATGATTTAAGGCCTGTGCAGTGGAGTGTGTGGGCGGCTGGGGAGAGACTTAGGCAGAAGATGTTCAGGTACAAAGTCCATTATGGCTCAGTATAATCTCAGGGCTAAGTCTTAAAAATTTTAATTTAAAATAAGGGCCAGTACATGGATTGTAAGGGCCTATGATGGCCAAGACTATGGACTAAATATGAGAGAATTATAAATTCTCTATTATGCAGGAGTCTATTTCTTGTTTTTGAAAAATAGAATCAAATATTGGGCTAATTCTTGAGAATTATTTCTCTAAACAAGGTAGATTTGAGAATTCTGAATGAAAGCAAGAAGATGAATGTGTGAAGGGGAATTTTTCCAAGTCTAGAGATGATGTGAGTGCAGTAACAGTAGCAACAAAAATGCCAGGACCTCAGTACATGTCACTACCCTAGTTATATAAGGATTGGGTTGTTCAATCCTGACATCCTCAGTTATGGGACACTTAATACAGAACAGAATATTTCCAGAGTTGCTTGTGTTTGAGTCTGGACAACCACCTTGGTAAGCCTAGGAAAGAACACTGCAAGTATCAGCCATTATCATTGGTGTCAGCTAAAACTGCGGCATCACACGTAACCTGAGCCAAAGATCTACATTCTTCTCTTTGCTCTCGGGAGAGGACCTCATGTGGACAGCAGCCTGTCCACCAGTACTGGCATCAATCTGTGCCCCCAGCTGATCTGTCTGGAGTGGAGATGCCCCTTTCCGTGGCTCAGCACAATCGTAAGCACCTCTCATTCTATCTCCCTTTATACCTGGGTGGGAAATAGGATCCTGTACAGCTCAAAGATAGATGTTGGCATGGCAGAGAAAATGTCCATGGCTAGCTAAGGTGGGGGACCAAAGAGGGACTGGATGGAGCCAGTCAAAATGTCCCTCTGACCAGGGACAGTGGTGAGATCATCCTTCATCCTCTACGTTCCCCATTAAAGAACTAAGGATAAGAATTTCGCTTCAAAGCAAGAAAAATCTCAGCCATATGACCGGACCAGCAGTATGAATGAGCGATGAGACAGGTGTGAGGCACCTGGTGGGATCAGAATGTTTACAGCATCTCCCAGTACCAACCTTCATCAGCACCCTGCCCACCTGGTATAAAGCCAGGTTCTGTGCTTGAATAGCACCAAAGCCATGGATAAAAGTGGAGGCAGGACCTGGAGGCTAGAAGGTGACCTGAGAGCACCTCGGTTTTCTCAGAGTTCTTGTTTTCTGTCATAGACTCTCTTAGAAGCTGTGGCTTGTTCTTGCTTTGTATGTCCTGAATGCTTTATATTCTTTCTCTTCCATCTTCCCTCCATGGCCTTTTCTATTTTTTCTTACAAACAACATTCTTTACAAACTTTTCTCTATTTTATTTCATTCTTACCTGTCTCAGCAGAAGGTCTCCTCCTGTAGGTTGGAGTGCAGTGGTGTGATCTCGGTTCACTGCAACCTCTACTTCTTGGGTTTAAGAGATTCTCCTGCCTCAGCCTCCTGAGTAGGTGGGATTACAGGCACACGCCACCATGACTAGCTAATTTTTGTATTTTTAGTAGAGATGGGGTTTCACTATATTGATCAGGCTGGTCTGGAACTCCTGACCTTGTGATCCGCTTGCCTCGGCCTCCCAAAGTACTGGGATTACAGGCGTGAGCCACCATACCTGGCCCCCTCCTTCTTTATGTCTGTTTTCCTGCTCACATGCCCTCTCAGCCATTCACAAAACACACTGGTATGTTGAAAGCCAAGCAATACTTTTCCCTGGAAATAACTGTTTTGTTCCCTAAAACATTTTATATTGGGAAAGGGAAAGGCAAGGGAGGTGATCGGTTATCTTATGTAATCATCACAGGCCCTCAATGGGGCAGTTACCTTTGTCTGAAACCTGGATTGATTTCAATCTGCTGGGCTCCAAAGGCCACATTCACTCCACTGCCATGGGGAAGAGGTTCAGACGCTTTCTAGAGGCAGGTTATCTTGCTGCATCTAGTCTTCTTAGAGTAGCTGTATGCTAAGTGTGGAGAAGGAAGACACTTTAAACTACAAACTGTGTGTCATATTCTAGCATATGAAAAGCTTCTGGCCTGGGCTGAATTCATATTCCTTAAACAGCCTGATCTATAATGACATGGACTTGAATCTATAATCTGAGTTTACTTAACAAGATAATAAAATATTTAAAGTCAGTTCATTTAGAGGCTAGCAGGAATTAGATAGCACATTCATAGTATTTCCGACCCTATATTAGTATGCACAGCAGCACATTCTTAATTTTGGTTATAGCTGTTATTCAGTTCTCATATCTCTGCATTTGCCATGGCAATTAGGACTGGAGGGAGCTTGTGGTGTCCTTGGAACTAAGGGAGAAGAGAAAATTATGACACTAAATAATACAAAATGGGTCTAGTCCTCATTGCAGTGGAAACCACTCAGAGAAGTTAATTAAACTCAGGAAATAGGCTGCAAGATAATTAAGTTTAGGCCTAATTTTACACTGCAGGCATTCTATATTGTTTTTGCAAGGGTCCAAAGGAACATGAGATAGAAAATCTCCAGGTTGTGGGCTTGATTCATAAAGGATCATTACCTGTAGTTCAATGGCCAGATAAAATGGTAATGTGTGGGTGGCAAATCATACATTGTAAAGTAAGTGATTGTCCTATATATATAGCATAATAATAATTTCCTTTAATTATCAGTAGGACTGAAAGCTATCAGTATATTAGGAAATAATAAATGTATATACTTCAAATCAAGATATAAGACATTTTCTAAGTTAATAGTTGATAATTTCTTATTGAGCTTGGGTGTATGGTTTACTCTGATCTCTCTTAAATGATCTTTAATTGACAAATCATTGTATACAATTATGAGGTACAGTGTGATGTTATATATACAATACAGAATGATTAAGTCCAGTGCAGTGGCTCACACCTATAATCCCATCACTTTGGGAAGCCGGGGTGGGCAAATCATTTGAGGTCAGTTTTGAGACCAGCCTGACTAACATGGAGAAACCCTGTCCCTACTAAAAATACAGAAATTAGCCGGGTTTGGTGGGCATGCCCGTTATCTCAGCTACTCGGGAGGCTGAGGCAGGAGAATTGCTTGAGCCCAGGAGGCGGAGGTTGCAGTGAGCCGAGATTGTGTCACTGCACTCGAGCTAGGGTAACAGCATGAGACTCGGTCTCAAAAAAAAAACCAAAAAACAAAAAAACCATATGTATACACACAAACATATATAGAATGATTAAATCAAGCTGATTAACATATCTATCATCTTGCTAATATATCATTTTTTATGCTAAGACATTTGGAATTCTTATCTGGAAATATACATTTTATTTCTCACTTTTATAGACTTGGGGTACAAGCACAGTTGCTACATGGACATACTGCATAGTGGTGATGTCTGGGCTTTGAGTGTACCCATCACCTGAACAGTGTACATTGGACCGTATCCAATAGATAGTATTTCATCCCTAAGCACTCCCCAACCTACTGGAGTCTCCAATGTCTACTATCTATTCCGTTGAAATTTACATTTTAAATGTTCCCCATGCATGAAGACATTTAATCCTCACAACTCTATGCAGGAGGATTATTATTAACTCTTTTTTATAGAGGCTTAGAGAAGTTTAAGTAACTTATATAAGGATATTGACCTGGCAAGGAAAGAAACTGTTCCACAAAAACCCAATGTCTAGCTTGAAATTTCATGCATGCGAGCAAGTTCTTTACTGCCACTTGATGATAGTCATCCTGCAGTGCAACAAATCTCAAAATTACTGTTCCTGTCTGTCTGAAACTTTGTACCCTTTGACCAACATCTCCTCATTCCTTCCCTTGCTTTCTCCCCACCCATGCCACCTCTTGGGCTTGGGTATATTTTAAAATCCTAAGGAGGTGTCAGTCTTGATCACTGTCTTACTACCTTGTGTGTGGTATAATAAAAATTCTATCCCAAGTCAAAAGCAAATCCTCCATCTCTCCTTGGTCTGTCTCCATAAGAGGAGGTGGGTGTCTGCGTTCTGACTGAATTTACTTTTCACAAAGCTTTTATGGCTGCTACTCAGTACCATGTGGCCTTCAAGGGCAGAGACAATCACACTTTCAACTGTCTGGTGTTTACTCTGGTTTTCTTGTGCTTGATGTGAACTTGGCACTGCTTTTGGACAAAACAGAATTTATTTAAAATTGACCTAGGATTAGCCCTATTCCTTTAACCATTTTTTTTTGCTTAAATATTCTGTAGGATATGAAAAACAACAACAACAAAAACCCAAAGTCTGTTTGCTACCCAAATGAATTAAGTTTATTTTATTTCTCTTTCTGGAAAGTTTTGAGTCAAGACAACTTGCCTTTGGTTAAATTTGATTAATGGCCATTGTTAAGACTCAATGCTATAAGATTTCCCTTGCTGTCTGACACCAAAATGGACTCTTCAAGGTTCTTTCTTTCAGTGTGTGTAGTTTTACTGACATTTTGCAGGTGACTTGAAGTTTCCAAATGCATTCCCAGGTAAAGAAGTTGCCAGGCCCAAACATGAATGTAAGCAGGGATGTTAAATTGACATTTCCTATTGTCTTGTAATTTTGGTCTAAAAACCCAATGCAGAGGACAGTTGGTGCTGAGTGCCCCATGATCTACAGAGAGTGACAAGGAACAACCAGATTCCAGCCTCTCCAATACCTATTAAGAAGGGGCTTTGACCCTGCTGCTCAGCCAGGCTTCGGAAGCGAACACTGAAGTTCACTGAAGGAGGGAATCCTACTTGCATCATGAGCTGACTTAATGAGGAGTGTGTGGCATTTTTATCCCATCCATCCAAGCTGCTTACCTAGATAATGAGGGCAAAGAGAGTGGCCACCACAGTTAGAAAACTGGTGAATCTCCTCATTCTTAAAAAACCATCTAGAATGGAATTAGAGAAGTTACTAAGGAGGAAATCCATGTTGTATCTTACCCGATCTGTTGGGTTCAATACCTTGACTGCGCTGCCATATACCTGCTGCCTCTTTCAGTGAGATCCCCAAGCTAGGGACCATACCATCTTATCTAAGAGACCTCTTGGCATTTGTCTTGGAATGTCAACGTGAGCCAGGAAATGTGTCCTGTGGTGTGGCCCTGGACATCTAAAGAACCAAGAGTAATGTAGTGATAGCTAATTACACTTAACACATTTATTGAGTAGTTGCTTTGTTAGGCACTGTTCTAAGTACTTAAATGTATGAATTCATTTAGTGCTCCAAAAAAAAAACTCATGAGTTAGGTATTCTTCTTCCTTAATTGAGAAAACGGTGAGCACAAAAGTCTACACAGCTGGCAGACAACAGACTGAGGCAGTCTGTTGCTCTAGTGTCTAACCCTGACACTGTTCTACCTTTTGTTCTTCCAAAAGCATTCTGATTGCCTCAGTTACACTCTGCGGCCAGAGAGGCCAGCCCCTGCCTGCTCAGTCACAGCATCCTGACCCTCAACTGACAGCTTACTGACTGCCTCCTATTGCTGATGAAGCAATGGCTTTATCTTAACCCCACACTTGACTCCAAGTGACCTTGTCCTTGCCCATCTTTGCTAGGACACTGAACTTTGTACCCATGTTTGGGTTAAAACCATCTGAAAGACATCAGGAAAGCCCCGTGGATTCTGAGAACTATCACTAAGCCCTTCTACTTGGAGGGTAGGTGGGGTGATAAGCCCAGGAAGATAGGTACTTTGAATCCCTGAAGTAGGAAAAACAGAGCCAGCAGTTTTCTTGACATAAGTATCTTTTCATCTGTTCAAGTCATGGAGAATGCCAGCTTCCAAGGAATGGTGAGTACAAATGCCAACAGAGCAGTACTAGCATTTGGATTAGTTGCCATTAGAGTTATCTGGAGAGGTAATACCGAAGAGTAGAGAGTGCTGGAGGTAATCCCAGGGACTGCTAATATCAGGAAAGATGTAGGCAACTATTTTGCCCTTTAACCTCCCATGTGGTCTTTTAAAATGATTTTGAGAGACAAACTATGGATTGTTCTGATACAATGAAATTGTTCCTACCATTGTTAACACAGGACTTAGACAGTTTTAATTCTGGAAAAGATATCCACTATGCCCTGTTAACATTTAGGAACTGATTTGGCTAATTTCAGATTTATTTCTAAATCTGTTTTTAAAAATCACCAGCAATTTGTAACTATGTGCACAGGTCAGTACTCTAACATATTTTCCACTGTCTTGTCCCTGGGATGTATAAATTTTCTTGTTTGTTGTCACATTGTTGATAAAAGAATTTTAAATCATATGGAAACTTGAAGGCTTTGCTTTCAGCTATTACAGAGATGTTTCAATTAGGAAAAACAGAAGCTGTGTTCTGTTTTCTTCTTTATTGAGCTTATGACTTTTAGCCTTGGTGATTGAATAAAAGAAGGCTCATGAACTCTCCCAGATAGTCAACTTCTTGAACGTTCAACTATTTGGAGCCTGTAGAGAAATACCTTCTGAGACTGAACCAAAACTAATATGGTTTAAACCTCTCCTATAACTACAAATTTCTATATCTTTTACAAAGGGAGTTTCATTGTTAGCAGTGGATTTGGAAAAGGGGGAACAAGTAGAATTTCGCCTCTTGTTAGACAGAGGCATTGTCCCCCTCCCCCACAATGTGGCAAAGCAAGATTCAAATACTGTGTAGAAAATAAGGCCTACCTTCATTGACTTGAAGTCCTTTCTGTCTTGTTTTATATATTCTTGACAGTACCTGAAATAGTCTGTTACTGTGTTAATGGTGCTTGGGTAGGATAAGGGAAGAGGGGGCCAGTTCCCAAGCCCATGGCAGGGACCATCAGTAAGGGATGAAAGCTGAGAATACAGCATGCGTAGATGTATGGCAACAGTCCAGAAGTGGCTTTCTGGTGGCCTGATTTAGGAGCAGACGGGAAACAACCCCTGCCCCCTGCTGTCCTAAATGCATTAGAAATATGGGCCTTTGGAATAGGGAAAAGTGAGTGAGATCCTCTTATGATCTGAGGTGCATACAGAGACCATTTGACTTGGCTTTAAAGAAAAGGGTGACCCCAAAGTGCTGGAGGACTTGTGATAATCCAGGCAACTTAAGTTATGTGATAGGTTTGGATTTTAAAAGAAAACGTAGAGCTGGTTAACATCCATATCTCCTGATTACTGATCTCATACATCTCTGGTGGTTCCATCTGAATGTCATCTGTAAAGTCTTATAAGATAATGTCACTGGAAAAATTACTTTTGTTATAATTTTGAATGTCAAGAGCGAATAATCACAACTGTGTCTCCTAACAAGTGGCATTATTAATGTTTAGTTGCCAGGTGGCAATGCATCTGACCTGGACCACCTGGGGTAATATTTCAGTTCCATCCCTTACTTCTGGGAGGACTTCAGCTGGTTCTTAGCCTTCCTGGGCCTCAGTGTCCTCATCTGTAAAATATATGAATTAAATAATATGTAAAGCAGTAGAGTGTCTAGCACAGGGCAAGTTACTCTTAAGTATTAGCCAGTATCATTATTTTATACTATCTAATTTAATTAATACATTAACATAGGTCAAACATCAAAAGTTACAGAAGTATACATAGTGAAACGTCCACCACCCAGTCTGTCCCAGACATTTGGTTTTGCCTTCCACTGGCAGTTATAGTCTTTTCTCTCCTTTTAGTAATTTTATGTATATACAAGCAAATATAAATATATCCTCCTCCTTTTTAAACCAGTGGTAGCATACTATTCGGTGTTCTGCCCTTGCTTTTTAAAGTTTAATAATATGTCTTTGAACTCATAAACATGCAGGTAAAGAGGCTCTTATTTACTTTAATAGCTGCAACATACTTAATGGACTGGATTTACCATAATTTATTTTACTTGACTCCTATTAAAGGACATTTAAGTTGACATCAATTTCCGCTATTATTTACTATACTGCAATAAATAACCCTGACCATATGTTATTTGCATATATCTGTAGGATAAATTTCTAGAAGTGGAATTGCTGGGTCAAAGAGTACATACATTTTTAATTTGGTAGATATTGCCAAATGGCCTTCCACAAAGGTTATATCCATTTACCATCTTAGCAGCAGTGAATGAGAGTGATATTTCCTCCTGCTAAAACAGTGTGTTCTCAAACTTTAGGGTATTTGCCAATTTGATAAGTTAAAAATGGTATCTCTACCTAGTTTTAATTTATGTTACTCTTGTAAGTGAGGTTGAATGTTTTAAATGTTTACGAAGTATTTTTACTCACTTTTTCTGAGAACTATCTTTCAATATTCTTTGCTCATTTTTTATTGGATTGTTTTTATTTTTGTATTGTTGCATTTATTTTCTTTGAACAAAAGAAAATATGTGATTATAAAAATGAAAGCATGCATATGAGATTCAAAAGTTATAGAAGCGAATAAAAAGATAGATAAAATTTCGCTTTTCTCATCACCAGCTTGACCCTTTCCCTAAGATAACTATTCCTCAGTTTCTTTTATAGTAGAATATAAATTTTATGGGTGTGTAAAAGCATATATGTGTGTTTTCTTTACAAAGACGAGATATGCTTACACATATTGTTCAGTATTTTGCTTTTTTAATGGTTGCATATATTTCAGTAATCTCTTAACTGAGTACACTCACCTCAGGGGTCTTTAGATGATTCATTAGGGTGTGGGGAGAAAATATAGATCTTCCACTCATGTTTATTTCTTATCTCATTTAAAACTTAAAAATTTGTATGTTTTATAACATTATATTAGTCAAGTGCATGGGCATATAATTAAAAATGCTTATATTTTCATACTAGGTTTCAGTTCAATTTTTTTTTTTAGCTGAAGGGGGGTATGCTATTAAAAATGTTTAGAGACAATTGCTAAACTTTAACCAGTCCTTTGTTAATGAATACTTGAGCTTTTCCTATAGTGACTTAAAAATGTGTGCAAATTCTTCGACATATTTTTTTCAAAAGGTGGAGCCTAATTTATTTTCCCTTGAGTATGGGCTAAACTTAGTGATTTGCTTCTAGAATATGGTAGAAATGTCAGTGTGTGACTTCTGAAAATAAGACAGTGTATTGTGGCATCTACCTTGGTACTTCTATTTTTTGAGAACATCTCAAGTGTGTGATCTATTTGGAATTATCTTAAAGTAAATAGCGAGATAGCTGTCTAGCTTACAATTTTTTTCCCTTTCAAATAAGTTATCTTAACACTATTTGTGGTCTAGTCTTTTCTAAAGGAAACGTATCTTTTATCAGATAGTAAATGAACAGTCATACCAGGGTCTTTTTAAAATTGTTTCATGGCTCCATCTTTCTCTTGTGGAAGGTCATATTTTATTTACTGTAGTTTTATATATTTATATCTAGCAAGGCTAATTCCTTGTCATTATACATAGTTTATATTATACATACATTATACATTAGTGTTTTACCTGGCCATTTTTAAATTTTTAGTCTTTCAAGTAAACTTTAGGATGATATTCTCATGAAGTTGAAAAATGAAATAAAAAGTAGAAAGGCAGGAAGAAAAGTGAATTTCTCCAGGAATTTTGGTTATATTACATTGAAACTTAGATTAATTTCAGATTTCCTAATCCCTTAATCCCTCCTAAAAATAAGTCTTTCCTTGTAAGACTTTTATGTGCCCTCACTCCCAGTTAAGCCTTTTTTTAAAAATAAAGTTCCTATCCATTTAACTTATACCTATTTTTTCTTTCTGAAAGTCCTTTTTCCATTACATCTTACTTTTTCTATATAGAAAACATGCTTTTTATGTGATTGATTTTTGTAATCAGTTTAGTTTCATATGTTAATATGTAGCTTTTGAAAAGAATATCTGCATTTTCACATATACAATCATACCATCTACAAATACTGCCTTTAATAGTCTTCTAATATTAAACATCTTTTATTCTTGATAAGAAACTTATTTGGTCATGGCATAATATTCTTTTAGTAAAACTCCTTGGGTCTATATGCTAATATTTTATTTAGTGTCTGTGCATATAAAGTCATAAAACAATTAGTTTATTTTTATGCTGTATTGTTTTATATTATTCTTATGTTCATTTGAGAAGTTTTCTTTTGACATGGAAATGTATAAATAGATTAAAATTTCAAAGGTTTGAAAAAATTTAACATGAAAAACTATTGTTGGCTATCTCTTTCATAACTTCCTCCAGTTTTCCAATATTTAAATTTCTATTGTTGTAATAAAATATATGCTTTAATAAGGATTTTTCCATTGCAAATCTATGTGATGAAACATCATATTTTTAATATTGATTACATAATAGAATTAAGTTGCCAGTAACTGCTGTATATCAAATCTAGGGAACTAGAAAAAATAAGGAATTTGGGGATAGTGGCAGCAAGAGAGCTTTCTGACAGGTGCTATTTCCATTGATTGAAAATTAGAAATGATTAATAAATGGAAAGGTTTTCTGTGCTTCTGAGAATGTAGAACAATGTTTATACTGAATAAAATAAAAAGGGATAGCCTTTCTTGATTTATAACTAAGTTAAAATAGGTTTTGGAATCAGATATTCAAAGGGGAAATTACACTATTTTAAAAATAACTGGAGAATTTTATTTAAATTATGATTATGTTCTTAATGTATGATTAAAGCATGTTATTTCATTACAGGTGTTACATTTTATAATGCAAATTCCATAAATTCTTTGAAGTCCTCACTTGAATATTCAACTTTCTAATATTTCTAATGTTTTTTCTTCTAATATGAATACAATGCTAAAAAACATGGTGCGTTTAATACTTTCTTTGGGGGAAACTTTATATCTATACTCAATGGGCATAACAGTCTCAAATGGGCCAGTACTCTGACATGTGGCCGGATACAAGTGAAAAATGTAGCTTGATCTTAGTAAGTGGTTTGTGTTATACCTGGTGTTCCCCCTTCGCCCAAATCATATATAAGTATATACTCACAAACCAAGACTTCTCCTTCTCTCTTTCATTGTCTTAAAAAATATCATTTCTGGCTGGGCGCAGTAGCTCATGCCTGTAATCCCAATACTTTGGGAGGCTGAGGTGGGTGAATCTCGAGGTCAGGAGTTTGAGACCAGCCTGGCTAAGATGGTGAAACCCCGTCTCTACTAAAAATACAAAAATTAGCTGGGCACAGTGGTGGGTGCCTGTAATCTCAGCTGTTTGGGAGGCTGAGGCAAGAGAATTGCTTGAACCTGGGAGGCAGAAGTTGCAGTGAGCCCGAGATTGCGCCAGTGGACTCTAGCCTGGGCGATAGAGCAAGACTCTGTCTTAAAAAAAAAAAAAAAAATCATTTCTGTGGAAAACAGTCTAATTTCTAAGTTTTTAAATGTATTTCATATTGCTGGACAACTAGAAAAACTAGAATCCTATTATAAAAGCCAAGAGAACAAAAATGGAAAACACCTTTTGTATTTTGTTCTGTTGTTTTGTTCCTTGTTTTTTGGATAGCTGTATTGACCCTAGGAAACCTTTATGATATTTTTGCAATCTGTGATATATAATAAACCATTTATATCTTCCTCTGTTTCAGAACCCGAAAGCCCATACTTTGAAATTTTGAGTAGGCAATTTCTGCATCAGCAGTGTATTTTTTTGTTTTTCTGGACTAGTTATATTGAAAACTGGCTTTTCTCTGTCCTCAGAATTATTGCTACCAAACTTCATGAATTAAATTTAACACTACAAGTCAAAATGTTTTTCCACTTTCTGAAACCACAAAAATATTACTGGTGGAGCTACTTTGTGAATCAAGCCTTAGGCTCTGGATGTCACTGTGTTTCTTCACGTTGGAGATTTTTCATTTTCAATTAGACTGAAGCATAGACACAATAAAGGCAGAACACCTTATTCAAAAGTAAAAATGTAATTACAACCTTTCTCTTCATGATATGGAAAACTCTTTTTTGCTGGGCTCTTCCACTGATGTTGTTTTACATAAGAAATTGGAAAGCCTCTTCATTTTTTGAATTTTTTTGTTTAGTTTAAAATATGTCCTCTATATTCTATAGGACATTAAAATCTCTGTACTAATATTGTGTCCAACTTATCGAGACAATTGTGCAAAAGATTTGAGCTTTTATATCTATTTGTTTCACTGCTACCTCATTGTACAATTACAGGAAATTCATTTTATTCTCTGTATCTAAATCTGTTTTGTAGAGTAGAAAAATTCATCCCAGGGAAGAATTTTTCACAAAGAATGATAATATTCATGACTTGAAACAGTTTTGAATTCTTCTTACATATGACAGTTCACATGTGGAAATAGTAGTTATACTTTAATGCAGTTCATCTTCAGGTACTCTGACCTTGAAATTAACAACTTTAGTAATTAAGAGGGATAGGATGTGAGAACAGTAGTGAAGACAGATTAAGCAACAGTGGTTTTACATTTTAAGTAGTAGGACAATAATAATCTTGACAGAATCTTGGCCTTGCTAATTGCGGAAGTTTGAACTTTCAGGTACGGTTTTTCTCTGTTTTCTGTGGCTGCAATCTAATATGCAAATTTATTATGCATATTATAAAGGGGATTTTACCAAAAATCAGTCTTATATTAAATAGGAAAACAATTTCAATGGACAATTTAAAGAGATTTTTTTTTCCTGCATCTTAGCAGAGATAATAAGTGGATCAAAACAATCAAGAGGAATAAAATTGTTAGCCAGGGATATACCTGGTGCCTACGGTACCCTAGTATTCTTTATTATGAATATCAACAAATTACATTTTATTAAAAGTTATATAATTTTTTTCCATATATTGAAAATGAGATTTGGTATGTGGACTAAATATAATATTTTAACTTATTTCAGAACTGCCTTTCAGTCATGACTGAAATTACACATAACTAGGTAGCATAGTGTTACATCTATTTTCTTCCCACAGGAAAATGTATGGGAAGAGTTGGGAGGCTTCAATCCTTTAAAAGTTTGATCAAAGAGCTTCTGAAATAATCTACTTCTTAATGTGTTATTTTGCTCAGCCAATGGGAGAGATTTGAGGCAAAAAAAATGCTTACCTATTAAGGTAAAATAGAGATAGTAGTTGGTGATAGACTGAAAATAACTTTAAGTGTGTTCAAGGTCCTTGAATGTACAAAAACCACTACCATTTCTATACACCAATAATAGCTAAGCTGAGCACCAAATCAGGAAGGCAATCCCATTCACAATTGCCACAAATGATAAAATACCTAGGAATACAGCTAACCAGGTAGGTGAAAGATCTCTACAAAGAGAATTACAAAACACTGCTCAAAGAAAGCAGATGACACAAACAAATGGAAAAATATCCCACACTTATGGATAGGAAGAATCAATATTATTAAAATGGCCATACTTCCAAAAACAATTTACAGATTCAATGCTGTTCCTATCAAACCACCAACATTCTTCACAGAACTAGAAAAAAATATTTTAAAATTCACATGGAACCAAAAAAGAGCCTGAATAGCCAAGGCAATCCTAAGCAAAAAGCAAAGCTGGAGCCATCATGTTACCCAACTTCAAACTATGCTATGTGGCTACAGCAATCAAAACAGCATGGTACTTGGACAAGAATAGGCCCATCAACCAATGGAATAGAATAGAGGTCCAGAAACAAGGCCACACACCTAGGATCAACTGATCTTTGACAAAGCTGACAGAAGCAAGCAGTGGGGAAAAGACTCCTATTCCATAAATGGTGCTGGAATAACTGGCTAGCCATGTGCAGAAGATTGAAGCTGTTTCCTTTCTTTATACCATAAACAAAAATCAACTCAAGGTGGATAAAAAACTTAAATGTAAAACCCAAAACTATAAAAACCCTGGAAGATAACCTAGGCAATACCATCTTGGACATAGGAGTGGGCAAAGGTGTCATGACAAAGACACCAAAAGCAATCACGACAAAAGCAAAAATTGACAAATGAGATCTAGTTAAACTTAAGAGCTTCTGCACAACAAAAACTGTCAACAGAGTAAAGAGACAACCTACAGAATGGGAGAAAATATTTGCAAACTATGCATCTTACAAAGATTTAATATTTAGCATCTATAAGGAACATAAATTTACAAGAGAACTCCATTAAAAAGTGGGCAAAGGACACAGACACTTGTCCAAAGAAGACATACAGGCATCCAAAAGCATACGAAAACTCAGTATTGCCGATCATTAGAGAAATGCAAATCAAAACCATGAGATACCATCTCACACCAGTCACAATGACTATTAAAAAGTCAAAAAATAACAGATGCTGGCAAGGTTATGGAGAAAAGGGAACACTTACACGTTGTTGGGAGTGCAAATTAGTTCAACTGTTGTGGAAAGCAGTGTGGCGATTCCTCAAAGAGCTAATTGCAGAGGTGCCATTCAACCCAGCCATCCCATTACTGGATATATACCAGGAGGAATAGAAATCATTCTACCGTAAAGACACATGCATGCAAATGTTCATTACAGCACTATTCACAATAGCAAAGACATGGAATCAACCTAAATGTCCATCAGTGACAGACTGGATAAAGAAAATGTGGCACATACACACCATTGAATACTATGCAACCATAAAGAATGAGATCATGTCTTTTGCAGGAACATGGATGGAGCTGGAGGCCATTATCCTCAGCAAACTAATGCAGGAACAGAAAACCAAATACCACATGTTCTCACTTATAAGTGGGATGAACTCAAGAACACAAAGAAGGGAATAACAGACACTGGAGTCTATTTGATGGTGGAGGAGGGAGAGGAGCAGAAAAAATAACTATTGGGTACTTGGCTTAATACTTGTACATCAGTACATATGCACAGATGAAATAATCTGTACAACAAACCCTTGTGACTAGAGTTCGTTTATATAACAAACCTTCACATTTACTCCCAAACTTAAAAGTTAAAAAAAGAATAAAGGACAACCAAACTACTTTTACATGAATCTTTTGGTTTCCTCATGTTCTGAAACTTTTGTCTCATTCAACTTTTTAAAACTGTATTGTTTGTTTAAAACAATAAATTAGTTCTAGATCAATGGACAGAACCACCTTGGATGTAAGTGCCTAAACCCCTTTCATCCCAGTCACATGGGATGGCTCTTCTGTTGGTTGCTTATTGTGGGATCTTTGTGCTGCTGGTGTGAACATGGGCTATGTACTTTACGTGGGATAGACCTGAGTTCTGTGTCCTGCAGGAGATTCTGCTGCTTCCCCAGCTACAATTGCAGACAGATAGGCAGAATTATTTTTGGACAAGCAGCCCATATCTGGCTCCTAGCTTTAATTGCAGACCCTGATTTTTGAGTCATGTGACTTGTATCAGGTATGTTTGCTAGCAATCCCATCAGACCATTAAGGCCCTGGTCTCAGCCTCCCATAGGTAGACCCAGATTCCTTTGAGCCATTAGACTTAAGTATTCATATTACTGAGTTCCTTTCTATTTCTAATCCATGGAGATTTTTTTCTTGTCTTCAACTACAGACGTATGTTTATATATCTATACCTATACATACTTTCTACATCTATACCTATATCCATTGTATTTAATCTATCATTTTAAGTGCTAGCTGCTGGAAAGGGGAGGTTTTCACATGCTCTCAATATGCCGTCTTGATCTGGATACTCTCTTAATGCTGGCAAAATGCATTCTACTTTCCGGTAATGCAGTTTACTTGTTAGGTTTTTAAAAAGGCTCCCCCATCTTTATAATCAACTTCTTAGGAGGCATAGAATTTAAAATCTAGATAATTTACTTTTTTTCTGTAGACAGTTGTGCATCATATGTTCTTTTAGTGTTGAAATTTTGCTTGGCCGTAACTGCTAACTTTAGGTGCCAATCAGCTGTCTGTTTTCAGGTTTGGTGCAAGGAATTGTAGTGGTCCCCAAGTTTCCTGACTGTGCATATGTACATCACAAACTATTCAATGGAAAGAGGTGAGCACTAGGACAAAGTATTTATATTTTTCATTAGAACTGCGTAATTCACTGGGAGTGGAACTGATTTACATTTCACCCATTACATAAAGAGTTTCATGTGGAAACATGAGTTAATTGGCACCATATTTCTGATGTCTTCCAGCCGTGTTTAAGGGCCCTTTATAGATTATATCTCTAGCAGCTGCCCTGTGACCCATCTTTGAAATCTGGCTCTACTTTCTTCTTCTGGTTTTAAGTCATTTTGCTATGAAGTCTACAGTTTAATGAAAGGAAAATATCATCAGTAACTTTTGCCAAAATGGATGTGAAGAGTCTTTGAACTGTTGGACTGTCCTTGTAGTTTTTTTTCTGGGTATCAGTTGGTGTAATGCAATCTTTTCATTCTATTAATAATATGTTATGCATGGTCACATCCCTGGTTAATTAGACTTACAGTTTTCAATTAACAGCATTTTTTGATGATACATTATTATCCTTATTAGTGAGGTCATAGACTATATTATAACAAAGACTGAAGATTCTATTGTCAGCATAATCTTGAAAGAACCATTTAACTTTATGAAATGTATCTGGCGAAGGAACTTCATACTTTGTTTGATGTATAATTTGACCCCCATAAAGAACCAAAATGATTCTCTTTTCCCTCCCCTTCTTAGAATAAAATGTCCAGAACTTTAGATAGTGTGACTATTTCTCAGTTAAAATGAATAACATTGTCAGAACCTGAAATCTGAATTTTAAAATGTTGAGGAGATGAGCAGATACTCAACAGTTTATCATGTCTTTGCATGAAATTTATAGTTTTGTGTGAAGCTGATTAACTCCATTAGATTTTAATTATTGTTCCAAAATCAATACTCTTATGTGCATCAGGCAATTTCATTCACTTTTCTGAATATGAAGGTGGAGTTGGGCTGGATAGATTCTTTTAGTTGACATTAAAAATACTCTATTTGGTTTAGATTGTTTTAGTTTACTTTTTCCCCTGCTGTTTAAATACAAAAGTTATAGGAATCAGAGGATTTCTAAAGGTTTTTATCTGAAATGTCCAGCAGCTGTTGGACAGTTGATTCTACCTGCTTTGGTTTTCCCAACTTGGGAGGCTGTAAATTGATCTGATGCTCTGAGAAATTTGCCAGTGGCCTCCATGGTGTGATGGGGAGGTAGAGTCAGGTGTGGGTACTTCTCTATAGTTCCACTTGCTTCTTCCCTATGCTAAATGCTGTGGTCAACTTTACAGTGAATAATCAGGTGAGTTGTTGCTTTTCCTAGTTATTACATTCCCCAAAATGTAACCACCATTCTGACTTCTATGACCTCTATCTTTTTAAGTCCTGTGAAGTAGGTTGTATTATTATCTCTAGTTACAGTTGAGAAAACAGACTGAGATAGGTTAACGGTTTTGCTCCAAGTCGTATTGTCTGTAGGTGACAGATGATAGGTGCTAGAATCTCTGCCTTCTACAGCATGCTTTCTGTTCTTATCTTAATTCCCAGATAATAGGCTAGACAACAAAGCTACAAATTAAAACAGCCCTTACTCTCAAGGTGTTCCAACTTTGGCATGTTGTATCCCATTGTTTTCCAGAAAATGTTTTCAAAAACACCAAATCCAAAATATTCTCAAACTTCAGCAAACTCTGGAAAATAAATATGATAAAAAAAGATATGAACAGAATAGGAAGAAATATTCATTCAACTGAAAGTCTGGGGAAGGCAGATCCAGGGTTTGTTCTATTTATATTTTTATAGAATGATGATTCCTAGGTTGGCTTTGGGAGAAATGGGACCAATAATGCATATTTTCCATGAGAATTCTCTTCTGTATAACTTTTTGCAATTCAGGGAAACCTGTGTTATTCTGACATTTTTCAATTTTCTTAAGGCTAACGTGTTTTCCTGTTAATTTCTGTGTCTTGGGAAAATGTTTTTAACTGAGAATGAGTCTCATTGCCTTTATTAAGTGAGTTGCATCTCAAAAAGCATAAACTGGGTTAGAAGAGAGTCAGCCTTTGATCACAACAGACCTGCTCATGTGCATTGCTACAGAGTGACATTAGGGCTTGTCTGTGTCTGCCTGGGGACATAGTCTCTCTAGGTGTTTTTGGAAATAGGGAAGCATGCATTCAGTTGTCACTGATCCAGAGGGGGGTTATTATTGGCATTGAGATCCTCAGGGCCTAGAAGTGGAGGGTCTTGCATGCCATGTTAAAGAGTTTTGTATTTCACTCTACCAGCAGTAGTGAGTAATTGGAGACTGAAATTATTTTGGGGAGAAGCTTAATCTGATGGTGATGGAAGGCAACTTTCAGAGGCAAAGGCCAGGGACTAGGCACCAGGTTAAGGGTGTATATAATAACTGACACAAGCAGAAAGAAGTTGTGTTTAGAATTTGGGAATGAAGGACAGTTGGCTACATCTGCCTCAAATCCATCTCAAATATTGCTGAGGGAAAAAAAGGGATATGTTTCATATTTTGGGATATGAAAGAATGGGGTGCTGAGGCAAAGGAGAAGCTTACTTAACACCAGGCATAGCACAGAGGTAAGAAGTCTCTCCAATCCCACCCAGTCTACACTCATTCAGCTCTTGTTCTGACAGTCATGGAAACATTCTGTTCTTTCATCAGTGCCTAAAAGTGATCTGAACATTACTCAAATGCTTCCCTTCTTCAGGCCAAAGCAAATCAAATGTTGGTCCCCAATGCAAGAATAAAATGTATTAGTGACTTCTCTTCAGGCAGGAGTGTTAACAGAGCTACGCAGAAAAGACAAAAAGATGCTTCAAATGTCTTGGGAACTAATTTGGAGCTCAGCTATTTCAGGTCACAATATAAGAACACTACTTTTTTTTTTTTTTTAACAGAAATTCTATGAATTCTGGCAATTTAGTGAACAATACATGAGATAGAAAAATCTAGAAATCTTAATTCCAAATTATTTCTCTCCGGGATTTAGATGGATTAGTGAATAATTCAGCTCAGTTTTAAGAGGAGATCCAGTAATATTTTCTATATGAGATGTCTTCTAGATAGTAACTTTCCTCAGAATAGGGGAGAAGTCTTAATCATTTTGTATATCTTAGTGTCTATCCTTGCACCTTGCTAATAGTAGGTGCTCAATAAGTATTTATTGATTGAATTGGTGAAGCTTGAGATGTATATCCAGAAGCAATAGTTTTCACTGTGGAATACATTATTTATGAACTGACATGTTTCTTATTCAGCCAGACAAATCTCTTAGTTACATAGCGGTCTCCTGTTTTAATCTGTATTTTTTGTTATTTTAACAGGTGTGCTTCAGCAGGGCACAGCATTTAGCAATTTAAATTAATTTAAATTACTACCATATTCAGTATTTGTGGCAAAGGAAGCCTCATCATTCTGACAAGGGCTGGAGCTGACAGTGTTTTGAGTTTTAAATCCTTCTTAGAGAAGGATAATGTACACAAGTGCCTTGCTTATATTCCAAAAGAGGGTGGGTAGAACTGGGACCATAGCCACATTCAACAGAAGCCCTCTATGTGCACATTGGTTGATTTCTAATTGTGAAGCTCTTTATTAGCTTAGTGATAATATACACAAGTATACCTATATGTAAGGTAAGATGTGTTTAGCACTACCTGTATAATTGCACCGGTGGTCAACATGGCTTAATAATTTGGAGACATCTCTAGTTTCATTATTACTAGCTTACCATATTGCCATCAATTCCTAACCATCATTTCAGTGTCCACAATAGAAATTCTGAACACAAAATGAGCTTGGTGCATTACAAAAAGCATCACTTAGACTTTGTCAATTGTCCTTCCTTCTGATTAGAGGTTAACTCTTGAAGGTAGTGCCTGGATTATAAACAACCAGCATGTAGTTGTTGGGGGGGGGGGCACTCAGGTACTATTCTGAGCTTAGTGTCGTGAGAGCTCAATGCATTTTGATGACATCTCTGATTTTTGTCCCAATGAGGTGGACTTGCTTCTGAGGTTTCCATTTCAACAGTGTCACTAAGTGCAGGGTTTTTATTATACCTTTGTTCAGATCTGCATAATTTTAGAATGTTGATTATTCAGATTCTGGGAAATGAATGTCTAAGAGCATGCACTTCAAAGTTTAAGTCTTGTTTCCACCAATGAGGAGCCTATGATACCGGGCAAGTTAAATAACCTCAGTAAGGCTTGGTTTCCTCACTTACAAACATGAGAGTCATTAATAATGGTAGCTGCCTCATCAGGCTGCCTGAAGGTTAAAGGATAGATTAAAATGCTTGAGCAGCACTTAGTTTAGGATCTGGCAGTTCATAATTGCTCAATAAATGTTAGCTATTATTATTTACTTCTAGTAAGTCTACTGGCTCTTATGCCATTTATCTCCAATGGCAGAGATGTCAAATACTTTTATAGATAACAGTTTCAAGAGATAAGTTACATAGGGTTGGCTCAACCTTAGAAATGCTGCATAAGACTTTACGGATCACTCTTTTTAGCTGAGAACTGGAAGGAACAAAGCATGTGACAGAGGGATAGGCTGGGTGTGCAATACTGTATTTCTCAACTAGAAGTTGAGCCTATTCTAATGTGAGCAGAAAAGATAACCTGTGCATTGATGAAATGACATTGATTCAGCATAGATATGTGAACAGCTACTAAATGTAATCAGATCTTATGCAAATCAAATTCCTGGAGCAGCATTTTAATGACAACTCTCCTACAAGTAACACTTACTTCAGTATCCAATTTGTGCTCTTTAAATAAGCCCAAGTTTTTTTGCTATCCCTAAAGAAAAACTGTTAATAGGAACTCCAAGTCAGGTTTCATACATCTATACCTCTTTCTGTGATTCATATTTGAATAGCAAATATATAAATATCTTGTAAACCAAAAATAAAATTCTAAGGCCCTCCAACCATCTGAATGGCCCCTCTTCTCTCAGCCAAGGTCATTCCAAAGTTAACCTGAAAAAGTAGTTCAGGCCATGATGGGAAGGCAGGGGTTGGACATACTTCATTATACCCTCCTCCCTCTTGGAATCCAGGAAAGCTGACCAGCACTAACATCAACACAAACCATCAGTCTTACAGGAAACATTTATAATGAATTCTCTCTGAAGCATGCTACCCGGAGGCTTCATCTGCAGGATAAAACCTTAGTCTCTACAACCCCTTCTCTTAACCCAGACATTCCTTTCTGTTGATAATAACTCTTTCAACCAATTGCCAATCAGAAAATTTTTAAATCTATCTGTAATCTGGAAGCCCCCACTTCAAGTTGTCCCATCCACCCTTCCAGATGGAACCAATGTAAATCTCACATTCATTGACTGATGTATTATGTCTCCCTAAAATATATACAAGCAAGCTATACCCTGACCACCTTAGGCACACGTCATCAGGACCTCCTGAGGCTTTGTCACGTGCATTTCCTTAACCTTGACAAACTTTCTAAAGTGACTGAGACTTGTCTCAGGTACTTCTAGGTTCACAATATACACACACACACACATATGTTAACCGGAGAGATTTTGAGTTTTAAATAAATGAGTTAAGTCCTCCTCCTTCAATTACATTGAAATAACAGTTCAAACTTATTTGTAAAGAGCAGTTCAGATGAGGTCAAGATGTTAGTGCCAATTTCTAAGCTAGACCCAGAATTTCATTTGGTGAAATTTTGTATTAGAGGAAATATATTGTGAGAGTATTTTGATTTTGCTTTGGACATATAGTCATGAAATATTTTTCTTAGGTTTTTAGTGAGCTTCAAAATATTTAAGTTTTAATCTTCCAGTTTTAGATACCAGAAACTGGTGTATACATGGGTATGTCTACATTTGAAGCAGGAAGTTGAGTTATTCACACCATGTCTCTTTTGTTCTCAACTCAAGCGAATTACTGTTTACTAAAGGAAATTTGAGTTGAACTTTACATCAAGAGAAATCCTGTATTGTCTGCCTAGAAAGCCTCTTTGTGCAAACACTTTCTTTCAGAGTTTGGAAACTCTGTATCTTTGGCCACTTGAAATAAAACTGGTTATTTTGATCTAGAATTCTGAAATCTAAAGGTTGATGCTTTGAACACCTTTTTAATACACTTGCAAACTACCTTGAAAAAAGTGAATTTTTCAGTGGGAATAAGTGAGTACTCTGATTCAGAAGCCATTATTCCTGCTGCAGAAATGCATTTTAGTAGGAGAGAAATGAGTGACACTTTCTATTTCTCATGTGAGATTAACCAAGAGTCAGTGTGAAAAATGGCTTCTGAGGAGTAGTTTCATGGGAAGCAGAACAACTTAGTTTCTGATTATTCAAGGTGATATGCTGCAGAGGAAAGAAAATTCTACCCTTTCAGAAGGAATGTGAGGTCACTCTCTTAACCTTGGTGAACTGTAGTATATCAGGGGCAATGTAATAATTAAAAACTCATTTCACAGCAGCTGATTAAACTTTGATTCATAATTATACTGTCTTTCAAAAGTCTCCTCTATCTGAGCATTTTGAAAATATGATGGCTTCATTATTTGTTATATTTCCAAAGTTAGAGCTTCAAAGGCGCTGCAAAAACTTTCTCCATCATGTAGAAAATCATGAATAAAACATGCATATCCAGAATTTTAAATTAAAGTAATTAGACCACATTAGAATCTCAAAAAAAAAAAAAAAGATTTAACATCCGTGTCAATGTGGAGAAAGATGCCTTTCATTAAATTACATCTCCTTCCTGTCCAACATTTTAAGCTGTCACTGTTAATGTAATGTTAGAAAAATAATTACTGTGATCGAGATAATTTAAAAAAGTAAATGTTAGAAAACTCAGACCACAACATTTTTAGAGTATCTCATTTTAATAATATTTTTTTCTATAAGTTATTTGGAATTAGCTAAGCAATATCCTGAAATTTATAGCAGCTTTCTGGGTCCAAGTTATGTAAGCAGAAGGCTGATGCTTAACCAAAGACCCAGATGGTTCTGGGATGGCCAGCAGATATGTACAATCTGCAGACTCTCACTTGTCTGTGAGATAAAAACATTTAAGGATTGGGTGTTGACATGCAGTACAGCTCAGAGGCAGCTCTCCATATGAAAATGCAAAGCTAAATTTAAGAGTTGAGAGTGTGCATTCCAAAGACTCCCAAATTTAGAGAAAATGCTAGCAAACCAAGGAAGATCAAGGTGTGTCCAATGCAGAACCATGGAGATAGGTAGAGAGGTGGTCCTGTGGCACAAGTATCACACAGTCATATGTCTATTTTAATTAAGCATGTTCTATATACATACTACGTTAAATTTTTCTTTCCCAAATCCCACTTCTTCTGGGAGGCTGGGATGTTTTCTTGTAGTAGTTTCATAGGTTAGGATCATAGATTTAAGTCTTTAACCCATTTTGATTTGACTTTTGTATATGACAAGAGATAATGGTCTAGTTTCATTGTTCTTCCAGTTTTCTCAGCACCATTTATTATAGAAAATCTCTGTCATTTTCTCATGGACTGAGACACTTCTATTGCTACTGTGGAAATCAAGGGAAACACAGTTAATTTTATCCACTAACATAATTTTGTCTGTTAGCATAAAAACAAACTGCCAGTGATGATGGTCCAGGAGCAGTACCTTGAGGCTCACTGTGTTAGAGCAATGGTTTTTAATCCTGGCTGCACATTAGATTCTCCTGGGCCTTACTTTGGACACTCTGGTTTAATTGGTGTGGGGCAGGGTCAGGTCAACTGCAGGTTTAAAATCTTCACCAGTGATTCTAATGATCAGAGAGTGTTGAGAACTACTGAGCCTCAGTAACTGCATTATAATCCCACCTGCTGACCTTGAGGAACCATGCTCATTAGAGGATCCACGTCAACTTGCTTCTGCATAAGGTGGGTATCCAGGATGCTTTTGGGGGATAATCTGTTTCTCCAGAATACCAAATGGCTGATGTTTGGACTTGTCTAGGTGTATAGAATTTTTGGCATTGGGTCTGTCAGTTTGTCTGGAGTAGTCAGGGTTTCTGGAGAAGTGAGACTTTCCCTTGATGTGTCTGAAGGGGTTGGGTGACCTGGTCAATCAGGGTATTGGGTAAAATGTTGTATCTCTCCAGCTTCTCACAACCCTGTAAAGACCTAGATAATGTTCTGCTTTGCCTGTTGGAAGTGAGAATAGAGATATCTAGCTGGTATTCACTTTCCCATCAAAGTTCTCAAAATTGGCTGTTAGGCTTCTGAGAGATGACAACCTAAGTTCAGGGAGAAGATGCCTCCAGTTAGAGGTTGAGAATAGGGCTAGATGCAGGGGAGACTTCATCCAGCTCACACCCTGTGGGGGCCTGTCCTGCAGACCCTGACTGAACGACGGATGAATAATGTACACTGACAGATAATCTTGCCTGTCAGTCCGGCTGAGGGTCCGGGCCCCCTCACAGACACCAAGGAAGGTGATGTAAAGAGTCAGCAGCCAGGCCTCGACTAGCTGGCCCTGCCGGCATTTATTGAGCACACATTAAATGACAAAGGCTTTGAGTCAACATACCTGTGAGTAATTAATCTGGTCGTGCCCCCACTCCCCCAAAGCCATCCTGCCCGTGAATGATTAAAGTTAGTCTTAGGACCACATGAGTAAACAAGCTATTTAGATAAACTACTCTACATTCCTTTGTATTTGTACCCTAAGCTCTCTGGCTCCTGAAACAGAATCTGGCTGCCTTCAGCCAAACTATCTGAAGTTATGCAAAACTCCCTGGCCTTCCAAGAAGGTTTACTTCTTTCTATTCCTATAATTTCTTCTGCTACTCTGACTGATCTTCCACAACACCCAGTCTGGACTTCTTACCCTTCTTCTCAGTAGCTCACTCTGACATGGCTCTGCCCAGGACTGGGTCATGTTAGGCTGTGTGGGTGGAGAAACTCCTGACTGCTAGACCACAGCTCCCACCTCTGAGCTTTTGGTTGTGAGGAATGGACTGAGAATATTCATGAGGGAGGATGGGGTCTGTGAATAGAGTGATAGAGCAAACTCTGGTTTGCTCAGACTCTCCTAGTTTTAGCACTGAAAGTCCTGCATCCAGGAGACCCCTCACCCTGAGCAAATCAGGTCTGTCAGTCACCTCATATGTAAGCCTAATTCTGAGTCACTGGCCTGCACTTATCTTTTCTTTTTCTGTAAAGTGGTGATAGTAATATGGGTTACTATAATGACTAAATGACAATATGTAGAGACCTAACAGTTCCTGGTATAGTCATCACTTAAATGGTGTTTCTTTTTCATTTTTAATTTTTGTGGGTATATAGTAGGTATATATACTTATGGGATATGAGATACTTTGATAAAAGCATCATGGAAAATGGGGTATCCATTCCCTCAAGCATTTGTCCTATGTGTTATAAACAATCCAATTATACTCTCTTAGTTATTTCAAAATGTATAATTAAGTCATTATTGACTACAGTTGCCCTGTTGTGCTATCAAATACTAGATCTTATTCTACCTATTTTTTTGTACCTGTTAACCATCCCCATCTCTTCCCCAATGCCCCATTACCCTTTCCAGCCTCCAATAACCATCCTTCTGCTCTCTATCTCCATGAGTTCAAATGTTTTGATTTTTAGCTCCCACAGATAAGTGAAAACATGCAAACTTTGTCTTTCTGTGCCTGACTTTTTTCACAATGACCTCCAGTTCCATCAGTGTTGTTGCAAATGACTGTAACTCATTTCTTATGGCAGAATAGTACTCCATTGTGTATATGTACCACATTTTCTTTATCCATTTATCTGCTGATGGACACTTGGGTTGCTTCCAGACTTTGGATATTGTGAACAGTGCTGCAACAAACATGAGAGTGCAGATATCTTTTTGATATATTGATTTCCTTGCTTTTGGGTATATTCCCAGTAGTGGGATTGTTGGATCGTATGGTAACTCTATTTTTAGTATTTTTGGGGAAGCTCCAAACTGTTCTTCATAATGGTTTTACTAATTTACATCCCCACCAGCAGTGTATAAGGGTCCCATTTCTCCACATCCTTGCTGAGTGTTTGTTGTTGTCTGTCTTTTGGAAAAAAGCCAATTAGCTGGGGATGAGATGATATCTCATCATAGTTTTGATTTGCATTTGTTTGATAATCAATGATGTTGAGCACATTTTCATATGCCCATTTGCCATTTGTATGTCTTTTGAGAAATGTCTATTCAAATCTTTTCCCACTTTAAAATTGGATTACTAGTTATTTTCCCTAAAGGATTCTTTGGGGTCCTTATGTGTTCTGCTTATTAATCAGATGGGTAGTTGCATATATTTTCTCTCATCCTGTGGGTTGTCTCTTCACTTCGTTGATTGTTGTCTTTGCTGTGCAGAAGCCTTTTTAACTTGATGTGATCTCATTTGTCTATTTTGGCTTTGGTTGCCTGTGCTTGTAGGGCTTATTCAAGAAATTTTTGCCCAGACCAATGTCCTGGAGAGTTTCCTTGATGTTTTCCTCTAGTAGTTTCATAGGCTGAGATCATAGATTTAAGTCTTTAATCCATTTTGATTTCACTTTTGTATATGACAAGAGATAATGGTCTAGTTTCATTCTTCTTTCAGTTTTCCCAGCACCATTTATTATAGAGACCATTTTTTCCCAGTGTATGTTCTTGACACCTTCATCAAAAGTGAGTTCACTGTAGGTGTATGGATTTGTTTCTGGGTTCTCTATTCTGTTCGATTGGTCTATGTGTCTGTTTTTATGCCAGTATCATGACGTTTTTGTTCCCATAGCTCTGTAGTATGATTTGAAGTCAAATAATGTGATTTTTCCAGTTTTGTTCCTTTTGCTCAGGAAAATTTTGGCTCTTCTGGGTCTTTGTGGTTCCATATAAATTTTAAGATTGTTTTTTCTATGTCTGCAGAGAATGCCATTGGTATTTTGATAGAGATTGCATTGAATCTGTAGATTGCTTTGGGTAGTATGGACATTTTAACAATATTGATTCTTCCAATCCATGAACATGGAATATTTTTTCATTTTTTTGTGTATTTCTCTTATATACATCAGTGTTTTATAGCTTTTATTGTAGATGTTTTCCTCTTCTTTGGTTAAGTTAATTTCTAGGTATTTTTATTTGTGGCTGTTGTAAATGGGATTACTTTTAAATTTTTTTCACATGTTCACTGTTGGCATATAGAAATGCTACTGATTTTCACATGTTGGTTTTGTATCCTGCAAATTTAATTTATCAGTTCTACATTTTTTTTGTGTGTGGAATCTTTGGGTTTTTCTAAATATGAGATCATAACATCTGCAAACAGGAAAAATTTGACCTCTTCCTTTCTAACTTGGATGCACTTTATTTCTTTCTCTTGTCTGATTCCTCTAGCTAGGACTTCTAATGCTATATTGAATAATACTAGTGAAAGTGGGCATCCTTGATTTGTTGCAGATCTTAGAGGAAAGGCTTTCAGTTTTTCCTCATTCAGTATGATACTAGCTGTGGGTCTGTTGTACATGGCTTTTATTATGTTGAGATACATTCCTTCTATACCTAGTTTTGTGAAGGTTTTTTACCATGAAGGGATGTAGAATTTTATCAAATGCTTTTTAGCATCAGTTAAAATAATCATATGGTTTTTTGTCCTTCATTCCGTTGACATGATGTGTCATGCTGATTGATTTTTTTCATATATTGAACCATCCTTACATCCCTGGGATAAATGCCACTTAGTCATGACGAATGACTTTTCAATGTATTGTTGAATTTGGTTTGCTCATATTATGTTGAAGATTTTCACATCAGTATTCATCAGAGATATTAACCTGTAATTTTCTTTTTCAGATGTGTCTTTGCCTGGTTTTGGTATCCCAGTAAAACTGGCCTCATAGAATGACTGGAAGTATTCCCTCCTCTTCCCCTTCTGTCTTTCAGAATAGTTTGAGTAGGATTGATACTAGTTCTTTAAATGTTCGGTAGAATGTAGCAGTGAAGCCATTGGGTTCCAGGCTTTTTACTGGTACAGCTTCAATCTCGTTAGTTGTTATTGGTTGGTTCAGGTTTTGGATTTCTTCATGGTTCAATCTTGGTAGATTGTATGTGTCTAGGAATTTGTTCATTTCTTCTATACTTTCCAATGTATTGGCATATAGTTGCTCATAGTAGCCACTAATGACCCTTTAAATTTCTATGGTATCAATTGTAACATCACTGTTTTCATCTCTGATTTTGAGTTTTCTTTTTTTTTTTTCCTTAGTCTGGCTAAAGGTTAATTCTGTTTTCAAAAAACAATTTTTTTGTTGATCTTTTGCACTGTTTTCTATTGCATTTATTTCTGCTCTGATCTTTATTTCCTTTCTTCTAATTTTGGTTTTGGTTTGCTCTTGCTTTTCTGGTTCTTCAAGATGCATCATCAGGTTATATATTTGAGGCTTTTCTTCTTAATATAGGCACTTACAGCTATAAGTTTCTCTCTTAGTACTGCTTTCTCTGTATCCCATAGGTTTTGATATATTATGTTTCCATTATTTGTTTTAAGAAAATTTTCAATTTGTTTATTAATTTCTTCATTGACCCACTGGTCATTTAGAAACATATTAGTTTCCTTGTGCTTATATAATTTCCAAAATTCCTCTTGTTTTGATTTCTGGTTTTGGTGTGTGCTTTTTCAATATAGTGGCAGCTGAAACTATTTAAAGAATACCTCAGTATTTCATACAGTAAGTCAGATAAGAACCCTAGGAAGCCTTGCTAAACATCAGAAATTTAAGGTAGGAGAGCTCATATGAAGATCATAGATATTGAAACATTTGAGAGTGTCCTCAAAAATGAGTAGAATCATGACAAGCAAAGGATGTAGGGAGATGTTCCAGGTATAGGGAACAGCAAGACAAAATAGAGGTAAGGAAACATGAATTGTGTTTAGGGATTATAGAACTCAGGTGATTTTGCTGGAACAAATAATTGTAGAAACAGATAAATTAAAAAGGGTAAACTGGGAGACTTTAAAGTCAAGGTGAAGGGCTGGTTAATTTAGTACACAGTTTAGAAATGTTGAAGTATGAGTGTTTTAAAATTTTTTTTAGCAATAAGAGAATACAATAAGCAGAAAAAAATAGAACATGAACTAAGTCTGAAAGAATTTAAAAGCATTCCTTCAAGTAAATACTAATTCTAAGAACAGGTGCCAAGTGATTTTTCAAACACTTTCCAAGTAATTTTTTTTATTTTATTTTAAGCTCTGGGGTACATGTACAGGATGTGCAGGTTTGTTACATAGGTAAATGGGTGCCATGGTGGTTTGCTGCACAGATCAACCCATCACCTAGGTGTTAAGCCCAGCACGCATTAGCTATTTATCCTGGTGCTCTCCCTCCCCAACCCCACAATAGGACTCAGTGTGTGTTGTTTCCCTCCTGTCCATGTCTTCTCATTGTCCAGCTCCCACTTATGAGTGAGAACATACAGTGTTTGGTTTTCTGTTCCTGTGTTAGTTAGCTGAGGATAATGGCTTCCAGCTCCATCCATGCATCTGCAAAGGACATGATCTTGTTCCTTTTTATGGCTGCATAGTATTCCATGGTGTACATGTACTACATTTTTTTTATCCAGTCTATTATTGATGGGCATTTGGGTTGATTCCATGTCTTTGCTATTGCAAATAGTGCTGTAATGAACATATATATGTATGCACGTATCTTTATAATAGAATGATTTATATTCCCTTGGGTATATACACCCAGTAATGGGATTGTTGGGTTGAATGGTATTCCTGGTTCTAGGTCTTTGAGGAATTGCCACACTTGTCTTCTACAATGGTTGAACTAATTTACATTCCTACCAACTATTTAAAAGCATTCCTATTTCTCCACAGCCTCACCAGCATCTGTTGGCTTTTGACTTTTTAGTAATAGCCATTCTGAGTGGCATGAGATGGTGTCTCATTGTGGTTTTGATTTGTATTTCTCTAATGATCAGTGATATTGAGCTTTTTTTCATGTTTGTTGGCCACATGTAAGTCATCTTTGGTTCATGTCCTTTGCCCACTTTTTAATGTTTTTGTTTTTTTTTTTTTCTTGTGAATTTAAGTTCTTTGTTGACTCTGGATGTTTGACCTTTGCCAGATGGATAGATTGCAAAATTTTTTTCCCATTCTGTAGGTTGTTGTTCACTCTGATAGTTTCTTTTGCTGTCCAGAAACTCTTAGTTTAATTAGATCTTATTTGTCAATTTTTGCTTGTGTTGCAATTGCTTTTGATATTTCTGTCATGAAATCTTTGCCTGTGCCTATGTTATGAATGATATTGCCTAGATTTTCTTCTATGATTTTTATAGTTTTGGGTTTTACATTTCAGTGTTTAATCCATCTTGAGTTAATTTTTATATAAGGTATAAGGAAGGGGTCCAGTTTCAATTTTCTGCATATGGCTAGCCAGTTCTCCCAGCACCATTTATTAAATAGGAAATCCTTTCTGCATTGGTTGTTTTGTCAAGTTTGTTAAAGATCAGATGGTTGTAGGTGTGTAGTCTTGTTTATGAGTTCTCTGTTGTGTTCCATTGATCTATGTGCCTGTTTTTGTACCAGTACCATACTGTTTTGGTTATTGTAGCCTTGCAGTATAGTTTGAAGTCAAGTAGTATGATGCCTCCAGCTTTGTTTTAGCTTAGGGTTGTCTTGGCTATATGGGCTCTATTTTGGTTCCACATGAATTTTAGAATAGTTTTTTCTAATTCTGTGAAGAATGTCAGTGGTAGTTTAATGGAAATAGCATTGAATCTATAAGTTACTTTGGGCAGTATGGCCATTTTCACAATATTGATTTTTCCTATCCATGAGCAAGGAATATTTTTCCATTTGTTTGTATCCATTTGTTTGTATCCTCTCTTATTTCCTTGAGCAGTAGTTTGTAGTTCTCCTCGAAAAGGTCCTTCACTTTCCTTGTTAGCTGTATTCCTAGTTATTTTATTCTCTCTGTAGCAATTGCAAATGGGAGTTCATTCATGATTTGGCTCTGTGCTTATCTGTTGTTGGTGTACAGGAATACTTGTGATTTTTGCATTGATTTTTATATCCCAAGACTTTGCTGAAGTTGCTTATCAGCTTAAGAAGCTTTCAGGCTGAGATGATAGGGTTTTCTAGATATAGGATCATGTTATCTACAAACAAGGACAATATGACTTCCTCTCTTCCTATTTGAATACCCTTTATTTCTTTCTCTTGCTTGATTTCCCTGGCCAGAACTTCCAATACTATGTTGAATAGGAGTGGTGAGAGAGGGCATCCTTGTCTTCTGCTGGTTTTCAAGGGGAATGCCTCCAGCTTTTTCCCATTCAGTGTGATATTGTCTGTGAGTTTGTCATAAATGGCTTTTATTTGGAGATGTTCTTTCAATACCTAGTTTATGGACAGGTTTTAACATAAAGGGATGTTGAATTTTATTGAAGGCCTTTTCCGCATCTATTGAAGTAATCATGTGGTTTTTGTCTTTAGTTCTGTTTATGTGATGAGTTAGGTTTATTGATTTGTGTTTGTTGAACCAGACTTGCATCCCAGGAATGAAGCTGACTTGATCCTGGTGGTTCCAAGTGATGTTCAAAGAGGAAAGAAATGCCCTTTAGAGGCTGTCTTTATTAATTGTGTGCTTATAAATACTGGGAATCAAGGATACTCTATCCTTATCTCTTTAGTAATTCCTGGAAGGGCTCACTCTTCTAAAATAGCTATGAACTTATGAGGTATCAATCATCCGAATTGTAGTCATTGTATCCCAACAATGAGCCCAGGAGCACATCATGCACTGAAGATGGAAAATAATGCCTAAAAGGACTATTTCCTGTTCTCAAGTAACCCAGTCAACTGGGTTGGAGAGGAAAAGCTGCTAAGATAGAAATTATCAAGTGGATCCCAATAGAAGAGTATGTGGCCAGCCAAATGATTTACTTTTTAGATCCTATAAAACCAGGTACATTCTAGTCCTAAGACCTACTATTACTGTTTCTTTATTGCTCTACCTCAGTTGTATACCTCACATTTGAATAGCACATAAAATGGAATGCAAATTTCTCCCACAGCAAATGCATCAGGCTGTCTTTATTTTGATCACAAATACATAAATCATAAGATGCCTCTTAAAGTTCATCTTAGGGAACAATATAACCCAGTCTATGAGCAATTTAGAATGATTTACAATCATCTTCTCATTTAAAAACAGCCCTACTCTAAAGGAAGTAAAAAAATAGCTTTTTTGGGGGATTGAAGTAAGTTATTTGCTTTTTTTTTTTAAAAAAAATAACTGACTCAGGTGGTTAATTTGCACAGTTTTGAAAGCTGGCTTCTTGCCAGTCAACTTAAAAAAATTAAACAGGGATATAAAATTCAGTTTATTTAAAACTAACCTAAGAAAGGAGAAAAATGTACTTTTTGATATAATTGTTGCAATAACTTGGAATCAAAGTTTTTAGAGCTTTTAAAAACTTTTTTTTAAAAAAGCTTTGTTTTAACTGTTTCTGATATGAAAGTAAAAGCATGTGTAAAATGCTTTCAATTGAATATTGATACATTTCATAAGGTCCTCCAAAGTATATGACCCTGTCTCTGCCTTCTAAGACTTTCCAGTAAAGTGATGATTTATATGAATGAAAATCAAATATCAGGCAGCCTATAGAAAGTGCTCACTAAGTTGAATAGAAAGTAAATATACTAATGCGGGTCAGGTACTATAGCTTATACCTAAAATCCCAGCACTTTTGGAGGCCGAAGTAGTAGAATTGCTTGAGCCCTGAAGGTTGATACCAGCCTGGACAACATAGTGAGAACCCATCTATACAAAAAACTATAAAATGAAAAAGTAGGTTGGTGTGGTGGTGCATGCCTCTAGTTCTATCTACTCAGGAGTCTAAGACAGGAAGATTACTTGAGCCTAGGTGGTCAAGGCTGCAGTGAGTTACGATCTTGCCACTGTACTCAGCCTAGGCAACAGACTGAGACCCTGTCCCTTAAAAAAATGCTTGTGGCCAGGCACAGTGGCTTAAGCCTGTAATCCCAGCACTTTGGGAAGCCGAGGTGGGTGGATCACGAGGTCAGGAGATCGAGACCATCCTGGCTAACACGGTGAAACCCCGTTTCTACTAAAAATACAAGAAAATTAGCTGGGCGTGGTGGCGGGCGCCTGTAGTCCCAGCTACTCGGGAGGCTGAGGCAGGAGAATGGCGTGAACCTGGGAGGCGGAGTCTACAGTGAGCTGAGATCGTGCCACTGCACTCCAGCCTGGGCGACAGGGCGAGACTCCGTCTCAAAAAAAAAAAAAAAAAAAAGGCAAGCTTGTTTGTGTGTTTAATTATTGAATTCAAATGAACATTTGACATCTAATATATACCAGATATCAAAGTTCCAGTTGAGGCAGAGTTGATGGCAACTAGCAGAGAGAAGTTTCTCTTTAGATATAATGAAAGTTTTTTAAAATTTTTATTTTTTGTAGAGGTGGGGTCTTGCTGTGTTGCCCAGGCTGGCCTCGAACTCCCGGCTTTAAACAATCTTCCCATCCTGACCTCCTGAAGTGCTGGGATTACAGATGTCAGTCACCTTCCCAACCAATGAAATGTATTTTTATTGAAATGACTTAGATGCATTTCAACTAGAAAAGTGTTTTACTGCAACAGAAGTAAACTCTACTTGAGTCACATAAACAGAAGGGGTTTGTTTCTCTTTCTGTTTTTGTATTTAATCAGAGGTCCAGAGAGAGGCAGGCCAAGATTATTGCAGCTGCTTTGTGATGTCAACGTGCATTAAGGACTCAGGCATCTCTATTGCCATGGTTCCTCATAGTTGGAAGTTGGCTACTGTGCCTCTAGTCATCATATTTGAATACGAAAAAGGGGAAAAATGAAGGGCCCCAGAGCTGAAAGGGCACGCCAGTCTGCCTCTTTCCAGATTGTTCCATAGTCTTGTCTAGTAGTGTGTTGGTGATGTATTGGCAATGTAACCAATATTTGACTTTCAAGACCAGTGTGCAGGGTGCTGAATGATAAAAATGAAGTGTCCTTGTTAGCAACTAGGGACAGCTAACTCTTTCCAGTTCTGGATAATTATGGGAGAAATATTTGGTAGTGCTGCCTGTTCGGGACAGTCATGTACTAGCTAGGTGTGCATGGCTAGTGCTTCAGCCTGAAACACAGAAAGTCACCAGTGTGGCTATCAGTGGAAAATTGTTAGTGAGATGTATATGAAGCAGGTGCTAGAAATAGAAGTACATGCAGAGAATAGGCTGAATGCACTTGAATAGTGATTTTGTTGTTCATTGTATGGTGTAAATCTACAAATGTTAATTTGATAATGTTTTAAGAAATTTGGTGGCAAACCCTTTAGTTATCAATGAGCTCAAATGAATGGAAATACAGGCATAATAAACTTTAAATACTATAACATTTTTTAAGAAACTCGATAATGAATGGATAACATTTGCTACCCACTGCCTGCAGGGGCCATAGTGGTACCACTGACCACATGGAAACTGGAAGACACCAATCTGCTGAAGCATCATCAGTAGCTACTCCAAAAGTTAGTAGTTCTAAAAGACTGTGCCCAAAGGCAGCAATTTAATATGTGTAGTTGCAGAAGGTGTGTTTATGAAGTATGATTTTTGTTTAGATCAAACGAGTCTTCTAAATTAATTTTGCTTATTTTCAATTCCAAGTTTTCTGGTGCACATACAAAAGTGAAGCAATAGCCATTACACTGCTGGCTCCAATAGTAGAAGAACTTTGCAAACAGAAGAAAAAATAATTTTTTATTTTTTTGAACAGAACATTGTTTTTTTTTTGTTCTGGCAATCTGAATGTAAATGTTAGTGGTGCACAGATTTGAAGTAAAATAATCTTACAAAATTAGAAAACCTGTGAAGCTGGAATATGCTTGGAATTGGTTGTGGTATGCATAGTTCATAATGGTATCCAAAGAAGCTATACAGTTATATATATATATATATACACAACAAAAATGTGTCATTGTGTACAACAACAGGCTTGTTCATTCTTCTTCATAGCACCACAATTTGTAATAGACAAAGAGTGGAAACTACCCAAATACTCAATGGTGGTAGAATGAGCAAATGAATTTGAGTATATTCATCCAATGGAATCACAAACAATAAGAATGAACAAGCAATGACATGCAACAGTGTGAGGAATCTTCTAGACAAGCTGACACACAGTCAGTTTAATTCCACTTACTAGAAAGTTTAAAAACAGACAAAGCTGGTCTAAGGTGTTAAAACAAGCTTGTCCAACCCAAGGGCCATGGGTCGCATGTGGCCCAGGATGGCTTTGAATGCGACCCAACACAAATTTTTAAGCTTTCTTAAACAATGAGATTTTTCTGAATTTTTTAAAGCTCATCAGCTGTCATTAGTGTTAATGTATTTTAAGTGTGGTGGAAGACACATCCTTCTTCCAATGCGGCCAAGGGAAGCCAAAAGGTTGGACACCCCTGTAAAAGTTAGGTTAGTACTTACTCTGGTTGCAGAGCAGAGGGGAGGAAAGAATGTAATTACTGTAAAAAGGGTAAGGGATCATTTCCAGGGTGCTGGTAATACTCTGTTTCTAGATCTGGTGCTGGCTACAAGTGTGTTTAGTTTGTGACAGTTCATCAAACTGTATATTTATGGCATGTGCACTTTGCATGTTTCTATATGTCAACAATGGTATACTTTAAAAAGAATAGTGACTGGAAAACAGTCTGCAAGCAAATACCAATAAGGAAAGATCTTAATGAGCAGATGTATGAAGAGAGCAACCTCCAGTTTGTAAAGTTTGTGAAATATCTCCTTCAAGATTAGAGTGACGCTCTGGTAGAGCACTATGCTTTATATTGTGTGGCAATATTATTTTTTAATTGCAGGAAAACTCAATGTTGAATTTCTTGAATAATTTCCTAAACAAAATAATGAACTTAAGAAAATCTGTGGTTATCACACAGAAAGTAAGAAGAACAAATTTTTCCTTGTGAGAAAGCCTGAGATACAGAAAACAAAACAAAATAAAATATTAGACTATCAGTGAGCACTTTCTTTACTGCCCATGATCAACCAGCTTGGGGAAATGTTTGAGCTTTTGAACATATGCTTTTAAATCAACATAAGTGTCTTACAGTGGCATTAAACATTTAAAAAACAAATACTGCAAGTCTTGTTGCATATTCAAAATTAAGAATCTTTAAGCAAAAAATTCAACAAAACACTACAACTCCAGCTTTTTAGCAAATTTCAATTACTGAAAACAACACATACTAACAGGAGCACATTGAAAGTTCTCCCTAAAAAGCAAGAGAATAAACAACTTAGTCAAAGCTAAATGGTTTCAAATTTTAATTTAAAAATTTTATACTAGTGATTGGCAATATCTCAATTTCTTGAATCTTCTAATAGAGTTTCATTTTCAATAGAATAAACTTATATATTGGATTGGAATGAAATTGAGAAGCCCCAAGGTTTTACAACATTAAAATTTAGTGTAACATTTAAAATAATCAGAGACAGAGATATTTGACAAGTTGTGCTTGTACCCTGTAGGGAAGTAAAAAGATAATACCTGTGAATATGAATATATTTGGGCTAAAATGTTTATGAAATGAATTTCAATAAGAAAAAATTGCAGTTTAGACTATTCTCTACTTAGCAGTTTGCATTCAGCTTACCTTAGCCTCTTTGAGACAATATACTCTCAATTAAAAAATACGGTGTGTATGAGTCATTTGAAGATGTCAACAAGTTCAAATTTATTAGCTGTAAATGCAAATTTAATAAATATTACAGATAATTTAATGAAAATCCAAAACAACTCAATTAAAAGAAAATACATTTTTAGAAAAAAAGTAACATGGTATTATGGACAGATGTGGCCAATAAGTTGAATAATTTTATTTTTAAAAAAGTTTTAATAACATTATTCTGTAGGACCATTAACATAATAAAACCATTTTGTCACCCAATAAAGACCTATTAAAATTACATAATTATTTTTAGTACCCCTTTGACTATCAACAGTATCCTAGTCTTGACATTCATTGCATTGTCAACTTAGTTACATTTTTCCCTAAAAAGCTTAGTGTTGAGAACATGGCTTTCTCATCCAGTAGTATCTTATCTGCTCTGCAGTGATTATGGGTTATGAGTTACAATCATATACCATTCCATTATATTGCTTCTTTAGTTAAGACTATTTTTTTCAGATAAGCAAGAAATACGAGGTTCTGTATTTTATTATCTTGACAGTTCAGGTTTCTGATTCATAATTCTAACACCTGTGCTATCTTGGGGTTAAATTGATTATTTTTTCTCTTCACGATGGGCTCTATTTTCTTATTTTCATCATGTATATAAGGAGAGACTCAGTAAATAATGCTTACTTTCTTGAATGAGCACACCTTCTATCATGCCATTGATGTGGTGGTTTGGGCCAGTCCAGGGTTTTGTGAGCTGGGTTGGGCTTGAGCTTGCTTGTTGCTTTAGTTATAATTGGCACTCCATGGGCTTCAGTCAGCCAGAAGTCGAATACAGTTTCCTATTCAGTGTGAGGTGTGGAGTCCCAGAACATTTTTTTCCAGTGCTCCTGCCCTCAGACTTCAACAGGCCCAGTGTGCCTGTGCCTCAGTGGTAAGTCTCTCGCAGTATTCCTGTCCCTTCCCTAGTGGTAGATTGCTGTTGTCGAGTACTCTCGCAGAATTCTGAGTGCTGGAGGGTTCCTCTCATTCGCCTGTTTTACCTTCAGACTTAGGCAAGCCCAGTATATCAGTGCTACAGAGAAGATCTCTCTTCATTAACCTGCTTTACTCTAATCTTTTTCATGACCCACCTTGGGTTAGGTCTGTGAAAGAGTTGTTGGATGAGTGTAGGCTCTGTTGAGAGCAGAGTTTGGGAAGATGGGGAAGGGGGTTGGGAAAATGGGGGAATGTGGTTCCCAGGGATCTTAAACTTATTATCTCAACCCTTATTCAGCTTTCAAACCTTTGTCAAAATTCAGGTTTTTTTTTTTTTCCTTACTTGCATCTATGGCATCTTCCTCTCCCTCCTGCTGCCCTACCAGAGGTGAAATAGTTAATGGGTCTTGTCTCTTCTTCGAAGAGCTTGTCACTCTTCGAGTTAGTTAATTAGTTTACCTAGTGACCTTAGTTCTGTAATAGGCTCGAACAATATTATTTGTATTTATTCAGCCTGTTCTCATTGTTGGGGGTGACAGTAACATTCACTTGTGAGTTTCTACGTTAAGTGTTGGCAAACTTTGGTCTATGGGCCAAATCTCGCCCATCACCTGTTTCTGTAAATAGTTTTATTGGAACACAGCCATACCCATTTTGTAGCCTTATTTATTTATTTATTTTTTATTATTACTATACTTTAAGTTTTAGGGTACATGTGCACAACGTGCAGGTTTGTTACAGATGTATACATGTGCCATGTTGGTGTGCTGCACTCATTAACTCATCATTTAGCATTAGGTATATCTCCTAATACTATCTCTCCCCCCTCCGCCCACCCCACAACAGTCCCCGGTGTGTGATGTTCCCCTTCCTGTGTCCATGTGTTCTCATTGTTCAATTCCCACCTATAAGTGAGAACATGCGGTGTTTGGTTTTTTGTCCTTGCGATAGTTTGCTGAGAATGATGGTTTCCAGCTTCATCCATGTCCCTACAAAGGACATGAATTCATCATTTTTTATGGCTGCATAGTATTTCATGGTGTATATGTGCCATATTTTCTTAATCCAGTCTATCATTGTTGGACATTTGGGTTGGTTCCAAGTCTTTGCTATTGTGAATAATGCCACAATAAACATACGTGTGCATGTGTCTTTATAGCAGCGTGATTTATAATCCTTTGGGTATATATCCAGTAATGGGATGGCTGGGTCAAATGGTATTTCTAGTTCTAGATCCTTGAGGAATCACCACACTGTCTTCCACAATGGTTGAACTAGTTTACAGTCCCACCAACAGTGTAAAAGTGTTCCTATTTCTCCACATCCTTTCCAGCACCTGTTGTTTCCTGACATTTTAATGATTGCCATTCTAACTGGTGTGAGCTGATATCTCACTGTTGCTTTAATTTGCATTTCTCTGACCATTGATGATGAGCATTTTTTCCTGTGTCTGTTGGCTGCATAAATGTCTTCTTTTGAAAAGTGTTCATATCCTTTGCCCACTTTTTGATGGGTTTTTTTTTTTCTTGTAAATTTGTTTGAGTCCTTGTAGATTCTGGATATTATCCCTTTGTCAGATAGGTAGATTGCAAAAATTTTATCCCATTTTGTAGGTTGCCTGTTCACTCTGATGGTGGTTTCTTTTGCTATGCAGAAGCTCTTTAGTTTAATTAGATCCCATTTGTCAATTTTGGCTTTTGTTGCCATTGCTTTTGGTGTTTTAGTCATGAAGTCCTTGCCCATGCCTATGTCCTGAATGGCATCGCCTAGGTTTTCTTCTAGGGTTTTTATGATTTTATGTCTAACATTTAAGTCTTTAATCCATCTTGAATTCATTTTTATATAAGGTGTAAGGAAGGGATCCACTTTCAGCTTTCTACATATGGCTAGCCAGTTTTCCCAGCACCATTTATTAAATAGGGAATCCTTTCCCCATTTCTTGTTTTTGTCAGGTTTGTCAAAGATCAGATGGTTTTAGATGTGTGGTGTTATTTCTGAGGCCTCTGTTCTGTTCCATTGGTCTATATCTCTGTTTTGGTGCCAATACCAACTGTTTTGGTTACTGTAGCCTTGCAGTATAGTTTGAAGTCAGGTAGCATGATGCCTCCAGCTTTGTTCTTTTTGCTTAGGATTCTCTTGGCAATGCGGGCTCTTTTTTGGTTCCATATGAGCTTTAAAATAGTTTTTTCCAATTCTGTGAAGAAAGTCATTGGTAGCTTGATGGGGATGGCATTGAATCTGTAAATTACCTTGGGCAGTATGGCCATTTTTACAATATTTATTCTTCCTATCCATGAGCATGGAATGTTCTTCTGTTTGTGTCTTCCTCTATTTCATTGAGCAGTGGTTTGTAGTTCTCCTTGAAGAGGTCCTTCACATCCCTTGTAATTTGGATTCCTAGGTATTTTATTCTCTTTGAAGCAATTGTGAATGGGAGTTCACCCATGATTTGGCTCTCTTTCTGTTATTGGTGTATAGGAATGCTTGTGATTTTTGTACATCGATTTTGTATCCTGGGACTGCTGAAGTTGCTTATCAGCTTAAGGAGATTTTGGGCTGAGACAATGGGGTTTTCTAAATGCACAATCATGTCATCTGCAAACAGGGACAATTTGACTACCTCTTCCTAATTGAATACCCTTTATTTCTTTCTCTTGCCTGATTGCCCTGGCCAGAACTTCCAACACTATGTTGAATAGGAGTGGTGAGAGAGGGCATCCCTATCTTGTGATGGTTTTCAAAGGGAATGCTTCCAGTTTTTGCCCATTCAGTATGATATTGGCTGTGGGTTTGTCATGAATAGCTCTTATTATTTTGAGATATGTTTCATCAGTATCTAGTTTATTGAGAGTTTTTAGCATGAAGGGCTGTTGAATTTTGTTGAAGGCCTTTTCTGCATCTATTGAGATAATCATGTGGTTTTTGTCTTTGGTTCTGTTTATATGCTGGATTACATTTATTGATTTGCGTATATTGAACCAGCCTTGCATCCCAGGGATGAAGCCCACTTGATCATGGTGGATAAGCTTTTTGACGTGCTGCTGGATTTGGTTTGCCAGAATTTTATTGAGGATTTTTGCATCAATGTTCATCAAGGATATTGGTCTAAAATTCTCTTTTTTTGTTGTGTCTCTGCCAGGCTTTGGTATCAGGATGATGCCGGCCTCATAAAATGAGTTAGGAAGGATTCCCTCTTTTTCTGTTGGTTGGAATTGTTTCAGAAGGAATGGTACCAGCTCCTCTTGATACCTCTGGTAGAATTCGGCTGTGAATCCGTCTGGTCCTGGACTTTTTTTGGTTGGTAGGCTATTAATTACTGCCTCAATTTCAGAGCCTGTTATTGGTCTATTCTTAGAATCAACTTCTTCCTGGCTTAGTCTTGGGAGGGTGTATATGTCCAGGAATTTATCCATTTCTTCTAGATTTTCCACTTAATTTGCGTAGGGGTGTTTGTAGTATTCTCTGATGGTAGTTTGTCTTTCTGTGGGATTGGTGGTGATATCCCCTTCATCAGTTTTTATTGCGTCTATTTGATTCTTCTCTCTTCTTCATTAGTCTTGCTAGTGCTCTATCAATTTTGTTGATCTTTTCAAAAAACACCTCCTGGATTCATTGATTTTTTTTTTTTTTTTTTGAAGGGTTTTTTGTGTATCTATCTCCTTCAGTTCCACTCTGATCTTAGTTATTTCTTGCCTTCTGCTAGCTTTTGAATTTGTTTGCTCTTGCTTCTCTAGTTCTTTTAATCGTGATGTTAGGGTGTCAATTTTAGATCTTTCCTGCTTTCTTTTGTGGGCATTTAGTGCTATACATTTCCCTCTACCCACTACTTTAAATGTGTCCCAGAGATTCTGGTATGTTGTGTCTTTGTTCTCATTGGTTTCAAAGAACATCTCCATTTCTGCCTTCATTTCGTTATACACCCAGTAGTCATTCAGGAGCAGGTTGTTCAGTTTCCATGTAGTTGTGCGATTTTGAGTGAGTTTCTTAATCCTGAGTTCTAACTTGATTGCACTGTGGTCTGAGAGACAGTTTGTTGGAATTTCTGTTCTTTTACATCTGCTGAGGAGTGCTTTACTTCCAACTATGTGGTAAATTTTGGAATAAGTGACAGAAAGGAATCTATATTCTGTTGATTTGGGTTGGAGAGTTCTGTAGATGTCTATTAAGTCTGCTTTGTGCATAGCTGAGTTCAATTCCTGGATATCTTTGTTAACTTTCTGTCTCGAACTGTCTAATATTGACAGCAGGTTGTTAAAGTCTGCCATTATTGTGTGGGAGTCTAAGTCTCTTTGTAGGTCTCTAAGGACTTGCTTTATGAATCTGGGTGCTCCTATAGTGGGTGCATATATATTTAGGATAGTTAGCTCTTCTTGTTGAATTGATCCCTTTACCATTATGTAATGGCCTTCTTTGTCTCTTTTGATCTTTGTTGGTTTAAAGTCTGTTTTATCGGAGACTAGGATTGCAACCCCTGCTTTTTTTTGGCTTTCCATTTGCTTGGTAGATCTTCCTCCATGCCTTTATTTTGAGCTTATGTGTTTCTCTGCATGTGAGATGTTTCTCCTGAGTACAGCACACTGATGGGTCTTGACTCTTTATCCAATTTGCCAGTCTGTGTCTTTTAATTGGAGCATTTAGCCCATTTACATTTAAGGTTAATATTGTTATGTGTTAATTTGATCCCGTCATTATGATGTTAGCTGGTTATTTTGCCCGTTAGTTGATGAAGTTTCTTCCTAGCATTGATGGTATTTACAATTTGGCATGTTTTTGCAGTGGCTTGTACCGGTTCTTCCTTTCCATGTTTAGTGCTTCCTTCAGGAGCTCTTGTAAGGCAGGCCTGGTGGTGACAAAATCTCTCAGCATTTGCTTGTCTGTAAAGAATTTTATTTCTTCTTCACTTATGAAGCTTAGTTTGGCTGGATATGAAATTCTGGTTTGAAAATTCTTTTCTTTAAGAATGTTGAATATTGGCCCCCACTCTCTTCTGGCTTGTAGGGTTTCTGCCGAGAGATCTGCTGTTAGTCTGATGGGCTTCCCTTTGTGGGTAACCTGACTTTTTCTCTCTGGCTGCCCTTAACATTTTTTGCTTCATTTCAACCTTGGTGAATCTTACAATTATTTGTCTTGGGGTTGCTCTTCTTGAGGAGTATCTTTGTGGTGTTCTCTGTATTTCCTGAATTTGAATGTTGGCCTGCCTTGCTAGGTTGGGGAAGTTCTCCTGGATAACATCCTGCAGATTGTTTTCCAACTTGGTTCCATTCTCCCCGTCACTTTCAGGTACACCAATCAGATGTAGGTTTGGTCTTTTCACATAGTCCCATATTTCTTGGAGGCTTTGTTCATTTCTTTTTATTCTTTTTTTCTCTAAACTGGCATAGAGGTATCTTTTTGTTGGCTTTTATATTTAAAAATATTCTGAATTTCTTATTTTTTAAATGAGATTTTTTTTAACATAAGTACCTGGATTGGTAGCTTGTCTTGAAAATTAGGTAGATTTGATAACACTGGATCCACACTCTTGCATGGCATCCATCTCCTGTAACTGAGTACTGGCTGTTACAGACTCTATTAGGCCCTCTTTGCCAAGATTGGTAGCCTGCTTAGACCTTGTAGAAATATGAGTTTGTAATTTCTGGTGCATAAGGAATATATATTCATTATGTAACACAAAAGGCTTTTTGATTCAGAAATTTATGTTCTGGTCTAATTCTTTCTAAACTTCAAGAACGGTTAAGATATAGGCTGTTGATTGGGCATGACTATAAAAGTAAGCTAGTCACAACTCGTCTCTAAGCATTTTAGCTTGAAACACTCTGCAAATTATTGATAAACTATCTTGTGTTTAAAGACCATTAAAGAAGGGACATTTTTCTTTTTGAAGATGGACATTTTCTGCTATTAGAGAAATAGGAAATCAGTGGAGAGTAACTATTTCTAAGCTATTAAAAGGAAATGAGGTTCTTGTAGTTTTTGAGGTGTATGTATATTTAAGGGTTAAAAATGAATTAGAGTACCTGAGCTCTTCCATTCTCTACATTCCTAATGTGCTCTAAGATGAATTACTACCACTATCCTTTTAGAGTTGACCTGATTAATTCCTTTCTATTACTTAAGAGTAAGCATAATGAAGCATAATGAGTCTATTCTTTTTTAAAATAACAACTTTATTGAGATATAATTCACATACTATAAAATTCACTCTTTAAATTTTGAAATTACAATTCAATAATTCTTGGTATACTTACAGAATTGTGTAGTCATCACTATCTAGTTTCAGAATATTTCATCCCCCCAAAACAAACCCAATAACTCCCCATTCCCTCCTTCCCCTAGCTCCAGGAAACAACTGACCTCCTTTCTATGTTGCCTCTTGTATCTGACTTCTTTCGCTCAGCATGCTTTCAAGGTTCATCTATGCTGTAGCATGTATCAGTACTTCATTCCTTTTATGGCCTAATGATGTTCCATTGTATATACCACATTTCGTCTACATATTCATCAGTTGGTGGACATTTGGGTTATTTCCACTTTTTTGGCAGTTATGAATTATACTACAACGAACACTTATGTACAAGTTATGTGGACATATGTTTTCACTTCTCTTAGGAGAATTGCTGGGTCATGTTTACTCTATGTTTAACGTTTTAAGGAACTGCCAAACGGCTTTCCAGAGTGGCTGTACCATTTTGGAGTCTCACTAGTAATGAATGAGGGAGGGCTCCAATTTGTCCACATGCTTGCCAAAACTTGTTATTGTTTGTCTTTTGATTACAGCTATGTTTGGGAGTATGAAGTGATATCTCTTTATGGTTCTGACTATTATTTCCCCCATTGAATTACTTTGGTTCTCTTGTTAAAAATCAATTGACTATAAGGGTAAGGGTATATAACTGAACTCTCATTATATTCTATCTCTATGTCTATCCTTATGCCAATACCAAACTGTCTTGATTACAGTAGCTTTGTTGTACTGTACTATACTGTACTGTAGCTTTGGAATCTGAAAGTGTGAGTCTTATCTTCTTTTTTAAGGTTGTTTTGGCTATTCTGAGTCCTTTCCATTTCCTTATTAATTTTAGAATCAACTTTACACATGGCACATGTATACATATGTAACAAACCTGCATGTTGTGCACATGTACCCTAAAACTTAAATAATAATAATTAAAAAAGAATCAACTTTCCAATTTCTTCCCAAAAGACAGCCAGGATTTTGATAGGTATTGCATTTATTCTGCATATCATTTTGGGGAATATTGATATCTTAGCAGTAATAACTTCTGATCCATGAACATGAGATGTCTCAATTTATTTAGGTGTTTAATTTTTTTAGTTTTGTTGTTTTCCATGTACAAGACTTTCACTTTTTTTTGCTAACTTTATTCCAAAGTATTTAATTCTTTTTGATGCTTTTATAAATGGAGTTTTCTTAATTCTGTTTTTGAATTGTTTATTTATAGTGTTTAGAAATATAATTTTGCACATTAATCTTGTATCCTGCAATTTTGTGAACTTGTTTATTCTAATATTTTTTTGAATGCGTATCTTAGAATTTTCTATATACAATATCATGTCACTTGTGAATAAGATCTACTTCTTTCCAATATGGATGTCTTTTATATCTTGTCAAATTTCTTCAGCACTTTTATTATGAAAGGGTTTTGGATTGTATTAAATCACTTTTTGCCTCTATTGAGATAATTATGTAATCTTTTTTTGTAAATATTATTTTACATTTATTGATTTTCATATGTTATACCTACCTGGCATTCTTGGGATAAATCCCACTTGGTCATGCTGTATAATCTTTCTTATATGCTGCTGGATTCTGTATGCTAATACTGTGTTAAACATTTTTGTGTCTGTATGAACAATATCGTTCTATAGTATCCTTGTGATACCTTTGTCTGGTTTTGGTATCAAATTATCACTAGCTTCATAGAACAAGTTGGGATGTATTCCTTCTTTACTAATTTTTGGAAGAGTTTATGAAGTGTTGATGTTTCTGCCTTTATTTTTCTCTACTTCATTTCTTTCTGCTCTGATCTTTCCTTCTATTTGCTTATTCTGGTTTTAGTTTGTTCTCCTCTTTCTAGTTTCTTAAGGTGCATAACAAAATTATAGATTTGCAATCTTTTTTCTTATTTAACATAGGCATTTACAGCTATAAATTTGCCTTTAATGTGTTAGCTGTATGCTATACATTTTGATACTATTTTTGTTTTTATTCCTCTCAAAGTATTTTTTAACTTCTCGTGGTCTTTTAACTTATTGGTTATAAGTGTGTTAATTTCCACTTATTTGTGAGTTTCTCAAATTTCCTTCTGTTATTGAATTCTAATTTTTATTTCATCGTGGTTGGAGAGTATATTTTGTATGATTTCAATCCTTGGAAATTTACTGAGGTTTGTTTTCTGACTTAAATATGGTTTATCCTAGAGAATGTTCCCTGTGCACTAGAGAAGAATGTATTCAGCTGTTTTGGTGGAATGTTTTACAGATGTGTATTAGGTTTAGTTGTTTTATGGTGTTGTTCAGTGCTTTTCTTCTTGTTGAACTTCTGCCTAGTTCTATCCATTGTTGAAAGGAGCGCTTGAAGTCTCCAACTATTATTGTCAAATTATTGATTTCTCCCTTCAATTCTGTCAGGTTTTGCTTTATGTATTTTGGGCCTCTATTGTTAGGTACACATACATTTAGAATTGTTTTCTCTTTTTGATGCCTTGACCCTTTTATTATAAAAATCCTTACTTATCTCTTAAAAATTTTGTCTCAAAGTGTATTTTGTCTAATATTAGTATATCAACTCCAGCCCTATTTTGGTTAATGTTTGCATGGTGTATTTTTTCCTATTCTTCTACTTTCAAGTTACTCAAGTTTTTGAATCTGAAGAATATTTCTTGTAGGTAGCAAAAGATGAATCTTGTAATAATTCCATTCCAATTTCTAGCCTTTTAATTTATGTGCTTGATACATTTATATTTAGTGATTTAGTGTAATTACTAATAAGGAATGATTTATAGCTACCATTTTCCTATTTGTCTGCATGTCTTTGCCTTTTGTTCCCTATTACCTGTCCTCTACTAATAACTTTTGTATTAAAGAAATATTTTCTAGTGCGCCATTTAAATTCCCTTGCTGTTTCCTTTGCTATAGTTTTGAAGTTATTTTCTTAGTGGTTTTTCTGGGGATTAAAATTATGATCTTAACTTAAAACAATCTAGTTTGGATTAATAACAACTTAATTTCAATAGTACACAAAACTTTTTTTCCAATATAGCATTTTCTATTTAAAGCTTATAAAGAAGCAATATATTGTTTAGGCATAATACATATGTGGTAAGGCATTAATGAAAAGCAAGGGACAATAAACATAAAAGCTCACTGTAAAGCTTCACCTCCATGGGTGGCAGGGGAGTGGGATAAGATCAAAGATATTCTTTTTTTTTTTGAGATGGAGTCTTGCTCTGTTGCCCAGGCTGGAGTGCAGTGGTGCCATCTTGGCTCACTGCAAACTCTGCCTCCTGGGTTCACGCCATTCTCCTGTCTCAGCCTCCTGAGTAGCTGGGACTACAGGTGCCCACCACCACGCCCGGCTAATTTTTTTGTATTTTCAGTAGAGATAGGGTTTCACCATGTTAGCCAGTATGGTCTCGATCTCTTGACCTTGTGATTCACCCGCCTTTGCCTCCCAAAGTGCTGGGATTATAGGCATGAGCCACCGCGCCTGGCTGACCAAAGATATTCTTAGTATTTTATTTCTTAAACGGGATAAGCATATAGGTATTGTAGTTATAATTTTTTTTGCATTAAAACATCTAAAAATTTACTTATAGTAAAATTAAGGCTTTCTTTTTGGCATACAGTTCAGACAAATGCCTAGGTTGTGTAACAGCCATTGCAGTCAGGATACATAACTGTTCTATTTCCCCCAAATTCCTTTGTACTGCCTCCTTTTACCCAAATCCTCATCCTATTCCCAATCCTTTCCTAGAATTTTGCATTTTCCAGAATGTACAAATAGAATTATACAGTATGTATTTTTTTAGCCAGGCTTCTTTCCATCACTTAGCATGGTGGTTCTTAAACAGTGCTGATTTTTCTCCCTAGGAAACATTTGGCCATATCTAGAAACATCCTTGGTTGATTAAATTGGCATAGTGAGGGAGATGAAACTGGCGTCCAGTGGGTAGAGGCCAGTGATGCCTGCAAATATACCTTACAACGCTCAAGGCAGCTCCCCACAATACAAATTTATCTGGCCTGAAGTCTAATAGCGCTGAGGTTTAGAAACCCTGTTAGCACAATGCATCTGAGATTTGTCTATGTTACTGAATGTTGTTCCTTAGGATGTACCACAGTTTGTTTATTCATTCTTGTGTTGAAAGACATTGGCTTATTTCCAGTTTTTCTATAAAGAGTTACATAAGTTTTTTTGTGTCAACGTAGGGTTTCATTTCTCTGGGTGCCTATCTAGGTGTGAGAATCCTGGATTATATGGGTTCACTTTATAAGAAACTACCGAATTATTTTCCAGTACTCCTGCACCATTTTGCATTCTGACCAGCAATGTATGAGTTTCCAGTTGTCCGGACAACCTTGCCAACATTTGTGGTCATCTTTTTCAAATGTTGATTCAGCCTTGCATCCCTAGAGTAAACCTCAATTGCTGGATTAGATTTACTAATATTTTGTTGAGGACTTTTAAAATCTATATTCATGAGGTATATGTGTCTGTAGTTTTATTGTAATATCTTTGGGTTCGATATCAAGGTAATGCTGGCTCCACAATGAGTTGGAAAATGGTCCCTTCTATTTTCTGGTAGAGATTGTGTAGGGTTGCTATCATTTCTTCCTTACATGTGTGGTAGATTTTGCTAGTGAAACCATTTGGATCTAAAGTTTTCTTTATTTGAAAGTTTCAAATAAATAATGCAATTTGTTCATAGATAAAAGATAATTTAGATTATTACTACTTTAGAGAGTTTTTGTAGTTTGTATATTTCAAGGAATTGGACCATTTCACCTAAGTTGTCAAATTTATGGGCTTAGAGTTGTTCATAGTGTTTCCTTAATGCACTATCGATGTCTGTGGAGTCTCTGGTGATATCCCCTGACATCCTCTCTATTGGTAATCTGTGTTTTCTTCTTTTTATTTATTTTTTGATCTGTGTAGCTAGAGGTTTGTTGTTTAGAAACACATACATCTGCGATAAAACTTTGAAGATAAGCAACAATAAACACAAGTTCAGTGTAAAAGTCACCTCAATAGGTGGCAGGGGAGGGGAATTAAACCAGTAGGTTCTAGGGCTTCAAAGATATTTATAATATTCTGGCTCTTAAATAATATGATAAACATATGGGTAAACAATTATTCTTTAATTCACTATAATACACATATTTGTATGTGTGGCATATGATATATTCATCCTAAAAATGACATAATATATTTCTCAAACTTGGAAATAACCTGGACTCCATAGTTTTGTGGGGATGTTGGATTTAGATTGACAAGTAAAGGATGATGGCCCTAGGAGACATGATCATTAAGACGAAAGATCAACTTTCTGCTTCCTTTGCCTAACTCCAGGAGGAGTATAAAATAAATATTACTTCTTTTTGCTTTCCTGAAACCCATGCTGGAGGTGAGAATTCATTCTCGCACTCTAAACATCCTCTCTCATGACTAGTCTACAATTATTCTTAAATTCAGAGAGTATTTTGACCCCGTGAAGAGACTGTGAAAAGTAGGGCATGCCTAGTGGTTTGTATGTGGAATGCCCCAGGCAGAGGGACTTTCTAGGAGCCAAGCTGTTGCTTGGCTATCTTTGTGCCATACGCAACTTCTGTTCGAGTTCCAGCATTAGTGGGAGAGCCTAACATATATTGCCAGCCCTTTCCCTGCCCAGAACTCTTGTGACTGGCCCTAAGGCAGATCAGGTGTTTACTCCATATCCTCGATGACAAAGAAACTGTGATCTTGTTCTGGGGAATGTCCCTTTTCCCATTCAAGTGTACGATCATATTTTCAAGCAATAGCGTTTACATTCAGCCTGGAAACTTTCTGCCCAGTTCTCAAGTTCTACTGCCAGCAGCTTGGATACTACAGAATGCTCATAGGATGCATTGAACCACATTGCCATGGTAACCAGCAGACAGACCTGAAAGAAGTAAGGCTGCAGAGAAACTGTAGCCATCACCAAACAACAAATCAAAGGGAAGTGTCTCAGGAGAGATTTCTAATTATCATGCATTTGTCCTTGCAGCCAAACCAGGATGCAATGGAAATGGTGCCTTTGGCACTAGCATCTTAGGTCACAAAATCAGGTAAACTCTCCTGGGCTCCTTTGGGAATTCCACGGAGTCTCCCGCTGCCTTAGGTGTATTGAAATAGATTCTTAGATTGACCTTTTCCTTACAGTTATCACCAAGTCCTTGACAGTGATAACTAAAGTGCAGTACAGCTTAAGGTATTTTATGGACAGCAAGGCAATTTTAAAAAGTCTTACATCTGTGAGCCGGATATAATAGCTAATAACATCTGAGATGATTCTGACATCTTAACGAGATTGCCTCTGTTTATTCCTTATTTTATTCTTTTTTGCATTCTCTTTAATATAAGCAAGCTTAGTTCAATAATCTTTAATGCAAGTGGAGTACTAACTGATATGTTTATATGCAAATATATGCAAATCATATAGTAAGATAGGGCTTCTAGAGTAACAACTGGTAACATCCATGTTTACTTATGAAGAAAGTGCTCAAGGTTACAAAGCTATCACTAAAGATTTACTAATAATTTGCTGGGGAAATAGTTGTTGAAATCCTTTTTCTGCTTTTAAATGTGCTGAGATCAAGGCTGTCTGATTCTTGAGACAGGGAGAATGTGATAAATGAAGACACAACATCACATGAATAAAACTCGAATTGCCTGTGCTAAGAGAGTGGCTTTGCACTTCTCCTTGCAGTCGGACCAAACTGCAAAGGCATCTGCGTTAGTAGAGGTCTTTAACGTATTTGTTCTGCATTAATTCATATTTATGAATGGCATATGCTGGAGGCTGGCCTGAATCACCTTTGTTTTATTAAAGGTGCATTTAAGGTCAACTACCACTAACTGCATTGTTAAATATTGATTTAGCCATTTGAATTAATGTAATTTTCAGTCCTTTTTCTACTTAATATACACTAGGACTCCCGTGACCCAGTCAGACAGAAGATCAATACATGGGCACTCAGCTTGTATTGAAGCTGGGGTTGACTGCTTGCTTGTTTTCCTGTGAAAACAAAAGTGTTCAAGATAATGGGCTATTGGCTTATCTACTTACCTTCTGCAAAACTTCTGAATGCTTTCATCTCTTGCAGGATGTTTTTGACCTATTTAGTGATCAGTGTTTCTCAGAGTTCTGAGTGATTAGGTTTCCTTTGTTGAGGAACAAATGGTATCAAGAAAGCAAAAACCCAAACCTGGAACATTAAAATAGCCAGGTCGGCGCTACATGGATTCACATTTCAAGATTTGAAACAAGCCTTAGGTTATTTTACTCAGCACTTTCATCTTACTGGTGATGAAACAGAGTTTAAATGACTTTTCAAACTGCTAGAGTCAGAACTAGAATCCTGGACTTCTAAAGATTCTCTTTTCATTGATACTGTAGTATGTATCATTTATTTTTCTGCAAATTGAGGCAAAGTAAAGGAATTTTGTGACCATATTCATTAAAAATATTGTATTGGGCTTAGAGGAGGTTGGTATTAAAAATGAAATAGTTTATTTTACTAGACACTGAATGGAGACTCCATCCCTATGAGCTGCCATGAGAATATTGCCTACTTGGTAAACTTTCAGCTTAGCTCTCTAATCTCTTGATAATACCAACTGGCTTCACTTACTCTGGTTTATTGAGATCAATTAATCTGTAGTTGGTGTATATTCTTTTCCTGCCTACCTTGCAGTTAAGCCTAGAGGTGCCGCGGGCTGTCTTTGCCACTGTGTACAAAAAGTGTGCCTAAGAATGCAGCAATCATTTGAGGAAACAGTCAAGAGTCAAAGACCAAGCTCTGGCAATGTGAAGTGTCTGGATTTAGCCATGCCTAAAGCTAGTGATAACCCCTGAAAATTGAGATTATGTAAGTGAGTAAATACCCTTATTTGCTTAAACTTTTTTTTTTTTTTTTTTTTTTTGAGATGGAGTCTCACTCTGTTGCCCAGGCGGGAGTGCAGTGGTGTGATCTCGGCTCGCTGCAAGCTCCGCCTCCCGGGTTCACGCCATTCTCCTGCCTCAGCCTCCCGAGTAGCTGGGATTAGACGTGCCCGCCATTGCGCCTGGCTAATTTTTTTGTATTTTTAGAGACGGGTTTCACCTTGTTAGCCAGGATGGTCTCGATCTCTTGACCTTGTGATCCGCCTGCCTCCGCCTCCCAGAGTGCTGGGATTACAGGCATGAGCCACCGCGCCCGGCCTTTTTTTTTTTTTATTTATTTAAATATAACCAAGAGTCTCAACTTCCTGATGAATACATAAGCTGAGTTGGGGTATTTGAGAAATACTTGGATCTTGATGGTGTAGTATCAAGCTTCAAAGTCATGGGGGTAGTTTCACAAAGATTTCTTACAGCATTTCTAAATGTGTTACAACAGGCCAGGTAATAGGTCTCAGGTAAACATCTATATCCAAGATCCCTCTTTTCAATCTGTATCTAGACAAACAGATGTACAGTACGACCATTGTAAATTGCCATTTTATGTTCAAAGTCATTACATAATGTCAGTGCTTCCAGGGTTTAATAATATCTTAATGATGGTAGGGTATAGTCTTCATTGTAAAAGCTAAAGTTAACTAAGTTGGTTTTTTTGGTCAAAACTTTCACTTTAGAAAAAGTTTTCTGTTCCAAAACCGAAATTGATTATTAAGAAAGGAAAGCACAGAGATTGAAATTATAGACGTTTTAGCACTGGAAGAATAATCTCGGAGATGGTTCAAGACTCTCAATTTACAGGTAACACTGAGGCCCTGAGGGTTTAGATGACTTGGCCTCAGCTGTACAGATCCTTTAGTGGTGGAACTGACACTAATATCCCCATTTCCAACTGGAGCACTTTCCTCTGTTCTGACATTCACAGCCTGATGGACTTGCTTGTCTCCTCTTATTTGGTAGCATGCTGGGAGATACTTTCTATCACTCAGTGGCCTGGGGTCAAAAATTTCTAATGTTTAGATGATACAGGACAGTAGCACAATTTACTGACAGCTGTGGAAGTAATTTAGTTTATGTCCACGTTTTCTAAGTGCAAGCAGAAGTATTGTAGCACTCCAGTCCCTGTAGAGCTTACGAATGTAATTAGAAAATAAAAGTTTAAACCAGGCAAAAAGAATTAAATTAACTGGAACAAACACAATAAACAGAGTCAAATCTTTTGTCTCAGCACCTGGTTACAAAATGAGGCCCAGGGATCAATGACGAGAACCACACAGCTTTTAGGTTAGTATCTCTACCTGCAAAAGATGGTGGTGGGGGCAGATTTGTTCATTCCATTTCTTTGGGCAGTTTTTATTCACATCACATAGACCTCCTCACAAACACTCTGCAGTTATGTGCAATTAAATGAACTTATTGACGTAAAGGAGACTTGACATATTAAAAAATATTAAATATTAATGATTTTTTGTCTCTATGTATTAGATGTAGTGTTCATGGAGAAAAAATCTGTTAAGAACTATAACATCAAAATTATAAAATGTCTGGATGTGAAGTTCATAAAGCTGAAACTACTTTTTTCTTAAACAAAGGCAGATGCTTTGTGTAGATGGATATCTCTTTTTCTGTGTTCTAGGCATTTGCTTTCATTTTTGAAACCCTTTTAAGTGCTACATGAGGCACCTGGCCCTAGAGTGAAAAGAGATTAAAAACACCTTGGGGAATCTTAATTCCCTCTAAATCACTTTTTTCTCCCTTAAAAAAAGAAGTTAGTCTTGAATGAAATGTGGAACCTTATCCACCTTGCGAATAATCTGCTCTCTTCTCCTCTTGCCCCAGAGTTCCAGAGCTTGCTGACAGATAGGGGGTGATTAAAAATTCTCATCGTGCCCATGTGCCTTGTGCCCTCTCCTTTGTCATTCTGCAGTTGAGTATCAAAGCTGTAGCATCTATGTTCTTTGAAGACTAAGCAGGTTGGACATGCAATTTAGATGAAAAACAATTACTCTGTGTTAGCTTGCTTTTGGCAAGAGTGTATTAAGGCTCATCTCACTGATGGGAAACAAAAGCTGTACTTCATCTTCATGAATTTCAAATGAGGGAGAGAGAGAGGAGGAAACAGTGAGTTTTCTGGCAGGAGCTTTTCTGCATAAACTTTCTCTGATGAGTGGGTTCCTTTCTTGATAGAATACCCTCAGTATTGGCTTGGATAATAATGTGTTTCTCTCCCATGCACAGATGGTGCAAATGATCATGTGGTTCTACTGGTGGGGAGCCTTTGAAACACAAAAAGAGGGCTAAGCAGATGAAGTACATTCTGTGGCATTTTTTTGAACTTATGAGGGGAAGAGAATTAATAGCCATATTGTACTGGTATCTTTTGTTATAAATGTGTTTGGTTTTGAGAAAACAAGCAAACAAAAGGCAAATTTCCATATTTGTGAATCATCTATGCTTTAGGTGAAATTGAACCTTAAGAAACAGCACTTTATCTCCATGAGTTCAGTTCAGATAGGTACATTAGATCACCAACTTGTGGATAACATGTCACACATTTTTTGTGATGTCAGAATGAGTTCTTGGCCTTGGCTGTTGAGGACAGAACATCCTGAGCCAAATGGGACAGTTGCTGAGTGAGGACACCAAACCTATTCTTAGGAGGCACATATTGCCAGCAATATTATCCAGATAAAAAACACAAAAGAAACATCAAAGGCAGTACTGAAAGGGAATAAAGGTCACCCCAGGCCAGCAGGCATCACATGTGTCTATAGGAATGAGTGTTAGGGGAATAAGGCCACATTTATGGATATGAGACCTGTGCAGTCACTTGGGGCCCTGTGCTCAGAAAGCTTCATGCTTGGTTTGAGATATGGTTTGGCTCTGTGTGCCCACCCAAATTTCACCTCAAATTGTAATCCCCATAATCCCCCCCCTATTGAGGAAGGTGACTTGGGGGGTGACTGGATCATGGGGGCAGTTTCCCTTATGCTGTTCTCATGATAGTGAGTATGTTCTCACTAGATCTGATGGTTTTATAAGTGTTGGACAGTTCCTCCTCCACATGTTCTTTCTCTCACCTGCCACCATGTAAGACATGCCTGCTTCCCCTTCTCCCATGATGGTAAGTTAACTGAGGCCTCCCCAGCCATGTGGAACTGTGAGTCAATTAAACCTCTTTTCTTTATAAATTACCCAGTCTCAGGAAGTTCTTTATAGCAATGTGAAAATGAACTAATATACTGAAATTGATGCTCTGTTCTATCTGTCTTGAAATTCTTACTTTTGAACATGGAACCCTACATCTTCATTTTGTACTGGTCCCCACATATTTTATAGCTTATCTGAAGGAGGAGAGAGAGATGATGGGGGATGAAGGGTATGGGAGTGTATGCTATGGCTGCCTGCTGTTCTCCAGGTATGACATTAGAGTACAACTTTCCTGCTATAACCAGTAGAGTCAATTGCTCCTTGAGGGCAGGCAGAGTGAATGGTATGTTCTGGAAACAGCTTTGAAAGAAAGATAGCTTTTCCCCCGTGAGCTATGTGTCTCTTTACGTATTCACCTCAGCATGTCATATTCTTAGAGTCAAAACCTGTACTGTACCTGAGGTTAATACTACGTGAGTCACTTCAAAAATAAGACATGTTTTGTTGACTCGTGGCTAACATGTAGAAAATCTATAATTTTTTTCCTAGAAAGCAAGGCCTAGATTTCAGTTCAGGCTATGAATAGATTTTTATTTCTGTATGATATTTGTGGTTTTAAGTTAAATTGGAATTTTCTCTTATAGTCTGTGGTTAAATTCTAATCCCTAAACTAGTTAACATTGGAGATCTGGTAAAATTCTACTAAATTCTTCAACTTTAAATTATCCTATAATGAAAAAGTGGCTCTAGACTTGATATAGATATATTATAGGACATTTATGAGAAGCAATAGAGCATAAAGAAAAGGCTTTTATTGAGAGAGAATTGGATCCAAGTTCTGGCTCTGCCACTTAAGAGCTCCATGCTGTTAGAAGAGTCATTTCATTGCATTAAGATAGTTTCTTCAATAGTAAAGTCAGGATAAGAATATTACTTTTCATGGGTTATGTCAGTATTAAAAGAAATAGCAAATATAAAGTGATTATAATAGTTCATGGATGAGGTGCAGGTGTTTTTAGAAGTATATGAAGTTAGACTGGGCATGGTGGTGTGCACCTATAAACCCAGCTCCTTGGGAGGCTGAGGAGGGAGAATCGCCTGAGCCCAGGCATTTGAGGCTGCAGTGAGCTATGACTGTGCTACTCTTCTCTGGTCCAGCCTGGGTGACAGAGTGAGACCTTGTCTCTAAAAAAACAACAACAACAAAACAATATGAATTTAGTTATTTGTAATTACCTGGCTATTATTCACTCTTCTTAATGTTAACCCTGTTGTGTGGACTAACCTCACTATTCAAAGCCCATGTTCAAATGAGATTTCATCCTAAATGCATTTAGAAAAGAAGGGAAAACAATCAGGAAAGTATAAACTAACTTAGTTTTTAAGCATATTTATTCATAAAATGTTTATAACTTTTCTATATAAAGTATGTGACTTTTTACCCAATGGGCTTAGAATTAGATCTATATAGGGTGTACATAAAAATTTTTTCAACTCTGAATCTGAATGTTTCCCTTTGTCTTTTACAGCCTCCCAAATGTCCACATAGATAGTATCAACCCTCAATGCAAATTATAAGAATGTTATCTTAAAATGTAATAAAAAGTGACCAAGCTGATCTAAACCCCACAACAGCATGAATAGTTTCCATTTATCTAGCATTTAGTTCACTCCTAAATGGTAAGTATATCAGTTGTAAGTCCACCGCCATGTTTCTCCCTTGGAGAAGGCCCTATTTCATGGTTAATATCATAGCTGTGAAATTGAAACCTCTGGTTTCCATCCTATGAGGGAGGCACTATGTTTTTGGGGGTCGGGGTGGGGTTTAAAAACATAGAATGTTTATAAATTCCTGATGAAACTTTAAAATGTAAATACAATATATGAAAGAAACTGTAAACATCTCTTGCAAACCTATTTTGCAGAGTTTTTAACACTATACAATTCAAAAATCTAGACTAGCACAACCACCATCTTTGGTGATGCATTGTTCATTCTGATTTTCCAAGCCATTGAGAACATTCTGCACTTGGTGCTGAGTGATTTCATGAACTGCCATCTGTGAATACAATCCTAAATTTATTCAGTGTGTGGTTTTGATGAGGAGGCAGGTTTATGTAGGACCTGTTTTTTTTTTTTTTGGGGTTTTGAGAATGCAGCCAAGTAATTCATCCTGGTCTACTCATATTTTCTTAAAAGAATATCATGGATGAAACATTAACCCTTTGAAATAAAATCACCCAGGAAGAAATCATGATAAAAAATAATGAAATTGTTATAATTTAGAGAAAAACTTCATAACATCTCAAAGTAACACCACATAAACTGTATATATATTTTACAAAAAGGATCAGTTACACTTTCCTGAGAGCAGATATTGAGTAAAATCAACATTAATATCAAAAACTTTCTATTAACATTTCAAATTGTTTGCTTTTATAAAATCACCTTATATGTATACATGCATATACCCTCATCTCTAAACTTACACACATTTCACATTGCTGCATAGATCTAGTAAATGTATCTTCTGCCTTCCAAGGGACATGCATTTTTAAATGAATAAATCACTTAAATGAGTCAAAGGGTTGGTACACTGTGTTAACAGAGGGAAACTTTTATCACTCTTAGAAAATATCTAGGCTCTCTTTCAGAGACCTCCTTTTCCTGTAAATTCCTGGTTAAACTAAGAGAACAAAATCCAAAGTCAATGAAATTTTTGCTAGAATAGTTCTAATTTTAATATGGTATTTGGTTGTAGTGGTAAGGGGGAGCAGTTTAGGAGAACACTGCTTTCCTTTCCATAATTCTTTGAAGTTATTTATTTCTTTACCTAAGTTTTTTACACCAGGCATTTTTGATTAGCTATAATATACTTTCATCATACCATTTTATGGCTTTTAAAAATGAAGTTATAATAAGCAATATTGAGTGACTTGCATTAGGGAGGCCACTGTGGATGGACCCTTTTGGGGGGAATATGATTCAGAAAAAAAGAGGTCAGTGTCACAGTCAAAAAAATGTAGGTTTGGGGCCTGCTGACTTTCTTCAGCATCATGTAGCTCTAGAGCAATCGTATATATGCAATTCTTTGTCAGACTTCATGACTAAAACACCAAAAGCAATGGCAACAAAAGCCAAGATTGACAAATGGAATCTAAACTAAAGAGCTTCTGCACAGCAAAAGAAACTATCATCAGAGTGAACAGGCAGCCTACAGAATGTGAGAAAATTTTTGCAATCTATCCATCTGACAAAGGGCTAACATCCAGAAGCTGCAAAGAACTTAAACAAATTTACAAGAAAACCCCATCAAAAGGTGGGCAAAGGATATGAACAGACACTTGTCAAAAGAAGACATTTATGCGGCCAAGAAGCATATGAAAAACTCATCATCACTGGTCATTAGAGGAATTCAAATCAAAACCACAGTGAGATACTATCTCTAGCCAGTTAGAATGGCGATCATTAAAAAGTCAGGAAGCAACAGATGGAGAGGATGTGGAGAAATAGGAATGCTTTTACACTGTTGGTGGGAGTGTAAATTAGTTCAACCATTGTGGAAGACAGTGTTGTGATTCCTCAAGGATCTAGAACCAGAAATACCATTTGATCCAGCAATTCCACTACTTGGGTATATATCAAAAGGCATATAAATCATTCTATAGACACATGCACACGTATGTTTATTGCAGCAGTATTCACAATAGCAAAGACTTGGAACCAACCCAAATGCCCATCAATGATAGACTGGATTAAGAAAATGTGGCACATATACATCATGGAATACTATGCAGTCATCAAAAAAGGATGAGTTCGTGTCCTTTGCAGGGACATGGTTGAAGCTGGAGACCATCATTCTCAGCAAACTAACACAGGAACAGAAAACCAAATGCTGCATGTTCTCACTCATAATTGGGAATTGAACAATGAGAACACATGGACACAGGGAGGGGAACATCACACAAAATGGGGCCTGTTGGGGATTGTGGGGCTACGGGAGGGATGGCATTAGGAGAAATACCTAATGTAGATGACGAGTTGATGGGTGCAGCAAATCACCATGGCATGTGTATACCTATGTAACAAACCTGCATGTGTCTGCACATGTCTCCCAGAACTTAAAGTATACTAAAAGATTTCTTTGTCTTAGTTTCTTAATCTGAAAAGGTGGTTGTTTAGATTGGAAGTGATATGCAAAGCACCCAGTACACTAGATAGAATGACATAGTTGTTGGCTAACAACACTAATTACAGACAGGTATGTGCTGAACCCTCCAGACTTCCTATTCTGCACATAGTGTGCATAAAGCCAGAGTACTCAAAAACTTATGAAGTGCCGTTGAACTCCTTTCTACAGAGTGGGCTTTGAAAATCTACAGTAACATACAACCTTATGCTACAGAATAGAGTTGTGCTCAACAATAGCCTTTTGACCTTTCTTTGGTTTGGCTTATAACAGAAAATAATGGATTTTTTTTTTTTAGGTCTTAGAATGCAGCATCATGCTAAAATGAAGTAGTTATCTTTACCAATAAATATGAACATTGTCTTTTTTAGAAGAATATTTTCCACTTATATTCCTTACATTATAAATACGTAAAATCTAGTCATGTTTTATTGCTTGAAATCAAGATTTGTTTAGCTTAAATGACTGAGCAGAACTTCCAATGCTGCCGTTCTTAAATGCTGTGGTTTTTTTTTTTTTTTGGCGGTGAATTCAGAATTTCTCTGTACTTAAAAATTAAAACACATGTGGCATTTTTTCCTTAAAAGCAGTTCAGAGATCTATCTTTATTTTAGATTATCCCAAATTTCTACTTAAGAAACTTGAATTTTAATAATTAGCAATCAGATCTGTCTACGCATCAGGCTGTTGGCTATAGTTAAACAAAATGCCTGGAGTTTTCCAGTTGGATGGATATGACAATGAATCAGTGATCAAAAATTGTTGTCGAATGAAACAATACCAATAGGGGCCATCTGCGTTTGCTCAGAACTCATATGGTTCTGGCATGTATCTACTTTTCTATAAGTCTTGAGCTTCAAGGAGGCTGAAAATTCTTTTTGTAATGATTTTTCCTGGTTGATTTTGTTTAATAAAACTAATGTACAGTTTTTGAGAATGAACACAGAAAAGGGCATTGGGAACATGTGGCTTTTGTCTAATTTCCAGAACAACAGGCTAATACCTTTGAAAACAAAATCAATTCTGAAAATGATACGGAACATATGCTAGAGTAATTTTAGAGTCTGCATTCATCTTGAACATGAAATCTTAGAACCTTTGAGAGTATTCACTGGAAATCCAGAAATCCTTTCTGGTTCTGACACATTTCTTCTTCTTTCAATAAAAACCAGACCTGGGCTGATGCCAGCATTAAGCCCTGGGGCAGCTGGAATGAAGCTGACACCAGGTGAAATTCCATGATCTATCATACCAGCTACACAGGGAACTTAAATACTTCACCCCCAACATTTTGACACAATGCAATTATTTTGTTTTTGACAGATGGCATTTGTTCGAAAAGGTTTTTGCTAAAAGTACCATCTTCAGATAAATGTACTCAGATTTGTATTTTAGAGGTATTTCACAGCTGCACTTTTATAAATAGGTCGAAAAATAGCCAGATACTGATTTATGTTTGACAGCTCATTTTAGTGGTATTCAGAATTTCTGCAAGGATACTTTGGCTTGTTCCCTTGAGTCTTCACAGCTCATGAAAACTCCAAACAGTATTAAAGGCAAAAAAAAAAAAATCTTTAATATGATATGTTCAAATCTCAGTGGATTATCTTGCTCCAGATTTTCCAAACTAGCTTCACTTTGGAACCATTTCCTTCAATTCTTTGTTTGAACAATTATTGCAGTTGGCTGAATATGTTCAGTGAATAATGAAAGGCTTACTCAGTGTTAATTTAGACAAGAAAATGGGCCAGGTGTAGTGGCTTATGCCTGTAATCCTGGCACTTTGGGAGGCCAAAGTGGGAGGATCCCTTGAGCCCGGGGGTTTGAGTCCAGCCTGGGCAACATAGGAGGAGACTCTGTCTCTAAAAAATAAAAAAGCCAGGCATGGTGACACCACACCTGTAGTCCCAGCTTACTTGGGAGGCTGAGATGGGAGAATTACTTGAGCCGGGGAGGTTGAGGCTGCAGTGAGCTGTGATTGCACCATTGCACTCCAGCCTGAGTGACCAAGCAAGACGGTCTCAAACAAACAAACAAACAAACAATAATTGCCCAGGTCAAAGTGCTGTATCTGTGGATAAGTGTGCTTTGTATGTATTGGTTTTTCCTGTTGGTAAAAAACATGGAATCTGGAGTCTGACTGCCTGTCTTCCAAATGGGCTCTGAAGGGAATGTTGCATTCATTTCCAAACTTCTTGTTTCAGTTTCCTCATCTGTACAGTTTGGATACTAATAGTACCCACTTCTGTCCTTGCGATAATTTGCTGAGAATGATGGTTTCCATCTTCATCCAAGTCCCTACAGAGGACATGAACTCATCCTTTTTTATGGCTGCATAGTATTCCATGGTGTATATGTGCCACATTTTCTTAATCCAGTCTACCATTAATGGACATTTGGGTTGGTTCCAAGTCTTTGCTATTGTGGGAATTGAACAATGAGAACACTTGGACACAGGAAAGGGGATCATCACACACCAGGGCCTGTTGTGGGGTGGGGGGAGGGGGAGGGATAGCGTTAGGAGATATACCTAATGTAAATGACGAGTTAATGGGTGCAGCACACCAACATGGCACATGTATACATATGTAACAAATCTGCACATTGTGCACAGGTACCCTAGAACTTAAACAAGTTAATATACATAGAAAATTTAGAAATGCTTGACTTATGGGGGATCTGCAATTATATATATGTGTATATGTATATATATATACCCCTAGATGTATCTGTATTATATAAACTAGTACAAATAGCAACTGATAATAATCTTTCATCTTATTCCTGTTTCCATCATTGACTATGTGAAAGTTGCACTACTAAATGTGTTGAGTAGCTTATGAAATACCGAACTAGAGTCTATCAAAGATATAAAGAAAATATATGTAGCTGTTTTGAAAAAAAATTATCATAATTTCTCTCATTTGATCCTCAAATATTTTCAAGGTCCAGAGAGGATTTAAGTTGCTGGAATAATCCACCCAGTCTTCCAGATGTGATTATATAATTGATGGTATGTGGATATCACTGATCACAAAACACAATAAAGGACCTAAGGCAACATCTCTGTTCTTTCTCAATGTGGGGAAAATGTTTTTGTTCTACTTGGTAAATGGCCTCTGCAATGTTTCTTGGAGACCTCAATAAATGATTATTTTCCAGCATTCCGTCACATGCCAAATGTTTCACTCCCATTTCCCTGAGGTTCTCGTCTGTCAGCACGTGTCTTGCAGCTCAGTACAGACATGGCATGGGTAAAGTGCACAGTGAAGATTGGTACAGGAAAGTCTGAAGCCCTTTCTTCCTGAAGATGAAAAATCTTCTGGATTTACCTGCACCCCTCCAGATCTTAAGACTGACTCTTATTTGAAGATGTGTGTTTTGCTTTACTTTCCTCTGTGAGTGCTCAGCACAGAGCAGTATCTACTTTTCTGGTTTTACATTTTTCATTTTAAAGATCCAATTACCTCAAGTCCTTTTCTTGAATATTGCAGTGGGCCTGCTGACCTAATAATTCTCTCATCTCTAATTTCAATCATTATCTCTGCTTGAAGTTGCATCACACATACCCACACCTGAATATGTGAGAAGGACAGAGACAATTCCCCCGCAGGAAGAAATGGCTCATATCATTTGAGAGCCGAGTCTCAAGGGCATCATCAATGTTATTTCCTCATGTTCAGTGGCATTTTCTGGTGTGGTGTATTAGATTTAGTTATGGTATCACCAACTATAGTAGCGCAGCCACTCTGCTCTTCAGAAATGCTGAAACAGGCACAGCCTGGAGGCGCTAGGAAAGTCCGCTGCTCAGTGAGTCTAAAGGTCCAATAGTTCGGAATCTTTTCTAAGTCCATTCCTTCATCATTCTTTGTGGCTGCTGGAGCTAGCCGGTGGTTGGTTATATGTTTTTTTAATTTGATGTAGTATTGTCAAATCTCTGATAAATTTACAATTACTTTTTCTTGGGGATTTGGCAATGAGAAGAAGTTTCCATTTTCTTGAAGGTGTTTGCAAGGATAACTCTGAACTTTATTTCTAGAATGTATAATGCTGTGAAATAAAGGTAATATGAAAACAATGACAGCTACCACTGTTGAGGGTCTGCTTTGCACCAAACACCATTACAAGTGTTTGAGGTATCACACATGTTTTAGCTGCACAAGAATACAGTAGTCGTGCAAGGTAGGTATTTGCACTGTACCATAGGTAAGCTCAGAGAAGAGGGTTCCTGCTTAAGATGGCATAGTACGAACGAGAGAGGAAAGCCTTCTTGTGACTCATCCTCTCTTTGCAGAGGAGCTTAGCTTCTGAGATGCTCCAGTGCATCTTGTGGGTCTAGTGCATTTTGTTTTCTGGAAGAATTGCCTGCTGATGGGGATGCCAAACAAAGTGCCGACCCACTGAGAAATAGTGTGAGACCTTCTGCTTCTCAGCTGCTTTGGGTCATCTGTGAGTGTTGCAGTCCTTAGGGGAGGATGTGAGGTGGGTTGCCAGGCAAACAGGGCAGCTTGCCTTCTCCACAGTCTACTTATCACAGGGCCTGGCTGACATTCATTCATTCATTTACTTATTTTACTTGTGTGTGTGTGTGTGTATATATATACGCACATAACATATAATTATATATTAAATCGTATATTAAATATATATTATATATAACATATAATTATGTAATGTATTTTTTGTAGCCAATATATATACACATACCATAGTTATAATTTTAGTCATTTGTGAATATACTTTCAGTGGCACTAAATGCATTTACAGTGTTATGTAACCATGACTACTGTCAATACCCAAAACTTTTTTCAACATCCCCAACCAAACCTCAATGCTTGTCAAACAATAACTCTTCCTTTCTCCCACTGTCCAGCCCCTGGTAATCTCTAGTTTATTTTATGTCTCTAAATTTGCCTCTTCCAGGAACTTGTAGAAATAGAATAATACAATATTTGTCCTTTGGTGTCTGGCTTATTTCACTAAGCATAATGTTTTCTTTTATTCCTTTATTATTATTATTATTGAGACAGAATCTCACTCTGTTCCCCAGGATGGAGTGCAGTGGTGTGATCTTGGCTCGCTGCCACCTCTGCCCCCAGGGTTCAAGCAATTCTTGTGCCTCAGCCTCCCAAGTAGCTGGGACTACAGGCGTGCACCACCACGTCAAGCTAATTTTTGTATTTTTAGTGGAGGTGGGTTTTCACCATGTTGGCCAGATTGGTCTTGAACTCCTGGCCTTGAGTGATCCACCTGCCTTGGCCTCCCAAGGTGCTGGAATTACAGATGTGAGCCACTGTGCCCAGCCTACTAAGGCTAATGTTTTCAAGGTTCATTCATACTGCAGCATATGTTATCAACTTAATTCCTTTTTATGACTGAAAGATTTTATTGCATGCATATACCATATGTTTTTCCATTTATCTATTGATGGGTTAGTTTTTGAGAGAAGCCATTGGATGATTTAATTCCTCAGGGGACCTCATGCCACACGTGGCACACCCAAAGGTTTCTTTTGGGGCATATGTGATTTGCTGGAGTTCTAATACCTTCAGGATGAAGCACACAGAGTAAAGATTGACAGCTTAAAATCCGTTTATACTATTTATTGAGCCCTAAGTAGACATCTGCTGCTGTATTTGACAATAGATGTCCATAAGCAGTTAAGGAGTTCAGTCTGCCCTTAGGGAAGCTCAACACAGGCCCATGTGCATGCACACACTTGCACTCCTTCACACCCCAAAACACCATCCCACTCCATACATGTATACCCATCTTCCCTTCCCAGATCCCTCCCCAAACAGTTAAGTTACCATGGAGGTATGCATCTAAATGAGTTACAGAAAAGATGGGAAGTCTCAAGGGGGAAAAATGGCTGTAATTTTGGATGATGAGGCTTGCCTTTAAAAAAGAATTTGAACCCTTGTAGAGGATGGAGATGCTTTGTGTTGGAATGAAGCCACCTTAATTCCTCTCCCACAGAGGGTATATCTAGAAGAAGAAACTACTTGAGCAAAGTCTGAGCCCAGAGATGGGGAGGTGTAACAGGTGGGAGGAACAGATGGGAGAAGGCTTTTAATTCTAGGCTGAGGAAATTGACATTTATCCTGCAAGCAGCCGAGAACTTTGGTACAGACAAATAACAAAATTGCAAAAAAAAAAAAAAAAAAAAAATCATAAAATTTGTGTTAAAAAATCTGTAAATCATAACCTGCATTTATTGAGGGGCTCTTATGTACAAGGAATAGTATTTGGTTAGGCACTGGGAAAGATGACAGTAACACCAAAGATGGAACCTGGTAAGTTTGAGTAATAGGAGAAGGGAAGCCAGAAAAGAAGGCCGAAAATAAAAACTTAAGGGGAGGGAGGAGTCAAGAGTGTAATCTCAAAGTTAGCAGGAGAGGGTTTACAGGAAAGCATGGTTATCTGTGCTAAAAGCTACACTAAGATCCCAAAAAAGAAGAATGGAATCTCTGCTATTGGTTTTGACAAGTAGGAGGCAGATGATCTCAATAGGCAGAGACTCTGGAGATAAGGGTAGTGGTGTTATAGGCATTTGAACAAGAGCAACCCCATCTTGAACAGGGGTTGGGTAAAATAAGGCTGAGACCTACTGGGTTGCATTCCCAGATGGTTAGGCATTGTAAGCCACAGGATGAGATAGGAGGTTGGCACAAGATACAGGTCATAAAGACATTGCTGATAAAACAGGTTGCAATAAAGAAGCCAGCCAAAACCCACCAAAACCAAGATAGTGATGACAGTGACCTGTGGTCGTCCTCACTGCTACACTCCCATCAGCACTATGGCAGTTTACCAATGCCATGGCAATATCAGGAAGTTAATTTATATGGTCTAAAAAGGGGAGGCATGAATAATCCACCTCCTTGTTTAGGATATAATCAAGAAATAACCATAAAAATGGGCAACCAGCAGCCTTTGGGGCTCCTCCGCTTAGGGAATCCCTTTACTTTCATAATAAACTTGCTTTCGCTTTGTATTGTGGACTCGCCGTGAATTCTTTCTTGTGCAGGAGTCAAGAACCCTCTCTTGGGGTATGGATCTGTTCTCCTTTCTGGTAACAGTGGGGCTAGAGAAGAGGTAAGTATAGCAGTAGCTAGAGAAGCCAATATGCTCAAGAGAACAGACTATTACTATGCTATAGTATAAAGAGAAACCAAAGCATATTTTTGTATTAGTGGGAAAGAATGGAGAGGCACAGTTTGATTAAACACACAGAAGAGTAATCAATGGAACAAGTTTTTTTTTTTTTAATTTATTATTTATTTATTTATTTTTTGAGACAGTCTCGCTCTTGCCCAGGCTGGAGTACGATGGCATGATCTTGGCTCACTGCAACCTCTGCTTCCCAAGTTCAAGCAATTCTCCTGCCTCAGCCTCCTGAGTAGCTGGGATTACAGGCATGCACCACCACGCTCGGCTAATTTTGTATTTTTAGTAGAGACGGGGTTTCTCCATGTTAGTCAGGCTGGTCTCGAACTCCCGACCTCAGGTGATCTGCCTGTCTTGGCCTCCCAAAGTGCTGGGATTACAGGCGTGAGCCACCACGCTTGGCCTGGAACAAGTTTTTAAAATAAATGGTGGTTTACAAAAGACAGATCTGGCAATGGCACACAGACTGGACTGAAGTTTGTAGGTTACCAGAGGTCAGGAGTCTATTTGTTGAGTTGTGGCAAACAGCAGTGGAGATGTCACTGAACCGCATCCTGGACAGAAATGGAATAAAGGGGTAGAAATAGTTATCAATGAAGCTTCAGGAAAAAGAATAGGATTTGGTGTTGGAATAAAGACTGAGAAGTAAATACATCAAAGAAACCTCAAATTTGGTTTGGGTATCTGAGGCATTTAATATATGGGGACCATTTCTGCTGCATTCTCTAAAACACTCCAGGTTCACTATGACACTGCTTGTCCAGGGCCTCTGACAGTGACCCTGAAGAAACACCAGACTCTCTTTGAACAGTGTCCTTTTGTATTAGGATTGGTATTATATGATCTTCCAAAACTAATTTCTCTGATTACTGTGTATGTCCTCTGTCATCTTTCTTCCCATGAGGGAGTAGCCATTGAAAACAGGCTGAGTCATTAGGGGAAGAAAGAGGCTCAAAGGCCATATCCGCAGGGACTAAATTACTGACCTGGCAGGATAAGAGCTGTGAGCTACTGCATAATATACCTACCTGTTCACATAATCATTTTGTTGTCAAAGCTGCTTTTTTGCTTCCTTCCCTTTTGCTCCTGCTTCAAACTTATTTTTGGAGCATTTTCGTGACCTTGAACATGAAATGAAATGAAATGGTGATGCCACTTCTCAAGGGAGCTGTGTTTGAGATGTGCTTGTTCATGAAAGAGAATCATCAGAGTTCCCCAAGGGCTTAACCTTCATCTGCTTTTCAAAGAGAAATGCTGCCTCCTTCCACTCACACAGAAAGCTCTCCCCAGGTTCCTTTCCCTCTCCTCTTCCCACTACTTTCCTGCACAACAGTCAATTTTTTTAATCTTTTCAGTCTTGTGGTGTAGATGCACCATCTATAGTTCAATAACATGGTAACTTTCTCTCTTTTTCACTTTTCTCTGTATTCTTCCCTGCCACCTCACCAGTTTCCATCGTATTCCTATAATGAAGAGCGAAATGTTGAAATTGTGTGCACGAAATGCTAATTCAGCTGTTGCTCACAAGTTGGGTGCATGTTTGGGAAATCTTAGTATCTACAGCAGAATCTGGATGAGTGTTGGATGTAGTTTGATGGCAATAGAAACTTTTTTCCTTTCTGTAGGATTTCTTCTGTAAGGAAGAGTCAAAGAACTGGTTTGCCCCATAAATGTATACAATTATAATTTATCAGTAAAAATACTTTAAAAATAAAAAATGTTTTTCAAAGACAGCCATGTACATTTCCCCTGTCCCTGCAACCTCCAACCATCCCATGGATGGGGAACCATTTTTTCGTTGCTTATGATTTGAATATTTTATGGATAAGTGAAGTTCTTCCTGAAGTCATTCAGGCTATTATGAAAGAAAATAAAAGAACAAGACTTTTGGTGGGACTGAATAAAGAGAATGTAGATGGGAAGCTTGCGATGCTGCAGAAGGAGGAGGAGGCAGAATGCCTCGGGCCCAGAGCTGAAATTAGCAAAATTGGTAGCAAGAGGGCTGAGGAAGAAACCACAGTGAAGGATGGGCTTGGTTTCACTGCTCAGAAGCTGGCCAGGGTCTAAGAAGACCAGTTTGGTTGGCAGTCAGTCTTCATATCAGTGGGAACTTTGTTCCACTTGCTCCAGGTATTCTCAGTTGCAGAGTGCCTGGGAGTAATTTACAGGCCTGACTTGAGCTTCTAAATTAAGGTCACTCATTTTCTGGACACCCAATAAAAGTGCTTCCAAGAGCAATTGTTGGACCCCAGGTGAGCCCTGGATCCCTTGTACTGGGGGAGGAGATGACAGAATTCTTTCAGTGCCACTTCACCAGCTGGAAATCTCCATGGCCAGCAATGCTTCTGCCTGGGCTTCACTTGGGCCCACTGGGCTCACCCTGCACACTCAGCCTGGCAGGCTGCACTTGACTTGCACTACTGGCCCAGATTTCATGTGTGCCATGGCTCTGCACTAAGCCTGTGGCTGGTCTGGGCATGCTGCAACCAGCTTCTGCTTTGGGTGCCAGCATTTAGATGAGGGGAATGCAGCAGCACCAACTGTGGAGCCCCAAGGGGTGGTACAGCTTTTGCTCGGAGTCCTGCGGTCTGAGCCCCCAGGAAGTGTTACAGCTCTCATTTGTTCTTGTTGCCTGCTGCTTTGGCAAACAGGCTGTGTCACAGCTTGCTTGTTCTTAGCACCAGCAGTTCAACGAATTGGGGTGTGTGGTGCCCAGCAGCTTTTTCTCTTCTGCTGCTCTCATTGAGTGTGAGAGAGGGTACAGTGTTACAGCTCTTTTCACTCCCACTGTTGGGTGACTTCTGAGTTCTTGTCCCCCAACCAAGAGGAATGAGGTAGGTGGACGCCAGAGAGTGAGCAAGACAGAAAAGAGTTTTATTGAGCGACAGAAAAGAGTTTTATTGAGCAACAGAAAAGCTCTCAACACAAGAGGGGACCCAAAGTAGGTAGCGCTCTGTGTGAGAGGGGGCCAGAAAGCAGGTAGCTGTGAGGCTGAGTCAGGGGTTTTTATGGGCTCAGAATGGGGGAGTTCATGCTGATTGGTCGATGAGTAGGACTGGAAAAGGTACAATTTGATTGGCTAAAAGGACTCGAAGTTCTTACTCTGGTCTTGGACTCCACCTGGAAATGGCAGCTTGGTTTTCAGGCTTCAGGCTGTTGTTGGCTTGAAGGTCAGGTTTCACCGGGGACCCATCCCTGTTTGCCTTGGAATTTGTCTGTCTCCTGCCGCTGTCAAAAGCAACTTTGGTGCCTGCAGTTAGAGGCCTGATGATCTCAATGTTAGTCTGTGGGGAGTTGATACCCACAATTACAGTCTGGAAATATACAAAGTATGAGTCTTTACCACTTTGGACCTACCCCTACAATGTCTTTTTCTTTTGTTCTGGGTGAAAACTTACCCAATAAAATGGGTCATCTTTTCTGGAAGAATTACTTTTCCTTCTTCTCTGTTTACCTTTGCTTATTCTTCCTTTAATTAAATTTCCTTTTTGATAAATTTTGAAGAAAACAGTGGGCCACCCTCAAAAAACCCAAACTACTCATCTAACTTAAAAAAAAACACACACATTTGTGATGAATTTTCAGGCATAAATATCTGAATTTGTGTGTGTGTGTATGTATGCACATGTATGTGTGTGTGTGTGTATATATATATATAATTCAATTATTTTCTCACTGTGAAAGTAGCCACATAGGAAAAGCTGAGATACACCAGACGAAGGCCCCTGACTTAGGTTTTGCAGTTTGGCTACACAAATGTGAAAATGTAATAACTGTCAAAAATATTTGATTTCATGAAATTTATTCTTGCTTTCACATATTGGCAAAGATACTTCCTCTTAAAATTGACATAAAATTGTTCTCTATTAATATCTAATACAAGTCTCCAATCTATGAGACTTAGGCATTTGAAGAACTGTGATAAGAACAAAAGGAATAGCTCTATAGAGAGGATGGAGGTCAAGCGTTTTAAAATATTTGAAAGAAGTTTGAAAATACAGTTTTTGATGCTGACTTTGAGTGAAACTTGAATTTTTTTTTAAATAATTTTTCGAGTGGAGGAAATTAGAAAAGAACAGAAACATCTTCTAAAAACACTTCTTCAGAAAATTCCTTCTTCCCTTTGAAATTCTAAGAAGACAATTGCTTTCCAAAGCATTAAGAATTAGCTTCTTTTAGATTCTTTTCCAACAGCTAGCTCCAAATAATCTAGCAATTTCTTTTCAAGAATATAATCATAGGTAGGTTGCTTTATAAAAGAAGTTGAAACTGTGCTTATTCTTTTTCTCTCCATATATATATATCTCTCTCAAAAATAACCATGATAAAAATAATACAAACTATCCAAAGAACACAAACAATAAGAACACTGGCCAATATGTTAATTTATTTTATGTAGCCAGCACGAGGGCAAAGGAGCAGCTATGACTGACAGTTACTGTATGATATCAGTAAAATTCATTCTCTGTGAGATGTTTCCTATATTGCTAATAGATTTACTATGAGCTGATCCTGTATACAGTGTACAGGCAGGCATGCAGGGAGAAATGTAGCAGCGATTTAGAAAGGGAAATGGCCTGGGATGATAGCCCAGCTGGAAGTAAGGATGTTCCTGTGTGGAAAATCAGTGCAGTTAAAAGGATTTAGTAGCCAGATTATCAAGTTAATAGCTGGAGGGCTTAATCATTGGCCTCAAGATTTCTGCTGCTGCTGTGATTTAAATGGAAGGGATAATGCAACGGTCATAGTCCCTTGAACTAGGTGGGTTTGAGTCCTACAGCTTCACATTAATAGGATTCCAGACCCAGTGTTGGGAGTTGTGCGGCGGAGGGGTGGTGGTGGGCGCTGTGAAGAGGTAAGAGACTTGAGGAGACAGGGGCTATTAATAGAGGGCAGATTCTAATTATAGAGACTTCTTGCTTCTGTCGTCTGCAGGTCTTGATGTTTTAAGGTCTTTCTCTGTAGTGCTGAAGTCTTATTACGGATACCTAATCAACTTAAAATCTAGGATCTCAGTGTTAAATGTGTTATATCTGCTGGACAATTCTAAAAGCATATTGCTAGTCACACCTATATTACACGTTAAAATTATTTCTGTAACCTGTAGGTGGCATGGTAGAAAAGAATGAGATTTGGGCTTCTAGATGGATGATGTAATTTCCAGACCTGGACCTGCCACTTCAAACTCTCTGGACTGGAGCAAATCATCTATCCTCTCTGTGCCTCAGTTATTTTGTCTATAAAATGGCAATACTGCCATGGCTCCTACCTTCTCCAGGGGAGGCTGTGAGAATCAAAGGAGATGTTCTGCTCAATAGAATTTTATAATGAAACCGCCTTTGCAAAATTATGACAATAAGAGAAATCTGACATGGCTGACTCCATCATCTAGCCTTATAGGCTGCCTGCCTTCGCTCACTCCTGGGTGTGGGCCAAGCTGTTAAAACTTTGGGAGAAATTTAGTCTATAGTTTAAATAATAGCCCTTCTCAAAAACTATTCTGCCCTTATAAAACTACTGAAAGTCTACCAAATTAGGAGGATGAGAGGGGTCTGAATTCTAAATAATTACCAGCCATTATTCTGGAGGTCATAAGATGTGCAACTTCTTCAATTAATCTTGTAGGTGATGTCACTATTGTAGAACCTAAGATTGGCCTTTTAAAATGTCTTTTCAGGTTTTTGCATTTCTGACAACCGGATGGCCCCACCTGGACCCACCAACCAGCCGTGTGGACCCCCAACCCAGAGCCTTCTACTGTAGGTCTCTGCCCACCAAACTATCTTTGAAAGACCCCGAACCTCTGAGCCTTCGGGGAAATTGATTTGAATAATAGCTTTGTCTCCCATGTGGCATGGCTGGCCTCATATCAATCAAACTGTTTTACTGCAATGTCATGGTCTTGGTGAGTTGATTTTGTTTGTGCAGTGGGCAGGAAGAACCCATTGGGTAGTTACAATAATGACAACAATAAAATTCCTTCTCCCATTTTCCTTTACTCTTTTATTTTTGTCTTATTTTTAATGATTCCGATTGATGATTGTTTGTGTCATTTGATACAGATGTCATTGGTCGAATTCATCTTAACTTTTTGGAAACATACATAATACACTTTAAAATGAGCTGCTATTATCAGAAGAAAATGTTTCTCTAATTGGGGATTTAATAACATTTTTAAATTTGATAAATATGCTATTAGTTTGTATTTTGCCTCTAAAGTATAAAAGTACTTAGTGTAATTTATGTACACTATATATGCTAATATAGAAAAAAGAAAAAAATGCCACAATATTTGCTGAGGAATGGGGAAGGCAAATATCTTACTATGCTATTATTTCCTTTTTTGAGACAGGGTCTCACCTTGTTGCCCAGGCTAGAATGCAGAGACATGATCACAACTCACTGCAGCCTCAACCTCCCAGGCTCAAGCAATCCTCCAACCCCAGCCTCCCAAGTAGCTGGGACTACAGGCATGCAACACCACACCTGGTTAGTTCTTAAATTTTTTGTAGAGTTGGGGTGTTACTATGTTGCCCAGGCTGGTCTCAAATTCCTGGGCTCAAATTTCTTTGTTTCTATACTTTTGAGGTGGTTGGAGTACTAAGAATTAGATCCAGAGTACATTAAGAAAAATTATTTCAAAGCTCTGGCTGGTTCTTCCTCAGATAAAAATGGACATTGAAGTGAGATGGCTGTTATTTAGAAAAACACATCAATGGCTTTATTTAGGTTGTGAAAGTCAACTCCTCTGACCACTACCACCTTGACCTTAGATGGAAGAGTCTTGATAAAACAGGGCAAAAGAGCTCTGACAAATTTTAGTGTTCTTTTGGGGTGGGATAAAGGGATGTGGGATCCCTAGAACTAATAGGCCATCAATGAAGGTAGGGTGGAGGGGCTGGCAACAACACAACTGTGTGAAATCTCTGTTTATGGAGAAAAACAGCCAGGGAGACATTCACGTGGTAGAAACAACCAATTACTTCTGTTATTCCTAAGCTCTTGGGGAGAGTTAACACCAACAGCATTCTGTTAGTAGTGCTTAAGGGAGGAGTTGTTAATTATATCTCGATGGGTGCAGGATTTCCTAGGATTTAAGGGCCAGGGCTTGTGTATTAAATCTAATAGCTCTAAATAAATGTATAAACCCAGAAAATTAGACTGGGGACATATAGACTATACTATTGTTAGGAAAAACTGTAAAATATTTAGAATAAGCACAAAGATTACTGAGTTATATAGAAGTATCATGTTCATAACAAAGCAAATAATACTTGTTCAGTGAGATGCAAATAAATGTTGACAGATGGGTGGTAATGAAATTGATGCCCCCCAGCTGCCCCCAAAATAATTCAAAATATTACATTTTTTTGTATGAAGAACCCATTTTAAAGATATTTTTTAAAATTTAATGCAAACTTATAGAATCACTAGTGAATCAGGGGTCAGCAAACTTTTTCTATAAAGAGCCAGGTAGTTATTTTAGGCTTTACAGGCCCCATATATCTTTTTGCTAAAAAGATTTAAGTTGATTCATAATAATTGTACCTATTTATAGGCTATATGTGCTATTTTGATACATGTATACAATGTGTAATAGTCCAATACGCTATTTAGAATATCCATCATTTCAAACATCTATCATTTCTTTGCATTGGGAACATTTCAAATTATCTCTTCTAGCTATTTTGAAATAATAAATTGTTAACTATACTCACCCTACTGTGCTGTTGTACACTAGAACTTATTCCTTCTACTTAACTGTGTGTTTGTACTCATTAACCTCTTTTTATCCCCCTTCCCCCTCCCAGCCTCTGGTAACTATCATTCTACTTTATCTCCATGAGATCCACTTTTTTAAGCTCCCGCATGTGAGTGAGAGCATGAGTTATTTGTATTTCTGTGCCTGGGTTATTTCACTTAACATAATAACCTACAATTTCATCCATGTTGTTGCAAATGACAAGATTTCATTCTTTTTTATGGCTGAATAGTATTTTGTTGTGTATACATATACCACATCTTAAAATCTGTTCATTTGTTGAGGTACAGTTAGGTTGACTCCATATCTTAGCTATTGTGAATAGCACTGAAATAAACAGAAGAGTGTAGGAATCCCCTTGATATACTGTTTTCCTTTCCTTTGGGAAAATCCTCAGCAGTGAGCTTGCTGGATCATATGATAATTCTGTTTTTGTTTTGTTTTTTTTTTTTTTTTTGGGAAATCTCCATACAGTTTTTCATAATGGCTACACTAATTTACATTCCCACCACCAGTATTTAAGAGTTCTGTTTTCTCCACAGCCTCACCAGCATTTATTTTTTCTTTTTGATAATAGCCATTCTAACTGGTATGACATGATAACTTATTGTGGTTTTGATTTGCACTTCCCTGATGGTTAGTAATGTTGAATTTTTTTTTCATGTACTTATTGGCCATTTGTATGTATTCTCTTGGGAAATACCTGCTCAGATCATTTGCCCATGTTTTAATGGGATTATTTGTTTTATTGCTGTTGAGCTGAGTTCCTTATATATTTTAGATATTAATCCCTTGTTGAATGAATAGTTTGCAAATTCTACAGAATCTCTTCACTCTGATTGTTTTGTTTGGTGTGCAAAAGCTTTAGTTTCCTCTTGTCCCATTTGTCTGTTTTTGTTGGCTGTGCTTTTGGAGTTTTAGCCATAAGATTTTTGCATAGACCAATGTCCTGAAAAATTTCCGCTATGTTTTTTCTAATACTTTTTAAATTTGGGGCCTCATGTCTTTAACCCCTATTGAGTTGATTTTTGTGTATGGTGAAAGGTAGGGTTTTAATTTTATCCTTCATGTGGATATCCAGTTTTCCCTGTACCATTTATTGAGAAGATTATTCTTTTTCTTTTTTTTTTCTTTTCTAAGACAGAGTCTTGCTCTGTTGCCTATGCTCTGGAATGAAGTGGTGCCATCTTGGCTCACTGCAACCTCTGCCTCGCAGGTTCAAGCAATCCTCCTGCCTCAGCCTCCCAAGTAGCTATGATTACAGGTGTGTGCCACCATGCCTGGCTAATTTTTGTATTTTTAGTAGGGGCATGGTTTCACCATCTTAGCCAGGCTGGTCTCCAACTCCTGACATTGTGATCCACCTACCTTAGCCTCCCAAAGTGCTGGGATTACAGGCGCGAGCCACCGCGCCTGGCCCGCAAAGAGTATTCTTTCCCCAATGTGTGTTCATGGTGCCTTTGTTGGAAATCAGTTGGCTGTAAATTTGTGGATTTATTTCTAGATTCTCCATGTGTCTGTTTTTATGCTAATGCCATGCTGCTTTAGTTACTATAGCCTTGTTATAGATTTGGAAGTCAGGTAGTGTGATATCTCCAGCTTTGTTCTTTTTTGCTCAGGATTGCTTTGGCTATTCAGAATCTTTTGTGGTTCCATATAAATTTTATAATTTTTTTTCTATTTCTGTGAAAAATGACTTTTTTTTTTTAAAAAAGATTGCATTGTACCTGTAGATTGCTTTGGGAAGTATGGTCATTTTAACAATGTTAATCTTTCCAATCTATGAGAATGGGATCTGTTTCCTTTTGTTTGTGTCCTCTTCAGTTTCTTTCATCAGTGTTTTGTGGTTTTCCATGTAGAAGTCTTTCATCTTCTTGATTAAATTTATTCTAGTTAGTTTTTGGGTAGCCATTGTAAATGGATTGCCTTATTGATTTTTCACCTAATTTGTTATTGATGTATAGAAATGTTACTAATTTTTGTATGTTGATTTTGTATCTTGCAACTTTATTAAATTTATCAGTTCTAAGAAATTTTTAGTAGTCTTTAGGTTTTTCTCTATATAAGATCATATCACGTCATCTGCAAAGAGGAAGAATTTCACTTCCTCTTTTCTAATGTAATGCCTTTCATTTCTTTGTCTTACTCCGATTGCTTTGGGTAGAATTTCTAGTATTATGCTGAATAAGAGTGGTAAAAGTGGGCATTCTTGTCTTATTTCAGTTCTTAGAGGAAAAGCTGCCTTTCCTCTAAGAAAATGATGTTAGCTGTGGGTTTGTCATATATGGTTTTTATTTTGCTGAGGTATGTTCCTTCTATGCCTAATTTGTTAAGAGTTTTATATGAAGCGATGTTGAATTTTATCAAATGCTTTTTCTACATCTATCGAGATGATCATATGGTTTTTGTGCTTCATTCTGTCAATGTGACATATCACATTTATTGATTTGCTTATGTTAAATTATCTTTGCATCCTTGATCATGTAGTTTTTGATTGAATTGTTCAGTTTACTAGTATTCTGTTGAGAATTTTTGTGTCTGTGTTTGAGGGATATTGGCCCATAGTTTTCATTTTTTGTTGAGTTCTTGTCAGGTTTGGTATCAGGGTAATGCATAGAATGAGCAGGAAGAATTCTCTTCTCTTTAAAGTTTTGAAATAGTTTTGAGAAGAATTGGTGTTAGTTCTTTATAAGTTTGGTAGAATTCAACATTGAAGCCATTTGGTCCTGGGCTTTTCTTTATTGGGAATCTTTATTACTGATTTAATCTCATTACTCATTATTGGTCTGTTCAGCTTTTCTATTTCTTCATGGTTGGTGTTTTTTTTTTTGTTTGTTTGTTTTTTCCCTAAGCTGATAGTCCAGCAGGGAAAATCTAGATAGGCTTTATGTGTCCAGGTTTTGGTATCAGGGTTTTGTTATTGGTGTATAGAAGTGCAAACTTTTATTTATCCATTTCCTCTAGGTTTTCTAGTTTGTTAGTGAAGAGTTGTTTACAATAGTCTGTAATTGTTTTTTATATTTTTGTGGCTTAAGTTGCAATTTCTCCCTTTTTTGCTTCTGATTTTACTTATTTGTGTCTTCTTTCTTATTCTTGGTTAGTCTAGCTAATGGTTTATTGATTTTGTTTACCTTAACAAAACCCAACTTTTCATTTTGGTTGATTCTTTGTATTTTTTTCCAGTCTCTATTTTGTTTAATGTTGCTGTGAGATCTCTTATTTTTTTCTTTCTACTAATTTTGGGTTTGGTTCGTTATTGCTTTTCTAGGTTGTTTATTTAAAATCTTATTTTATAATGTAGGCATTTATTGCTATAACCTTCCCTCTTAGCACTGCTTTTGATGTATTCTGTAGATTTTGGTATGTTGTATTTATATTTTTATTTGTTTCAAGTAATTTTTTGATTTTCTTCTGAACTTCTTCATTGACCCAATAGTTATTAAGGAGCATGTTGTTTAATTTCCATGTATTTATACAGTTTCCCAAGTTTCTCTTATTATGGATTTCTAGTTTTATTTCACTGTGGTCTGAGAAGATACTTGAAATTATTTTAATTTTTAAAAATTTGCTGAGAGTTGTTTGGTGGCCTAACATATGGTCTATTTTAGAGAACGCTCCATGTGCTGATTAGAAGAATGTGTATTCAGCGGTTAGATGAAAACTGTAAATGTCTGATAGGTCTAAAATGTAGTTTAAATTCAATTTTTTTGGTGGATTTCCTGTCTAGATGATCTGTCCAATGATGAGAGTGGGGTGCTGAAGTCTCCAACTGATAATTGTATTGGAATCTATCCTCCCCATAGGTATAATAATATTTGCTTTATATATCTTGAGTACTCTGGTGTTGGGTGCATATATATTTAGAATTGTTGTTATCTTTTTTGCCAGATTGATCTCTTTATTATATAATCTTCTTTGTATCATTACAGTTTTTGACTTAAAGTCTGTTTTATCTGATGTAAGTATGGCTACTTCTGTTTTTTTTTTTTTCCCCCATTTCTAGGGAATATCTTTTTCCATCCCTTCACTTTCAGTCTATGTATCTTTACAGGTGAAGTGAGTTTCCAGTAGGCAGTGTACAGTTGAATCACGTTTTTAAAATTTATTCAGCCAGTCTGTCTCTTTTATATAGCTGATTTAATCCATTTAAATTCAAGGTTATTGACAGGTGAGGATTTATTCCTGTCATTTTGTTAATTGTTTCCTATTTTTTGTATGTCCTTTGTTCCTTTCTTCTTTTCTCATTGTTTGTCATTGCAGTTTTGTGGTTTTCTGTAGTGATAACATTTGACTCCTTTCTCTTTTTCATTTGTATGTCTGCTCTACCAGTGAGTTTTATACTGTGATATGTTTTCATGATGGTTGTAGTTGTCCTTTCACTTCCAGACATAGGACTGTCTTAAGCTTTTCTTGCAGGGTTGGTTATGGTAATGAATTCCCTCAGTTTTCACCTGTCTGGGAAAGACTTTATCTCTCCTTCAATTTTGAAGGATAGCTTTGCTGGGTATATTATTTTTGTTGGCTAGGTTTTTCTTTTTTTTTTCTTTCAGCAATTTGAATATATCATTCCATTGTCTCCTGGCCTATAAGGTTTCTACTGAGAAATATACTGTTTGATGGAATTCCTTCATATGTGACTTGATGCTTTCCTGTTGCTATTTTTATTTATTTCATTTATTATTATTATTACTTTTTTAGAGACAGAGTATTGCTCTGTTGCCCAGGCTGAAGTGCAGTAGTGTGATCTCAGCTCACTGCAATGTCCGCCTCCCAGCCTCATGAGTAGCTGGGACTATAGGCATGTGCCACCACACCCAGCTAATTTTTGTATTTTTAGTAGAGATGGGGTTTTGCCATTGTATTAGTCCATTATCACACTGCTATGAAGAAATAGCTGAGACTGGGTAATTTATTAAGAAAGAGGTTTAATTGACTCAGTTCCATATGGCTGGGGAGGCCCCAGGAAACTTACAATCATGGTGGAAGGCACCTCTTCACAGGGTGGCAGGAGACAGAATGAGTGCTGAGTGAAGGGGGAAGCCCCTTATAAAACCATTAGATCTTGTGAGAACTCACTATCATGAGAACAGAATGGGGGAAACCACCCCCAATGATTCAATTATCTCCACCTGGTCCCACCCTTGACATATGGGGATTATACAATTAATACAATTCAAGGTGAGATTTGGTTGGGGACAAAGAGCCAAACCATATCAGCCATGTTGCCCAGGCTTGCCTTGATCTCCTGAGCTCAGGCAATCCACCTGCCTCGAACTCCCAATATGCTATGATTATAGATGTGAGCCACTGTGCCAGCCTCAGTTGCTATTTTTAGATTCCTCTCTTTATCTTTGACTTTTGACAGTTTGACTAGAATCTTTCTTGGAAAAGACCTCTTTCGATTAAATCTGTTTGGGGAATCGTTGAGCTTCCCATATCTAACTGTCTATATTTCTTGCAAGGCTTGGGAAATTTTCATCTGTTTTTAAAAATAGGTTTTCTATGCCTTTGCCCATCTTTTCTCCTGGAACTCCCTACATTTGAATATTTGGTCACTTTATGGTGTCTCTTATACTACTTGGCTTTCTTCATTCTTTTTTTTAATAATTT